>NC_052625.1:30957889-31582893 GCF_016161935.1 Mauremys reevesii
GACACCTAACTCTCAGTTTTGCCTCCTGGCCTGACTCCTGCTTTGCCCCGTAGGTCAGACTGCCCAGGTCTTGGTTTTGACAAGGGCTTAATCTGCAGTAAGGGAGATTTAGGTTAGATATTAGGGGAAAACATCTAACTATAATGGTAGTTAAGCACTGGAACAGGCTTCCAAGGGAGGTTTTGAAGAACAGGTTAGACAAACGCTTGTCAGGGATGGTCTAGCTTTACTTGATCTTACCTTAGCACAAGGGGCTGGACTAGATGACCTCTTGAGGTCTCTTTTAGCTTTATGTTTCTATTATTCTTAAACTTGCCTAGGAAACATGGCAAAACATAAATTGGAGCTTTGATAGCAGCCTAGGACTTGCTACTGTGGATCACATTCATGCTCTATCTAACCCACTATCTTGAGGTTTTTATAAGTTTTCCAAAACTCATTTTAGAATTTCCTGTTAAACTCTGGATGTTCTTGTTATCCATGTAAATCTCCACCTCCTCTTTGGATTGTGCTAAACTTTTGGCCTGAGCAACATCCTATGGCAATGAGTTCTACAGTCTAATATGAATTGTGTGAAAAAGTTTGAGTATAATGGAGTTTTACACACTTAAACATCAGATCACCTCTGATTTTTCCCAACAGACACCATCCCAAGCAGTTCAGGAAGATTATGTCAGGGAGATATTGCACATCCGGAATACCTCTCTGCTTCTGCATACACAACAAAGAGACTGAATAGGCCAAACAGTCCCAACAGGAATTTTTCAGCCAATTGATCTGAAATACAGCAATAAACTCCAGAGAGGGAAAGAGAGAAAAGATCAGGACCACCAAATCAGCTCAGTTCTGCAGAACATTTATTACATAAATTCCTTTCCTCTCCAAAGTATCTCTACATTTACCTGTACTGGAATATGAGCACTGGTTAGATTAAGGGAGGATTTTCCACCCTTCACAATACATTACATAGCCTGATGAACCCCAAAGGAACATTTAAATATGTAACTGGTGTGCAGCAGAGAATCTTTAGTACGAATACCAATCTTAGGGAATTTTTAAATTTATAAACGTTTCATTGCTTTAAAGCTTTTAAAAGTGAAAATGCCCAGATTCAATTTACAAAAATTGAGGTTTTAAAAAAAGTGAAAGCAATTGCTAGTCTAACATTAAATTTTGTGCTACTGTTCACAACTGTAGGCATTTGAAACTCTGACACTTTCAAAACTACCTTGGGAAATAAATGTTGCTGTTAGGAATTCAGGGGCAGATTTGTTAGCTGTGGCTTTCAGTGTTTTGGAACTAAGGCTGTCTGAAACAAGAACGTTATAGAAAATCCTTTTCTCTCTCCTACTGGTGATTTTGACCTAAAGGAAGATCATACTGGCTCTTAAAATATTGTAAGTAAGAAGGGCATTTTTGTACCTCCCTGTCGATGTTTTTTCTAATACTTCACTGCAGAGTTAGCTAGTATATTGAGGCACCAATGATTTCAGCTGAAGATACCCAATTATGGGCAATAAATCACAGAAAAATAACAGTACAGTTTAGAGTTTTTTAGATGGGATTGGCAGAATAAAATGGGTAACATATTGCCCATATTAATCTTTCTTCTGTACAAGAACCTTTTGGTTAGGAAATAAGTTACTTGATGCATCATTTACTTGTAATTATGACTTAATCACAGGACAGAATAATCAATTTTAAAGTGTAAAATGAAGCTTAGAATGGGAATCCTGTAACTTAGATTGCTAGTTAACCATATTTCTGAGGAAGCTCTTCTTGATTTTGTAGCTGGTTCTGTTTCCCACCCCCCTCCCAGCAATTTCCAGTAGATTAGCCCTGCAATTCTCTACAATGGAAATGAGCATTTGAATATGGAAGAAGAAAGAAGAAATATGCTCATTCATCTACTGGAATAGACATGAATGTTCATAGAGGACTCAAAAGGGAAGGGAGTTGGGTGATGATCACATTGCTATTGTTTTTAAACTGTTATCTTAAAGCTGGTGCTTGTAGAACATTGACAAGAGTTAGGTCAATGCTTATAAAATATGTGTAGTCTTCTATAGGATAGTGAACCCCGACAACTAAAGATGCAGTAACAAAGCAGATTAGATGACCTCCAAAATTCAGAAAAAATGACTTGATGAAAAGGAGCACAAAGCAAGGACTAAGTAAATCAGCACAATTAAAGAAAGTAGGCCAAAATCTGGATAACGTCACAAGGAGGAATTATAGGATTATAATGTCAAATTCTCTCTCACTCTCTTGCCATTTCACTCTTGTGGGTGTCTATCATGCATGGAATTGTGGGGGAAAAATTGTCAAACTTTTTTTCAGTGAAAAATGCAGATTAGGGTTAACTGAAAGATTTTGCAAGTTTGTGTTAATTTCAATTGCATTATTTCAGAAATTCTGAAAATCAAAACATTTGGTTTCCACATTTTTTAACCAGTTTTAATTTTGCTTTGGAATGACTTTGTTTCAAAATTTCCTTCAATTTTATTTTCAAAAAAATGAATTCAAACTAAACATTTTAATTGACCCAAAAGATCTTGCTTTGGAACAGATAGCAAACTGAAAAATCAGTTATTTGCACAATTCTCATAATGGATCATGGAGATCTTTTTCAATAGTGATGACAATATAGAGGATCACTGATATGATATATTAGGAGATAGAAGATGTCACAAAGACACTTAATATTAAATAGACACATTCAATCTAATGTTTTATTTGTGTAACATAACAAATTATACCAACACTTTTTGACATAACATCTTGGGTAAAAGGCCACTTTTCCATAGCTACTGTGCAGCAAGATGGGTCTAAATCTAACTAGTGTGCCATGCACTAACTGTTCATGTGGACCCTGCTACTACTTACTAAAAGTTTTTAGTGTGTTTTGATCTAATCTGCTTTCAGTTAGTGCATCTGCGGTAGATTTACAGCTGGCCTTGCTGCACAATTTGTCTAGAAAAGCCCTAACTTTCACATTTATTTCAGCCATTTTGTCATAGATTTTTTTCTTTCTAATCATTAACAAAGCTCCTTAACAGTCACAATTCCTGTTCCAATTTTCAGTGTTTTTTCCCTGTTGATTTCTACAACTCTGTTTTAAGTGTTGGTCAGCTGATGAAATAAATATGAACAAAAATAATCACTGTGAATTTCAGACTACCGGAAGTTACACTATTTACTTTTCAGTAAAGTAAAGGAATGTTGCCTTATTACAACCATTACACATGTAATGTTTTATTCCAGAGAAAGAGATTTTTGTACTGTATTTCTATAATATGTGGTGTTGGGAAACTCAGTATAATTTCCTCTTTCTTCCTCTTTCCTCTTTCTTGCCTATGGGTTCTTAGTGAGATGATGCTAGTCCACACAAATTATCTTTGTTCCATCTTTGGTATCAAAAGATCTGAATAAACTTGTTTGTTGTTTTTCCATGTTTGGAAATAATTGGCCAGATTCTGATCTCAATTAGCTCACAGGAGCTCATTTAGAGCAGCACAGTCTGGTGCTCTAGCTGTACAACACAGAAAATCTTTGTGCGTGTGCTGCCTATTTTCCAAAGTTCACAAGATACTATCTGGCAAGTTTGTGTGTGGTGCTGCATTTTGAGGCATATCAATCCTTTCTATAGTGTAGCTCCCATGATTCATACAGTTTCTTTAACTTGATGTCAATACCTAAACCATTTGTACTACTCAGATATTGCATATTATGGCAACCGATAAAGAGCAAGGGCTAGATCCTGTAATCCTGATTCAGGTAAAATGCCAATGGGAATTGTGCATGAATCAGTATGATGGGTTTGAGTTCCAGATTTTTTAAGAATAAGCCATGAGTTTCACATGTAGGATTTTGGACTGTCAGTGACACTAATGGTGATAAAATACAATCTTCAACAGAACTAGTTAAAATGGGGAGATTTTGAACTTTATTTCTAAGGAGTCCAGGCACAGCTCAGTGGAAAGGAAAGGCAAAGGTGGCTTTGTATCCTCTGAATTCTGGGCTGGTGCAAGGGCTGGTACATCCCCCCTCCCAATGTAAGATAGAGTAGTCCCAGGGGATGTTCTCATTTTTTTGCCTTCCAGGTCTACCTATGGGCTTCAAAGGAGCCCAGACATTCCCATAGTGCTCAGGGCTACGTTACTCCCACTCTTGGCATGCCCGTATGCCCAGAGCTGCAACAAAGGATGTATAGGCCCCTCAGATTGACCCTATGAAGCCACTGCTCCAGAGGAGTTGTCCTCTGGCCACTTATTGACTTCTTTACAGCCCACAGCAGGGACAGAATTCATCCTGCTGTTTATAAAACTTATACATTAGACAGGGCTAGTTAAAATATGAAAATTTCCATATGTGTCATGTATCAGAGGGGTAGCCGTGTTAGTCTGGATCTGTAAAAGCAACAAAGAATCCTGTGGCACCTTATAGACTAACAGACGTTTTGCAGCATGAGCTTTCGTGGGTGAATACCCACTTCTTCACTTGCATCCGAAGAAGTGGGTATTCACCCACGAAAGCTCATGCTGCAAAACGTCTGTTAGTCTATAAGGTGCCACAGGATTCTTTGTTGCTTTTACATATGTGTCATAATTCCACTGCAATCAGGCAAGCTCCAAACCACTCAAAGTACTTGGGCTTCACCTTGTATGAGCTCTGTCACACGCCTGGCAGGCTTAGCTTTCATTCTAAACCTGCATGTGTCTATTTGCCTTGTTAGTGCTGAAGTACCCATTTTGAATTGAACCCAAAAGGCATGTGGCTGGTGTGTGTGTGTATTGTAGTCATGGTCACACCAGTACCAATGTGACGTTATCTGATTAAAATATGACCATATAGATCATTGTCGCAACCACTGTTATATATTTGCAGCAAATATTGTACAAAGGTTGTGGAGTGAGGGGGTCTATGAAAAGGTTCTGATTTGCTGGTTCTGATTATGCTATCTGTATGCATGTGTCATTTTTGTATTTAAAGTTATAAGTATTGGCTCTATACTTGGATTTCAAATGTTTGCTCCTGGGGTAACACCCAGGAAGTAATCAGCCAGATATGCCATGTAAGATATCTTCAAAGATGTCATAATTTGACAGATATGATAATCTTGTTTATATGTTTGTATCACGAGTTATAAATATGTATGCATGTCTGTATTTCTAACTTGTGCTATGCTTCTGGCTGACACCCCCAGACAGTTTGGCATCAGCACTGCCTAGCCTGCTTGATGGCCCATTAAGGACCATCAGCTATACAATTGACCCATTGAGAAAAGCACGGCCCAAGCAAAAAAAAATTCCCATGCCCTCCTGGCCCCACTCCAACTCCGCCCCTTCCCCTCCTCATTCCAACCCCTTTCCCAAATCCCCGGCCCTGCCTCCTCCCCCGGGCATGCCGCATTTCCCCTCCTACCCCTCCTGTGGAGCGGCAGCGCGCTTGGGGGAGGAGGCGGAGGTGAACTTGGGGGGAGCGGTTCCTCTGCCCCCCCAGGGTTACTTCCTGCGGCCCTCCCTGTGCCCCCCACCAGAGAGCTCACCTCTGCTACGCCTGTTCCCCTGAGTGCGCCACCGCCGCTCCGCTTCACCCCTCTCCCTCCCAGGCTTGCCGCAAAATGGCTGATTTGTGCGGCAAGCCTGGGAGGGAGGGGGGAGAAGCGGAGTGGTGGTGCGCTCGGGGGAGCAGGCGGCAGTGGAGCGGAGGTGAGCAGGGGGAGAGCGGTTCCTCTGCCCCCCCTCCAGGGTTACTTCCTGCGGCCCTCCCCGAGCCCCCCACCGCCGCAGCTCACCTCCACTGAGGGCCGGCTCCCAACTTTTTGCGCCCCAAGCAAAAAAAAAAAAAAAATCCGGAGTGCTGCCCCTTGGTAAGTGCTGCCCCAAGCACCCCAATCACATGCTTGGAGCACTGGTGCCTAGAGCCGGTGTGGAGAGATGGCAGATACACCTTATGACTTAGCAAGGCATGCAGGGAAATGCATATGGAGAGAACTCTAAGGTTTCCAAGCCGTGTGCTGGGTAGCTTGTGTTTGAAACAAAGGAAGCATAAGCCGCAAGGCAAGAGACTATAAAAGGCAGCTGCATCCTCTCCATTTTGTCTTCAATCCTGCTTCTTACCTCTGAAGGAACTTTGCTACAAACTGAAGCTCTGAGCAATGGACTGAATGACTCATCTAAGTACTCCAGAGTCTTGACTTCACCTGATTCTCAGGAAACAGGTACTATCTGGGGATGTAGCTCAGTGGTAGAGCACATGCTTAGGGAGGTGGTGGAATCTCCATCCTTAGAGGTTTTTAAGGCCCAGCTTGACAAAGCCCTGGCTGGGACAATTTAGTTGGTGTTGGTCCTGCTTTGACCAGGGGGTTGGACTAGATGACCTCCAGAGGTCTCTTCCAACCCTAATCTCCTATGATTCTATGACTTAAACCAGCAGTTTATTCCATCACTGCTACAAGCCTGAGCCAAGAACTTTGCCATTACTGTATGTAATTCATTCCTTTAACCAATTTTAACTTTTTCTTTCTTTCTTTCTTTCTTTCTTTCTTTCTTTCTTTCTTTCTTTCTTTCTTTCTTTCTTTCTTTCTTTCTTTCTTTCTTTCTTTCTTTCTAGAAATAAACCTTTAGATTTTAGAAGCAGCAAAGAATCCTGTGGCACCTTATAGACTAACAGACGTTTTGCAGCATGAGCTTTCGTGGGTGAATACCCACTTCCCACGAAAGCTCATGCTGCAAAACGTCTGTTAGTCTATAAGGTGCCACAGGATTCTTTGCTGCTTCTACAGAACCAGACTAACACGGCTACCTCTCTGATACTTAGATTTTAGTTAATAAGAATTGGCTGCAGCGTGTATTTGGGTAAGATCTGAAAAATTCTTTAACCTGGGAGGTAATGTGTCTGATCCTTTGGGATTGGTAGAACCTTTTCTTTTATATGATGAAATAAGATTTACAAAAATTTTCATCATATTTGAAGTGGGTACCTGCATGGGGGCCTGAGGCTGGATCACTTTAAGGGAATTGTGTTGTTTGGACTTCTGAGTAACCAGTAAGGTAATAAAGAAGCTGTTTTATGCTGGCTTGGTAAATCTAAGTATTGGAATATCCACCAGCTTTTTGGGGTTTGGCTGCCCCGTTCTTTGCAGTTCACTGTAATTGAGTGACCATAGCTGGCTCCCCATGAGGACCCTGATCACAGCCAAATACACAGCTAATATAACCTCTCTACTCCTACTTGAGATCCCCCTACTTATGTATTCAAGGTTTGCATTAGTCCTTTTAGCCACCATGTCACATCAAGAGCTCATGTTCAGCTACTTATCACTTGCTCAGAGTGTCAGAGGGAGTTTGGTATCAGAGGGGTAGCCGTGTTAGTCTGGATCTGTAAAAGCAGCAAAGAATCCTGTGGCACCTTATAGACTAACAGACGTTTTGGAGCATGAGCTTTCGTGGGTGAATACCCACTTCGTCGGATGCATCGTATTCACCCACGAAAGCTCATGCTCCAAAACGTCTGTTAGTCTATAAGGTGCCACAGGATTCTTTGCTGCTTTTACAGAGGGAGTTAGGTGTAGAACTGGGAATAGAATGCAAACACAGCTGACTCCTGGGTCCAGATTCTTAACTATATAAATTGTCACAGCTCATTTGAAATCAATGGAATTATAACAATAGGTCCTAGTTCCTTAGCCTAATTACTAGATTACACTCCTTTCCTATAAACTTAGATTTAAACATTAAAGTTAAACCTTGGTATTCATCTCAGAAAGCCTATGCAATACTGTTATCCCACTGAAGCCCTCCAACAGGAATTAAGTGGGACTGAATCAGCACATGGGCCTTGTTCAGGCTATCTGAAGAGGGTGAATTTCACCCTTCATTCCTAGAGTTGCGCTGGAGGAGCCCTACTTGGGAAAGTGGCTGTAGTGCAACTTCTTCACCTGAACCTTCAGACTGGTGAAAATTTCAACCAAAGTGCTAACCAACCATAATGTAGATTTAAGACTTCTCTGCTTAAGAGAAAGTGTACAGATTTCAGAACACAAACAGCAATAAGAGATCCTAATAGGAATTTGCAGAATAATTATCAGAGGGGTAGCCGTGTTAGTCTGGTTCTGTAGAAGTAGCAAAGAATCCTGTGGCACCTTATAGACTAACAGACATTTTGCAGCATGAGCTTTCGTCGGTGAATACCCACTTCTTCGGATGCAAGCTCATGCTGCAAAACGTCTGTTAGTCTATAAGGTGCCACAGGATTCTTTGCTACTTCTACAGAATAATTATGTTGCTCACTTAATATATTGTTTCACGTTAAGTGAATGAAAATGGATTCATAAATTTTAATGAAACTTTATGCTAGTAGAAGTAATTGAGAAGGAATTCTCTCAGTTTTCAGGCATCCGTCTTTGAAAGTTTAAAATAGATGATCCAGTCAAATGTCTCATCCATTTTAGAAAAATGCCTTTTTACACAAATGAAAGTCATCTTGAACTGGACAAAAATATTTCAGTCTGTCAGCTAAAGATACAGCTGCTTGAATTTTTTTTAAATCTTCCCTTCTATGTTCCAAGATAGCTAAAGTATATGATATGATAAAATAGAATTTCACAAAGACTGTATTTGATGGCTTTTATCCATCTGCAGTTAGCAGTCTAATATTACCAGATACTTCACTGTAAAGGAAACAACATAATTGGATAAAACTAATTAAATACTTCTGTATCTGAATAAATCTGTTCAGAGACTGTTTGCTGTGTATCCATATACAAAATTTTGAGACAGCAAAATCTTAGGGATAAATTTTTAAAAAGTGTGTTATAAAGTGGGCTTAAAGAAATCCAGAATTGTAACTGGCTATATCAATTTACAGACTGCATGTTTAATTTATGGTGCTGCATGGTTTGGAAATCTCTTTTCAGAGATGGGAATTTCATCAGAAAAACAAACAAATATGAATCAACATACTAAATAAATCACAAGCTTTAAAGTCACTAAGAAGGATTTTAAAGCCTATTTTAAATAACATCTTTTGAATCTCAAAAGCAGGGGAGGAGGTATTTTTGGAAGGCTAGCCTCCTTATTCAGGCCATCAGAGGTACCACTACAGTGATTTAGTTGGACTCCAGAGGGTCCAGTCAGCAAAGGCCTTTGCACCATTGACATCCCACATAAGTCCTGCTTTGGTGCTTAAATGGAATTTAAGTGGTACACGCAGGATTACACAGCAATGCATTCTGGAGCCTGTTTGCTCAGCTTATTGACAAACCTAAACAACATGATCTTTATCAGATATCTCAAGGTTTTCTGGACTCCAAATGGGCCAGGATTTCACCCAAGAAGTCAATTAGAGTTTTACCACTGACTTCAACAGGGCTAGGATTTCATCCTCTCTTTTGGGTGGTATCTTAGAAAAATAATTTATCAGGATATTAGGTCCAATTCAATGAATAAAACTAAGGCACTGTCTAGCATCAAGTTTTCGGCTGTTTTGCGGGGCCCAATGAGGGAAAAGGCCTACATTATCCCATAGAGATGTATGTTCATAATGGACTTACATCCATTCGCAGAAAGGAATCTCCAGAAGTGGAGGCTTCTTTGTCCAAGCCTGACTGCTCTTTCCTCTCTTGCCTGTATTAGAAGCCCTGGGTTCATAGTTCGAAGTATTTTATAGCACTGTTCAGAGCAGAGATCCCATTGACCTCAGTTGCAATTGTGAGTGCTGAGCATTTCAGCAAATGAGACCCCAGGAGTCTCAGGAAGTCTATACAGAAAGTGAGGCACAGTTAGGAATCACCTATAATGTGTTAAGCTTAAGCGTCTTGCTCAGCATCACATAGAAATGTATGGCAGAAACAGGGATAGAATCCAGTTTTCTGGGGTGGCCTCCTACTGCCTTACCCTCAAGACCATCCCTTCCCTTCCTGAAATTCCCTGCCTCATCCACCAAACACCTTCCAGTTTTTGCAACAAATGAGTCTGGCCCTACAGACAGTAGCCTCATTCATTACCCCACCCTTACGCATTCCCACTGTACATCCCTGACATCAGGCCGACTCCCCTGCCAAATTACAGATCCCTGCTCTAATGCAGGGAGCTGCTAGAGCTTCTCAAAATGACTGTCTGAATTTCTTGAACATGGACAAAAGAACATATTTTCTGGTTCTGTGAAATGGCTGAACTGTTTTACCTGAAGGTTCCAAAAGAAAAATTTAAGCCTAGGCAGACAACCAGCATAGAAAATTTCAGCCCACACACTTTAATTTTGGAAAAGTTGTAAGTAACTGAAAAGAATTTCCTATAATGGTAAGTTGGGCAACCTTAACTATAGGTGGCACTGTTTATAATAAACATAATGTGTTCAGCAGCATTTTCCATGGGCATCCTTAACCACTATTAGGAGTGATGGCTGCACAAAGAATCCAGTACTGGGCCTTTAATTTCTCTAAAATTATAGCACATTCCCCTTAATAAATTTCTGACACATACATATATGTGTCTAGATATTAATTTATTGAAATTGTGGTAAGAAAGAAGTGACTCTCTATACCAAATAAGCCTGATTGACTGCCAGTGCTGAATGGGCCTATTAAATGAAGTTCTTTCTCAATGTTGCTTCCTTTTATAAAGTACTTTAATTAATATTTATTATTTATCATAAAGGAGATAATTATTTAATGGCAGAGCTTATGAATTATGATCTAGGTAGCATCTGCTAAAGATCTTTGAATGAATCAAAATGCAGAGGGTCTGATTACAAGGTGCTCAACACAGAAATAGAATACTCATGAAAATCAAAAATATGAGGTTATCCCTTCAACCTCAAATGACCTCATAAAACATTAATTACAAGACAACCAACATTTCTGAAGCATAAGAGGGAACAATTAGTAAAAAGCGATCACAGAACATGCAGTCAGGAGACATTAATCTTCCTCAGCACTTGACTTTGGACTGGAGAACAGAGGAAGAGAAAACATTCATCAACCAAAAAAAGCCAAAAACAAAACAAAAAAAACCAACAAAAAATGAATTGGATGGAATGACCTCTACTGTCTTCAATGAACCCTTGATGTGCCCTTTACAGAAGAACATGGATATAACATCAGTGATAGCCACCCAGAAAGCCACTAATCAGTTTTTAGTTCTAATGACAGCTGAGTAAGAAGTTGATTCAAATAGAACTGTACCTGTCTGTAGAGCTGGGTGAATTTTTCAATCAAATAATAAATTCACCAAAAACCCCCAAATAATTTTACAGTGACCAAACTATGCGTCAATTCAAGTTAACATTTCCTGAACAAGCAATGTTTTTTCAAACTGACATTTTGTTACAATACTTTGCTTCCTAACTAAACTAGCCATTTAATTTTGAAATATCGTTTCACAATGGCATTCAAAATGTTTTGTTCAACCTCAACAAAATGTCTTCTGTTTTTTATTTCAGCTTTTAGGAGCTGAAATTTAGGAGTTCCCCCCCTCCCCGCCCCGAGTGTTTGGTTCAGACACCAAAACAAAACAAATTAATTATCTGAGCTACATCCCTCGCCATCCCTCTCTTGGAGGAGGAGCTCCTTCTGCTCTCAGCTTCTCACCCAGTCCCCAGCTATCACGATCTCTCCTGAGCAGCACAGTGTTGACTTCTGAGACAAACTGGGGCTTGAGTAGTGGCCTGTTTGGCAATCTTTACATTGACTGGCATCAATGAGCAGTTTTCTTTTTTGCTCACAGAGTTCTGGAGAGCAGAGAGCAAGGGAGCATAAGTCATAAGGGACTTCCTAGGTCAAGTGTGGTGCCCTGCTATTGTAAGCAGCCCTGTCATATAATTCCATTTATAAATGTATCAAATTTCATCTTAAAACAAGTTCAGTTGTTTGCCCCCACTATGCCTATTGGGTGGCTGTTACAAAACCTCACTTTTCTGATGATTAGAAACCTCCTTCTAATTTCCAGCCTACATTTATTCATGGACACTTTATTGCATCAACATTGTCTTTTAATCTTAAATAGCTCTTCTCCCTCCCTGGTGTTTATCCTCTGCTGTATTTTTAGAGAGCAATCCTCTATCTTCTCAGACTTTCTTTGGCTAGGCTGGTCATAAGCAGCCTTTTGCCCCTCGCCCACCCGAACCAGATTTTCAGGAGGTGTAAATCAGCTTAGCAGCATTGAAACCAATCCAGCTGGGAATCTGCATTCCTCTTCTGTATGATTTCATCTATTGAGGTTGGATACAGCAATGTAACCTGTTAGAGTTTAATATAACTTCATAACTAATCCCTTCAGTTTTTGAGGAAAAAAAAGATAGTTCACAGAGGAAAAAAAGAGACCGCTAAATATGTATAGAATCATAGAATTATAGAATATCAGGGTTGGAAGGGACCTCAGGAGGTCATCTAGTCCAACCCCCTGCTCAAAGTGGGACCAATTCCTAACTAAATCATCCCAGCCAGGGCTTTGTCAAGCCTGACCTTAAAAACCTCTAAGGAAGAAGATTCCACCACCTCCCTAGGTAACCCATTCCAGTGCTTCACCACCCTCCTAGTGAAATTTTTCCCCTAATATCCAACCTAAACCTCCCCCACTGCAACTTGAGACCATTATTCCTTGTTCTGTCATCTGCTACCACTGAGAACAGTCAAGATCCATCCTCTTTGGAACCCCCTTTTAGGTAGTTGAAAGCAGATATCAAATCCCATCCTCATTCTTTTCTTCTACTGACTAAACAATCCCAGTTCCCTCAGCCTCTCCTCATAAGTCATGTGCTCCAGCCCCCTAATCATTTTTGTTGCCCTCCGCTGGACTCTTTTCCAATTTTTCCACATCTTTCTTTTAGTGTGAGGCCCAAAACTGGACACAATACTCCAGATGAGGCCTCACCAACAACCTCACCAATGCCAAATAGAGGGGAATGATCACGTCACTAGATCTGCTGGCAATGCTCCTACTTATACAGCCCAAAATACCATTAGCCTTCTTGGCAACAAGGGCACACTGTTGACTCATATCCAGCTTCTCATCCACTCTAACCCCTAGGTCCTTTTCTGCAGACCTGCTTCCTAGCCGTTCGGTCCCTAGTCTGTAACAGTGAAAGGGATTCTTCCGTCCTAAGTGCAGGACTCTGCACTTGTCCTTGTTGAACTTCATCAGATTTCTTTTGGACCAATCCTGTAATTTGTCTAGCATATCTACCTCTCCTCCCAGTTTAGTTTCATCCACAAACTTGCTGAGAGTGCAGTCCACACCATCCTCCAGATCATTAATGAAGATATTGAACAAAACCGGCCCCAGGACTGACCCTTGGGGCACTCCGCTTGAAATCGGCTTCCAACTAGACATGGAGCCATTGATCACTGCTCGTTGAGCCCGTGTAGCTAAATATCTTTCACCACATATCAAAGAAAACCAAGAATGTTTAAAACTGCATTTCTAAGGGACAACAGGACTGATGGTTGGTTAAAAGTTAAGAATAATGGGCAGGAAGACTGGTTCTAGCCCTTCTGCTCAGAGCTACCGCAAGTCATTTAAGGTCTATGAATTTAATTCACCCATGTAGAGAAGACTAATTCAAGACACACCATACTATTTAAACTCCACAACAGAAGACTTTGTATGGTTTCCTTACACTGACATGGAATTGATTGTCTGTACCTCCATTTCCCCATGGTCAGAATGAGAACACTGTTCTACTGTTGCAGTTTTATTGATGATTGTTAAGAATCAGTTAACTACTTGATGAAAGGCATCATAGAAGTGCCAAGTGTTATTAAACAGCACACTGTACAAAGTATATCAGTTTGTATATAAAGGTTGCTAGATACCAGGTCTGCATTTATTGTCCCTACTTCAGGTCACGCATACTGCTGTTCTCCATGACTGATAATCTCTTTCTTGCTGCACTGCAGCTTTCAGGGCTTTAAACATCTTCTGATACAGCCACTATCAGTTCTCTTCCAGCAAAACAGGAACTATACAACTAGCTGCTGCCTATATTATTTCAACATAAGAATATAATGCACAGTTGCCTACTCTAACCCAGGGAAGGGGAGGGGGAGCTTTTACAGTGGTAAACCTACCTGCTCACTGATCTGAAGCACTTAGTCAATCTTAGCACAATGCTTAGCACATTCCATTTTTAAGAATTTTTTTCTAGTCATTTCTCTTCCAAGCCTTAAAAGAAAGGATGATGGGCAGTTCCCCTCCTACCAATTAGTGAACTGACTCTAGCACAATGGGGAAATGCTAATCTCTTCCCCATTGTGGAACTATCCCCTGCTGAGCTCTTCCCAAGGCTTCCATAAAGCACCAACAGGTGAATTTACTACAGCCCTAACCACAATGAGTCAACATTGATTTCCTTTCAGGGGAAAAATGTTTCATTCCAATGATCTGTGCAAGAAGAAAATCCAGTTTACATAGACTACATCTGTTTCTTCTTTTTCCTTTATGTCACTCTTTTAAAAATACGTATAAGAATGTTTCCAAACTGAAAATGTCTTAATTGGATCTAATCCGATCCGGAGAACAGAAGGGTGTGCTGTCTACCGGGCGCTAAAATACGGGATGTGGACCTGCAGTTGAAAAGGATCCTAAAAGGAGCAGGTAAGAACCCATTGATCATCCTTCATGTAGGAACGAATGACACGGCTAGATTCTCGCTGGAGAGAATCAAGGGAGACTATGCCAGGCTGGGTAAGACGCTCAAGGAAATTGAGGCTCAGGTGATCTTCAGTGGGATTCTAGCTGTCCCTAGGGAAGGGCGACAAAGGGGTGACAGGATTGTGATAATAAATAGTTGGCTCAGGGAGTGGTGCTATAAGGAGGGCTTTGGGATGTATGGGCACTGGGAGGCTTTCAGGGACAGAGAACTGTTCTCACGGGATGGGCTCCACCTGAGTAGGGAAGGAAATAGACTTCTAGGAGGGAGGCTGGCTCAACTGATCAAAAGAGCTTTAAACTAGGAATTGAGGGGAGACGGTTGGGAGATGTCCAGTCACTCTCCACGCCAAATTTAAACATTGAGAGGGAGGACAACAGGATAAGAATGGATATAGCCAGAGGGAGGGGTTTGGAGGTAATGAAGAGTGGGGGGATGGATACTAGACCAATAGGTCATACTGGTGGTACTGAGTCCCTACCAAATTGGGTAACAAAGGTGAGAGAAGCCAAACAGCAAAAATTAGGATGTTTGTTCACCAATGCGAGAAGCCTAGGTAACAAAATGGAGGAATTGGAGCTCCTGGTTCGAGAATTGAAACTGGATATCATAGGAATAACCGAAACATGGTGGAACGGTAGTCATGACTGGAGTACAGGTATGGAAGGGTATGTGCTGTTTAGGAAAGACCGAAACAAAGGTAAAGGTGGGGGAGTAGCATTGTATGTCAATAATGAGGTAAACTGTAATGAAATAACTAGTAATGGAATGGATAATACGGAGTCTGTTTGGGCAATGGTCACATTAGGGAAGAAAACTACTAGATCCTCCCCTGGAATAGTGATTGGGGTGTGCTATAGACCGCCGGGATCTAGCCTGGATATGGATAGAGAACTCTTTAATGTTTTTAAGGAGGTAAATACTAATAGGAACTGTATGATCATGGGAGACTTTAATTTCCTGGATATAGATTGGGGAACAAATGCTAGTAATAATAATAGGGCTCAGCTTTTCCTAGATGCGATAGCTGATGAATTCCTTCATCAAGTAGTTACTGAACCGACGAGGGGGGATGCCATTTTAGATTTGGTTTTGGTGAGTAGTGAGGACCTTGTTGAAGAAATGGTTGTAGGGGATAACCTTGGCTCGAGTGATCATGAGCTAATTTGGTTCAAAATAAACGGAAGGATAAACACAATTGCATCTGAGACTAAGGTTTACGATTTCAAAAGGGCTAACTTTACGAAATTAAGGCGACTAGTTACGGAAGTGGATTGGACTAACATATTTAGGGATCTAAAGGTGGAAGACACCTGGGATTATTTCAGGTTGAAGTTGCAGGAGCTGTCAGAGGCCTGTATCCCGAGAAAGGGAAAACGGTTCGTAGGTAGCAGTTTTAGACCGAGCTGGATGAGCAAGCGTCTCAGAGGGGTGATTAAGAAAAAACAGAAAGCATACAGGGAGTGGAAGATGGGAGGGATCAGCAAAGAAACCTACCTTACTGAGGTCAGGGGGTGTAGGGATGCAGTGAGAAAAGCCAAAAGCCGGGTAGAGATGGACCTTGCGAAGGGAATTAATACCAATAGTAAAAGGTTTTTTAGCCATATAAATAGGAAGAAAACTAAGAAAGAAGAAGTGGGACCACTTAAAACTGTAAACGGAGTGGAGATCAAGGATAAGCTAGGCATGGCACAATATCTAAATGAATATTTTGCCTCTGTCTTTAATAAGGATAATGAAGGGCTTAGGAATAGTGGCAGAGTGACTGATGGGAATGAAGGTACGGGGATGGAAATTACAGTATCCGAGGTAGAAGCCAAACTTGAACAGCTTAACGGTAGTAAATCAGGCGGCCCGGATAATCTTCATCCTAAAATATTAAAGGAATTGGCGAGTGAAATTGCAAGCCCGTTAGCGATAATTTTTAACGAATCTCTGAACTCGGGGGTTGTACCGTTTGACTGGAGATTAGCTAATATAGTTCCTATTTTCAAAAAGGGGGAAAAAAGTGACCCAGGTAACTACAGGCCTGTTAGTTTAACATCTGTAGTATGCAAAGTCATGGAAAAAATATTAAAGGAGAGAGTAGTTACAGACCTTGAGGTCAATGGCAATTGGGACAAATTACAACATGGTTTTACGAAAGGTAGATCATGCCAAACCAACCTAATCTCCTTCTTTGAGAAAGTAACAGACTTTTTAGACAAGGGAAATGCGGTGGATCTAATATATCTTGATTTCAGTAAGGCGTTTGATACGGTACTGCATGAAGAATTACTGGTTAAATTGGAAAAGATGGGGATTGAAATGAAAATCCAGAGGTGGATAAGGAACTGGTTAAAGGGGAGACTGCAGCGGGTCGTATTGAAAGGTGATCTGTCGAGTTGGAGGGAGATTACCAGTGGAGTTCCTCAAGGTTCGGTTTTGGGTCCGATCTTATTCAATCTATTTATCACTGACCTCGGAACCAAAAGTAGGAGTGGGCTGATAAAGTTTGCGGATGACACGAAGTTGGGAGGTATTGCCAATTCAGAGAAGGATCGGGATATCCTCCAGGGAGATTTGGATGACCTTGTAAACTGGAGTATTAGTAACAGGATGAAATTCAATAGTGAGAAATGTAAGGTTATGCATTTAGGGATGACTAACAGGAATTTTAGGTATAAGCTGGGGACGCACCAGTTGGAAGTAACGGAAGAGGAGAAGGACCTCGGAGTCCTGGTTGATCGCACGATGACTATGAGTCGGCAATGTGATGTGGCTGTTAAAAAAGCTAATGCGGTCTTGGGATGCATTAGGCGAGGTATTTCTAGTAGAGATAAGGAGGTGCTAGTCCCGTTATACAAGGCGTTGGTGAGACCTCATTTGGAGTACTGTGTGCAGTTTTGGTCTCCCATGTTTAAGAAGGATGAATTCAAACTGGAACGAGTACAAAGAAGGGCCACTAGAATGATCCAAGGAATGGAAAGCCTGTCGTATGAAAAGAGACTTGAGGAGCTCGGTTTGTTTTCCTTAACCAAAAGAAGGTTGAGAGGAGATATGATTGCTCTCTTTAAATATATCAGAGGGATAAATACCAGGGAGGGAGAGGAATTATTTCAGCTCAGTACTAATGTGGACACGAGAACAAATGGATATAAATTGGCAGTCGGGAAGTTTAGGCTTGAAATTAGACGAAGGTTTCTAACCATCAGGGGAGTGAAATTCTGGAACAGCCTACCGAGGGAAACAGTGGGGGCGAAGGACCTCTCTGGCTTTAAGTTTAAGCTTGATAAGTTTATGGAGGGAATGGTTTGATAGGATAACACTATTTAGTCAATAGGTCAATAACGTGCCGCCACTGGTAATTAGTACCGAGGGTCAATGTTGGGATATTGAAAGTCTTTTTCCCGAGTGTCTGGCTGGAGAGTCTTGTCCGCATGCTCGGGGTTCAGCTGATCGCCATATTTGGGGTCGGGAAGGAATTTTCCTCCAGGGTAGATTGGCAGTGGCCCTGGAGGTTTTTCGCCTTCCTCCGCAGCATGGGGCAGGGGTCGCTTGCTGGACGATTACCTGCTACTTGAAGTCTTTAAACCAGGATTTGGGGACTGCAACAGCTGAGTCAAGGGAGAGAATTATTTCAAGAGTGGGTGGGTCAGCTTTTGTGGCCTGCATTTTGCGGGAGGTCAGACTAGATGATCATAATGGTCCCTTCTGATCTTAAGTTCTATGATTCTATGATTCTATGATTCTATAAATCCTAATATCTACCCTGTAGTGAAAAAATTACCCACATCACTTTGTAGCAGTTAAATGTATTCCAGCAAAGGAAGTAAATTATGAGTGGCCTTATTTTCAGAGTGACAAATTATAGTGTTTTATTTTGTATCTGGAGCTAAGGTCCTGATCCTCCAATCAGATCTGCAGGGGCAGTCCCTTCACCCTTGCAGAGCCCCATTGGCTTAAATAATAGATTCATAGAAATGTAGGACCGGAAGAGACCCCAGTAGGTCATCTAGTCCAGTCCTCTGCACTTAAGGCAGGACTAAGTAATAATTAGACTAATCCTCACAGATGTTTATCTAACATGTTCTTAAAAACTTCCAATGATGGATATTCTACACCTCCCCAGGCAAATTGTTCCAGTGCTTAACTACCCTTACAGTTAGGAAGTTTTTCCTAATGTCCAACCTTAAACTCTCTTTCCACAATTTAAGACCATTGCCTCTTGTCCTATCCTCAGAGGTTAAGGAGAATATTTTTTCTCCCTTTTCCTTATAACAATCTTTTACTGAAAACTGTTATTATGTTATCCACTATGTCCACTGTTATCCGGTGGACATAGTGTACTTAGATTTCCAGAAAGCCTTTGACAAGGTCCCTCACCAAAGGCTCTTACGTAAATTAAGCTGTCAGGGGATAAAAGGAAAGGTCCTTTCATGGATTGATAACTGGTTAAAGGACAGGGAACAAAGGGTAGGAATTAATGGTAAATTCTCAGAATGGAGAGGGGTAACTAGTGGTGTTCCCCAAGGGTCAGTCCTGGGACCAATCCTATTCAATTTATTCATAAATGATCTGGAGCAAGGGGTAAACAGTGAGGTGGCAAAGTTTGCAGATGATACTAAACTACTCAAGATAGTTAAGACCAAAGCAGATTGTGAAGAACTTCAAAAAGATCTCACAAAACTAAGTGATTGGGCAACAAAATGGCAAATGAAATTTAATGTGGATAAATGTAAAGTAATGCACATTGGAGAAAATAACCCCAACTATACATACAACATGATGGGGGCTAATTTAGCTACAACGAGTCAGGAAAAAGATCTTGGAGTTATCATGGATAGTTCTCTGAAGATGTCCATGCAGTGTGCAGAGGCGGTCAAAAAAGCAAACAGGATGTTAGGAATCATTAAAAAGGGGATAGAGAATAAGACTGAGAATATATTATTGCCCTTATATAAATCCATGGTACGCCCACATCTCGAATACTGTGTACAGATGTGGTCTCCTCACCTCACAAAAGATATTCTAGCACTAGAAAAGGTTCAGAAAAGAGCAACTAAAATGATTAGGGGTTTAGAGAGGGTCCCATATGAGGAAAGATTAAAGAGGCTAGGACTCTTCAGTTTGGAAAAGAGGAGACTAAGGGGGGACATGATAGAGGTATATAAAATCATGAGTGATGTTGAGAAAGTGGATAAGGAAAAGTTATTTACTTATTCCCATAATACAAGAACTAGGGGTCACCAAATGAAATTAATAGGCAGCAGGTTTAAAACAAATAAAAGGAAGTTCTTCTTCACGCAGCGCACAGTCAACTTGTGGAACTCCTTACCTGAGGAGGTTGTGAAGGCTAGGACTATAACAATGTTTAAAAGGGGACTGGATAAATTCATGGTGGCTAAGTCCATAAATGGCTATTAGCCAGGATGGGTAAGAATGGTGTCCCTAGCCTCTGTTCGTCAGAGGATGGAGATGGATGGCAGGAGAGAGATCACTTGATCATTGCCTGTTAGGTTCACTCCCTCAGGGGCACCTGGCATTGGCCACTGTCGGTAGACAGATACTGGGCTAGATGGACCTTTGGTCTGACCCGGTACGGCCTTTCTTATGTTCTTATGTATGTCCCCCATCAGCAGGGCCGGTGCAATCATTTAGGTGAGCTAGGCGGTCGCCTAGGGTGCTGGTATTTGGGGGGCAGCATTTTCTTCGGCAGCAACCGCGGTGGCCGGATCTTCGGCTGCCCCAGTCGCCGCTGGCATTTAGGCGCAGGGAGCTGGGGCAGGGGAGCGCGGGGAGAGCCGCCTGCAGCAAGTAAGGGGGGGTGTGGCACGCAGGGGAATTCCCCGCCCCAGCTCACCCCTGCTCCGCCTCCTCCCCAAGCATGCCGTGGCTGCTTCACTTCTCCTGCTTCCCAGGCTTGCGGCGCCTAAGCTGATTGGGGGAGGAGGCGGGGCAGGGGTGAGCTGGGGTCGGGGGGTGCCTCAGGGCAGAGGGTGGGGGGTGGGGAGCTGCTGCAGGGGGGGCGCCTCAGGGTGGAGAGGGGGAGTTGCCACGGGGGGGCGCCTCAGGGCGGGGGCTCGGAGATGGGGAAGGGCGCAAGGTGGAAGTTTCACCTAGGGCACAAAACATCCTTGCACCGGCCCTGCCCATCGGTCTTCTCTTCTGGAAAATAAACAAACCCAGTTTTTCTTCTGTCTTTCTTCACAGGTATTGTTTTCTAGAACTTTAATCATTTTTGTTGTTCTCCTCTTGATTTTCTCCAATTGGTCCATATCTTTCCTGTAATGTGGTGCCCATAACTAAACATAGTACTCCAGCTGAGGCCTTATCAGTGCTGAGTAGAACTGAAGAATTATTTCTCATGTCTTGCTTACAACAATCCTGCTAATACATCCGAGAATATTTTTTTTTCCAGTAGTGGAACATCTTGCTTGCACAGGGATCAACCTGCCCTGATCCAAGTGTAAGATCGGGGGCCTGAGTGAGTTGGTTGTGACTGGTTTAGAGTTCTCTGGAATTGTAGAGCACTCTAGTTGTGGAAGGCATTAATGTCATAAGGGTAAAGAACACAATATGCATTTTATTTGGTGACTTCTGTAATATGTTCCTATTTGCTAATTTCATTTTCTCATCCTGCCTATATCTTAGTCATATTAAGCTGATGATTGCATGACTATATATAAACATTCTCCAACCCAATTATTCTGAAGGATCACAGCAGGCTGCGCAGCGGGGATAGAAGGATGGTGAAGAAATTTGGCAGCCTGTGACCTCCAGAAGAAGAAAGAGGAGCATCCATGTACCAGCAATGCAGATACAGGTGAGCAACCATTTTCATGTTCTCTCCACAGGTACTAATGTGGAGAGTGGACTAGATGGTACATCTGAGGGAAGGGAGCAGAAGGAGACTTCACCGATTGGAAGGCATAAGATGCACTCTCCTAGGGATGGGGGTTCCATGACCACGACTCCCAAGAGAAGGAGGCGGGTGGTGGTGGTCGGGGACTGCCTCCTCACGGGGACTGAATCATCTATCTACTTCCCCAACCGGGAAAACCAAGGTCTGCTGCTTGCCAGGAGCTAGGATTCACGATGTGACAGAGAGACTGCTGAGACTCATCAAGCCCTCGGATCACTACCCCTTCCTGCTTCTCCACATGGGCACCAATGATACTGCCAAGAATGACCTTGAGCAGATCACGTGGCTCTGGGAAGAACAATAAAGGAGTTTGAGGCGCAAGCGGTGTTCTTGTCCATACTCCCTGTGGAAGGAAAAGGCCCAAGTAGAGACCGTCGAATCGTGGAAGTCAACGAATGGCTATGCGGGTGGTGTCAGAGAGAAGGCTTTGGATTCTTTTACTATGGTATGGTGTTCCAAGAAGGAGGAATGCTAGGCAGAGACTGGCTCCACCTAACAAAGGGAGGGACGAGCATCTTCGCAAGCAGGCTGGCTAACCTAGTGAGAAGGGCTTTAAACTAGGTTCACCGTGGGAAGGAGACCAAAGCCCTGAGGTAAGTGAGGAAATGGGATACTGGGAGGAAGCACGAGCAGGAGAGCACAAGAGGGGAGGACTCCTGTATCATACTGAGAAAGCGGGACGATCAGCGAGTTATCTTAAGTGCCTATACACAAATGCAAGAAGCCTGAGAAACAAGCAGGGGGAACTGGAAGTCCTGGCACAGTCAAGGAACTATGATGTGATTGGAATAACAGAGACTTGGTGGGATAACTCACATGACTGAAGTACTGTCATGGATGGCTATAAACTGTTCAGGGAGGACAAACAGGCCAGAAAAGGTGGGGGAGTTGCATTGTATGTAAGAGAGCGGTATGACTGCTCAGCGCTCTGGTATGAAACTGCAGAAAAACCTGAGAGTCTCTGGATTAAGCTTAAAAGTGTGAGCAACAAGGGTGATGTTGTGGTGGGAGTCTGCTATAGACCACCAGAACAAGGGGTTGAGGTGGACGAGGCTTTCTTCCGGCAACAAACAGAAGTTACTAGATTGCAGGCCCTGTTCTCATGGGACACTTCAATCACCCTGATATCTGCTGGGACTGGGAGAACAAGACAGAGGTGCACAGACAATCCAGTAAGTTTTTGGAAAGTGTAGGGGACTATTTCCTGGTGCAGGTGCTGGAGAAACCAACTAGGGGCAAAGCTCTTCTTGATCTGCTGCTCACAAACCGGGAAGAATTAGTAGGGGAAGCAAAAGTGGATTGGGAACCATGAGATTTTCGAATTCAGGATCCTGACACAAGGAGGAAAGGAGAGCAGCAGAATATGGACTCTGGACTTCAGAAAAGCAGACTTTGACTCCCTCAGGGAACTGATGGGCAGGATCCCATGGGAGAATAACATGAGGGGGAAAGGAGTCCAGGAGAGCTAGCTGTATTTTAAAGAATCCTTATTGAGGTTGCAGGAGCAAACCCTCCCAATGGGTAGAAGGAATAGTAAATATGAGAAGTGACCAGCTTGGCTTAACAGTAAAATCCTTGCTGATCTTAAACACAGAAAAGAAGCTTACAAGAAGTGGAAGCTTGGACAAATGACCAGGGAGGAGTATAAAAATATTGCTCAAGCATGCAGGAGTGAAATCAGGAAGGCTAAATCACACTTGGAGTTGCAGCTACAAAGGGATGTTAAGAGTAACAAGAAGGGTTTCTTCAGGTACTTTAGCAACAAGAAGAAACTTAAGGAAAGTGTGGGCCCCTTACTGAATGGGGGAGGCAACCTAGTGACAGAGGATGTGGAAAAATCTAATGTACTCAATGCTTTTTTTGCCTCTGTCCTCACAAACAAGGTCAGCTACCAGACTACTGCACTGGGCAGCACAGCATGGGGAAGAGGTGAACAGCCCGCTGTGGAGAAAGAAGTGGTTTGGGACTATTTAGAAAAACTGGATGAGCACAAATCCATGGGGCTGGATGCGCTGCGTCTGAGGGTGCTAAAGAAGTTGGTGGATGTGATTGCAGAGCCATTGGCCATTGTCTTTGAAAACTCATGGTGATTGGGGGAAGGTCCCGGATGACTGGAAAAAGGCTAATGTAGTTCCCATCTTTAAAAAAGGGAAGGAGGAAGATCCAAGGAACTACAGGCCAGTCAGCCTCACCTACAGTCCCTGGAAAAATCATGGAGCAGGTCTTCAAGGAATCAATTCTGAAGCACTTAGAGGAGAGGAAAGTGATCAGGAATAGTCAGCATAGATTCACCAAGGGCAAGTCATGCCTGACTAACCTAATTATATATATATATATATATATATATATATATATATATATATATATATATATATAGTTATAGTTATAGTTATAGTTATAGTTATAGTTATAGTTATATCTCCAATTATATATCTATATATCTATATATATATATAATTGGAGATATAACTATAACTATAACTATATATATATATATATAGATATATATATAATTGGAGATATACCTATCTCCTAGAACTGGAAGGGACGTCGAAAGGTCATTGAGTCCAGCCCCCTGCCTTCACTAGCAGGACCAAGTACTGATTTTTGCCCCGTCAAGGATTGAACTCGTATCCCTGGGTTTAGCAGTCCAATGCTCAAACCACTGAGCTAAAAGCAGTGGATGTGTTATTCCTTGACTTTAGGAAAGCTTTTGATATGGTCTCCCACAGTATTCTTGCCGGCAAGTTAAAGAAGTATGGACTGGATGGATGGACTATAAGGTGGATAGAAAGCTGGCTATATCATTGGGCTCAATGGGTAGTGATAATGACTCCATGTCTAGTTTGCAGCTGGTATCAAGTGGAGTGCCCCAAGGGTCGGTCTTGGGGCTGGTTTTGTTCAATATCTTCATTAATGATCTAGAGGATGGCGTAGACTGCACTCTCAGCAAGTTTGCAGATGACACTAAACTGGGAGGAGTGGTAGATACACTGGAGGGTAGGGATAGAATACCTGTCGATTAATCACAGTTAACTCATGCAATTAACTAAAAAAATTTATTGCGATTAATTGCAGTTTTAATCACACTGCTAAACAATAAAATATCAATTGAAATGTATTAAATATTTTTGGATGTTTTTCTACATTTTCAAATATACTGCTTTCAATTACAACACAGAATACAAAGTGCACAGTGCTCACTATATTTTATTATTTTTATTACAAATATTTGCACTGTACAAATAATAAACAAAATAAGTAGTATTTTTCAATTCACCTCATACAAGTGCTGTAGCGAGATCTCTTTATCATGAAAGTGCAACTTACAAATGTAGAATTTTTTTTGTTATATAACTGCACTCAAAAACAAACCAATGTAAAACTTTAGAACCTACAAGTCCATTCAGTCCTATTTTTTGTTCAGCAAATCACTAAGAAAAACAAGTTTGCTTACATTTACAGGAGATAGTGCTGCCCGCTTCTCATTTACGATGTCATCTGAAAATAATAACAGGCGTTTGCAGGGCACTTTTGTATCCAGCATTGCAGGGTATGCTAAATATTTGTATGCCCCTTCATGTTTCAGCCAGCATTCCAAAGGGCATGCTTTCATGCTAATGCTTTCATGCTAATGACACATAAAAAAATGTGTTAATTAAATTTGTGACTGAATTCCTTGGGGGGAGAATTGTATGTTTCCTTCTCTGTGTTTTACTCGCATTCTGATATATATTTAATGTTATAGCAGTCTCGGGTAGTGACTCAGCATATGTTGTTCATTTTAAGAACAGATTCACTGCAGATTTGACAAAACTCAAAGAAGGTACCAGTGTGAGATTTCTAAAGATAGCTACAGATTCAACCCAAGGTTTAAGAATCTGAAATGCCTTCCAAAATCTGAGAAGGATGAGGCGTGGAGGATGCTTTCAGAAGTCTTAAAAAAGCAACAAATCGATGTGGAAACTACAGAACTTGAACCACCAAAAAAGAAAATCAACCTTCTGCTGGTAGTATCTGACTCGTATAATGAAAATGAACATGCATTGGTCCACACTGACTTTGGACCATTACTGAGCAGAACCCATCCTCAGCATGGACACATGTCCTCTGGAATGGTGGTCGAAGCATGAAGGGGGACATCTGAATGTTTAGTGAATCTGACATAAATATGTTGGTATATAAACAAATAAACGGTATTATTTTATGGTTTAACAGCGCAATTAATCACAATTCATTTTTTTAATCACATGGTTAATCGTGACTAATTTTTCTAATTGCTTGACAGTCCTATAGTTTACCTTTAAATGATTGCTAATCTGAATTTTCACAATGTTTTGCGGGCTGATATACTGCAAAAAATTGTTTTTCTTTCTCTGAATAGCAGTTGGTACCAGTAAAAGGTTCAACTCCTGTATACTTGTCAGTATGGCCTCCCTATCTTTTGGCATTGCATCACAAATTAATTGCACAGACTCACATACTTATAACCAGATAAGACTATGTTAGCACTTCTATTTTAAGGTTTTGGTACAGAACACTGCTAACAGATTTCAGCTGAGTGGATACACCTATCTTAGTCAATGCAACACTGAGAGCTAGGAATTGACTCAGAAACTAGTCTTATAAAAACCAAAATTAGAATTTAGGATTTTTAATTCTACGGTCATGCATCTGCAAAAGGAACTGAAGACTTGATTTTTTTCACTAAGAAATTCCAGTGTAGAGATTTACTACACACAAATATACCCATAAAGGGATGTCATTCACTGTGTATGCAAAAATGATTAACACTAGCCTGATCTCTGTCCAAAAGCAGCTATTCTCTTCTGCATTATTTAGTTTCCTTTCAACCTTGTCATCATGATTAACTATGCTATAATACATCCACACACCAAAAAAAAAAAAAAAAAGTTCTGTATGTGGTGGCAAAAGTATGGTGAACAGGTGAAAGGTACACTCCAATGGTAAGAGGGAATCAATAAAGTAGAGTGTGAGTTACCTGTACCAGTCTATAGAACCATTTGTCTGAAAGCAATTTATGTCCTAGTAGAAATAATGGCTTGCTCTTGGGTGCATTGGAAATTTCAGGCACTAAATCTGTCTGAACACATAGAGACCTGGGTCTAAACACTAAATATTCCAAGTTGCATCTTGACCTTTTTTACACGTTTCATATGTGCTTCTCTTCAGTTACAAAATGCTACAGTGAATGGAAATGTTGTCAATTAAGGAAAAAGGGTGTTTGTATCAACCTTTTCATGTGTGGAATTTAATGACATTTTAAGGTTAAAGTAAAAGTCAAACACTGATTTGTAGTATCTGTGTTTAATGTGGCTAATGAACAGAGAATTCTACAAAAACCTTTTAATCCTTTTTAAACCTTTACCTATCAAAAGACTTCTTCATTACAAAAACTTTTTTCATTGACAAAGTATTTTAGGACAGAGGAAAAAACAAGTACAAATCTATTCCAATGGGAAACAATCCAGGAAAACCTAATTTATTTCAGTTTAAATTGTATTTATTTCAGTTTAAATTCATTGTAAATCTCTTTCATGAGTTGAATGAATGAAAGAAAGGTGATACAAATTGTGAACTTGTTATGCATAACCCTAGTTTTTTTTAAATGCTCATTCTCAGATAAATGCTGTCAAGCTTTTTCTCATCTTGATAATGAGATTATGATATTTTATTTGGTTTATTATTCTACATTATCACGTAAAATGGAGTACACGAGCCAAGAGTTAATCTAATGTAAGATAATGAAGAACTGTATGCAGGAGTCTATACTTATTTATCGAGCATTGTGAGCTAGTATGCTCATATCAGAAGTAAATTAATAAAAGATGAGTCCATGAAATATCACAGTTTAATATTTCACAATATGCCACATAGCACGGAGGACCAGACTAACCCTCTGAACAATAATTCATCTCACAGCAATTTTTGCTTGATATCACACCATTAGAAAAAGCACAAATCATCTATCATACAAAAGGTAAGGAACACCACTATTTATCAAGAGCCTGATTCGTCAAAAATGTATGCATCTGCTCAGCGTTATAGTGAGTAGTTCCATTGAAGTCGCTGGGACTACTTGCAGTGCATAAACATGTCTTTGCAAAGTTGGGGCCTCTGTGTGTAAAGTTTTCATATATTTTCGTCATTCTCCTTATAGTGCATAAAGCTAAGCATTTGCATTAGTCTTTGCAGAATCTGGGCCATAGGTTGTAAGATCTTTGGGGCAGGGATTGACTTTTTATTTATATGTGAGTGCAGTACCTAGCACAAAGGGGCCTTATCTCTAAGTGCTACTTCAGCACAAACAATAATAATTAATATTTCATGGCATTTCTACCAGGTCAAAGCAAATGTAGCCATTTTGCATGTCCATTATAAAACCACAAGACTTCAGATTCCCTGTTTTGTTCTATCTATTGTTACACATACAGAATCCGGTATCCACTGATATCACACACTTCTACTAGAAGAAGAGAAGATCAGTTGTATCTTTGGTAGCACTGCTCATTGCTTAAGTAGCATGTGGACCCTCTGAATATTTAGGAATAGATATCTTTGATTTCACTGGACTATTTGTGGAGCAAGGTTCTACATATTGTGAGTAAGGGTATCAGGATCTGGTTCTTGGGACCTCTTAGATATGATTAAAATCATTGGATCTAATTCTAATCTCCAGAGTAGCTGCACTGAAATAATTGTTACCCTTAATGACATTGGGTTATTAGTTACTTTTTGAGAGGTCTCAGATGGGGATTCCAGGGAATCAGGCACCACACAATGTGAGTAGGGGATGGCATTTTGCCCCTCAAACAATTATGTTTCCTCTGTGCTAAGATCTATTATGTCACCAAGAATATTGTAGTAGAAAGAGAGAGCCTGAGACATAAGGCCTGGTGTAAGGCCTAAGGCCTGAACTAAAGTCAGTCCTGTTGTAGGAGCAGCAGTGATCTGTATGCTTTGTATGACTATGCTATGTATAACCTGGAGGTTCAAAAGGTCTGTTACACCTCACCCCCCCCCCCTTTGTCTCCTCTCCCTCTTTGAATACCTGTGAAGTGGCTTTCCCCTCCCCTCAGATCAGAAGAGCTCCCAGGTAGACAAGGTGTCTGGGACTCTGATTAGGCAGCGATCACACGCCCAGTGCATGGATACTGCATGGACACTGCCTGAGGTGGAATGTGACCAACCAAATGCAGCCAAGTCATCTCTAGTTGCAGGCCATGAGGAACAGGTCCTTAAAAGGGGAAGGGGCCATGTGCTCAGGAGTGCACTCATAAGATTGTACCTCCTGTGAAGGCTCTTTGCCCAGACCGCCTAGCCAGTGCTTCGCCGCGTTGCATTTCATCATGCTTCGGGAAGACTTACCTTTGTCGCACCGTCCATTGCTGCGCTGTGGAATACTTACCTTGAAGGATCCTGACATCTCCAGCGCCGTGCCTGTCCTGGGAGGGTGAGTATGCCAGTGTGAGTGTGCCCCTCCCCCTTCTTTTGAGCTTAGCTATCAGTATAATAAACATGCTGCTTTCTGCCAAACTCTGGTGTGGCATTAGTCCTCCCTAAGCTTATTAGCTGGCCCAATTTCAGGTAACAAACCCCTGCTGATATGAAGCAAAGTTAGAAAGAGTCAAGCTATGAGCAAAGTCAGGTCCAGTTACAAAACATACCTACTTGCAAGTTCACAAATCGTGGCAAGAACAGGGCTAGTATTGCAAAAACGCAAACACTTCTTAGAAGTGCTAGGCACAGGGCACTCATGTAAACATATTCCAGAAGGGTAGTACCAGAACACCCCAGTACCAAGCATGGTATAAACACACTCCCTGAAGATAACAGGGACACCTTGACCCCTCCTAAAGATCAGGTCAGGATGACAGGGGGATGGATAGAGATGTTTTGATTGAACAAACATGTACAAGGTAAAGGGTGGTAACTAACTACATCAGAGGGGTAATACATAACTTGGTTGTACCAGTGTATAAAGAGGAGGGCCAGAGGAGTATCTTTGTTTGGCCTACTGGAGAATGGAAAGCCCTGTCATTCACTGAGCCAAGTCCATTGCTGTGGCTCTCATCTTTTCCAGACTACTGTACCCCTTTCAGGAATCTGATTTGTCTTGCATACCCCCAAGTTTCATCTCACTTAAAAACTACTTGCTTACAAAAATCAGACATAAAAATACAAATCGTTACAGCGCACTAGTACTGAAAAATTGCTGAATTTCTCATTTTTTACTCTATAGTTATAAAATAAATGAATTTCAATATAAATATAGTACTTACATATCAGTGTATAGTATACACAGTGGTATAAGCAAGTAATTGTCTGTCTGAAATTTTAGTTTGTACTGATTTCACTAGTGCTTTTTATGAAACCTGTTGTAAAGCTAGCCAAATATCTAGATGAGTTGATGTACCCCCTGGAAGACCTCTGCATACTCCTGAGAACCACTTTGTTAGTGTACCTGTAACTATTGAGCCAGGGCATTAGGACTGTGATTCATTGGCAATAAACCTGGCCAAGTTCCTTTGCTTCATGGTTTTATTGGGCAGTTTGATCGAAGTCTGCTGGATCAGCTGTCTGTGTAGAGCCAGCACAGCACAGAGGAAGAACACACATGCAGCCAACAACTGACGACAAATATGAAGTAAACTGACTAAATGTTAAATAGTGATATGTAGACCTCAGCATTTTCAGTGCTTTCATTCATATATGTTCTGCACAGCTTAGATGTTTATTTGAATCTTTCTGTAAATTATTCATATACTTTGAAGCCTTCTTTTTCCCTTTCAAATCCACTTTGCTGCCTTCCAGCCTTCTTACTTTCCCACCTGTCTTCATACATGCCTTCCAAACCATCTTGGAGCTTTCTTCCCAAGAATGCAGTAATTTCTTTTCAAATAACAGTATAACCTCTGTACTAAATTGAAGCCAATTGTTAGATGTCAAAGGCATATTTATAAGACCAAGATGTGACTGAGGTTTTTCCAATGCCATCTTCTCAAAAATGGAAGGATAGAGACAGGCTGATATTTGGTAAGACTGTTAATGTCAAATGATGGCTTTTTGTGCAAAAACTTCAATAACATATTATTAAAAGCTGGTGTTGCCCTGCCTTCTGAGTGGGAAATATTAAAAATTCTTCTAAATAATGAATCCAGAGCTTGTCTTACACTCGTTGCCAGCCATGGAGGGTTAGATTCCTGTTCACAAGTAGTTGAAAAGAAATCCATGAACACATTCAAGACCTCAAAGCTTGATAAACATCAGCCCAAGAAGTGATGCAGTTATAAACTCCTGTTCTGATACTATTCCCTAGTATCTGCAATCTTAGCCTATAGTTGAACAATGTTATCTATAAAGAAAGAGAAAATGTCTGATGGTGAAAAATGCTACTTTGTTGTAGCATTAAGGCAATTCAGATTCACTAGACTACTCTTGACTTTGAATAGTTCTTCTGAATGAGACTTTGTTGATGCTATAGCAAGAGCAAAGTATTACTCCTTTGTCACGGCCACAGAACAGGGATATAAAACTTCTCTTTTGGGCTATTGATCTTGATAGAAGTAATATTTTTACACCTTTCCTTTTCACTTTATCAGTTGCAGGTAATCAATAAATCACAATGGCCTGTGAAAATGATACAAGACAGTGTCTATGTATAAGTCTGTCAACATTTATGTTTAAAAGTTCGCCATGGCACTATATTACATAAAGCACTGGAAAAGTGGTTTATAGATAACTATATCATCCTCCCATCCCAAATATCTGCAGCTAAGATGTGGCCATCAGCCTGCTTCAAAAGCTCAAAAAGTTCTTCTCGCCACAAGTGAGGACAGGACATAGACCTGGATAGCAGGAATTCATGATCTAGCCAGGACAAAGATATTTTATTTAAATCCTAAATATAATTTTCACGTTTGTCAGCAAACCATGAGTTAAATCTGATTTAACTATCTGCAATAGCTCCACAGTTAACTTTGGAGCAATGAATCCCAAGCTGAACATGCAAAAGCAATCATCAAAATAGACATTGACTTCACTAGGAACAATGTTTTCATGATTCCATTTAATACTGATTCTAATACCAACATAGAAAACACCTTCTAATTCTAAGGTAGTGAAATGCAATTACAGCTGATTTAATTATTTGTTGCAAATAATTTATCCAATGAATTTTGACATTTTGCATTGAATGAATTATTTGTAGGCATTTTTTTTCAATTTGCTTAGAGAAAGTTAAATAATTTTCTTTGAATAACTGGCTTAACACACTTTTCTCATCAAATATTGAATAAATTACTTGTGATTTTATTTTCATGTTTCAACTAATTCATGATTAAATAGCTCCCATAATGCTGGGAAAATATTAAAAAATTACTATGCACGCAGAAAGTTTTTTCTACTGACTAGACTTCCTGTGAGCTGCTCCAACAGGATTGCAACAACATGTACTATATTGTCATGTTATAACATGGGGCAGCACTTTGGGCCAAATCTAATGCTCTTGCTGAATCAGTTTAATGTCCTTTGGACTTGATCCTAATTCCATTAAAGTCATAGAATCATAGACTATCAGGGTTGGAAGGGACCTCAGGAGGTCATCTAGTCTAACCCCCTGCTCAAAGCAGGACCAACACCAACTAAATCATATCAGCCAAGGCTTTGTCAAGCCAGGCCTAAAGCACCTCTAAAGATGGAGATTCCACCACCTCCCTAAGTAACCCATTCCAGTGCTTCACCACCCTACAAGTGAAATAGTGTTTCCTAATATTCAACCCAGACCTTCCCCACTGAAATTTAAGACCATTGCTTCTTGTTCTGTCATCTGCCACCACTGTGAACAGCCGAGCTCCATCCTCTTTGGAACCCCCCTGCAGGTACTTGAAGTCTGCTATCAAATCCCCCCTCACTTTTCTCTTCTACAGACTAAATAACCCCAGTTCCCTCAGCATCTCCTCGTAAATCATGTGCCCCAGCCCCCTAATCATTTTCGTTACCCTCCACTGAACTCTCTTCAATTTGTCCACATCCCTTCTGTAGTGGGAGGACCAAAACTGGACACAAAACTCCATGTGTGGCCTCACCCGTGGTGAATAGCGGGGAATGATCACTTCCCTTGATCTGCTGGCAATGCTCCTACTAATACAGCCCAATATGCCGTTGGTCTTCTTGGCAACAAAGGCACACTGTTGACTCATATCCAGCTTGTCATCCACTGTAATAATCAGGTCCTTTTCTGCAGAACTGTTGCTTAGCCAGTCAGTCCCCAGCCTTTAGTGGTGCATGGGATTTTTCCTTCCTAAGTGCAGGACTCTGCATTTGTCCTTGTTGACTCTCATCAGATTTCTTTTGGCCCAGTCCTCCAGTTTGTCTAGGTCACTCTGGACCCTATCTCTACCCTCCAGCGTATCTACCTCTCCTCCCAGCTTAGTTTATCTGTGAACTTGCTGAAGGTGCAATTCATCCCATCATCTAGATCATTAATGAAGATGTTGAAGAAAACCAGCCCCAGGAACCAACTGCTGGGGCAATCCTCTTGATACCATTGCCAACTAGATATCGAGCCTTTGACCACTACCCATTTAGCCCCACAATCTAGCCAGCTTTCTATCCACCTTATAGTCCATTCATCCAATCCATACATCTTTAACTTACTGACAGGAATATTGTGGGAGATCGTATCAAAAGCTTTGCTGAAGTCAAGATATATCATGTCCACTGCTTTCCCCATATCCACAGAGCCAGTTATCTCATCATAGAAGGTAATCAGGTTGGTGAGGCATGACTCGCCCTTGGTGAATCCATGTTGACCTTCCTCTCCTCAAAGTGCTCCTCCAAGTCAATATGGAGTATTATGCTTCAAGGATATAAATGATGAAGGCCTAAAGTTTTTTTTTTTCTTGTATAATAAAAATATTTTCTGGATCCTAAAAAAAAGAAAAGGCTCTTAAGTGGGATGCACAATCTACTTATGGTTTTGGTTCACTCTGCTATTTATGATAACTATACTATAATCTCTATCTCAAAAACATACATCTACATCTATATATCTGTACATATAATAGCTCACCTATATGTAATCTCTCTCCTGGGGGGATAGGACAGCTGTGTGGAATGCGAGGTGGGAAATACATTCATTCTTTTCTGTTGGTAAAAATGTTTCCTTAGACAATTTTCACTGTGCCTTTGTGGATCACAACTGAGAATACCAAATTCAGGGCAAAATGCTGAGAAATAGGGCAGACACTGGTGATTATTCTCCCATAAGATATACCAAACCAGCAACAAAAGTAAAGCTCTGTTTCACCACACTAGCTGACAAGAAGTCAAAAGAGCAGTTTTCTTAGGTATTCCAGTCCTTGTATCACCACTAAAACCACTAGACTTAGAGATGAGCGGTTCTTTAAAACCAATTTATTCAAATAAAAGCTTCTTCTGATCCCCAAGGACCAGCCACACACCCAGGTCAATATACAACTCAGATCTTACCCAATAATCACGCTGTTGCCAATCCTTTAGTATCTAAAATCTAAAGGTTTATTTGTAGAAAGAAAGAATGAAAGGTGAGAGTTAAAATGGGTTAAAATAATCAAATACATACAATAAATGCAAAGTTCTTGGATCAGGCTTATAGCCATGATGGAATAAACTTCTGTCTTGTTAAGTCTCTGGTTGCTTCCAAATCATTGGAAGGTCCTCAGTCCTTTGGTTAGAATGGTCCAATTAGTACACGTTCATCATAGTCCAGAGGTCTGAGTGGGAAAAAGGCAAAATGATGAGATTTCCTGTGCATGGAGGGAAATCCATTTTTTCAAACAAAGCCTTCAGCAGAGGCTAGTGGAAAATCACAAGTGACACGATGGTGTTTGGAGTCACATTAGCAAGTCACATGTCCATGCATGATTTCGCTTAGTCACAGTAGAGGTCATAACCTATACTTCAGATGAAATGTTCACAGGAAAGTCCATTCAGTGTATATGGGCGTCTTTCACTGTGAGTTAAGTGTTCTTTTGAAGGGCCACTTAATTTGAATAGTCCCTTCAAGGTGTGCAGGCTAAATACCTTGTGGGCATTACCACAGGAGCAAACATATTTGAAATACAGGTATAGAGCCAATGTTCATAACTTCAAATACAAAAATGATAAATACGTACAAATAGCATTATTGTATTCAGAAAATCATAGCCTTCCCATAGACACCTTACTTGACCTACTTTTGTACAAGATTTGTTGCAATTATATAACAGTTGTAGCAACAATGATCTACATGGTCATATTTTAATCAGATAACATTAAAACAATTACAGAGCAAAATACAGGTAAAATATTAATTCATATAGGACTGTCCTAAAAGCAAAGGTCCAGATTTTACAGAGCATACAAACCACTTTTAAGCCACATCATGGATGATTAATATTAAAACCAGGCATTTACCAAATGTCAACCAATCAGTCTTCCATACCATAAACATATCTATGCCATATTCATCCTCAGTGAATGACAAAGAGACACCCACAGACTAACTTAGATTCATGCCTCTCATGAATCTTCTGACTGGAGTATAGGTTGCATAGGTACAGAACCTGTAGGAGTAACAGAAGATCTCTAGGGTACAGTGGATATATGCACGTGGATCACCTTTACAACTCTAAGGAAAAGCATTTGGAAAATTCTGGCAGGCAGGAAAAACATTGTCTAATTTTTATTGAAAGGACCGGGGCAAATTAACAGTTTTTTTTCTTTTTCTGTATTGTCAATTCACAAGATAAAATATACAGGATACCTCAATTTCTAACATCCCTGTAAAAGACACATTAGTATTTCTATGGCACTGCTTTTTGGAGCTATTGAGAGCCCATATTTCCCACTAATTTCAATGGCAGCAGTGAGCATTCAGAATGTCATAAAATCAGGCTGATATATGTGCTGACAAATGACTAGTTATCACAGACAAGATGGGTGAGGTAATATGTTATATTGGACTATCTTCTGTTTGTGAGAGAGACAAGCTTTTCAGCTTACACAGAGCTCTTGTTCATGGAATATTTTCAAAGGCACAAAGGGGAGCTAGGTGCCTAACTTACTGTCTTTCAATAGGAATTGGGCACCTGACTGTTGTCTTTGAACATCTCCCCTACAGTCTCTTAGATTTTAAAACTACAACCCCGGAAAATTCTAAATAAATGTAATAATATAATTATTTTAAAGGAATTTTGTCTATAGATATGTGCTGCTATACCTTAATGGTCTGTAGAGGAAAGATGGGGAGCCATAGTCTCACCACCCCATCCCCATAGAAGTGTAGAGAGGAAGCAGGCCTCGCACTCTCCTGAGCACTGCAACATATGACCCTCATTATATTAGTGATTCACAGGGGTACTTGACCTCATTTATTCTTTGTTGAATTCTTTTGTAAGTTTCACCATGTCTCTGTCAGAAACTGTGACGAGAATGATCAGGCCTAGTGTTCAGAGCCAGGGAGTCAGAGCCGGGTTCAAAAGTCCAGAACAGGGTTGGAATAAGGTTGGAGTAAGACTTGGAACAGGGCTGGAGCGACAGCAGTGCTAGAGAAGACTAAGACTTATGGGGTCTGTTACCACTATCAGGCTGGGGAGAATTCCAGGTCATGAAGTGACACCGAGCAGACTAAGCTGCTGTTTCACCTATGAGGCTTATTCGCCTTGAGTCACCAGACTAGCTCTTGTCTTGTGGAGTGTCTGGAGCCAGCACAAGAATGACTCAACGCATGTGGCTCAATCAGTATCTAGTTCAGGAATAACTCATCACCTTACAGTCTGTAATTAGGGAAATATGTAAGCACCATAAAGTGCACACATCATCCTATATGAGAGTGGGTGAGAGAATGCAGCCCAATGTGGATTAACGTGCTAGTCAAATCAAATTGGAACCTGGCTCTTCCATGGTTGAAATGGAGCCACTTCTGTGGTGAGTTGTAACAATGTCCATCCCCTCTACAGTAGTTTGGAGATTACCTTATCTAATTTAGGCAGGCAGAATATAATTGCTGACAAAGGAATCTGGCAGGGCCAGATTAACCTTTTGTGGACCCTGGTGCCAAACCTATTTGTGGGCCCCCATGTCGTCATTGTGGGCTCTGAGTGTGTGCCTGGTGTTGCAGCGCCATTGGTGCCATAGTGTACCTGGTACTGAATCTCAGAAACATTTTTCATTTTGATCACACACCTCTACATGAATATATGCATTGCCATACAGAGCTCCCTCAGCCCCCAGTTTTTCTCATTGAGCTGTACACCCCTGTGAGTTTACCAGTGTTCATAGTGAGCACAACTTTCATAGTGATCAGGGAAACTCTACACAGATTTATTTCCTTGCTCATTCAGACCTTCTATAGCCATGTCTCCAGTACCACCCTATGTCACCAGTCACTGCATGTGGTCCAAATCTCAGCTAAAAGTTCTAAAGCTAGCAGATACCTGATCAATTCTGACAGATCCCTCCCTCAGCCCCCATCCTGCCATTTGAGCAAGCCACTTGCAAACACTATTTCCCAAAAGTGAGGACTTAGCCCTTGGGAATCTGAAGACACCAGCCTCTCCCCCTCTGCTCCCATCTACAGGCTAGTCTGCTACCTGATCACCACCACCTCGCCCCATGCTCATTTCCTTTCTACTTTGGACATGCTCCTCAACCAGCTGGGGCTATTCTCCTGCTGTAAGCCTGACCTGCTTCCTCTTTCCCTGCTGCTCTTGACATTCCTTTCCTACTGGTGACCTCTGCTCCTTGAGGCTAATTCCAGTTTCTTTATCCGCTCTAGCTTACTGGACCCCAGTAGTCACAGAGCCACCTGCAGCTTCTCTGGCTATAGCCATGGGGCCAATTGCCAGAGGCCAGCCTTAGATAGCTGCAGCTACTAGTCAAGGTGGGGGGGTGGCAATCCCAAGGCTGAGCATGCTTGAACCTTGCAATGGTGGCACTAGGGACTCTAAATCCTCAGCGCTGGCCCTAGGCAGCTGCAGACTCTGCAGTTAGGCTCTTCCCTCCTCTAGGCCATGGCTTTAAGTACCTGAGATGCCCAACACCTGCAGCAGAAGCTACCAATTCCCAAGCACCCCTCAGCTAGCACATAGTCATGCAGAAAGTGCAGCCTGAATGATTTTGGAGGCTGGGGTGCCAGGAGGTTCCCATCCCTGAGCAGCAGCTCTGCAACAAGCTCACATGCCCCCACTCCACTATGGAACCAGGACCCCGTGAAGACAGTGGAGTTACCCTGTGTATAACCAGTTCTGTCCAAAGCCTCTTGAAGTGAGTGGGAATTTTTTCATTGTCTTTAATGGGCTGTGTATAGAAGCAAAGGACCCCATTCTAGACTTTAGGAGCAAAGTGTATTCTATGCTGCACTGATTTACTATTGTAACAGGAAGGTCTCACATTACCCAGTGAATAAGCAGCACCTCCCACAGCGCCTAACTTTTTCTGAGAGGCTTCCCACCCAATTACTAAGTGTAAACCTGCTTCGCTTACAAGGGCTGAAAATATCAGGTAGTATGGTCACAAAAGCAAGGCACTTCTGAATTCAGTACGAATTTTGGATGTGCACAGAACACAGACAGGACTGGTTACTGCATGTTTACAGAACTACAGTAAAGTGGAACAATTTTCAGCTTGTGTGACTGGAGGATATCTGGATCCATATTATAAGATGGTCCTACATAAATGAAGAAAAGAAGCCTTTATTATTCCTTTGTTCCACTCTTCGTTTCTATGGGGAATTTGCCAATGTAATATCTATCTTCTTTTTAAACAAACAATACTAAAAGGTAATGGCTGTTGAAAATAGCAATTCCAGTCCTAGTTAGCACTGGGAAGACCCCAGCGTTTGTTGCTCAATTTTATCCTACTTTTTCTACAACAAATTACAGTGGATCAGTATATTTGATTTGGGAGAAATGAAATAACAGCTGCACAAATTGAGCTTGAGCACTCCTGAATTTTGAGAGTGTTCAAATCTGGAAGGCAGGTGCTAGATTCCCTTTCTGAATATTGGATAAATCTGGAAAGCAAAAGTCAATTTCTGTCTCCATGGCTCAGAAGTGGAAATCCTCCTGCGTGCCTGATACTGTACCTAAAGCTGCCCAGGTCCTCTAGTAGACCCTCTCCCCTTTTACTTTTCATCTTAACTTATCCTAGGCCTGGTCTACACTATGATTTTAGGTCAAATTTAGCAGCGTTACCTCAATTTCAGCCTGGACCCATCCACACGACAAAGCCTTTTTTTTTTACTTAAAGGGCTCTTTAAATTGATTTCTTTACTCCACCTCTGAAGAGGGGATTAGAGCTGAAATCAGCCTTGCCGGGTCGAATTGGGGGTAATGTGGATGCAATTTGACGGTATTGGCCTCCGGGAGCTACCCCAGAGTGCTCCATTGTGACCGCTCTGGACAGCACTCTCAACTCAGATGCACTGGCCAGGTAGACAGGAAAAGGCCCGCGAAATTTTGAATTTCATTTCCTGTTTGACCAGCGTGGCAAGCTGATCAGCACAGGTGACCATGCAGAGCTCATGCAGAACTCATCAGCATGATGTGCACATTGCCAGGGCACATTGCCCCGCCTGTACTTTGTGAGAAGTCTATGTCTATGTCCTCATCACTCTCGTCACCACGCTGCTGTCGCCTCCTTGCCTGGTTTTGCTATTGCAGCTTCTGGTTCTGCGCTGAAAAAAGGCGTGAAACAATTGTCTGCTGTTGCCCTGATGGAGGGAGGGGCGATTGACGACATGGCTTACAGGGAATTAAAATCAACAAAAGGGGTGGCTTTGCATCAAGGAGAAACACAAACAACTGTCACATAGAATGGCCCCCTCTAGGATTGAACTCAAAACCCTGAGTTTAGTAGGCCGTTGATTTCACAAAACAAATTGGGTCAATTTCTTGTTTTGATCACTCCATCTATCTTTTACATCTTAGGCTGACAGCAGACAGTGCAGTATGATTGCTAGCCATCATCATCTCCCGGGTGCTCGGCGGAAGATGCTGCATTACGATTGCTAGCCATCATCTCCTGGCTGCTCGCCAGAAGATGGTGCAATACAACTGCTAGCCATCATCATCTCCTGAGTGCTTGGCAAAAAATGGGAATGACCTGGCTGAGTCATTCCTATGTCTGCCCGGTGCCCCTGACCGACCTCACCGAGGTCGGCTAAAAGAGCACCCAGGAGTACGACAACGATGGCTACCAATCGTAATGCACCTTTTGCTGCCAAAAGGCAATGAGCTGCTGCTGAGTAGCAATGCAGTCCCACATCTGCCAGCACCCAGGGGACGTATGGTGACGGTGAGCTAAGTGGGTTCTATGCTTGCCATGGTATGACATCTGCTCAAGTAACCCAGGATAAAAGGCACAAAACCATTGTCTGCCGTTGCTTTCACGGAGGGAGGGAGGGAGAGGGGGGCTGAGGACATGTACCCAGAACCACCTGTGACACTGTTTTTGCCCCATCAGGCATTGGGATCTCAACCCAGAATTCCAATGGGCAGCGGAGACTGCAGGAACTGTGGGATAGCTACCCACAATTACCCACAGTTCAACGCTCTGGAAGTCAATGCTAGCCTTGGTACTGTGGACGCAGTCCGCCGACTTAATGCACTTAGAGCATTTTGTGTGGGGAAACATACAATCAACTGTATAAAAATGATTTAAAAAAAACGACCTATACATTCGACCTAATTTCGTAGTGTAGACATACCCCTAGTGGGGTCCACATACCTCCCTTGCTAGGGTTCAGATAGAGAGGAGCACTGTCCATTCATTCCACCCAGTTCCTTCTTTGGGGGCTGCCATGTGAGGTCACACCAGCATTCCTATCCAGTCTGGGGAAGTCTTCTGAGGCTCTCTAGGCATGGAGCTGGCCAAGGAACTACAGCTCCCAGGGTCCCTTGGGTTCTGAGCTCCCATGCTGGATCCTGCTGCTTGGAGGCTTCGCATGTGCAGTGCTGTGAGAGGGGAGGAAGCGAGTGTTATGGGCCACCTTCTGAGCTTGGGCCCGGCACCATTGGTGCCATGGTAAATCCAGTACTGATCTAGCAAAGTCATTAGAGTTTAAACCTTTATTTTTCAGCTAGGGAAATGGGATCTTTAGTTTTGACTATTTGTGGTCACTATTTGTGGTCACTTGTGGTGGCTATTTGTGGTCACTTGTGGTGGCTGAATTATATTTTTTATTTTTTTGCCAGAACAGTTTTCCACTGAAAAATGTGATGTTGTTAGCATCGACATGTTCCCACGGATTGTGTCAATTTCAATGAAAGTTTTTTGACGGGGAAAATGTTGAAATATTTCCTTTTGACAATGTAATTTCAATTCATTTCGTGTTGACATTTACATTATACTTAATATATTACTTATGTATTATATTTAATAATTTACTACAACAAATCTAAAGGAAATTAATCAAAATGATACTATTGAAACAAAATGTTTCAGTGGTCTCAAATTATATTACTTACTTATTTACTGAAATTTTGTTTTGTGAGAAATTTTGGCTTTTTGTTCCAGCGTGGAATGAAAAAAATTCAGAATGTTGGAATTCCCAATGGAATGGAAATTCTGGGTCCTCATCATATGGCTACTTAATCACCATTGCTTCCTGTCACACCTAGTGCTTTTAAAAGCATTTAAGCAGATGAGAATCTATATTTGCTGCAACTGCTTTACTGATGCTCAATGCACCAGGTTTTCTGTGTGTTGTTGAGCAAACTGCACCTTCCTTGCTGTCTTGGGAACAGTTTCATATTTCACTCGCATGTTGGGATATAATTGAAATGCAGTGATGCTGCAACATACACTGGGAATAAGCAATGAAGACATTAAAGTACAATGGTTCAAATTCTAACATGATTTATACTTCGTGAAGCCCTTTTGATCTTCATGGAGTATATAAGTCAGGTCTTAAGGTTAAAAAAGAGCTGTGAGCTGTGAGCTACTTACTAAAATGTAGGACTGAGAGAGCATGGAAAACCCACTTGATATACAAACTCTTCTAGTTATCCAAGCTAATTATCCTTTTAGCTAAAGTCAATAGAGAGTAGGGGGAAAAACAAACAAACAAACAAACAAGCAAAAACAGCAATCCCTGCAAACATGCTCTGCTTGTTCTATGCTCACAAAATCTCTCTTTTCCTGACTGATACATCAGAATTTGTAAGCATAAATCCATGATAACTGGCAGCGTCTTTCTTTTCAGACTAATCCCTACTGTACAAATGGCAGTGATATTGCAATCATTTCCAAGTGAGTTCTAGAAAGAGCGTATGAAGGGTAGAGAGCAAGTTCATCAACACTGGGACTCTGACAAAAATCTCACTGCAGATTTTCACTATCCACCATACTGCAGCTATTGTCTGAACCATGTAGACTATTGTTATAACAGGATTTAAGTAATTTGATCCAATTGTGAGATAAAATTCCCATTTGTCAGTTTCAATTGAAACAATAACTTTTACTTAACATCGTATGATGCAAGCTCTCATGCAAGATTTCACAATGGCCTTGTAAATGCATTAACTTGCCACTAGCTGCTACAACAGACCTTTAGGGTTTAAATAATTGCCTCATTTATAGAGATCACAGTGCACACAGGATGATATGACATTACATGATACTTACATAAGAAATATTTTCTGTTCTTCATATTTGGAATTTTTCATATTTAAAAAGTGGAAATTACAATCTTTTTAGACACTTAATCTATAAAAAAGCAACAACTGGGGACATAGACTTTTCTCAGAGATATACTCCCCTTTAGGGGCACTTTTGGTCACACTGTTGCTATGGTTATAAGTGATTTGCTGGAGGTTTATTCCAATAAACCATAGTTCTGTGTCATATCTGTACAGCTGCAATAATAAACATCACAGCCCCTGATCAAAGTGCATTAGATAGCAATTACTTGATCAAAAATTTATGTTAGAGAAAAGAAAACACATTCTGAAAACCTTTTTTTATAACTTCTGGCCTTCAGTTTTTCATCTTTGTCCTGCAGTGAGCAGAGATGTCAATTAAAAAAAAAGTAACTGAATGTATCAGAATTTTAAAAGAGGGTTCGTATACGAAAAAATGCTTGAAAGAACACTCTCAGAAGCACTGGAGGAAATGCAAGCTGTTGTATACATTGTTAACTTAATTAGTCTTTATCACATTTAATTTGCTATAACATAAGAAATATTCAAATGAACCTGAAGAGTCATACATTGTTAATGTTGACATATTTATACTACATCATTTGTTGTGATTGTCTGAAATACTGCATAAATAACTAGTGCTTTACAGACTAACTGAATCAATATATTTACATAGCAACTTGTATGCTTTCTAGAATTCTTCTGATATAACGTTCAATAGACTGTTGGCTCGGTTTGTTCCACTTTTAACTATAGATGTGAACAGAAAACATTCTTTATTCCTTCTTTCTTCAGTGATAGGCTTTCTGAAGAAAATGAAAGGCTGAACATTTCTATAGTGTATTTTCTGTTTGATTATTTCTTTAAACACCTATTTGTACAACATACAACATTCCCCATGTACCACCAACTTTACAATTACTATTTAAAATCCATGATTACCATAGTCACTGTTTTGTTCCACTGTAACTTCTAGGCAAACAAGCTACAGCTTTTCATCCAACAAAAAAGCAATGAAAGTGTGAGCTAAGCCTTAACTATCCTTAACTTACTCTTTTCTGTCTAGTTGTTTTGGATTATTTCAAAATAGTTACTATAATTGGCAACTGTAACTGCCTGTAGGTATATAACAGTAAGTTAATGGGACACTGCCAAACTTCACTCTTTACATCTGCCTAAAGTTAGATGCTTATCATTCTTCAATGGTCTTTGGAATTTAATCTCTTTTTGGTGTCACTATGATAGAGTTGTTTGGAATGTTGCTTTATTCTGGTCATAGATGCAGGTTGGAGGGATCCATCCACTAAATTTACCTCAAGTGAAAAGAGCACATTTAACAAACATTCAACAGCATATAGAGATAGACTGGTCCTTGGCTTGTGCACCCACACATGGGAATAAAGGTGAGTAGAACCTCCATTATGCCCTGTCTGGGATACATGGACCCTGGGTGTAGGCGTGCAGGAGTAAGTGGGCACTGCTGGCACTCTACTTCTTTTTGAGCCAAAGGGTAGGACTTAGGTATAAAGGGGCAGAAAGGGAGTGTAACTCTGGCTTTTTCCACCCTCCTCCTCCTCAATTAGCCGGCCAGCATAGCTGAGTCAGTATGGTATATTTCATAATTTTCTGCTGTAATAGTTCAACAGCAATATTCCAATTCAGGAAAGCAATTAAGTCATAAGCACTTAAATATAATCATCTGTATTCAGGGTAGCAAGCAAGCATATGCTTAACTTTAAGCATGTGCTTAAATCCCACTGGTGATTCCCTAAATAAGAATGCTTTGTAGGACTGGAACCCAAATAACTACTTGCCATGTCTGCCTGCCCAAACTAAACCAAAGCAAGGAGGAAACAGGGAGGGAATTGAGCCGGAAACAAGGCATGTGACAAGGGAAAGATTTAGCCTATAATAATATGGGGTGCTTTACCTCAAGTACATGCCTTTTTAAATACTGAAAGCACTATTTATATATGAAATATGGCAGGCACTGATGTTATCATAGGCATTTTTCACATATTATTTTTATTGACCCAGATTAGATTTCTTTAAGGAAAATGTAGCGGAGAATACATACAAAGGTAGTCAGGTGAAGCAGCAATATATTGGAAACAGCACATAATTCCAAACCTTAATGTACAAACTATGTATTTTAAATGCTTCATTTAATTGATTTTTACAAACAGCATCTGAAAGGTAAGGCAGTAAAAGTTAATTGATTAATGTATATGACCTTTTAAAGAGTTGATAATGTAGGAAGTTAGGAAGTTTAAGACCAATCATGTGAAAGTATAGTTATGTTTATTAATAAACCCAGAGGTGATAAATCATTATATTAAAGAACCTAAACCAGTGTTAACAGTCTATTCCTCCTTATGTAGCAGCTGCCATATTTGTGGAACAATTTGCGTGTAAATGTGTGTGCACTTGGGAGTGGGGGCGGACACCATAAATTGATGTTGAGGTTTTCAAAGATTTCTATTTTATTGTCATCATTTATGATTTACAATCATTTATGAGCACAATATTTGTCACAGACAAGAGGAGTGAATTGAGCAACCTTCATATGAAAGTTGAGCAAAATCCAAAAGAAATAAATCAACAAATAAATATACTATTCTATGCATGCACACTAGCATATTTCCTCTTCATTTTTGAAAAAGTTATTATGTAGAGTGCAATGTGAACTGTGGTGTTTTTGCAATATGTATAATGAGCTTTCCCATCTGTGTTTTTTTCATAGACAGAAAACCTTATTAATGTTCAATGTTAAAATACATCCCCAATTTATAATGAAATGCACTGATGAAACATAAACTAAAATATATATTACCATTGCTTAATATATGAAAAAGAATGGAGGGGCATAGAATGACCATCAGATCTATTTTGTTTTTCAAAACCCACAAAAGGCATCAGTCATCTAGAGCAGTAGTTTTCATACTGCGGGTCATGACCCAGTACGAGGTCACGGAATGTAAGGCACTCGGTTGCGGTGGCTCTGATCAGGACTGCCGACCGGGCCATTAAAAGTCCCATTGGCAGTGCTGCTCAGCTAAGGCAGGCTAGTCCCTACCTGTTCTGACACCGCGCTGCGCACCAGAAGCGGCCAGCAGCAGGTCTGGCTCCTAGGTCTGCAGGCGAGAGCTGCGTGGAGCCTCTCACTCATCTCCGCCTAGGAGCCAGACCTGCTGCTGGTTGTTTTCAGGGTGCAGCGTGGCCCACGGTTCCAGGACAGGCAGGAAGCCTGCCTTAGCACCCCCATCGTGCTGCTGACTGGGAACCACCCGACAGGGCCATCCTTAGGCATACGCAGCATACGTGGCTGCATAGGGCACCCGAAAATTTGGGGCACCCCTGGGTCTTAGTGTCTATCCTCTCACCACTTCCTAGCCCTGTTCTAATCTGACCCTTCCTGCTGGTTCCCACCACAGCTGGCTGCTGCAGCCTGGTGAATCTTCCTTTGAGGGGATCTAGTACTTAAAAGTGGAAAAGCCTTCCAGCCTGCCAGACCTATTAGCACAACATTGAAACTGAGCCATTCAAGTGGTAATGAAGCCATTTAACAGGCATTTGCCACACCCCAGCTATATACTGTCAGTTTCTGAATTTACTGACAAAAACAGTTGTGCATTACAGTAATATTTACTCAGAACATGTTAGTCTACAGGACCTTAGTTTAAAATTTGATTTAAAAATATGTCATTAGTGCATTGCTGAAGATTATAAAATCACATCTCTAAAAAATTCTTTGCATAGATTTCTAGATGCACAATCTGAATATTCATCTTTAGCCAGAGGTGAAAGTAAGCTGGTACGGTCTGGTACGGCGTACCAGCAAGAGCCAGTATGCCATGCCGGACCGCACCGGCTTCCGCAGTGGGGATTTAAAGGGCTCTGGGCTCCCCACCGCAGCCGGAGCCCTTTCAATCCCACCCGCGGCTCAAGCCGGAGCTGCGGTGGGGATTTAAAGGGTCCGGGGCTCCACGGTGGCAGGAGCCCTGGGCTCTTTAATTTGCCCCTGAGCCCCAAGGGCTCCCAGCCACCTCTGCAGCTGGGAGCCCCGGGTTGATTTAAAGGCCCTGGGGCTCCCAGCCACAGCTGGTGCCCCAGGGCTTTTAAATCTTGAGAGGCCCCGCCTCTTCTGGTTGAGGCCCCGCCTCTTTCGGTTGAGGCCACACACCCCTCAGGACTCCAACAGTACCGATAAGTCCTGTAAGTTACTTTCACCCCTGTCTTTAGCTTTAAATGCTTGCATCTTCTGACATATAGTTTTTTTTTTTAAATCCTTCAAAAGACCACCTTTATCTAAAATACACATGCAAGCCCAGGCTGCTCTCGGGCATAGGGGCACCAGCTTAATAATACTGCATAGGGCCCCATAAATCCTAAGCACAGCCTGACTTCCTGGGGTAAGTCTGTGTCCCAACCCTGCACCCCAAACCCCTGCCCCAGCCTGAACCCCCTCCAAACCAAGAGCCCCTTCCTGCACCCTAAACCCCTCATCCCCGGCCCCACCCCAGAGCCTGCACTCTCAGCCCAGAGCCCTGACCCCTCCCACACCTAACTCCATGCCCCAGCCCTGAACCTCCCTCCAAAAAAACAGATCCCCGTCCTGCACCCCAAACTCCTCATCCGTAGCCCTACCCTGCTGTCCCTGGCCCCACACCCCAACACTCTTCCCCAGCCCTGATCCCCTCCCACACCCCAAGCCCCTCATCCCCAGCTCCACTGGGTCGGGGGTATCAACAATTTTCTTCAACTGGGTTGCCAGAACATTTTTTTTAAAACCACTGATCTAGAGAGCCAACACTTCCAAGACTTACAGCGTTTAGCTCATACCATTATGTATTATCTCTTCCTTTTCTGTTGTGTATGCAGTTGTTTCTGATGGTTCTCAGATTCTGCTGTCAATAGAAGTCTTTCATTAGTTATGATGTCAGTCTCTTGCAAACGTTATTTTCCTGATGAAAGTCTACTCCTGTTCACTGGAAGAGTGGCAGTGCCCACTGTCTGTCTTGACAAATAATGGTGTAAGGGCCAAAGCAGTTAAGTTACGGTGTGCCATGCTGGAGCACTGCAAGTGACTAAAAAGTCCAATTCTTGAGTGACAGTCCTTTTACCTTTGTGGTAAAAAGCACAAGGCCAGATGAAGGCAGCACACTGCTAAAGCGTGAGGCCTGCTGTACTTTCCTCTTCACTGTCTTCACTTTTCTCTCTCTCAACCACTTCTTTTCAGATTCTTTGACTCCCTTGGTGCAGCAGAGTCCTCCGTACAGCCTGTTGCTTGCCACATCTTCCCAGCTTGCAGTGTCAATGTTGAAAGTAGTCAGGTCCCTCTTGAAAATGGCCCTGCAACCTGAGTCTAAGTCAGCTCAGTGGCCTTGGAACACATGCAAGTTCTCCATACAGAAGATCCTTTGAAATGTATTTATGCAATGCAAATGACCAAGCCAATGGAGATGTCTGTGTTTGAGAATTTTGATTAAACTTGGTAATTTCACTTTTTCAAGTACTGCAGTGTCAGGAACTTTGGTTTCCCATTTCATATTTATAGTATGATGAAGACATCAGGTGTGGAAGGTGTGTAGCCTTCTCTCATGCCAGTTATAGGTGGACCAGAGCTTGCTACAATATAGAAGGGGGACAAAAAGCAAGTCTGGCAGACCTGCATCTTGGTGTTCGATGTTATTCCACATGCACTTACTCAGCTGGCAAGATATGGTGGCTGCCTTTCTCATGCAAGAATTAAGCTCATGATCTAGAGATAGGATATCCTATACATTTGATCTTAGATAGAAGAACATGTGCACAACTGCTAGCATGGTGCTAGATACTAAAACTTCTGTTGTAGTCTACACACTTTATATCCTAATCATTGTCTTCATTAGACTGATGGTTAGTCCAAATTCATCACAAGCTACTACAAAACTATTACAAAGTTCTAGAACTCTTCTTAACTCTGTGTGACGTGCACTGCATCATTGGCAAAAATAAACTCTTTTATCAGCAAGTGTTTAATTTGCTATTAAACATGAATTGTTGAAGAGTTTTCCCTCTGCTTTTGTATAGAGATGTACTACCTCAGTGCTAGATGAGAAAACATAATGAAGAAGCAGAGAGAAGAAAATGCCAAAGAGTATTAGTGCCCAAAACATATTCTTGTTTGACACCACTGTGTATTTCAAAGCTGTCAGACTGCTCACCATCATATTAGACTGTAGCCTTCATGCCATCACGAAAGGATCAAATCAAACTGAGGAAGACTGGAAGGCAACCAGTTCTCTCTAGCTGCTGGAAGAGGACCTTTTGCTGACCAGCTCAAAAGCCTTTGTAAGATCTATCATGGTCATGGAAAGAACTTGTTGTTGCCCTTGATACTTTTCTTGTCATTGCCTTAGTGCAAAGATCACATCAATAGTTGGTCTACTGGCAGGGAAGCCGCACTGACTCTCTGGTTCTATGGATATGCAACAACTTTGCAGTTTTTCTGAGAATGACCCATGCAAATATCTTGTCAGTAACACTAAGGAAATTCCTCTTTTGTTGTTGCAGTCACTCAAATCTCCCTTGTTTTTATGATGTTGGCATCCTTTATGTCTCGTGGTACCCGTCTTTCCCTCCAGCAGGCAAACAAGACATTGTAGAGACTTTAAGTACAACCTATCTTCCTTAGTTCAGTAATTCAGCTGGAATTCCATCTTTTTCTGTGACTTTCATGGTGTGCTGATTGTCTTTTCATGCTCAATTATCAGTGTCTCCAATAGTCTAGAGACTGGGGATCACATTCAGTGCTGCTTCAGAAACAGTGGTTTCATGTGAATAGAGTTTGTGGTGATGTTCCACCCAGCTTTGCATCTGTTTGTTTTTGTCAGTGATGATGTCTCTATTTAGATATCTGAATGAAGCAGTCGTCTTTGCTGAAGGATCAAGTGCTTTCTTGATTTCGTCATCATTAGATCTCCATTCTCAAAAGACTTTTTGTAGCTTGTCACGCAAATCGAACCAGTATAATTGAGCACGTTGCCTTGCTGTTCATTGCAATGTGCTCTTGGCCAACCTAAGGTTAGAACATGTCTTAGGAGAGGGGTTCATGTTGTGGCAAAGATATGTTACGTGTTTTGCTTCAATAACTGGAAGCATTTCTTCAGAATATGGTGCAAAACAGTCTTTATATTGTACAACCTTTCACCAAAACTGAGGTAAAAAATGGATATTCATTCTGAGTGTGTTCCATGCTGTATCAGCATTCAAGAGAGATGGAATCAATGGCATAACTTCCCTGTGTTTGTTAGTGAACTGAAGACATGTTCCTTGGTCTTTTGTGTTATGAATGTTAACACATGGGCAACAGCTCTGTTTGCTACAATGGAATTTCCATAGTGAAAGCCTTATTTTTGCAGCACACGTGCATGGCCTATGTCAGTCTGAATTATGAAAACCATGAGTATGGAGAATATCTTGTAGGTCTTCCTATGGGGGACAATTAAATCCAGTTGGTGTCAGTGTTCAGATCTGGGGGAGGGGTCTCCTTGAGACCTTCTAGTGGTGACCACCTTAGAAGTAGGTGTTGGTAATACACAGTCACTGGAGGTGCAGAGCTCCAGTAGTCTTGCCCACTGTCATTCATCTTTCACACTCTATGGTGGCCAGTGCCACATCTTGTATTATGAGCCAGCTCTAGCATTGAAGTCTCCCAGTAGACAGAGTCACTCACTTGGTGGCAACTTACTGATAATGGTGGCTGACAGAACAAGTCATTAGATGGAAGAAAGTGTTGGAGAGTAACAATAATAAATGAAATCTATTTGTATTTATATGCATGAGAAAACTATGATTTAGCTTCAGTGTGCATTATGTAAGTCCCAGAACATCAAAAATATAGCCAGATCTTTGAGAATCTGGACCTAAGGATCCAGTTTTGCTCTTCTTAATTTATGAATATAGCTTACTTTTTCACAAGGATGTCACATGAGTTGATTTCAAATTTTGTCCATGGTCAAAACTATAGATTTACTAAGAATAAGCTGGATTCAATTTTGGTATTGTAACGCAGTGGTTCTCAACGAGGGTACACCTACCCCTGGGAGTACGCAGAGGTCTTCCAGTGGGTACATCAACTCATTTAGATAGTTGGCTAGTTTTACAATAGGCTACATAAAAAGCATTTGCAAAGTCAGTAGAAACTAAAATCTCATACAAACAATGACTTGTTTATACTGCTCTATACACTGAAATATAAGTACAATATTTATATCCAAATCAATTTATTTTTAGAATTATATGGTAAAAATGAGAAAGTAAGTAATTTTTCAATAATAGTATGCTGTGACTTTTTTATTTTTACATCTGATTTTGTATGGAAGTAGTTTTTCAGTGAGGCAATACGTGGGGTATGCAAGACAAATCAGACTTCTGGAAGGGGTACAGTAGTCTAGAAAGGTTGAGAACCACTGTTGTAAAGCTTTCTTATAATGCACTTTTATATGTACTTTTCCTTTGGGGAGGCTGGCATAGAATATGTATTTACCTGTCTTTGTACAATACTGAAGTTGGCTTACTGTGTGTCTTTGCATAAAGTTTTGTTATAGGGATCTACTGTGTGCTTGTGTGTGCAGTTTGGTTGTGTTACTACTGGTGGGTTTTATATATTTTAATTTTGTTTCCCAGTTAGTGTCTACAGATCATAAACATTAGTAATGATGTCAGAACACTATGGGGTCATGGTGGGAAGCAGGTTAAATTACCTGCTTCCCACAACCACAGCAACAAACAATAACCATTATATCTGTCACACCGTTCTCACTTCTCTTGCTCCAGCATGTTAGTCACACCACTCCTCAAACAGCTCCCTTCTGGGGAAGCTGCCTTAATCTCTATGGACTGCAAATGGGGACGGCACAATAAGAGCTAATTATTAGTGATTGCAGTTTGCTAGAAAACAGATTTTCTTGTGAAATCTTTCACAGGGAAAATCCCGTCAACATTTCCTGTTGGAAAATTCTTGCTTTCAAACAAGTAAATTCAATACTCTGTGAAAATGTTTCCCTCTTCCCTCTCCACTTTGCTAATTTTTTTAACTGTTTCTCAACTTTTTTTCAGGTGTGAAACAGTAAGAAACTGTGGGGAAATGCTATTTTTCACTTTTAAAAGCAACACTTCTACTTTTAAATGTTAACTCTTAGAGTGAACATGTTGCCTTCCAAGCAAATGTTAAGTGTTGAAAGTGTTACTTTTAAAAGTGAATGTGTTACTTTCCCAAGTTACTGTCAAAAGTTGGAAAAGGGTTACTGTTCCACATGTTGTTACTATTCTCTTGATATGCTCCTGTTCCAACAGGTCAACTTTTACCAGCTGGAAAACAGTCAGAAAGTGAAGAAAAAAAAAGTTGAAATTAATATTTTCAAAAATATATGGAAAAAATCCGCAAAATTTTTGGATAAAAAAATCATTTTCCCAGATTTTTTTTGTTTTTGAAAAAAAATATGAAAAATGAAAAAAATATTCAAAGGAAGATTTTCTGAAAAAAAAAAGAAACCTATTTTCTTGTGGAAAACTTTTAATCTGTTAATTTTCATCCAGCTCAATTTATGTTATAGAAGAGCAGATGCCCATGTCATTTGTCTCTTCATTTATGAGCACCTCGGCAGGCTGCAGGACATCAGACTTTACAGTCAGTTTTCATCATTGCAAAAGTGGTGTTTCATAAGGATCAGTGGTAAGATTGGTGTTTTTAATATATTCCCTAATGATCTGGAAAATAGGGTGAGATACTAACATTTGCAAATGATACATTATTTAGGATAGTCAGAACTAGAGAAGGTTGAGGATCTCTGAGAGGACTTAATAAAATCAGGCAAATGGACAGGACCAGGGAAAGTTGGAATGAATAATTTGTTCTATTCACATACACTCAACATTTTTTATTTCTACATTAACAAATCACTCATGAGGAAAAAGACTTGTGGATTATTACAGATAGTGCAATCTCTGCTCATTGCACAGTGGTAGTCAAAATAGCAAACAAAATGCTTGGATAAGAAATAAATGGATAAAAAATAATACCAAGAATGCTGAATAATGTGTTTCCAACTGCTCATTCTATTTTAAAAAAGTGATGGTAGTTATAGAAATGATGCAAAGATGGGTAACAAAGATCAGTAACTGGCATTGTAGAGGGGTTCGACTGGGGCTCGTCCCCCTCTGGGGCAACTGGGAACCAGGCCACCTCACTACTTAAGTGCGGTGAATTGGGGAATTAGCCTGGCAGGGCAGTGAAGAGTCAGGAGCTCAGGTCCTCAAGCAGGGGCTGAGCAAACAGTTCAGTAACAAGCCCAGGCCCTGGGTCAGGGCAGGGCAGCAAACAGTCAGGGGCTCAGGCCCTCAAGCAGGGGCTGAGCAAATGAATAGGTTTAGGACACCCAGGTCCTAGCTCCGAAGGACCAAGGAGAGGGGGAGACTGCCACCTGCACGTTGGATGGCAGGGGGACGCAGGCCCACCCACTCCACTGCCTCCCAGCCCGGGGCCCTAGCATCAGCGGAAGACCTGCTACTGTGTCAGTGGGGATCCTGACCACAAGACACTGACATTGGCTCTGGGTGTGCTGCAGCCAGACTAGGGTCAACTGCCCCTGGGCTACTTCCTACCTGCCTCTCTAGAGGTACCTGCGTCATGACGGTGTCCTCCATGGAATCAAGCACCATGGGCTCCTTGGGGTATTCAGCAAGCGGTAGGCTTGGCAGCTCCTCGGATAGTTTGCCAACGGCAGGCTTAACAGCTTCTCTGGGGTCTGGTCGGCATCAGGCCTCAGCTGGTCTGGCCAGTCCTTGGGTCTATCGCAGACTGCTGGAGTCTGTCCACTGGGAGCTAGGCCACAGGTGTCTGGCTTCTCCAGTGGCCGGGGCTCTAGTGAACTCTGGGGTTGTGCTTTTGTACTTCCTGTTCTGCGCCCTGACTTCCGGGGGGTGGGCGCAAGCTCCACTGGCTCCGCCCACTTTGGCATCCGGAGGTGCTCGTCCCCCTCCGGCTGGGAACCAGGCCGCCTCGCTACAGGCATCAAGAGTCTTCCCTTAGAAGAGAGATTGAAGAGATTGGGATCTTTACATTTCTAGAGATGAATACATAGGGTTAGAATAAAATTATGTAAGAAAGAATGACACAGAGGAGGTCACCAAAGGCAATCAAATATGTGCTCCTATTTGCTCTTTTTTGTACAACACCTCGCAAACTTGTGAAACTCATTGCCATGGGATGTAACCAACTCCAAGATCTTAAAAGGATTTTAAAAAGGATTAGGCAGTTATATGGATAATGATATTCACATTTGCATTAGATGGAAAACAAACAAATAAAGACAGTATACCCTAAAGCATTAGGGTTTTAGGTAAATCACTACTTGACAGGTTTCAGGAAGAAACTTTACATGCAAGCAGGCTATTCCATAATTGCTCTGAAGTATCTCTATTTGCCACTGTTAGAGACAGGATACTGATGCTATGCTTGCCTGATATGGTTTGGCAATTCCTGTTCCTGTGTTTGTTCTGATTTAGAACAGGTATATATATATTCATATAATTTATAAAAGCAGCAAAGAGTGCTGTGGCACCTTATAGACTAACAGACGTTTTGGAGCATGAGCTCTCATGGGTGAATACCTACTTCGTCGGATGCATGTCACATGTCAGATGTCACGACGAAGTGGGTATTCACCCATGAAAGCTCATGCTCCAAAACGTCTGTTAGTCTATAAGGTGCCACAGCACTCTTTGCTGCTTTTACAGATCCAGACTAACACGGCTACCCCTCTGATACTTGACAACATATAATTTATGTAAAGGTGATAAAGAAGATAGTTTGCCATGTGTCATGTATTAAAACATAGATAAGAGCCGTATATTTTGCTCACTCAGGCTTTAGAAATATTATGGAAAAATATGTGATTATCTTTTTTGGTGGGATATATTACAAGCATTTGTATAACTCCCTCTCTATATAAAAGCAGGTCTCCAGTGTTTAGTAATTTAAGACACTATTGTACATTTAGAGAGCATTTGCATAATTACATATTTAATTTAAACATTAAAACATATGACTGTCAAAATGATTACTTATTAAAGAAGTAGGAAAAGTGTATTACAAATTATAAAATGTTTAATAATTGTTCACTAAACTCCCAAAATGCCACCGGAAATGATCCTAGCCACTGACTAATCTCATGTAAGGTACAGAGTTAGTTTCCCTTGTCTAAGAAAGTGGGATTTTAGAACCTACGTCAAAAGGAGACAAAGGCAAATGAAACATAGGGTGCACTCAGTAATATGAAATGAATGTGGCTTTCAGTGAATCTTGTTTGGCTGATAGGTGAAGTGCTCTACAGATACACTACTTCCTGTCAAACATAAATCTCATGTTTATTGTGTGTTCTTCATTTTAAAGCACATAGAATTATACTCCATAGTTACACTCAATTAAGACTCTCAGCACCCAAACCCAACTTCTTCCCTGATTTTTAGAGCCACATTTGTGTGTTTAGCAAACTCCAATCTCTTTGAATAATTATACTTAGCACTTGTCATACATAGCACATTTCATTTTGGATCTCCAAGAATTTTACAAAGGCAAGTAAGTATCATTATGCCCATTTTCATTTGGAGAAACCAAGGCAGGGAGTATTAAAGTGAACCTAGGTTACAAACAAAGTCATTGGCAGGGCCAGAAATAGAACTCAGGTTTCCTTGCTCCCAGTTCAATGCACTCTCTGTACCTCTGCACATAACAAGGATAAAGGTGACTAATCCAAATTATGAGGTGGGGATTATTCAAATCTCACATTCCATGTTTGAAATAATTAGGGCTGTCAAGTGATTAAACAAATTAATTTTGATTAATCGTGTGATTAATCGCACTGTTAAACAATAATAGAATATCATTTATTTAAATATTTTGCATGTTTTCTACATTTTCAAATACATTGATTTCAATTACAACATGGAATACAAAGTCTATAGTGCTCACTTTATATTTATTTTTTATTACAAATATTTGCACTGTAAAAAACAAAAGAAATAGTATTTTTCAATTTACCTAATATAAGTACTGTAGTGCAATCTCTTTATCATGAAAGTTGAACTACAAATGTAGAATTGTGTGCAAAGAATAACTTCATTCAAAAATAAAACAATGTAAAACTTTAGAGCCTACAAGTCCACTCGGTCCTACTTCAGCCAATCACTTACACAAACAAGCTTGGTTACATTTGCAGGAGATAATGCTGCCCACGTCTTGTTTACCTGAAAGTGCGAACAGGTGTTTGTATGGAACTGTTGTAACCGGCATCACAAGATATTTGCGTGCCAGATGTCCCTTCATGCTTCAACCACCATTCCAGAGGACATGTGTCCATGCTGATGATGGGTTCTGCTCAATAACGATCCAAAGCAGAGACGACTGATGCATGTTCATTTTCATCATCTGAATCAGATGCCAGCAGAAGGCTGATTTTCTTTTTTTGGTGGTTTGGATTCTGAAATTTCCGCATCAAAATGTTGCTCTTTTAAGACTTCTGAAAGCATGCTCCACACCTCGTCCATCTCAGATTTTGGAAGGCACTTCAGATTCTTAAACTTGGGACGAGTGCTGTATCTATCCTTAGAAATCTCACATTGATACCTTCTTTGCATTTTGTCAAATCTGTAGTGACAGTGTTCGTAAATCAAACAACTTGTGCTGGGGCATCACCTGAGATGGCTATAACATGAAATATATGGCAGAATGTGGGTAAAACAGAACAGGAGACATATAATTCTCCTGCAAGGAGTTCAGTCAAAATTTAATTAACACGCTATTTTTTTAACTAACATCATCAGCATGGAAGCATGTCCTCCAGAATGGTGGCTGAAGCATGAAGGGTCATACCAATGTTTAGCATATCTGGCATGTAAATACCTTGCAATGCCAGCTACAAAAGTTCCATGTGAATGCCTGTTCTCACTTTCAGGTGACATTGGAAATAAGAAGGCAGCAGCAGTATCTTCCATAAATGTAAACAAACTTGTTTGTCTTAGTGATTGGCTGAACAAGAACTAGGACTGAGTGGACTTGTATGCTCTAAAGACTTACATTGTTTTGTATTTGAGTGCAGTTATATAACAAAAAAAAATCTACATTTGTAAGTTACACTTTCACAATAGAGATCGCACTACAGTACTTGTATGAGGTGAACTGAAAAATTCTATTTGTTTATCATTTTTACAGTTCAAATATTTGTAATAAAAACTAATATAAAGTGAGTACTGTACACTATGTATTCTGTGCTGAAATCGAAATCAATATATTTTAAAATGTAGAAAAATATCCAAAAATATTTAATAAATTGGTATTCTACTGTTTAATTTTTTTAATGACAGTTACATTTTTTGAGTTAATCACATGAGTTAACTGTGATTAATGGACAGCACTAGAAATAACACTAGGTTTTCCTAGAAATGGTTCACTGCAAATGTCTAATTACCAAGTTCTTAGTCCACAGAACAGCCAACTTCCATTAATCCGCAGAGGGACACCTAATGGAAACTAGTGTTAGAAGACAGGTTTCAGAGTGGTAGCCATGTTAGTCTGTATCAGCAAAAACAGTGTGGAGTCCTTGTGGCACCTTAGAGACTCACACATTTATTTGGGCATAAGCTTTTGTGTGCTAAAACCCACTTCAACAGGTGCATGGAGTGAAAAATACAGAAAGCAAAATATATATTATAGCACATGAAAAGTTGCCTTACCAAGCGGGAGGGTCACTGCTAATGAGCCAATTCAATTAAGGTGGAAGTGGCCTATTCTCAGCAGTTGACAAGAAGGAATGAATACTAAGGGAGGAAAATTGCCACTACATAAGTTTAGTGTACAGTTTTGCCAGCCATTGGAGTCCTCTGGGCCCTAGTTGATGAAGACATTCGGGGGGATACCATCTCCGCTGATCACCTTACCTTTCTTCATTGCAGCTAAACCTTCCTTCACTTCATCTGTACTGATGGCGATGGGGTCTTGTGTAGAGATTGAGTTTATTGTCTAATGTACAATGGATCTCTTGCTTGATGTTTTTGTCTAGTGGTTCTTTTATGCTCTGCACCAGTTTGGAGGCTATAGAGTTGGGCTGGACTTTTGAGGTCCAATATTTCATCGGATCAGTGGCTCCAAGATGTTGTAGTAAGGCCCAGGCAGAGCGACTAGAGTGTGTGAAGTTCAGATCTTGAACACACTCAATCCACTGATGGCATCTGTCTGAGTCTAGAGACTCTAACAGAGCCTTCACAACATCTGGTCTGCCCGACTGGTTGTACTATTGGTAATCGTTCTGGATCTCTTTTGTCCATCAGGGAATGTATTCTTCCTGGGAGCCCCAGAGGATACTCTTCTTGGCAGCAGTGGTAAGGAGGTCAATGAACCGGTGATAAAATTCTGGTGTTGCAGGGATTCAGATCACCACTTTTTTGATGGCTTCTCTATAGCAGTCCCAGTCAGCTTTGGTCAGGTTCCATGGGGGGTTTGATGCTAATGTGCGTGATGATGGGCCTATGTTGGCTGTTGGGGAAGTCAGGAAGTAGTTTGTGGGATGCATAAAGGTTATGCCTGTTTTGATCTTTGGAAATAATGGGGAGGTCCGGGTTGCCATTAAGCGGAGTGGAAAGTTGCTCACTGTTTGGGATCAAAAACTGTTTGCAGTTCTTCTGTGGACATCCAGTCCAAGAGGTCTTTGCCATCATATTCATTTATTTCATAGCCCCATTTAGTGTGGTGGCTGTTAAAGTCACCAATGTACAGGACTGGGATTGGTGCACTTGGAACCACTGGCTTCGGCCATTTCAAATTAGGGGCTTTATACACATTGGTAATGTGTGGCTCCCTTATCTTGGTGATGGTGGTGTAGGTGGCTTCTTCTTCAGTTGCAGGGAAGACAGAAAAATCTGTGATGATGTTCTTCACATATATGAGCAGATCTATGAAGCAATGGTTGCCCTCCACTGCAGCATGGAACATGGGTCACTTGTGGTTTGAACTATCGTAAATTGTAGATTTCTGTATGTTGACATCTTTAAATCACAATTTGAGAACTTCAGTAACTCAGACAGAGGCTATGAGCCTACAACAGGAGTGGGTGGGTGAGATTCTGTGGCCTGCAGTGTCAGACTTGATCCCTTCAAGCCTTAAAGACTATGCGTCTATAAGCATGCCTCACTAAACTCAGAAAGAATTTAGATATGGAAGTACAATAAGAAACTTCAGTATCTCACCATTAAATTTCTAACTAAGGAAGAGACCATATATCTAACCATCCTCATGCATCCCTTTTCATAAGGCAGCAAGTGTATTACCTTTGATTTTATTACTTATTTTCCATTAATTCACAGTCTGTAATATGGTCTGCTACTAACATGCTAGCTTCTATGTTTCATCTGTGTTTATGAGACTTAAGCAGATTCCTCCTTTCAAAATATAACTTAACTGCATTTTTTTTATTTCTATAAAGTCAGCTGATATAAACTATGCCCTATAGGAATGATTAGCAAATTATTTTATAATGTATGGTTATAAGACAATGAGTTTCAATTTAAAGGACTGATATTTCCCATGCTAAACTTATTTCACATTGTCTGGAGAGGCTGATAAGGGAAAATTTGAATTCTGATCAGCTGCTTGAGGCAAGGAGAGGCAGTAGATTTTGTTTGTTTAGGGAAATCCTAGGAAACAAAAGTCTGATTACAGCTCCTGGGAAACAAAAGTCTAATTGATGAGTGCATATGCTGGATTCACTGAAAAGGCTATTTGTTTCTATATTCTGGTTTAGATAAAGTTACATTTTAGGAATAATTTTCACGTTTCGTACCTGGTTAGGGTACAGATAATTTTCTTCTGCAACACCATAAAAAAGGAAGGGAGAGACTTGTAATAAATATAATTCAAATAAAACAGCAGGGAATCAAAACAAGGATTTTGTAGTGTGCCAGCAAAATAAGCGGAGACGTGGATGAGGCAGGGGAAGAAGGGAATGTACTTCTTGAGAAACAGTGTGAATTTCAAGTGTGGAAATTAAAGAAAGTGTTTGCAGGAAATGCTTGAAGGATGCTTGGGAATCAGTATGTGTGCTACAATTATTCACTGTCCTGTGACTCAAGTGCACTACTATTGGTTATTTTTTAGGCTGCTCTAAAGTTGGCCAATGCTGTTTGTAAACATCCAGCGTACCGACGTAAGGATGTGTGTTCTTTGTTCTAATTACAGGCCCAAATTCTGTCATCACTTACATATGTGTAATCCCATTCGAGCCAGGCTGTACATGTGTAACACAGAGCAGAATTTGAAGACAGTTGTACAGGTGTGCCGGAAGGTAGAATTTGGAGATAATGCATAAACAGGAATGACTGTATCTAGACTTTCTGCTCTAGTGCTGGTCTGGCAGTTAGAAAATCTACCTTTCTACTTGTAAACGGAGCAAATTTCATGTGGAACCATTGACACATAATAAACAAGGAGCTCCACTATGCCATTTTCATAGTTCATTTTAAGGGCATTACTACCCCTTAACTAGATTTGGATGTGCTCAGTTTTTTAAGGAAGCTCTATATAGCAGAAATCTAAGCAGTCTAGAAATTGGACATCTCTGAACCAAAGCAGCACTTATGGATGCAAATCAGGGATATAGGTTGTGATATAGCATGGCCAGAGGGAAGCTGGAGAGGGTTAGAAGGGAGCCTTATTCCCTGTCAGGGGAAGAAAGTTTGCTATAGATTAACTAGAGCACCTGAAGCCAATTAGAGCACCTGCACTCAGTCACATGATAAAAACCCCTGCTTCAATCAGACAGTGTGGGAGTTGGAGCAGAAAGGATTGGTGTTGGAACAGAGAACAGTTTGAAGGCAAGCAGAGGACAGTTTGGAGAACTGCTGCAGTGGGCTAAGAAGTCCTAGACCCTAGGTAAGGGGCACCTGGCTTGCGCAGAGGGAGGGCAGGAAGCCCCCCACAAGCTGAAGGGCAGGAGAGGGAAGTAGCCCAGGGAAAGGAACCGTCAGTTCAAGTGGTTCATCACTATCCTCAGGGCCCCTGGGCTGGGACCTGGAGTAGAGGGCGGGCCCAGGTCCCTCTCTCTCCACTCCACTCCTCTAGGACACTAGTGGGGCAATTAATATTCCAATTTAGGGGCAAGAAATGGCACCCTGACCCCCCCCCCCCCAAAGAAGAGAAAGCGTGAGACCCATCATAATAGTGCTGGCAATTTGCCACATGGTAAATTACTCCAGAAGATCAGAATAGTGTTATCTGCTTAGAGCTTAGAGCTCCACTGCTTAGAGCTCCTCTCCTAAAAGATCAAAATGTGAATGTATTAGCATGGCTATGAGCTGCTGACTTGAATGGGATTGTTTAGCTGAGTTTTAATTGCTGGCTCCCTACTTTGTTTTGTAGAATTCTAAGATTTCCAATGGAAGTTCAGGACTTTTTTTGTTATATCTTTCCAGATTGCTTATTACTCACTGACATTTTACTCACTCTACAGTAAGACATTTCAGAAGGAGACATAGCTCAGTGTATGTCTTGTGATCAAAGAGCTTAAAAAGTGGAGTAGTGAGCTAAACAAGCTCATGAGCCTTGTTCAAATTTAAATGCATTTCTGCAATTCTCCTGTGCTCTGAAAAATAACTACTGTATGTAAAAGATGTCACTAATCTATGAAAAGATGACACCCTCTTTAGTCAAGAGAAATAGTACCTATGTGTATTCAGAGTACTTTCTCTTTACTTCAGTGAAAAATAAACCTTTTTTCTCCTTTTTATTCTTGTTAGTCCGCAGATCCAACAATTTAATGGGAAAGCAAGTTTGACTGCACAACATCAACAGAATTGTTAACTCAGGGGCTGAGTCTTCACACCATTTATACCAGTTTTCTGCCAATGTATCATTGCTAAAGTCAATGGCGTCACACGGGGGTAACAATAATATAATAGAAGTGAGAACCAGTTGCAGAGCAAAATTCTGCTTTCACTTATCCCAGTGGAGACTATTGTTGACCATTCACCTCGACCTGATCTGAAGACCTATAACCCTGTCTCATTGATTGTGAATGACCATATACTTGTTGGAGGTAGAATGATTTATAGGACTGTAAGATGGACAAGGGTGTTTATTAGTTTGGAATGTGTATGGGGACAAATAGGAGAACAAATAACTGGATTATTAGCTTTGCTATGAGAAAGGGCCTTTTGTATTAATATGAGGCCTTATGGGAATAGTTATGTTAAAAGCTGGAATTTAGCTGAAATATTATAGGCCTAGAGAGAGAACCCTAGGTCATAAATTCTGCAGTCTCACTCTGAGAAGACAAACAAGTGACCATAAAGTGTACAGTACACTGTAAACATCTTTAAGAGGTGATTTGTCAGGTCCCAAAGATGGAGTAAACAGAATCAGGATGGGCTCCACGTACTTTTCCTTCTATTTTTATTTCTAATGCTCTCCATGAGTTGTAAGTATACACAATGTAAGACTGTAAGTATGAACAATGCAGGAAACCACTTTGCCGTGCCTATCTTAGTCTTAAACTTATTCATATTGATTTCCTATTATTTCACTTATAGTTGTCTGTATCAAATAAGATGTCGGTGTGTTTCGCCAAATTTAATCTTCTCAGATAACTCTAAGTAGCTTCCTAGAAAAAGAGCCTGTCATCTGTGACAAGTAAGTGTTGCATCCCCAATAAATAATCTTACAAGTGTAGTAATTGATTAGGCTACCCTGTTCATTTGCACGGGTGTGAGTAAAGGAAGGGTGAATGAATTGCTTTGTCTATCCTATAGATGTAATTTACAGAAAGAAAAAAATAAGAAGGCCCTGTGCATCCTGCATAGACTCATAGACTTAAGGTCAGAAGGGACCATTATGATCATCTAGTCTGACCTCCTGCACAATGCAGGCCACAGAATGTCACCCACTCACTCCTGTAACAAACCCCTAACCTATGTCTGAGTTATTGAAGTCCTCAAATCATGGTTTAAAGACTTCAAGGTGCAGAGAATCCTCCAGCAAGTGACCCATGCCCCACCCTGCAGAGGAAGGCGAAAAACCTCCAGGGCCTCTGCCAATCGTCCCTGGAGGAAAATTCCTTCCCGACCCTAAATATGGTGATCAGTTAAACCCTGAGCATGTGGGCAAAACTCACCAGCCAGCATCCAGGAAAGAATTCTCTGTAGTAACCAACTTGAGTTCTCTCCAAATGCTTCAGCAAAGAGAAATGTTGTGGCATGTCTAGAAAGTTAATAACTAATTCAGGTTCTGAGCAGCCTTGAGGAGTTAGGCAGAGTGAATTCCAGGGTCATAAACCATCTCTGTGAAATAGCTACTTCCTTGTGATTAAATCTACCTAAAGCACTTCTACTGAGGGTTGTAAGCAATTTAGGGTTTCACAAATAGCTTTCATTCTACCTTGAAACCTACACACAGCCACTGAAGATACTGTCATAATGGGCTCCTGGCATGGTTGCCACACTGTATGTTAGCTTCCTCTTTCCCTTTGTACTGTTCCACAGTAATTCAATTAATGAGAAAGGCGTTTTAGGGGCAGGGCTGTTGTGGCTTTGTTGCCTGATCTTTAGATTATGTACTAATTATACTGAATACTTAAGAATCCCCAGTTATCACTTAGTGGGTTGACAGGTTCTAGTCCCAAGATCAGGCCCAGTATTATTCAAATTATTATATAGTTGGGAACCCTGATGTGCACAGCTCCAACACTTGCACTGTAGGAACTTTTATATTTACAAATATAGTTTATTAATACATTCAGAACAGTCGCAACCCCCCCAACTTAGCAAGATAGATAGAAATACTACAGAATGTACATCTGCACACCCGTATACTCACACCATCTCCTGTAGAACAAGAGCCATTATCTTCCTCATCACCTTCCCCATCATCACCAGTGGCCATCATTCTGGCACCTCCCAGGAACTACATCTCTCGCTCCTACAGCCCCTAGGCGGGGATGTCACTTTTATAATATATTATTCTGAGGCTGCTATGTTTGATGCATATTTAGTAGCTGATTTCCCTTATTTGTATTTCCTCACCTTACTAATGTTGGAGTGTCTTTTTCCTATAGGTTAGTGTATCATTGATCTCGACTTATCATATACGTCCATTCGTTACCATGGCCCTTTTGTGATTAGGCATCACATTTGTTATTTTTGTCTTCACTGGTTATTTCAGTTCTTTCAAAGTTCCAAGTTGTGGTGTACCTGTTAAGTTTAAAAGGGTATGAACTTCTGAAAGCCCCTATGCCAACCTGCTTTCACGCATCCTATGCTAAAGATCACAGCCATACATGGATCTTATGCTTTAGCTTCTCATTATCTATCTAGGTGAAAGATCCCAAATATATGTATACTAACTTTGCCTTAGTTCACCATACAGGATGTGGCCTGCAGGTCCCTTGTGGTACAACCAAAATATATTCTAATATAGCCCTCTAAACCTATTATAATAAAACAAATAATCAAACCCATAAGAAACTTATGAGAAAAAATATATAGGCAAGCAAGCAGGATAACCTTAGATGTATCTCATGTACCTGTTATGTACATAAGTTCATTGCCAGGACACTTCTGTGGCTGAATTATTTACCGATGGTCAGAACTTCCCCTTAAACTCTATTTTCAGCTCCACAAATACTTGGGATTTTCCATTGGCCATTTATCTGTGCAAAGTTTAGCTGTTCAAAGTTCATAGTCCTCAAGCCTTATGCTAACTTCCTGAAGCTAATGTCTTACAGGACACAGGCCTGTAGGTTTCTTGCATTACTGCTGAATATAACGCAAAGAAGTAAATATAATCAAGGCAAGCTAGCCCAGTGTGCTACAGCTTTAAACTAAATTGGAAACTGGCAAAGAGCTCATGTGTTTTTACCATCCTTTGCCACTAAGTTGAGGGGGAAGAGAAGGATCTTGTTTGTTTAACCCCTTAATAGGTCCCTGTGCCTGGCCCCTTTCTCTGGGTGTCCATAGAGAACCAGCATTGTGAACTTCCTTCAAGAGAGCAAAAAGAATTGGTATCCCTGGCACAGGGCCGGCTCCAGGCACCAGCATTCCAAGCTGGTGCTTGGGGCGGCAATCTGCAAGGGGCAGCAATCTGCAAGGGGCGGCAGTCCCTGTTGTTTTGCCCCCAAGCAGCGCGCCGAATTGCCGCCATGGACAGCGAGGGCAGTCCCTGTGTCCTTAGGGCAGCGGGCGTGTTTCCGCAGCGGCAGCAATTCGGCAGCAGCTTCTATGTTTAGCTGTCCGCGGCGGCTTTAGCTAAACATAGAAGCTGCCGCCAATTTGCCACCGCCGCAGAAACGCACCTGCCGCCCTAGGGGCACACGGACCGCCCGCTGCGGCAATTCGGTGCGCTGCTTGGGGCGGCGAAAACTGTAGAGCCGGCCCTGCCCTGGCAAATAGCTCAGAACAGATCTCATTTAGAAGGATGCAATACATTTGGGTGGTTGATACATGGGGGGAGAGAAGGAGAACATGCCTTCTTATATTGCCTGCCTAGAATTTAATTCTTAACATGTTAAAAAAAATTGCTGTTAAAACATGTGCTGTGCTTTTAATTTAAGCCAATCAATAGCGTTCAAATAATTGATCTCCTATAATTCATTCAAAAAAACTGAAGTCATTTACTGCTTTGTGATTCCCTTTCATGTGAAATACTCGGATCTCACAATTGTGAGAATGCATTATTCTCTTAGGAACAGGAAAGGGAAAATTGTATATTTCTTCTTGCAAATCTGTCCAGGGTAAAATTCTCTCTTTGCTTACCATTAGGTCTGTCAAATGATTAAAAAATTTAATTGTGATTAATCACATGATTAATTGCACTGTTAAACAATAATAAAATGCCATTTATTTAAATATTTTTGGATGTTTTCTACATTTTCAAATATACTGATTTCAGTTACAATACAGAATACAAAGTGTACACAGCTCACTTTATTTTTGATTACAAAAATTTGTCCTATAAAAAACAAAAGTACTATTTTTCAATCTACCTCTTACAAGTACTGTATTACAATCTCTTTATCATGAAAGTTGATCTTACAGATGTAGAATTATGTACAAAAAATAACTGCATTAAAAAATAAAACAATGTAAAACTTTAGAGCCTACAAGTCCACTCAATCCTACTTCTTGTTCAGCCAGTCACTCAGACAAACAAGTGTGTTTACTTTTGCAGGAGATAATGCTGCTCGCTTCTTGTTTACAGTGTCATCTGAAAGTGAGAATAGGTGTTCGCATGGATATTTTGTAGCTGGCATTTACATGCCAGATGTGTTAAAGAGTCATATGTCCCTTCATGCTTCAACCACCATTCCAAAGGACATGTGTTCATGCTAACGAGGAGCTCTGCTTGATATAGATGCAAAGCAATGTAAACGGACACAAGTTCACTTTCATCATCTGAGTCAGATGCACAAAATTCTTCTTTCTGGTTTATTATTTCGTTATGCTAGTAGTACAATTTCTTGGTTAGTGTTCCTAGCGAATCCTGTGCTAAATTACAATAAGAGCCCTACCAAATTCACGGACATGAAAAACGCATCATGGACCGTGAAATCTGGTCTCCCCCGTGAAATCTGGTCTTTTGTGAGCTTTTACACATACTATACAGATTAAACAGGGGAGACCAGTGTTTCTCAAGTTAGGGGTCCTGACCCAAAAGGGAGTTGCAGGGGGGTGTAAGGGAGTGGATTCACCCTTGCAGTGCCTCCTGCTGGTCGTCCATAGGAATTAGCTCTTCCAGCATCCTGGAGTGCCCCTGCAGGCAGGTGGTCCGTCTTACCACTGGCCCCCGTGTCCCTCCCAGGACCCTGGTGCCCCTTTCTCTGGGTTGCTGCCCCCCTGGCACTACCCCCACACTCTGGGTCTCCCCACCCAGGGGAACCCCCACCCACTAACCCCACCTCACCTCAGTGTAAGGCTACTGCCAGTCACCATCTAGCCCCACTCCCTGGGGCAGACTGCAGTATACGCCACTCGTCACAGGCAAGGTTGGGTTGGACGTGCCGCCTCTCTCGATAGCTGGGCTGCTCCTCTGCAGCCCCAGTACTGGCTTTCAGCCCTCAGCTAGGCCCGCAGCCTAGGGGTTTTCCAGGCTGGAGCTCCCCAGCTCCTTTAGCCTTCCCCCAGCCCTACTCCACTCCTAGTACCCTGCTCACCTCCCTAGCAGCCAGGCCCTTCTCTCTTTACAAGCAGAGAGAGACTCCTGAGTCTCTGGCTGCCCTGGCCTTCTTATAAGGCCTGGTTGGGGCATGGCCCCAGCGGCAGCCACTTCCTCCAATCTGCCAGGGTTTTGCTTCCTTTCCCAGCCCCAGCCCTCTGCAGGGCTTTTTCAACCCCCTCAGGGCTGGAGCGGTGCTCACCTCGCTACACCCCCCGCCCCCCAAGATCACCACCCCTGGGAGTAGGGGTGTCTCCTGGCCTGGACCAACCGCCCACGCACCTCCAGTGCCTCCTGCTTCTTTTTCCGACTCCTCCAGTTGCTTATGCAAACAGGTCTCCTCCTCGATGATGGCCGCATACTCTTGTGCGAGGTCCAGGGCTCTCACTTCAGCATCACGGCTGGCCTCCTCCACAGCCTCCAGCTGCATGCACAGGCCAGAGTCCCCCGGACCCTCTTCCTTCAGGGTCTGGGTGCCTACCGCGACCCACTCCACTACCACCTGGGTCCTGGCCTCTTGTGGGGACCACTCTGTCCCAGTCTCCTTGTCTGCCATCCCCCATGGGTAGCTCCCGGGCAGGTCTACTGCCATCTCAGAGCAGCTACCTGGCCAGTCCTTGACCCCTCCACTGGAGTTTGCCCTTCTCCGACGGGGCAAGTTCCTTCTTATGTGGCCCAGTTCACGGCAGCCCCAGCAGGATCCCCACCTCTTGGCTACCTTGGATCTTTTGAGGTCCTTCTGGGGTCCCGCCCCCATACTGGGGCTGACCTGGACCCACTGCCTCGGGCCTGGGCACGCCCACTGCAGGTGCCCTTGCCACCCACAGGCCCAACATGTCCTCAGCCGCCTGGGTCCCCTCACCCAGCGGATTAGCTGTGGGACTTGTCCCTGTCTCTCTTTGGGGCGAGGCACACTTCCACCATCCCAATAGGGACAATCTCTCTTTACATGTCCGCATCTTCTGCAGGTATAATAAGTCTTTCTCCTCTGCCACTCCTGCCGGAGGATCCTTGCCAGGGCCCGCTGCTTGTCCACCAGCTGGCCCAACTGCTTGTGGAGGGCCCACTGCACCTCCCATAATCTCTGTGGGTCATCAGCCCCCTTCGTCCAGGGTGCAGACACCTGTCCCCAATCAGAGTTAACCCCTGGGGCCTCTGCAAAAATACACCCCAGTATACCAGGGTTCCATTGTCCCTTTCCAAAATCTCTGGACGATAATCCCTCTGTCCATGCTCTAGCCCCTTGTGTCAGGGGTGGACCGCTCCTGCCTGCATTCTCCACCATATGTACAGAGGGAAGGATAGTGTGACGGGTTGGATCACAGAAACCGCCTTGGGAGCTGCCAACCGATGTGCCAAAACTACTTCTATCCCTGTTTTCCCTGCCAGCTCAGGACTTCAGCACCCTGTCTTGCTGAGCCAGACACTCCTGTCTACTTCAGCAAAGACCCAGAGTCTGAATTACCTGTCTCAAAGCTGCAGGTTTACCTATAAACAGCTCACAGAAGTGTGCTTGTCTTTAGCACCCAGATGCCCAACTCCCAATGGGGTCTAAACCCAAATAAATCTGCTTTACCCTGTATAAAGCTTATGCAGGGTAAACTCATAAATTGTTCGCCTTCTATAACACTGATAGAGAGATATGCACAGCTGTTTGCTCCCCCAGGTATTAATACATACTCTGAGTTAATTAATAAGTAAAAAGTGATTTTATTAAATACAGAAAGTAGGATTTAAATGGTTCCAAGTAGTAACAGACAGAACAAAGTAAGTCACCAAGGAAAATAAAATAAAATGAGCAAATCTGTGTCTAATCAAACTAAATACAGATAAGATCCTCACCAGTTCCAGAATGCTCCCTTTTACAGTCTAATCTCCTTTTAGCCTGGGTCCAGCAATCACTCACACCCCCTGTAGTTACTGTCCTTTGTTCCAGTTTCCTTTAAGTATCCTGGGGAGGGGGATGGGGGGGTGGAGAGGCTCCTTCTTTAGCCATCTGAGTCCTATGCTAAGTCCAGCTCCAAGATGGAGTTCTGGAGTCACCTGGGCAAGTCACATGTCCATGCATGACTCAGTCTTTACAGGTAGAAGCCATTGTCCACATGGTATCTTGTATGTCTCCAGGAAGACTTCTTACGCGGATTGGAGCCTTCCAATCTCTTTTGTCTGTTAAGTGCTTCCTGATTGAGCACCTAATTTGCACATTCCTTTCCCAAGAAGTGACCAAATGTTCTAACTAAGGCTACTTAGAAATCAAGCAATTATACAGCCAATGTTCATAACTTTGAACACACAAATGGTGCCTGCATACAACTAGGATGAACATAACCAGTAGATCAGGGGTTGGCAACCTTTCAGAAGTGGTGTGCCAAGTCTTCATTTATTCACTCTAATTTAAGGTTTGGCATGCCGATAATACATTTTAACATTTTTAGAAGGTCTCTTTCTATAAGTCTATAATATATAACTAAACTGTTGTTGTATGTAAAGTAAATAATGTTTTAAAAATATTTAAGAAGCTTCATTTAAAATTAAATTAAAATGCAGAGCGCCCCGGACTGGTGGCCAGGACCCAGGCAGCGTGAGTGCCACTGAAAATCAGCTTGCGTGCCGCCTTCAGCACGTGTGCCATAGGTTGCCTACCCCTGCAGTAGATCATAACCTTTACATAGATATGTTACATGGCATATGTAGCAAAACCCTATTCCAGTTATATCAGACATACATTTATGAGCACCCCCACCCCATAAAGCCTTATGAGGTACAATGTCACAGATAGCGCAGTGGTTTGAGCATTGGCCTGCTAAACCCAGGGTTGAGAGTTCAATCCTTGAGGGGGCCATTTAGGGAACAGGGGTAAAAATCTATCTGGGGATTGGTCCTGCTTTGAGCAGGGGGTTGGACTAGATGACTTCCTGAGGTCCATTCCAACCCTGATGTTCTATGATTCTATGACTCACCCCTGCAGCACCTCCGACTAGTCATCAGAAGGAATTAGCTCCAGAGCACCCTCTTCAGGCCAGTGATTTACCTTATCTCACTCTGGCCCCCCATGTCCCTCCCAGGACCCAGTGCCCCATTATCTAGGGTGCTGCCCCCTGGCAGTGACCCCACAATTCTGGGTCACCTACTCTCAGGGGAACCCACTTCACCTCAGTCTTGGCTACTGACAGTCACTTAACCCCCATTCACTGGGGGCAGACTTCAGTGTATCAGCCACTCATCACAGGCAAAGGGGTTTGGACCAGCTGCCTCTGCCTACCTGTGGGCTGCCCCTTTGCACCCCCAGTACTCAGTTGGCCTTACCCTAGGCCTGCAGCCTGGGCCGGGGGTGTTTCTAGGCCAGAGCTCCCAGCTCCTCGTATCTTCCCCCAGACCTGCTCCACCTTAGGTACACTCCCTAGCAGCCGGGCCCTTCTCCCTCTAAAGACAGAGAGAGACTGTTTGCTCCTGGCCTTTATAGGGCCAGCTGGGTCTGTTTAGGGCTTGGCCACAGCTGAGGCTGTTTTCCCCCAAGTAGCCCAGCTTTTCCCCTGCCACAGCCCTCTCTAAGGGCTGTTTTAAGCCTTTTCGGCAGGAGCAGGTGACCACCCCGCTACAGGGGGGTCACAAGGTTATTTTAGGAGAAGTCACAGTATTACCATCCTTACTTCTGTACTGCCTTCAGAGCTGGGTAGCTGGAGAGCGGTAGGTGTTGGCCGGGCGACCAGCTCTGAAGGCAGCGCCCCGCCAGCAGCAGTACAGAACTTAGTGTGGCAATATTATACCATGCCATGCCAGCCTTACTTCTGCGCTGCTGCCTTCAAATTGGGTGGCTGGAGAGTGGCAGCTGCTGACTGAGGGTCCAGCTCTGCAAGTAGCAGCGCAGAAGTAAGGATGGCAATACCATACCATGCCATCCTTACTTCTGTACTGCTGCTGGTGGAGGCTCTGCCTTCAGAGCTGGCATTCAGGCCAGCAACAGCCACTCTCCAGCTGCCCAGCTCTGAAGGCAGTGCCGCCATCAGCAGTAGCGCAGAAGTAAGGTTAGCAGTACCGCAATCCCCCTACAATAACCTTATGATCTCCCACCCCCGCAACTCCTTTATGGGTCAGGACCCCTACAATTACAACACTGTGAAATTTCAGAATTAAATAGCTGAAATCATTAAATTGATTTTTAAAATCTTATCACCATGAAATTGACCAAAATGGACCATGAATTTGGTAGGGCCATAATTATGATTTAACAATCTAGTGCAGGGGTTCTCAAACTTCATTGCACTGTGACCCCCTTCTGACAACAAAAAATCCTTCATGACCCCAGGAGGGGGGCCGAAGCCTGAGCCTGCCCAAGCCCCACTGCCTGGCGGGGCTGCGGGGGGAGGAGGGTAGGAAAGAGGAGCAAAGCCCGTGCCCCAGCGCTCTGGGCAGGGGGGCCAAAGCTGAAGCTGAAGGGCTTCAGCCACTAGTCTGGGGGCCCGCAACCTGAGCCTTGCCCCTCAGGGCAGTGGGGCTGGGCAGTGGGGCTCGGGCTTCAGCACCAGGCCCCAGCAAGTCTAAGGCAGCCCTGGTGACCCCATTCAAAGGAGGTCACAACCCACTTTGGGGTCCTGCCCACAGTTTGAGAACTGCTGAATCCGAGCAAGGAGAAGCACATTGTTGTGTTTCCTCCAAGCGAACGAGAGAGTTAACTGTGATTATCACTGATTTCTTTTCCAGAGGTTTATATCAGTAACAAATTACCTTTCTTTCTGTAGCAACTCAGCGCAACTGGCCGGTGTGCTTGGGGGTAGAATTAAGGTTCTGTCCACTGTCCTACCACTTTCTTCCATCTGCATGGAAGGTGCAGCAGAAGCCCTACAGAATCTGCTCTCCCTTCATGCTGTGACCTGCAATGTGGTTAGCCCAAACAGGGTATAAAGGGGGTTCCTTATGCTTATTTACTTCCCTGGGCAGGTGAATAGAGCATCTCAGGATCTTGCACAATAAGGCTAATTTAATACTGTGAAGGAATGACATTCTTACTCTTGGGTGTTAATGCTGATCACAGCACCGCAACATTCAGTACTTTATCCATGGAGCCTTGTGGTTGAGCAGAAGCATGTTTTACTTCTTAAAAATGTACAGGATGGTTCTTATTTAACTAGCAAGACTCCATGTAGCTGTCTTGGGATAACACCACATCTCGGATCTGTTATGCAGCATAAGAGAAAGTGGTGGCGAAGTGGACTTAATGTGACTGTAGAATTAATAAACAAGAGGGATAATGTCACCACTTTGTGGCAGTTGCTGGTAAATGTTGACTGTAATTGCAGCCACGGTTGTGTGAGTAATAAAGTAAAATAAAAGGGAAAGATTCTTGTTTGGAAAACTTAAAGTCAAAATCTCCACTTGTTTTGTATTATTTGTATATCAGTAAAGCCTACTGAGCAGCCTTCTTTCTAGAAGTCACTTTTCTATTATAACACCCACATTGCCATGAGTTTAAAACAAGCATGACAAACAGCATTAAAGAGGTATTATTATTGGAGTAGAGGGAAGTTTTTTTCACAATTTACTAAATTGGCACTATTATTAACTTCCTGCTTAGAATCTCTGTTCATCAGAAAGGCTCCTAGAGCCTTTCCCGTGTAAACCACAGAATATTGGAGGCTTGGCTTCAAAGCTTGGCAGAGAGATGTATCAGGAAATTTAGCTAGTGCGTGCAAAGCACTGAGGATGTGTTTCTGGGATTCTTCCCACAGAAAATAAGAAAGGGTTGTGAGACTAACTATTGTCACACTTCCCTTCATATGGATTCAGGTGCGCAAAATGTAGGATTATTTTTGTTTGTTTTTGTTTAGGGGGCTCAAATGAAGTCAGATAGAACCTCTCAATATTCAGGTGAAACCAAAAATAAGGGTATTCATCCACACAGACTTCTGCAACCAGTATAACTAAATTGGTTGATGTAAACAACTCTTCAGATACCACTGAGAGGGGCACCACAAACTACACGTGACATTTAAGTGATGAACAGGCCTTGTACAGGTCCTCTGCATGTTTGAAATTCATCCCAAGTGATTGGGAATGGGAACGAGGGTGTAGCAGAAAGGATGATGAGTCCTGCAATTAGAATAAAAAGACATTTTCAAAAGGAGAGTAAGGCCTGGTCCACACTAGGACTTTAATTCGAATTTAGCAGCGTTAATTCGAATTAACCGTGCACCCGTCCACACCACGAAGCTATTTAATTTGACATAGAGGGCTCTTTAGTTCGACTTCTGTACTCCTCCCCGATGAGGGGAGTAGCGCTAAATTCGACACGGCCATGTCGAATTAGGCTAGGTGTGGACGGAAATCGACCTTAGTAGCTCCGGGAGCTATCCCACAGTGCACCACTCTGTTGACGCTCTGGACAGCAGTCCGAGCTTGGATGCTCTGACCAGCCACACAGGAAATGCCCCAGGAGGGAGAACCTCTCTCAGTACCAGCGCTCACACAGCGAACGGGAGGACAGGTGGCGTCAAGAGGACCAGCAGGCAACTCAAACGCTGCTTGGACTAATGAGGGAGCAAACGGACACGCTCCGGCGCCTTGTGGATGTTCTGCAGGACCGCAGGCAGGAGGACAGAGCCCCCCTGCAGTGTATCTGCAACCGCCCTCCCCCGCCACAAAGTCCCATACCCCCCTCACCCAAAATAACCAGAAGGAGGGGCGCCAGGGGCCGTGAAAACTGTCACTGCACCCCAGCAGAGTGCTCAAGTACCCAAAAGCTCTCATACCCTAAATTTTGAGAAGTCCTTCCCTTCCTGACTCACCCAAGCCCAAATCTCAGTTTCATCCCCTAACTGTCTAGTTAATTATTAAAAATACTTTGCTGTTAATTGCTGTTTCCATCATGTTTTTGTACAGAAGACTGTGTTTGAGGGGTGGGTGGGGAAGGGGGTTGTTAATTGCATAGGACGGTCACCTTTACCAGGGTACAGACACGGGGGCAGGATCAGCAGCAGGTCACACACACACTGCAGTCAGTAGGCACCCTGGTCGGTATGGGAGGTGGTTTCCAGGTTCTGTGTGGGTGGGGGGGGGATGTGACTTTGTAGCAGGGGAGGGCGGTAACAGATCTTATGCAGCGGTCCTTGTCCTGGACCGCAGAGTCACGCAGCAGAGGAATCTGTATCCGTCCTCCTCCGCCACAAGGTCACATAGCCCCCGCACACAGAATCCCAAAAAGGAGGGATGGCAGGCTCCGTTGAAACAACCAGTCTGGCACTGCGGACCACTCTAGGAGCAGGAGCCTGTCATTCCTCGAGTTTAGAGGCGGTGTTTACATCACTGCACACCCTACGCAGCACAGTCTGCATCCCAGTTTCAACCCTTTAATGCAAAGTCATTAATAAAGAAACCTTTGTTAAGTAACAATGGAACATGTATTTTATTTTTACACGTGTGTTGGAAGTGGGGGAAACGGGGTGAACGGGGTATGTAACTGCAGAGGATAGTCAACAGTAACTGGGTAAAGAAACGGGCAGGTTCAGCTTCTCTGTAAAGAAACTGAACAGTCACAGGTCACGCTGCTCGCTGCTCGCTGGTACTTGAAGAGTTCCTTGTCGCTGTCCAAGGCGCCTGTATAGGGCTTCATGAGCCAGGGCATTAGCGGGTAGGCTGGGTCCCCGAGGATCACTATAGACATCTGCACATCCCCAACAGTTATTTTGTGGTCTGGGAAGAAACTACCTTCCTGCAGGTGTCTAAACAGACCACAGTTCTTGAAAACACGCGCGTCATGAATCTTGCCTGGCCACCCGACGTTGATGTTGGTAAAACGTCCCCTATGGTCCACCAGTGCTTGCAGCACCATTGAAAAGTAGCCCAATTTCTCAGCAGCTGACTGTGGAAGAGGTGGACAATAAGGTGCGAGGAGGTGAAAATGGCCATAACTGCAGTGGGCTCCATGCTCGCAGTGCTGTGGCATCCGTTCTGTCACTGACCAGAAAAGTGCACGAACAGATTGCCCGCAGGCGCTTTCGGGGAGGGAGGGTGTGATTGATGGTTCAATGATGACAGTTACCCAAAACCACCCTCGACACATTTTTTCCCCCAGCAGGCATTGGGGGCTCTACCCAGCATTCCAATGGGCAGCGGGGACTGCGGGAACTGTGGGATAGCTTCCCACAGTGCACCGCTTCCAAAATCGATGCTGGCCCCGTTAGTGTGGACTCACAAAGTCGAATTAGTGTCCTTAGTGTGGATACACAAATTCGACTTTGTAAGGTCGATTCCACAAATTCGAATTAAGTTGAATCGAACTACTCTTGTAGTGTAGACATACCCTAAGATTCTTGAGTTCCTAGTTATATGAGCCCACAGAGCATCCAAAGGCCAATCCTTATGGAAATACTAATCTCTGTTGAACAGCCTCCTTACTAATAGACAGCATAACTAGTTGTGCTAGTTATAACATACTAATGGCTCTAGTATGTTTTATAGTCACGACTATATCAGTTCAGTGAAAGAGACCCCACTCCCTCCTTTACTCGTCTTTTTTTTGCTTTAGAGGAGAATGTGTTTTAAAGTTGTGGACAGCAGCAGAACATATGAAGACATTTAAAATATTTATGCCCTTCCCTTGTAATATTTTATGAGTGGATAAATAATTATGAATGAAGGAGAAAATTATTTTTTAAATAATTATTATTTTTTAAATAATAATTATTTTTTAAATAAGCTTTTAAAAGGTGGTCATTAGAAGCAGCCCTCATTAACTATAAAATGAAACGTCCATTGAGGGATTAGAGCGTGTATCTGTACCTTGATATAATATCTGATTATAAAACAGTTACAATGAGGAGAACCTCCAGTTATCTTTGTTGTCCCAATAATTCTCAGAATTAATATTATGTGCTGTGCTTCAAATTTTTATACCTCATTTTTTAAAAAAAGGAGAAGAAAATGTTAAAAAAGTAGGAAAAATTAATGTTGTATTCTTTATTATTTTAAGAAAAAAGTAGAAGATAGAAAAATAGATTATATAGTGCACAAACACTAAACATAACCACATGGGTCAGATCTTCAGTAAGTGTACTTCAGTGTTGTTACCCTGGTACAGCCGTTTTACATCAGCTGAGGATCAGGACTGAGTGTGTGTTTGTGTGTTTATATGTACAGGACTGATTTAAAAGCCACAGAAGTCAATGACATTTGGTTGAATCATATAGCCAAACTGTGACATCTAGCCGGTGGCCAGTGTAGAAGGTTCTGAAGAATTACCCTGGCCCACTGGAGACTCAGGTTGGGATTAAGCAACAAGGAAACACAATCCTGTCGTAAACCACATAGTGACCATGAGAAAGCTGTGCTTCAACTCTGTACCTGGCTCTAGATTGGATACAGGGATTTTCAACTCTTTTGGGTTGCACCCTGCTCTTTCCTGAGCAGCCACTCCTAGGCTTTCCTACCTGGCGCCTTCCACAGACCTCCGCCTGCCTTGTACTATCCTCTCCTGTCCAGCTACCCTCCACTGCAGGGTTTCCTTCCCTTTAGGTCCTGTGCTGGGCTGAGTGGAGAGATGAAAAGGAGCCTGGGAAGGACAAAAGCTGAGCTCAGAGGGTGGACAGAAGAGTGCTTGAATTAGAGGAGAGAAGACAGACCCTCTGGGAAAAAGTGGCTGGGCCCAGTTTCAGCCTAGGTTGAAGACTTTGTGTTTTGTTTGTTTTGATCTTGGAGACCCTGGAGGGGACTTTTGTTAGTGACTTAGCCAGAGGGCCATGTCACTACAGCAAGTTAACTCTATGGCTAGAATAGGCCAAAAATTGTTCTGGGGGAAAATGAGGCAGAACACTGTGAGGATGTGCTCTCAGATGATAAATTGTTACATGTGGTGGAGAATGCAGACACATCAGTTGCCTCTGAAATAAGGGAAGACGGAGGTCACACAGGTATTTGGAGGCTATACTGAGGCCTTCTTTGCTGGGGAAAGGCTTACTCTCCCAGTCTGGAGGAAATGGGTCAGATGTGTTCACTGTATTTTTTGTGCCAGTTTCAGAAGAAGACCAAGCTGCCAGCCCTTCATTGGACTATACAATTTTCCATGGGGCTGGGCAAAGTTTGGGGGTGAAGAGGTACTACAGTAACCAGGAACTCCTCTTGCATCTCCTGAGAACCAACAGCAGCAGTGGGAGGTACCACTGGATCTGCAGAGGTGACTGACAACCTTAAGAAAATCAGCAGCAATACCTGGTAGGAAAGGAAGCCATCAGCAGCAGGTAAGGAAAAGATATTCAAGAGCCAAGAGGCCTGAGGCCCAGCTAAGGGTGAATTATGCCTGTGGCCAGTTGGGATACATACGGAGGGCTTGTTACTATGTAAACTTGGCCATAAAGGCTTACTCTGGGAGTGGGGAGAGATTGCAGAGATTTTTCCTGTGGTCAAAATATGGACATTAGTTGTCTGTTTTGGGTGTGGGGAACTTGAACACAGGACAAAGTACTGTCCCCATGGAAAATAAGTGTTTTCAACAGGAAACGTGGGGGGCCAGGAAAGGAAAAGAGAAGGAAGTGCTGTCCAGCAGCATGAGTATTGAGAAAGCCAGTAAAGCTGAGGTACCATGGATGAGGAAAGGCCTTACATTTACGATCCCATACCACTCAGTAGAAGGTTAGAAGGTATTGCTGCCTTAGAAATGAAGACTGAGGTTAGGGACCTAGTCAATTTGATTGAAGAGTGCTGAGAAACACTAACTACTTTGGAACAGGTGCTGCAACACAAGACGGGGTAGTATATACACTGTTAACAGAACTGTGTGACCCCCAGGAACAGATAGGTGCCAGGGTGCAGAAGCTTGAATTTGAGCATGTGTGGTAAATAGTAGGAATGCAAATGGTGCATTATGGAGAAGAAGGAGGCAGTAGTCACCTGTACTATCAGTGTACCTGGAAGCAACTGGCTAAAGAGCATCAGGAGACTCTGAAGGAGATGAGTCCCCTGATTTTGATGGTCAATAAGCTTGAGGAGGAGCTTGAGCATCCCTGAGCACAGACCCTGCAGCTTGAAGGTAGAAGACATAAGTAAGCCAGGTTCAGGAAGTCTAAGATGAGCCCTTCATTGGAGAGGTACTAGGGTAACCTTTCCCTGTAAGGGTCAAGGAGGCCTTTGGGTAGTAAGCCCTGGTCAATTAGCCCTGTCCCACTACACCTGTGCTATTGGGTGTTGAGACATAAGAGGAAGGAAGACCAGCTGTGGAGGGCTGTCTGAAGAAGAAAACAAAAGGCTGTGAGGAGAGAAGGGAGCACAAGTTAGGCAGAGGCCTGTGGAACATTCCAGATAGGAAGGCCTGGGAAGTACTACTCAGGAAAAAGCAGAGAATAACCCACAGACACTCAGAAGATGGAAAAGAGCCAGGGAAAGTGAAAACTGAGTCCAGAGTATGGGAAGAAGAGTTCTTGAGAGAAGACTAATTCAGTGCAACTGGGGCAAAGACTTAGGTTTGGTTTGCAATTAGATACCCTGGAAGGGGTGAACAATAGTTAATGACTTAACCAGAGGTCCAAGTGACTGCAGCAAATCACCTCCACAGTTGGAGTAGACCAAACACCCTGGTGGGAAACTAAGACAGAGTGACATGATACTAGGTCTTACTGTGAGGAGGTGCTCTGAGTGGATGAGTCGCTACAATAATATCTCTAGAGCATGACAAAATCGGCTATATAGCCCACTCATCTGTGATAACATTTATATTATTAGTTATTTGTACTGAAGTAGCAACCAGAAGCCAAGGCCCCATTGTGATAGACTCTGCACAAGTATAAACAAGGAGATGGTCCCTGCCCTTAAGAGCTTACAATTGAAGCCTAAGAGTATAAAAAGTACAACAGTTGAGGAGAACACAAGGAAATAAAAAGACAATACTGGTTAGCACAATAAGCAGTTGCCACAATAGGTGTCTAACCAGGGTTGGTTGGAGGGGAGGGGAGGGAAAAGGAGGGGGGTGTTGTTTTGTAGGTATTGTGATAGAGAGGCAGGGGCGGCTCTAGCAATTTCGCCGCCCCAAGCACGTTGGCATGCTGCGGGGGGCGCTCTGGCGGTCGCCGGTCCCGCGGCTCCATTGGACCTCCTGCAGACGTGCCTGCAGAGGATCCGCTGGTCCCGCGGCTCCACCGGAGCCGCGGGACCAGCGGACCCTCTGCAGGTACGCCTGCAGGAGGTCCACCAGAGCCACCTGCCACCCTCCCGGCAACCGGCGGAGCGCCCCCACGGCATGCCGCCCCAAGCACGCGCTTGGCGTGCTGGGTCCTGGAGCTGGCCCTGTAGAGAGGAATACTAAGGAAGGGGATATAGGGAATTAAATTATCCTTAGAAAATATATTGTCTTTGACTGCAAAAGAGGATAAAATATCGTTTAGATATACTTCAGATTATCAAAGGCAAATGTAACTTAAAATCTGAATGCACTAGAAAATCTCAAATCCATAAGGCAATCTAGATTTGACATATTATCTTGTTTATCATTTTATTTTGGAAGTTGCCATAGCTGTTTGTTCAATGTTCCTTCTGTTTTCCAGACTCTTTCTGTGATGGTAGCTTGGGTTTAATTCTTCAGTATTTTCTAAGGGCAACATTATCACTTGCCTTATCAGGCTGCTAAGGGAAGTAAAGGGGCATAAGACATATCCGTATTGCCCTGTGTGGACTCTCCACTTGGCCAGTGCATGTGGAGAGCACCTTCTGTGCAGGCACTACTTTGCCTCACATATGGCAGGGAATGAGTGAAAAGGGGTGGAGAATGGGTGGAGAGTTGACCCCAAACCGCAATGTACTGGCCTGCACAGCTGAATCTGTGTGGTGGGGGAAGTAATCTTTTCATGATATGAGCCAGTAGCGATTACTTTTACACTACAGCAAGAGGTGAAGCAGGGAAGGCATCAATTCTCAGAGTTGTCTTTTCGTTTCTTGGCTGTTCATGAGGTGGCACAGCTATGCACTACCCCTCAGTGATATAGTGGTAAAAACATGTCCCCAGAATGACAAGTTACTCAAGTTTACCCTTGCCTGTGCTACTGGTGCCCCTTATTCAGGGCTAGAAGGGGAGTGACACACTAGCCCAGAATGACTAAGCTAATTTCTGATTGCACCACATGAAAGAAGTGAATGAAGCTGCTAAAAATCTATGTGATGTTACTTTTATTAAAAGAGATAAATCACAGCTATACTTCCATATTTTTGGGAGATATTAATATTTGGGAAGTATAAAGTTCACTAACATAAGATTTAGAATAAAATTTGCAAAATCACCTAAGTGACTTAGACTCTTGTGTCATTTTTGAAAGTTACTAGGCACTTAGGAGCCTAAATTCTTTCTTTCAATTTGACTTAGGATTCAAAATCACAAAGATTATTTTGAAAAAAATTACCCGCAAATTTTGATGTTTAAGTGGACTTTCTGTGAGTGACACTTAATATTTAAATATAGTATGATATCAATATGGCATTGCCATGTTCACAGATTTGATTTTTTTTCTTTTTGTATACCATTACTACCATTAGAAAGCATGTAATTCATTGACAGAAATGAGACTTTTTTTTAGATTACCCTCTGATGCTAAAATATTTCAGTACATCTTTTTTAAAAAATCCAATACAATATTGTATACAATCCCTAGAACTGAATCTTACTCAATATGTTAAGCTATGGCTCAGTCAGATATCTTTTTGCTCTCACTGCATGTTTTGAACAGAAAGTTCCTCACAGCATCATTTTTCATCCTTCGTTTGCATATTGAAGGTCACCGTTGGAACAAGACACATCAAGTAAGGAGTTGTTTTGTTGGCAATAATAGTAGCTGAAATTGTTGGTAGAATACAAAAAGCAAGATATAAGTTGGAGTAGAACAGAATTTTAAATAAATCAGCTCTTTTAAACTACATGGTCATTGTTCTTGAAAGCAAAGTAAATCAATGAATAAGTACTAATGAAGCATTTCTAGGTGGGCTTTTGGGGGTTTGTTTTTAAGATTCTGGTGTACTTAATGGGATACTCCCCTGAGTGGCTCATCTGCCCCTAGGCACAAGAACAATAACAACAAAAATCATCAACTGAAATATTACCATAATAGCTGAGCACAAAAGCCTGCTGTTTTTATAAACTTCATTCATGTTCCATAACATTAGTAACTAGATTAATAATTGTCAGTGGAAAGGGTTTTTTTTTAACTTTCGGACACCACAAGTAGCATCAGTGTAGTCAGTGCAGGGAATAGGAGGATAAAAGGAAGAAGAAATAGAGGGAAGAACAGTAACAGAACATATGCACAGATAGAGCAGCTTGTGTATGAAGTCTCTGAACAAAAGAGGGGAAAATGGACTCCTCCTGAGGGTCGAAATGACAGTCTGGACCTATACATTGATTGCTTCCGCCGACATGCACAGGCAGAAATTGTGGAAAAACAACATCGCTTGCCTCACAACCTAAGTCGTGCAGAACGCAATGCCATCCACAGCCTCAGAAACCATCCTGACATTATAATCAAAGAGGCTGATAAAGGAGGTGCTGTTGTCATCATGAACAGGTCTGACTACCAAAAGGAGGCCACCAGACAACTCTCCAATACCAAATTTTACAGGCTACTTCCCTCAGATCCCACTGAGGAATACACTAAGAAACTGCACCATCTACTCAGGACACTCCCTACACTAACACCAGAACAAATCAACATACCCTTAGAGCCCCGACCAGGGTTATTCTATCTACTACCCAAGATCCACAAACCCGGAAATCCTGGACGCCCCATCATCTCGGGCATTGGAACTCTCACTGAAGGACTATCTGGATATGTGGACTCTCTGCTCAGACCCTACGCCACCAGCACTCCCAGCTATCTCCGTGACACTACTGATTTCCTGAGGAAACTACAATGCATTGGTGACCTTCCAGAAAACACCATCCTAGCCACCATGGATGTAGAGGCTCTCTACACAAACATCCCACACACTGATGGAATACAAGCTGTCAGGAACAGTATCCCTGATGATGCCACAGCACAACTGGTTGCTGAGCTCTGTGCCTTTATCCTCACACACAACTATTTCAAATTTGATGACAATATATATCTCCAGATCAGTGGCACCGCTATGGGCACCCGCATGGCCCCACAATATGCCAATATTTTTATGGCCGACCTGGAACAATACTTCCTCAGCTCCCGTCCACTCACACCCCTTCTCTACCTACGCTACATTGATGACATCTTCATCATCTGGACCCATGGGAAGGAGACTCTGGAAAAATTCCACCATGATTTCAACAGCTTCCACCCCTCCATCAACCTCAGCCTGGACCAATCTACACGGGAGGTCCACTTCCTAGACACCACGGTGCTAATAAGTGATGGTCACATTAACACCACCCTATACCGAAAATCTACCGACCGCTATGCCTACCTTCATGCCTCCAGCTTCCATCCTGGACACACCACAAGATCCGTTGTCTACAACCAAGCACTGAGGTACAACCGTATCTGCTCTAACCCTGCAGACAGAGACCAACACCTAGAAAATCTCCACCAAGCATTCTCAAAACTACAGTACCCGCACGAGGAAATAAGGAAACAGGTCAACAGAGCCAGACGTGTACCCAGAAGCCTCCTACTGCAAGACAAACCCAAGAAAGAAACCAACAGGACTCCACTGGCCATCACATACAGTCCCCAGCTAAAGCCCCTCCAACGCATCATCAGGGATCTACAACCCATTCTGGACAATGATCCCACACTTTCACAGGCCTTGGGTGGCAGGCCAGTCCTCGCCCACAGACAACCTGCCAACCTGAAGCATATTCTCACCAGTAACTGCACACCGCACCATAGTAACTCTAGCTCAGGAACCAATCCATGCAACAAACCTCGATGCCAACTCTGCCCACATATCTACACCAGCAACACCATCACAGAACCTAACCAGATCAGCCACACCATCACTGGTTCATTCACCTGCACATCCACCAATGTAATATATGCCATCATATGCCAGCAATGCCCTTCTGCTATGTACATCGGCCAAACTGGACAGTCTAGAAGGAAAAGGATAAATGGACACAAATCAGATATTAGGAATGGCAATATACAAAAACCTGTAGGAGAACACTTCAACCTCCCTGGCCACACAATAGCAGATCTTAAGGTGGCCATTCTGCAGCAAAAAAACTTTAGGACCAGACTTCTAAGAGAAACTGCTGAGCTTCAGTTCATTTGCAAATTTGACACCATCAGTTTAGGATTAAACAAAGACTGTGAATGGCTTGCCAACTACAGAACCAGTTTCTCCTCCCTTGGTTTTCACACCTCAACTGCTAGAACAGGGCCTCATCCTCCCTGATTGATCTAACCTCGTTATCTCTAGCTTGCTTCTTGCTTGCTTATATTTACCTGCCCCTGGAAATTTCCACTCTTGCATCCGACGAAGTGGGCATTCACCCACGAAAGCTCATGCTGCAAAACATCTGTTAGTCTATAAGGTGCCACAGGATTCTTTGCTGCTTTTACAGAACCAGACTAACACGGCTACCTCTCTGATACTTGGTTTATAGTTAGTGAATTCTGCTGTAAGGAAGCCTTTACTGGTATATGGAGGGAATGTAAAGCAACAGAACTTAGGAAAGGAAATTGGGGGATTTAAAAAATAGTTAAACATAGAAAACTGTGAAGTGTAGTAAAATGCAGTAAAATATGAACTGCAACATAATGTTACTCCGGGGGGAAACCCTGATATTCGACTGTAGGTTAGGGAAATGTTGTTTCATATGTGGGCTATAATTTCGAAGGCCAGCCAGCACATGCACAGGCACAGCATGATAGGGTAATCATGTGCATGTGCTGAGGACAAGTTGATAATTTTCAGAGGAGAAAATGCGTATAACACTTACGAAAAAATAGTAAGCACACACTGTATTTGTGTGTAATACTAAACTGCAAAAACTGGGCATAGGATAAACAACTTGGGCCTACCTCAGATTCGGAGGAAGTCTGGAAATGATGCATGTACTAAATGTGGGACAGAGCACTTGCAGATATGGGTGGGAGGAGGGGGATGCCAGGCTTTAGCTAAAGAGATCCAACATTTTGGCTATGTTGATCCTACCACAACTGCTGTATGTTTGAACCAAGGATGAATCCATCAAGCTTCAGAGGGATCTGCAGATAAGATAAAGGAGAAGCATAAAAGCAAAATAGTGGTTCCTCACACATAAATACAACTTTTTAAAAGTAGGACTTGAGTTGTTGAACCTTATTAATGCTTTAGCTATACACGAAACAGCTAATGAAGAATGAAATTTATAAGTCATCTACATATTCCATGCTAGCACTAGTATCAATGTGATGATCGATGTGGGGATAGGTGCACATGTACAGATTCTTATGTTTGTAAGGTTTCACTTTAGTCCAGCAAATTAAATGCTTATAACAAAGAACAATTAAATGGATGGGCATTAGGCGAAAAATAGTTTCTGCAGAAGAGATGAAATAGTGGTTGTATAACAGTGAAATTTATGATTCCTCATCAACAAACAATCCAGCTACTTGAAAGGTACCAACTGTGAGGTCATCTCTGAATTTCCTCTCTACTTAGAATCATAGAATGATAGAAGATTAGGGTTGGAAGACACCTCAGGAGGTCATCTAGTCCATTGAGTATTTCCTTCATTCTGCAGGGAAGCTTCTTTTTTGATGGCAGTGAGATCTGAGTCCTTATTGCTAAAGTCATCCTGTAAACTATTGTCTGGGGAAACCATTATATGAACAATTAGAGTGACACGGATGCAGTAAGGTGGTGAAGAGTTAAGAATACCAAACACAACAAATAATGTTCTGTACCACAGATCTTCAATACATATGTATGCATTATCTTAGGAACGGAGATATAGGTGGAGCTAGATGATATTGACATGGAGAATCGCTGTCTATTGACCAGCACTGAATAGATCCAAAAAGGGCTAAACATGAACAGCTAGGGTGGGAGTGGGGCACCTGTGTTTGCGATGGCTGCCATCCTGGCTGATACCAGGGATCTCCAAAGCTAAAAGCATATGTATCTGGGCTAAGAGTCAGCCTCTCTAGCTGACAGCTACAGTTGACTCTTATACTTTGTGGAGTGGGCACCGAGGTAGGGGACAGGTAACGTACATTGATCAGTGAGTTACATGCTTAGGGAGAACTAACTAAGGAGAGGGTGCAAAGATGGCTACTCTCTGGCAGTATTGGATAAGGTTGCTATTGAGTGATAAGAAACTCCAATCAGAGGTGAAGGAAAGATCCAGATGACTGATCATATAACTTGCCACTTATACTCTGTTGCAGATGGTGTGGGGGAGAGAGATACTGTGTGTACACAGAGATATCTGGGAAATATAAATCCTGATTAACCTAGCAATTTTATATCCACTTATTTGGCACTATGCCTGGGCAATAGCCTTAGGCAAATGCTGGGAAATAAGAAAAGAAAATGATGAAAAAAGGAAGACTGAGTGCAGGGTTTGGGAAAAGGAAGAAGGGTCAGTAAAGTGCCACTTACCCACTGGCTATATATTAGTACTGGCAGGATAACATATAAATTTTTGGAGATTTGATTCAGACAAACATGCTCAGATGGTTACTCATATTTTGTTTGGAACACCTTTCCTCTTGTGACTGTAAATCCCAAATATAAATAGGCTTTCTTGTAAGAACCAATAAATAATGTAATATAGTATTTCCTGCTTCTAGTCAGGCCAGAGACACTCTGACTGATACAGGTGGTCAAAAAATGCAGTTCTGTACAAAGGAAATGCTTTGTGACATCACCATTGTTGTATGCAGTTTAGTTGTTGCTTGGTCAGTCCCAGGATATTAGAGAGACAAGTTGGGTGAAGTAATATTTTTTATCGTTAGCTTTCCCAGACCTGTAGAAGAGCTCTGTGTGGCTCGAAAGCTTGTTTCTCTCACCAACAGAAGTCGGTCCAATAAAAGATATTACCTCACCTACCTTTTGAAATCACATGGATTTCAGCAAAGTTTCGCTTCAGAGAAAAACGGGGTGGAGGGGGAGAGAGGAAGTTCTGACAATGTCAAAATGTCCTATTTTGACTCTTTTGGAATGATATCTTTTGAATTTTTATTTGGAAACATCTTTTCATTTCAATCTTTACAAATTTTTCTATTATAACATAAAAGAGTACCAAAACAAAAAATGTTTAATCTATCAGAGACAATTTTTTAACTTTCATGCACAGATCTCATGTGCAGATCTCATGAATAGCTTTCCTTGTATTTTGCAATTCCTGTTTCTAACTTCATCTGGAACTTAAACATGTAAAGATGCACAAAAATGAAAAACAGTATCATTTATACGAACTGAATTTTTCAGCCCTTGAGAGAGATCCAGCTGACGTGGGTGGTGTTTAGAGCAAATAGTTAAGTTCAATTCTTATTTTCTCTTGAATCAAATTGTCCTTCTCTGCTTCATGTCAGTTGGCTAAAACCCAAGGCTCATCACTGACATAGCTCTTGACAGTTGACCTTTTTATTAAAGTACCACTCCTCTATTATACTCTTTCTAGGATTTAAACAATTCTTAACATGGTGCTTTTCCCCCAGAATTTGAATATAAATTACACCTCTAGCAAAAGCTATAAAGAATTTCCAGTGGTTGCTTTCTAACTATCTTGCTGAACTCCATCATCACCCACTATTGCATGAATTAACCAATTTATCCATCTGATGGATCTTCATTTGCCTGTGAGTAGCAAAACCAAGGTTTACCTTCCTAGAATAAAAAAGAAAAACACATAGGAGAATAAAGACAATCATTGCCTAAAGTAACCTTTAATCCAAGATAAATGCTGTTTGATACAGAAATAGCATAATTAAATTCCTTAGCCAAAATTAGGAATGCAAATGAAAATCTCTTTACAACTGTACCACACATGACTATGGCCAGGAGTGCACTTGGAGAAGATAGGCAGTCTGAGTAACCTAATACAACACTACTCTCTGGCTACATTCAGTAGCATATCTTGTTTCCAAAATGGAGAGTAATTAGGTTGCAGTAGATATTGCATCATCAACAGGGATTTAAATAAAAAGAAACCTGAGGTGTGAGACTGACAACCATGTGATTTCTTATAATGCTGATGTACATTTAGTGATTTGGAAAGGGATATTATTACTATCTGAAAACAACTCCATATTAAACCCACAAATGTAGCTTCTGTTCTGTTGGACTCTAATTATCTTCTATATTGGGCAAGAGTAAAGAAAACGGGAAAACATGGATTTTAAAATTAAACTTTAAATTAAAAGTTGTGATGAACACCTCAAAATTCTACAGTATATATGCTAGCTAGCATTTATTTGGGATGGTTTATACAGAGTTGATGCAAGAGCCCTGATGCAAAATTTTGATTAGCTGAAAATGCAGTTCCTCCCCTCCCCGCCCCACTATGTTTTGTGCAGCTTTAGCTCTCATTTAATTTGCTGCAGTTTCTTATTTCCTGGATACCTTCATTAATTTACTTCTGGGCTTGAGAGCTCCAGAAATGTTCAAGGTTTGTGTTAAGCATCACCTGCTTCTGTCCATGGGGAATAAAATATGCCACTTTATGCCATTTTAATGCTCGGTTGGAAATCTTTCAAAGTTATATATCGGCATGCATTACTTGTGAAATTACATGCAACTTATCTGGCCAGAGCTTCTTGGGTCTTCATTCTGAAAAGAGAGAGACAGAAATTGCACTTGCTGGGTGGGAGGCGGGGATAAAGACAGAAAGGGTAGATAGGAATAGGAAAAAGGCTTCTCTGAACAAAAGGATCCTAGGACAGGGTTTCCATGTTTTAGGGGCTGAGGGAGTGTTGTCTCCCAATTCATCACTCACTTTTTGCTCCCCCTCAAAAATGTGCATGCTCATTCTGGTGTCCCACAGTAGCAATACACCACTTCTTTTCTTATATCAAGAGTTGAATGGTTAGTATCATCTGATGGCAGTTGGCTCTTCTGCTCCTCCCCTACATATCACTCCAATAGAGCTAGTCAGAAAATGGATTTTTTTTCTGTGGAAAAATTTAACTTTTCTGTGAAATCAAAATATTTCAATTTGGAAATGCAGTGATGGTAACTTATGCTCTCATTCTCCTCTTTAGACTGGGCTCCCTGAGCAAAGGAAGCTGTGGCCAATGGGAGCTGTGGGGGCAGTGCTTGCAGGCAGGAGCAGCGTGTGGAGCTGCCCCCCCCACCCCCCAGGGGCCACAAGGGTGTGTTGGCTGCTTCTGGGAGCAGCATGGGGCTGGCAGGCAGGGAGCCTGGCTTAGCCCCGCTGCACCACCGCCCGGGAGCCACTCAAGGTAAGTGCCGCCTGGTGGGAGACCCCACCCCAACCCCAACCCCCAGCCTTAAGCCCCCTCCTGGGAGCCAGCATCCCATACCCCCTCCTGTACCATGAACACTCTGCCCCAGCCCTGCGCCCCCTCCTGCACTCCAACCCCCTGGCCCAGCCCGGTGAAAGTGAGTGAGGGTGGGGGAGAGCGAGCGATGGAGTGAGCAGGGCAGGGTGTGGAGTGAGCAGGGCAGGGCTTTGGGGAAGGGGGAAGGGCCTCAGGGAAGGGAAGGGGTAGATCCTGGGTTGCACTTAAATCCAAAAAGTGATCTTGTGCATAAAAAGGTTGGAGACCACTGTCATAGACGTTCCTGACTGTGGTGCATCATGAGAGATGTAGTCTGATTGGGGAGCCCAGCTCATAGAGGAGAATGGGGATATGAGGAAACTGACTATAACTCCCATGAAGTAGCACAGCAGTATATCTGAATCAAAGTATTTTTGTTTCTTCAGCATTTGCTTTGTTGGCTGAAAAAATCAAAAAAGGAAGCACTAGTTTTGAAAAAAAATTGTTTAGTTGAAAACTTAATTTTCTCTTGAGAAACAATTTTGACAATGTTTGAACAGCCCTGCCCTTGGCTGGATCTCATTTTCAAGGATGTCACTCATGTGAGCACCCAAATTACCTACATGCCATATGGATTTGGTTCCTCCTCACTTTCAACTGCTGAAAATTATTTACATCAGAAACAACGAATAATGAAGCTGAGGGTATAGGAAGAGTCATTCACAGCAAAGGGAGGAATCCCACAGCACTGTGTGTTTTCTGTGTAAATATGTTTTGTTTCCCTCTTTGTCGGTGTCTGTCACACACTGCAGCCTACATTTGGGCCATTGGCAGATTGAGACATATGATTCTCCGGCTAGCACTTGTTAAGGTTTTTTTTAAGAAGGCTGAGGGTGTGCTTCCCACAATGAGAAAGAGGTGGGAAAGAGATGTTGAAGGTGGTTGACTGGCTGAGCTCCTATTGAACTGAATATTTTAATGCGCTTGAGATTTCATTGTATTGTTAGTTGCATATTAGGGGTCCTAGAGCCTAGGGAAGGCATCTTTTTAAATTATTATTTAACCTGAGATTACAAAATAAATTCAGTCCTTGGTTCACCCTAATAACTTTGGGGGAAGAAATCTTCCCCTGTCTTTTATGAGGCATGTATCTGGCTTCCTCTAAACCAGTTCATCCGTACAAGCTGGCACATTGGAATAGGAAGCATTACTCTCCACCTGCAATGAGCTGTGCAAAGGAAGCTCTTTTCAGTGCACAACAAGAAGTTTTTTGAATCCTATAAACCCTGAGAACAATGCTACATACTATTAAGGGTCATCTACTGGGTCTCGAACTAGGAACACACATACAGACACAGCACTTTTGTAACACTGCCCCCCGTGCAGGGAGGGGACACAGACATTCCATGAAGGCTGATCTCTCTCCTCCCAATGACTTGCACTGCAGCTTTTTTACTCCCTAGCGTGGCTGTATTGGGCAAGTAACAATCTTTCCCTTAATGAACAGCCAGCCAAAGGTGGAAGGAGAACATTATATTGATTTCAATAGAATGCTGGTGCGTAATGTTAGCATAGGTGGTGTGGTGAAGAGGACCATCGATGAAAGGGTTAAAAGGCAGTTCTCCAGTAAAGGCTATCATTTCTCTATACAGATTAGTCACCCTTTCTTAGACCCTCTTCGATGAGACTCTTAGGGTTTCACAAAGGATATTCTGTTGGGATTCAATAATGACCTTAACTTTAGAGAGGCTTAAGGCTTTAGCATTAAAGTGTATACGGGGACCCTAAATAAAGGATTTTATTTTAAAGCATTACAATAGAATGAAGATCTGTTACAATATTAAACCAAAGAACCAAAGAAAATGATACCCAAAACTATGAACTGGAAAATGTCTTAAACTTCCTATTAAAGAGACAAGGTGGGTGAGGCAATATCTTTTATTTCTGTTGGTGAGAGAGATAAGCTATGAGCTTACAGAGAGCTCTTCTTCACATCTGGCAAACTTATCCAGAGAGCTTTCTTGCCAGCAAAATAAAACCACACGCAACTGCAGAGATAAAGGAAGAGGGAGGCATGCGTTAGGACCCTAATTGGGCCCTGGGTGATCACTACTTCTCACCACCCAACATAGATGTAATGAGGTTGAGTAGTGCCCATGTAAGAGAAATTAAAACTACTGCTTATTCCTCAAAAAAGGTTTTTAATGACTTTCGACTATAAAGGTAACACAGACAAAATAAGAAAAGCAAGATTAAAGACCAGCACTGAATAAGGATTAGTATAAATGGCAAGTTATGCCGAAGACAAGCACAAATACATGTAAAGTTATTATTCATTAGCTATTTACTACTATTTTAACACTACAGTATTAATACAACATGAGATCAATTCTGCCCGAGCAACCAGGCTTCTTTACTCCATAACCTTACCCGGCATTTTCCAAAAAATATGTTACCCTTCAGCTGGCCATTTTCCACACTGGCCAGGTACAGACGGTCGTGAAGTGCACGACCCTTCGGTTCAAGGGGTGTGGGTCAGGTTTCTCTTATGACCGAAACACACACACAGTCCTGTGCCTTTGTACTTTTTATCTGATCTGTCCGCCATGTCTTAAAACAGACCAACCAATTAGGATCAGCCAAATTTTTATTGTGGTGAGCGTTGTCACCTTGGCTGTATAATTTATACTTACTTATCTTCTTGTGTCGCTTTGACCGTATAATTTATACATACTTATTTTCTTGTAGCCAATTGTTTTAATTGTGGGGCACAACTTATCTCCTTTTATAGGAGTTAGAGTGTGTTATCTGGTTGCAGCACGTTTTGACCATAAGTCTTAGCTTACTTCTGCAAAGCGTGCCCTTTTTACCTTTGCAAAGCGGAAGTTTGAGGCCTCACACTAACAATACCTTTGTTCATTTTAAGCTTAGCAATACTTTTGCTCAGAGATTAATCACACCAATGAGGGGCAGTAGCTTTGTCGGTCTGAGACACTCCCCTGCTGACAAAACTCTGTCCACACCGGCGCTTTTTGTTGTTAAAATTTTGTCAGTCAGGGGTGTGTTTATTCTTCTGTGGAGAGCCAAGGGTTCTCCAAATAATAAATTGGAGTCTTAACTTATTTTCAGGGCTAATTTGTAGAGCTGCCACTGAGTAGCATTTGCTGTGCAGATACAATAATAGTAAAGTAAAAATTTAATTTAATACTGTATATATGCATAAATACCCTATGTGTGAACCCATATACTATATATGCACCCATATATCCATGTCAGAGATAAGAAATAAAGCAAATGTTAAGAGCAAACAGGAGTATAAATGAACAAAATAACAGCAAACACTGGCATGGTGTTTCAGCAGTCTAGGTGGTAGTTTATTGATCTTTCTGCACATCTGAGACCATGGTTTGATTTCCCACATCACCAATTAAGTTGTGAATTGAAACACATAGTAATTAGCAGCCAGTTTTCAGATCTCTGTGAACCAAGCAAGCAAGACAGAATAGTTGTCTTCTGGGAAAATGGAAAAACTAGTAGAAGGAAATTATGGAGACACTCTTGAATTATATATCTGGGAAGAATTGGAAAGGCTCTTATTTACAGTTCTCATGGTTGAGTTACTATAGTCATTGTACTAGAGCATTTCTGTGATTACCATAACCTTAAACAACCAACACCCTGACAATTAATGACAATACTACTGCAAGCCTCCTCTGTTTTAGGCCAGTTTACAGAATGGACACTGCTCTAAACTGTTTTTATTAGCTTGTTGAGAGCAACGGTAGGTGGTTACACCAAATACTCATACAGGATGAAATCCATCCTTGTGCTAAGAACCAGCGCAAGCCCAATGTACCACTTAAATCCTACTTTCACCCTGCTTTGGAGAGTTTGACTGGGCTTCAGTAAAGCCTAAGCTTTGTGCTAGTTCTCTGCACAAGGGTGATTTTCACCCACAGGGCAGAATTGAAGATATTGTATAGAATCCTGTTCCTACTGAAGTCAATGGGAGCATTGCCATTGAATGGATTCACCTACTTTTTATAGAAACATAGTGGAAAAGATTTTTGTCCCCTAAAACTGGTTCATGATGGGTGAATTTTACCTGTAATGAAAAGTATATTGCAAAGGACCTTGTAAGGCCATCTTTACCCTATATCAGAGGTGAAATTCACCCCCAGTGTACAATGCTCTTTCCATGAGGTTGAACTGGTGAGTGCCATATTTGTGCAGGTCATTGGAGCTGGGGTGAATTTCACTCTCTGTATATTAAAAAAGTCTTATGAAAGAATACCTACAAAACAGAAAATTGATTACAAGAATAAACTTCTATGAATAAAAAATGAATATTATATCAGTGTCCGTGTTATGCATTATTTATAAGCTATTAGAAAAGAAGATTAACTCTAGGACTACATTTGTTTGTTTTAAATTATATAGCCTGATTTTCAGAGCATCCACAGCTCTGACTGACATCAATACGAAATCTAGTGCTCAATATCTCTGAAAATCTGGCCACTTATATTTTGATACATAATGATTGCCTGATTGTTTTACATCCTTGTTTGCCTGCATGGTGGATTAAATGTATGGCAGCTGACCCAAGAGGCGATCCAAAAATAATATGTTGCAGCTTATGAGTTTCTCCAAGTGACCAATAGTGCAAATGTCTAATAAATTCATGGAAAGAGGTTACAGCACTGGTAGTATATAGCGATTATGATGCAATAATATCAATCATATATTGAGAACCTTTCTGACTACTGGAGCTTATTATAAAAATGAGGAAGTTGAGGTATATATTGGGTACTGATAGCAGGAAATCACCATGGACACCAGTGCAGAGAAGTCAAATATGATGAAGAAAAGAAAATAGAAAGACGACAAGATGTAGTATCCATGGCAACAAGTGGAAAAGAAATAACTTCAAAAAGTTGAAACTCCTATGCTTGTCAGTATTATTAAAATGAAATTTGCAAAGTTATATACACATACAAAATTCTTCCTGAGCGGTTGGATTTTGTGTCAGCTGTTAGTGTCATACAGGTACAAAAGGATCAAATGACTAATGGATCATTTGTGTTGTAGTATTTTACCCTTACCGATCTGCTTGTGAACAATATAACATCTGGATTTGTAATGAACACTGAAGATCGGATCCAGTCATCTCTCTGTGTGTATGTGTATAAAGCTCCGTCCAGTCTACCCTTCTGCATCTACTAATGATGTGGCACAGCATACTGCAACTATGTGCGACAATGTGTAATTGTATGAAGCACAACATATCCTGAAGTAAAACAATGTGATGTGGGGGAAAAGAATAAGAAATACAATTTCCTTCTGATCTCACATTAGCTCTCATTTTGAATATTGAACGTATGGTTTGAAGCTAATGTAATGGACAAAGAAAGAGTGACAGAATAAGTGCTTGTGCTACCTGATACTCAGAGGATAGAATAATGTTTTGTTTGCCTGAAACATTTTGGGATACTTTGGCATATATCTAAATAAAACAGGCTTGCATTTGCTATGTCAGATTTGATTTTCTCTTGTTGAAGCTCTAATGTTTACTGTTTGATATTACAGTACCTGCTTATAAAGGAACATGGTTTAGGATTTGAACAGATGTTGCTGTCAATATACTGTATCATGGTAGATTTTTTTTTCTAAAGTGTAACCATATTTTAAGAAGAAAAGATCCATGTGTATATAAACAAGGGCAGAATTTTCATTTTTGGTTCAATTGAATTTTAATGTGGAAATAATTTATAAATATTATCAAGAGAGAAAGAAAGGTGAAGAAAATGAAGTTCTCTATTAAAATGTTTTCATGCCTGAGTGTCTAAAATGAAACTCCCATCTCCATATTAAGACAACCATAAAAAGTGACCCAATTTTTCAAAGATTTTGAGCACCTGCAGCTCCAATTGGCTTCAAAGGGAGCTGGGGTTGTTAGGCACTTCCGAAAATCAAGCCATGTTTATTTAAGTATCTAAGTGTAGTTCCACCAGGGCCAAATACAAAGCTCACTGAAGTCAATAGGAATATTTCCAGTGACTTTTCCTGGGCTTTGGCTCAGGCCTTAAGCTGCACAGTAAATGCATGTGTGTCTGAAAGAAAGAGTTATCATAGCTCAAAAGGTGAGGGAATCTAAATTAAGTGATTGAACAAAATATGGCTTCAGAGGCAGATTTATGCACTGATTTTATGTTGTATTGTTTTCCTGATTAGTGAATAACTTTTCTACCTTTTGTTTTAAAATATTTCAAACTGAAATACTATTACAGAAATTGTCAGCTCTGAGACATAACTAGGAGATGTGGAGGGACTACTGAAATATATGCAAATACTGTAAAGGCACACTATAAATGCAGACAGGCATATTTACTAAAATAATCCATTATAGCAAAAAGAATATAAAACCAAATTTAATCCAGGAGTCCTTTAATTTACAGATACAGCATGGATAATGTTCTCATTATGTGTATAGTTAACATGTCTGATTATATACCTTCAGTAATGCCACTTGTTCTACACAAGCTAAGCAGGCTAAGATCAAGTGTGTTCTTTAATGGGAGACTTTAAAGGAAACCCAGGAAGTAGTGTGGATAATTCAGGGGTTGAAATTCTCTCTGAATCAATATGTTATGAATATATGATAAAGCCTGTATCCTATTCCCCCTAAGGGAGATTGCCATATAACCAATTTATAAAGGTCCTGGAAAAAGTGGAAATGAAATGTAAATGTAGAAAATTTAATTAAATGGAGAGCAGATTTAAAGAAGACAGGAATGGGAAGCAGGAATTCCAACACTGTTAAACAGCAAGCAACAACAACAGCAACAAAAAAGAGAAAAACTTTTCAAAACTTTGAGCAATCAAATGGTGCCTCCTACACAAGAAGATTAGAAAGTTCATAATGAAATCTTGGAAATGAGAAACTAAGAGACCTTTCTAATTATATCTGTGATTCAGAGGTAAGAGGAGAATGAATCCAAGAGATTTATTAGTCCATTCTAATTTTTCAGACCCATATGAAAAAGAAAGCCTTACTCTTAGGCAGAAATACCACAAGGGAACTTCCTATGATTGACTTATCTTTGTTACACTGAGATGAAAGCGGAGACTATGAGCCGCCAATGTGATATGGCTGTTAAAAAAGCTAATGCAGTTTTAGGATGCATCAGGTGAGGTATTTCCAGCAAAGAGAAGGAGATGTTAGTACCGTTATATTAGGCACTGGTGAGACCTCATCTGGAATACTGTGTGCAGTTCTGGTCTCCCATGTTTAAGAAGGATGAATTCAAACTGGAACAGATTCAGAGATGGGCTACTAGGATGATCTGAGGAATGGAAAACCTGTCTTATGAAAGGAGACTCAAAGAGCTTGGCTTGTTTAGCCTAACCAAAAGAAGACTGAGGGTGGATATGATTGCTCTTTATAAATATATCGGAGGGATAAATATCAGGGAGGGAGAGGAATTATTTAAGCTTAGTATCAGTGTGTACACAAGAACAAATGGATATAAACTGGACACTAGGAAGTTTAGACTTGAAATTAGATGAAGGTTTCTAACCATTAGAGGAGTGAAGTTTTGGAACAGCCTTCCAAGGGGAGTAGTGGGGGCAAAAGACATATCTGGTTTTAAGACTAAGCTTGAATAATTTATGGAGGGGATGGTATGATGAGAGAGCCTAATTTTGGCAATTAATTTAGCAATTGATCTTTGATTATCAGCAGGTAAGTATGCCCAGTGGTCTGCGATGGGATGTTAGATGGGCTGGGATCTGAGTTACTACAGAGAATTCTTTCCTGGGTGCTGGCTGGTGAGTCTTGCCCACGTGCTCAGGGTTTAACTGATCACCATATTTGGGGTCGGGAAGGTATTTTCCTCCAGGGCAGATTGGCAGAGGCCCTGGAGGTTTTTCGTCTTCCTCTGCAGCATGGGGCACGGGTCACTTGCTGGAGGATTCTCTGCAGCTTGAGGTCTTCAAGCCACGATATGAGGACTTCAGTAACTCAGACACAGGTTAGGGGTTTGTTACAGGAGTGGGTGGGTGAGATTCTGTGGCCTGCATTGTGCAGGAGGTCAGACTAGAGGATCATAATGGTCCCTTCTGACCTTAAAGTCTATGAGATACATTTTATCATCCACACTATGTAGAAGGATAACGCAGAAAGTTATGGGTCATGTGTGGAGCTACTGTATGTTAACAGAAATGAGTGTTCATTTTGTTCTGTGTATTTGCCTGAAAACCTGGAAGCTAATGAGCAGCTTTCCCCCACGAATAAGCTGAAAAGCAAAATATAAAACCGTATTTTAGCGTTGACATTGATAAGATTATTATAGTACTGGAAATGGCTGTTTTGCTAACAGAGGAATATTTGTCATAGAGTTAGAGGTGACAGGTTGTCTTGTGGTTAAGACCCAGGAGTGGGATTTGAATTCAGTTCCCAGTTCTGCCACTAACTTCTTTAGGCAAGTTATTTAACCTCCTGTCCCTCAAGTCCATGGATGAAATCTTGGACCCACTGAGATCAATGGGACTTTTGTCAATGCCTTCCATAAAGCCAGAATTTCACCCCATAGCTGTAAAATGGAGATAACAGTATTTCCTTCCTCTAGTGCTTTGTTTTGATTTTTATATATATATATATATATATATATATATATATATATATATATATATATATATATATATATATATATATATAATTTTGACAAGTTCCAAAAAGTTTTGTTTTGGAGGAGAAAAAATAATTTCTTGTTTGTTTTTTATTAGTTTTCCACTGGAAAGAAGGAAGGAATTTGTCTGTCTATTACTGTTTTTCAGTAGAAAAAGTGTGTGTGCGCGCGTGCGTGCACGCGCATGGAGGCAGAATAAAACAAGTAAAAAGTGTTTCATTTCCACTAAAAAATTAAAAAAATTAAAAATGTCAATCAAAACTAAAATTTTCATGAACATTTTTTTTGGTCTGGTGTTTCATTTCCACTAAAAATTAAAAATGTCAATCAAAACTAAAATTTTCATAAACATTTTCTTTTTGGTCTGTTGATTGAACTAAGCCACAGCCCAGTGTTTGCAGCCCGGCCAAAGGCAAAATGGAAAAACCCAGCTTGCAAAGTTTTACATTGCTAAATGTTACAGACAAGGTGGGTGAGGCAATCTCTTTTCTTAGACCAACTTCTGTTGGTGAGAGAGACAAGCTTTCAAGCTACACAGAGCTCTTCTGGAGGTTTGGGTAAGGAAGCAGAGTGAAATGTTGTAAAGGGTAGTAACCAGACAAGAAATGGACTTCATCAAGGTTTGTGAAACTGATCCTTGTAAACAAAATATGTTGAGGAAAACAGCTCTCACAAACAAAATCATTAATCTGGAATATAAATTGCTTTTTGCTAACTAATGTAAAATAGACACATTCAGCTCAAAACAAATATTTATTAATCAAACCGTGTTTCGATTTGTTTTTGTAGCTATAAGTGGGGTTAAAAAGGAGATGTTCTGTAATATTCATGCTGAAACTGTACCATTGCTAGGTTCTGTAACCTTTGCATGACCCAAGCTCTATTCAGCAGTAGAATAAAACAAGGCTTGAGAAATACACTCAGTTCACCAGCCTTGAGATATTCTGCTATGTTTGGCTACTGTAGAGCTGTCTTACAAAAAGTGTATGGAGCCAAATGTGAGAAAGCCTGTTAGCTAATATTATATACAATATTATATATAGTATCACATTTGTATAACAATATGAATTTTATTCATGTTCAGCTTTTCCCCAAATGCTTTTTTATTTATGTTAAATTGTTTAAATAAGGGATGATGTGAAATATTATAATCTGAGGGCAGGTCTACACTACAGCAGGGATTGCTGCTTTGAGATCGATCCACTGGCAGTCAATTTAGGGGGTCTACTAAATCTACTACAGATCTCTCTCCAGTTGATCCCTGTACTCTACTCCTGATGAGAAGAGTAAGGTAACTCCCTGCAGTGTAGACTCCACAATAACTCGACCTAAGGTACGTCGACTCCAGCTACGTTATTCACATAGCTGGAGTTGTGTAGCGTAGGTCGATTTACTGTGGTAGTGTAGACATAGCCTCAATGTTAGATATACAGACAGTGTAGAGAACAAGAACAAAACAAACAATTTTGTTGATGCTTAGTTAACATGCCCTCTGCCCTACCAGTTAAAACTGGTAAAAGATGTCTTTAAGGTTTTAATGATTTCTGAAATAGTCTGGTGAAAACAAGGTAATAAACTTTATACACTTTATTCTGTTTCCTGAAAAATCTGCGTTAGCCTAGCAAATAGTCTTCAAAACATGTCAAACATAATAGATAAAAAGTAATTCTAAGACACTGTGAAACTCTCAGCCCTCATACATATAAGGGCAGAGTGGAGCTGAGATTTTCAGACAGCTGAACATCTGCATTTTTGCATCCCAGGTTGGGGTAACATATTATTCTTCGTTTCTGCATTATATTTGACTGGTAATATTTGATTCATAAAAGTAGATTAAATCAAACTTGTAATGGGTTAAAAAGGCATTTTCTATCAGCAAAAACTTTTAATGGAAAATTTTCCACCAGGTCTAATCATAATAAGGGTGCATTTATTTAAGATACTTTTGTTTTAGCAGCCTTAAAATGACATGCTTCTGATCTTGATAAGAAAAGAATTATGTAATAGCATTCGGTGCATTGACACTTACCAGGTGTTTGTTCCTTCTATAATAAAAATTGGTCTATACTTCTGAATTAATGAGAATGAAATCAAATATGGATAGTTGAGGATCCACCAAGGTTGGAATCAAGGCAATTAGCAAATGAGATGTAACATAGCAGCTAACATACAAGAAAAATATGGTAAGGTATATCTGTTACAGTAAAAGGAAATATAGTAAGAAAGTGGGAGTCTGCATCCTGTATATGAGATCACTTAACCCATCTCTGAAATTCAGCCACCTCTTTGTAGTGTATAGCAATAGGCTAGTATACCTTTAAATAGTTTGTGAGTGCCCTAGTGGTGCTCTCTATGTTCTCCATTTAGACACTGTCAGAAATCGGTATCCAACAGCAGTGTTTATGTAGCTTGGCCTTTCATTCTCATGCGTAGTTAGTAAACACAATTATGTTGCTTGGGACCCAATTGTATCTGTCTGATTTCTTTGTATAGTTCATTTTTGTTGGTGTTGTTTTGCAATTATACAGCTACTAAATTTTCTTTCTTGTCTTTTTTTCTTGATACGACAGCATGAGCTGGAAAGATAAGAATATAATATTCAATTGAAAATGAAGTGGTAAATTCTTAGTAGAGCTGTATGAATTGCCTAATCACCTGCTGAATATACTTATTTTGAGGGAAAAGTGCAACTTTCTGTATTGCCAGCACTACTTCATAAGGCACTGAGATATGTAAACTCCAATCTTAGTGTTTGAAATATAAAATGTAGTAAAAATATTACACACACACACACACACACTATGATGAGGATACATATTGGATGTTAGAATAAGATTTAAGTGATGCACAGGCTTTGTGATAGTTTTCTGCAGAAAGCTAAATTTCACCAATTGTGATGACTGAGTTTTGTTAAAGTGATAATAGATGGTGATATTTTTGAAAATCAATAAGTTAAAATGCTACTGTTTTAATTCTTTTTTACCATTTTTACCATTTCCTTGAAATATATTCTCTAGAAGCTTGTAAAATACCTAAGAACACTTTCCTTTTTAGTTCTTGTCTTTGTTACTATTTACTCAGTGCCAACACTGTATATGAGGCATTGCAAACAAATAAGAAGAAATCCCCGCCCAAAGCAGTTTACAATATACAGTATCTTAGGCCTGGTCTACACTTGGGGAGTGGCGGGGGGGGATCGATCTAAGATACGCAACTTCATCTATGAGAATAGCGTAGCTGAAGTCGATGTATCTTAGATCGACTTAGATTGACTTACTTCACGTCCTCGCGGTGCGGGATCGATGGCTGCTACTCCCCCGTTGACTCTGCTTCCGCCTCTCACCCTGGTAGAGTTCTAGAGTCGATGGGGAGAGCGTTTGGGGATCGATGTATCAGGTCTAGACAATACGCGATACATCGATCCCTGATAGATCGATCACTACCTGCTGATCCAGCGGGTAGTGTAGACATACCCTTAGACCCAGACAAAACAGATCAGGAACAAAACTAGAGGATAATAGTGTTAGCATCTAGCAGAGCTCATTTTTGGAGAAACTGTTGAAGAAGAGTGTTTCTGCAGGAATTTTTGATGAACATTGTTTGGTACAAGAAAACAAACATGGGAAAGGAGAGGTAAGTGGAGCAGAGATGAGAGAATTGTGGAGGGGGAAGTCAATGGATGGAATCTTCCATTCCAATAACCGACTCTTTTTCTTGTGTTTTGAATACAGATGAAATTAACATGGCTGTATTTGTGGTCATGCTCCAGCATTGCTGATTAAATCAGGACAGGTTCCAGAGAATAGTGGTCATTGTTTAAGTGCTTAAGCAAACACTGCAAATACAGCACAAAATCTTTGCTTTAGAAGGCTCCCCAAAAGCTAGCTTTTGGGATTTGGGTTTGGGCATTTTGTTTTTGTTTTGTTTCAATTGCATTTTAGATGATAAATTCTGTAACCTAAAATACATGGCAATGTCTCTTTGAAGGCAGAAGTCATAATTCAGCTTGATAAAACAAACAATAAAATTCCATCTTTCAAAATAGCATATCACACATCATATTTTAATTAGTAATTTAAAAGCAGACTGGTACCGGATAAGCATGGAAGAATAATTAATACACAAGGGGAAGTATACATAGAACATTAACAAATAATGTTAATCATTGCTTCAGTTCAGAAGCCTTATTTGGGCTCTAGGAAAATAGACCAGTCTTGTTCCTCCTTTGGTTACATAGATGAAACTTTGATCTTATTTTCTGTTTCATGAAATACGCTATATTTTATTCACCATGGGTTACTTTGTACTAAAAATTAAGGTTCAGATTCTGCTGCCCTTATTCATGTTGGGGCAAATGCTGCAGTGGCAGTCTGCCCGACTGATTATTACCTTATTCCACAAATAGTCCCATCATATTTAAAGAAACTATTCACAAGCATGGTGTAAACACGCTATACTGATATAAAGATGTCTAATGCCAGTAAGCAGATGTATACTGGTATAACTGTGTGTGTGTGTGTGTATGTGTGTATGTTTGTGTGTGCAACTTTCATGTGTAGACAAGGCCTAAGGTATTACGCAGCATAAGGACATGAGAATATGTAGTGGAGCCATATTAGAAGCCAGCATAAACCAGATATATATCACAAGGCCCAAGTAGCACAAAGACTATCAGGTAGAAGGCTGTCCGGGCAAAAAATAGCTGCAGTTTTTCATCTACTGTGGCAGGAGGGGGATCCATGCAGCTCAGCAAGTGAGATGTGAGCAGAAAGCAAATGTGGGCTGGGAGGCAGGGATATGCACTGTCTGAGTACGCCCCTCCTCCTCCTGGTGGAGTCCCTGGTGGGAACTGAAGCTGCTATAGCTCATTGTAACAACTGACTTTTTTTAAGCTTAAGATGCCTTCCAAGATGGAAAATGCAATTACTTCTAGGGGAGGTCATCAGACCTGTCTGCAGTAGGGAGGTTCCCCTCTATCCAGTCTGTGATGGTTCCAGCTGAGCACAGTCCTACCTTCCAGCTTTAGAATCTGCACTGTTCCTACCTGCCTTATTTGAAGCTGATGATAATAATAATTACATTTAGAGAGGGTCAGAAAACTTTTTGTCTTGTTTAGAACAAAAACAAGTTATACATTTTGAAATTTCCCATGAAATGCATTCTGAGGTTTGACCAACTCTAATTGTTTTTTTTCCTTATTATTTTAAAGAATAGCAGCCTGTAGAAAGGCTACAGCTTGCTTGTGCAACCTTATATAAAAGTGTTCCATTTCTCTGTTAACACTTCTGCTCTATTGGAAATGATGAGAACTAAGGGCTCATATCAGAATAAGAAAAAGCAGAACATTTTGTGCAAATATTCCAATACTGGAAATATAGGGCCTGATCCAAAACCTACTGAAGCCAATGCAAAGTTTTCTGCCATAACCTAGGAGTTACCTTGTAAATTTTGGCGTGACTGTTTCAAAACTTAGATGGTGTCTATTCATGTAGATCACCTATGACAGATGGAGACAGCTTAGAGAGGTAGGTGGAGGCAGAGTGGCCTATTAACTAGAGCACTGAATGTGATTCAAGACCTGCATTCTATTCCCAGCTCCACAAGTAGACTGCTATACAAGTGCTATACAAGAGCTAGGTATTATTATTAATAAAACTCTTGCTGATTGGAAGATGACTGAAGAATAAAACTAGCGCGTGCTCTCAAAGAGCTGAAGTGGTTCATCGGCCTTGTGCACAGTGGTGAATTTCACCCAAAGTTTTAACTACGCTGCTCTTCCTCGCCAACTAATTATTTGTTATTGCTAATGGAGCTATCTGTCACCAGACAAGCTTGGAGATAACACCATTTACTAAGCACATATTTGTTTGTAAACTAAATGATACAACTGTACTTTTAATGAATGCACCCCATAGCAACTAATTAAATATCTGAAATACGTCTTTAAAATAAGATTGGATTTGCAACAGACTACAAGCAGGATTTTGGATTTTATTACCACCAAATCATTAATTTCTCTACCATTTCTTTTTCTAATCAGAACACATCATGACTCCTATAGAAAATAGCTTATTTCTGAGCAAGTTCTTTAAAGACAACATGCAGAAATGCAATGATTTCTAGGCAGAATAGAATAACATTTTTCTGGAAACTGTCATACAGAGCATCATTTTGAGTCATACAGAGACAGGAGTATGTTGCCGTGTATTTGAAAGTCACTTTTTTTACTGACAGATTTTACAAATGAATCTCCTACACAGATAGTTCTCAATGGAAAAAAAATAATATCCAAGGCACTGGCACTTATTTAAGAATAATAGATGAATGCTGCTGAAATAAATGAATTAACTGAAAAACTGTGCTTTTCATATTGTAAACAAAGACTAGCCCAGTCCAGTGGATCAGATTTCATAAAACTGTGAGGGGATTTTCTTTTTCTCCTAATGAAGAAAGATTGTAAAATCAATATGTGCTCTGTCTCAAAACAAACAGGACTATCCATCACTCTAACTCCAGCACCTGACACAGGTTATTTTATCTATCTTTATGTGGGAGATCTTGTATCATATTATTTAATTAGTTCTACTGAAGAATAAAATAAAATATACTAATAGTTTTTTATACTATTATAATACCAAGACTGGATAACCATGCTGAGTATAACGGGATTACTGATCAGAGTACAAAATGGAGGCTGAATTAGAAACCCTTAGGGTTCACACATGTCACCAGTTGGGTGCAATTGTTCATCCCACAAGACTGAGTACTTTATAGAACTTTCCTTTTGTGCTTGAGGCAGCTCAGACAGTACAGAAAAAGAGATTACTCTTGAGATTCATGTAATAGTACTAATTAATCCCAACATGCTTGAGTAGACAATTTATAAAATGGTAATATAGGCAGCAATGTCAGTTTTCTAACAGGAAAAACAGAATTTCCATTTCTATTCCATGTTCCTCAAAGGTGAACTTTACAAAAGTTAGCAATAAATACGTCCATGCTAAACAAATTGTTTAAAATCCCAGATCCATAACACAATCAGGGCCCGATCCTGCATTTCTTCTCCGTCCAAAACTCCCATTGACTTCAGTTTTGGACACACAATTCAGCCACATGAATTAGATGAAACATGAAGCATATTATGCCATCAGTGTACTTGAGTCATTACCTATCATAAGAAGAAAAAAGCTTCTGGCCCAAGAACCTTGGGAAAGTGAAAATGGAGCATGGTTGTTCAGGAGAGCAGGCTGGATGTCTCAGAGTGCACATGTCAATCTCAGGGGTAAAATCCTGAGCCAATTAAAAGCAAAATGTCTATTGACTTCAATTGAACCACGATTTCACCCCACTTTGCAGTGAAAATGTTCACATTTACAAAGATAAAAATAGTTTCCCACAAATATTCTTTAAGGCTCACTGTATACAGGGAAAAGGGGCATAAACTCAACTGAGACAAAATAGGACTTTTATTAGGGCTGTTGATTAATCACAGTTAACTCAAGTGATTAACTCAAAAAAATAAATCACAGTTAAAATTAATTGGGGTTAATCACTGTTTTAATCACACTGTTAAACAATAGAATACCAATTGAAATTAAATATTTTGGATGTTTTTCTACATTTTCAAATACATTGATTTCAATTACAACACAGAACACAAAATGTACAATACTCACTTTATAGTCTTTTATTACAAATATTTGCACTGTAAAAATGATAAAAGAAATAGTATTTTTCAATTCGCCTCATACAAGTACCATAGTGTAATCTCTTAATCGTAAAAGCACAACTTACAAATGTAGATTTTTTTTGTTACATAACTGCACTCAAAACCAAAAAAATTCAAAATGTTAGAGCCTAAAAGTTGACTCAGTCCTACTTCTTGTTCAGCCAATCGCTAAGAGAAACAAGTTTGTTTACATTTACGGGAGATAATGCTGCCCACTTCTTCTTTACAATGTAACCAGAAAGTGAGAACAGACATTTGGAATGCACTTTTGTAGCCAGCATTGCAAGGTATTTACATGCTAGCTCTGCTAAACATTCATATGCCCCTTCATGCATTGGCCACTATTCCAGAGGATTACGCTTGTCAAAAGGATAATGCGTGACTGAATCACTTGGGGGAAGAATTGTATGTCTCCGGTTCAGTGTTTTCCCAGCAGTGTGCCATATATTTTGTGTTATAGCAGTCTCAGATGATGACCTAGCACATATTTGTTTTAAGAACACTTTCACAGCAGATTTGACAAAACACAAAGAAGGTACCAGTGTGAGATTTTTAAAGATAGCTACAGGACTCTACCCAAGATTCAAGAATCTGAAGTGTCTGATCAGGATGGAGTGTGGAGCATGCATTCAGAAGTCTTAAAAGAGCAACACTCCAATGTGGAAACTACAGAACCTGAACCACCAAAAAAGAAAATCAACTTTCTGCTGGTGGCATCTGAATCAGATGATGAAAATGAACATGTGTCTGTCTGCTCTGATTTGGATCATTATCAAACAGAACCTGCCATCAGCATAGACACATGTCCTCTGGAATTGTTGTTGAAGCACGACGGGACATATAAATCTTTAGTGCATCTGGCACGTAAATATCTTGCAACACTTACTACAACAGTGCCATGAGAACACCTGTTCTCATTTTCAAGTGACATTGTAAACAAGAAGTGGGCAACATTATCTCCTGAAAATGTAAACAAACTTGTTTTTCTGAGTAATTGGCTGAACAAGAAGTAGGGCTGAGTGGACTTGTAGAATCTAAAGTTTTACATGGTTTTATTTTTGAATGCAGTTATTTTTGTACATAATTCTACATTTGTAAGTTCAATTTTCATGATAAAGAGATTGTACTACAGTACTTTTATTAAGTGAATTGAAAAATACTATTTCTTTTATTTTACAGTGAAAATATTTATAATAAAAATAAATATAAAGTGAGCCCTGTACACTTTGTATTCTGTGTTGCAATTGAAATCAATATATTTGAAAATGTGGAAAACATCCCAAAATATTTATATAAATAGTATTCTATTATTGTTTAACAATACAATTAATAATTTGATTAATCGTGATTAATTTTTTTATCTGCTTGATAGCCCAAATTTTTATTAAAAGGGGATTTTTAAGTTTTTGCTAAATTCTAGGGTAACATTTTCCTAGGTTCCTAAGTGACTAAGGTCCTATGTAGAGCCGGGTAAAATTTTTCATTCAACAACTTTTTTTCACCCAGAAATGCAGATTTGGATTGACAGCAATAATCCACAAATTTGTGTCAATTTTGCCAAATTGTTTCAGTTGAACAAAAGAATTAGAAATGCTGAAACTATGTGTTTTTGGCACTTCTCAGCTTAATTGTTTTGACTTTTTGTTTGGGAAACATGTTTCATTTTGGAATTTCCCTCAATTTTATTTAAACAATTTAAAGACACTTTAAAACCCCTCAAAATTAAAACATTTTTTGACATTTTGTTTTACTGAAAAATCTGAAACATTTTCACTTTGGGTTGACCCAAAACAATTACATTTTGACTTTTCAGACCTTCATCCAAAGTGAATATTCAGTTATTCAGATAGTCATACATCAAAGTCCCATTTTCTAAAAATGACTTGGACATTTAAGTGCCTAATTATCATTTGAAAATAAATGGAATTCAGGCTCCTTTGGAACCTAAGTTGTCTTTAAACATTGGACTTGGAAGCCTAATTACTTGGATGCTTTTGAAAATTATATTCCTCGTCTTCAAATGCTACTGTAGATTTATGGAGCCAGAGAGTTGAAAAGGATTTATGAGTTAATAAACTTAACCAATCCCACTTCTGTCAACTCAGAACTTCCATGACACTTTATTTGCACTGAATTTTGTAGTTCCCAAGTGAGACAGTTTGAGAAATGAAGAACATTCCAAACTGTACTGGAGAGCTCTTCACCAACCATGCTCCACTTTAGCTTTCCCAAGGTTCTTGAGCCAGAAGCTTTTGTAGATGAAATGGAAAGGCATTTAATGTAAACTATAAGTAATCAGGTTTGATGGTGTGGATTAGACCCAGGGGCCCCTTGCCATCTCAGCCCAAGGAAAGGAGCAGTAAAGGAGTCTTCCAAGCAGCAGAGAATGGCTGCAGAGGAAGCAGCCATTCAGGATCAAGTGGGAACCCGTATAAAAGGATCTGCAGAGCCAGAACCAGTAAGTTCTTTGCTGGAGCAAGAGGAGCACAGTTGGTGCTTCTGGCTGGCCAAAGGGAGCTGAAGCACCATGGGCAGCTCAGTGCTGGCAGGGAGCAGGGCAGTGAGTAAGAACTCCTGGCTGGCTGCTGGGTGTGAACTTAGATGAGCCCTAAGGTCAGGGTGAAGCTTTGGTGAAGGCTGGGGCTGTGGGGAAGTGGCTCAGGTAACTGAAAGCCATGTAGTGAAAGGGACATGGTGGCATGTGGCTGCTATTCTTAGGGTCCCTGGGCTGGGATCTGGCGTAGTGGGTGAGCCCAGTCTTCCTACCCCATAGGCCACTGGGGAACTGGCCTACAATTCAACAGCAATAAGCCCCTAGAAAGGGATTATTTAGTGGCTTAGCTGGGACCAGAATAGAGCAAGAGCATGAAATCATTGTCTCCAGGGAGGAAGCCCTGGGAGTATGACCAATAGCAGGGTCATGACTATTTAAAGACTGCAGACACACCTGAGCAGAAGGCGAGCTTGTGAGAGGTGGGTGCCATGCTGTTACACCAATATAAAAAATGATCACTAGTGCAGCTCTTACAACTCATTTTCAGTATCTTCTATAGAAAGCAGAGAAATAACACAGAACATATATTTTTCTTAACACTTGCTGGAAAAGATAATGATTTACCCATTAGACATTTTTAGGAATGCATCCTGATTCTCAGACCCTCTTTCAAATTCAGGACCCTTTCCTCAAACTTAATCAGGTGATAAATCAATGGTACTACTCTTATTACTAAAAGTTTACAGGATCAAATCCTTACACCTGCATAAGAAGTAAAAAATGGATGAATTATAGAAATACTGTATAAATCCAGATCCTCAGCTGGTATAAATAGGCATTGTTCCATTGAAGTCAGTGGAACAAAGTAAATTTACAACAGTCCATAAACATTTTTTTAGCTCTTGTTTTGCACAAACATAAGCATGTGAATATAATTTTGGTTTAAGGCTTCACCCTGCACTGCTTACCCTGGCAAAACTCTCCTTGACTTCAGATAAGATTGTCTATGCGGGTTTGAACATACAGAGGGTTAAAGTTACACATTAAAAAAGAAAAAGTAGAGAACCAAAATGAGTGGTTAAGCAAAACACCCAGGCCTGACTAACATGCCCTGCTTCTGAATCCTAAAAGCAAGTCAAGGACAACAATAATTGCAAGTTAATTGAACTTAGTCATTATTTGTCAAGGTGAAAGCAGCTGGGTTGATTTTCTTTTCTTCTTTTTCACCAAACAATAGAAATGATTTAAAATGTTCATGTTAGGAAGGCTGTTTGATAGAGATTTGAAGTCTGGCAAGCAAGAGAGAATAGCCTTAACCATAAAAATTGGTTTAGTTTTCTGTTTACTGGACTCATGGTCTCAATATATATGACATTAGCTTTAAAATGCCCTCAGTCCTACAACGATATAGTCCAGCTCAGACTGCCAGTATGGACCAGAAGAAAATTATATTCACTGGGAATAGAAGAGAGATTTTCACAGATGTGATAAATCACACACACAAAAGTTAAAGTCTGGAAAGTAACTAAAATGGTGTTAATGTTTTTAATGGAGCTTAAGGAGACCCCAGGAATTACATACTTAACACATGGAAGGAGAGTTTCATTAAGTGTACAATAGTACCGTGCAACATTGGGATGTAAATAAACAATAGTATCAAACTTGCACTGTTCTTTAAAGAGAAATTGTGGTGTATTTAACCTCCTAAGGTTCCAAGAAGATGTTAATAAAATAATGAAAGATGGATAAATTACTTGGATTTTCATAAACCTTTTGTGATGGTCCTAGAAGACCTGCAGCCTCAGTTGATGTAAATCTTAGTTCCAATGAAGTCAATAAAGCTATGCCATTTTACACATGCTCAGAATGTGGGCCAACAGACCTTTAAGGGAAATTAATAGACTAAGGAGCAATTTCTTGACATAGACCAAAAACTGCCTAAGCAATAGGGAACAAAGGGTTGAAGTGATCAGGTTTCATTCTTGGAGAGAAGAGATTGTATTCATGTCACTGGTATTTAGTTAAAGCCAGATTGTTCTGTCATGCAGAAAAAAAGGGCCTTTTAAAAATGTATTCCTGCACTTTGGCCCTCTATGTGCTGCAGATCCTGGCAGATTATATAGCGGAATATTAGTGGCTTAAATCAAAGTTGTAGCAAAAAAAATTGTAGATGACCTCTCAAGGTCTCTTCCAGTCCTACACATCTATGAAAAATATATAGAAAGGGCTAAACATTTCCAAATGTTAATATAGGTCTGAGCTGTGAAAGTAAATATTTTTCATGAGAAGTGGAAGCTTTGCAGCCGTCACAGCTTATAACATCTCTTGAGGGCTGTGACTACTATGTTGGGACTGCACCACTACCCATACAGTAGAATCCATATTAAGGAACCATGGCATATGGACTGTGCAACAAATTTTTGCAAGCCACTGGCAGCTGGAGATGTAAGCTCTTTGGAGCAGGCACTGTGTTTATTTTATGCTCTTTGCAGCACAATAATGCTCTGACTCTTATTGGGGCCTGCAGGTGTTATCAGACTATTAATAATTAATAAAGAAAGCACTCCTATGCAATCCTGCCACCATTTATAGTGACCTAGTATGCTTAGACATCAACCTAAACCCTTTGTTTTACCATTCTGAGATGTAGCTCAGGGCATCTAGGGCATAAAGGCTTGGAGTCACTCATAGTGGTTCTAGTGAGTGGCCATGAGGGGGTACTTGCTAGGATGTGTGACCTTGTAAAATAGGGCTTGCAAATAATTAATTTTATGAAGTCGAAGTAATTGGGTGAAATTTAGAAAGGGAAAACTTGAGAAGAATCTCAGGATAACCCTCTGGAGAATGAAATGTTTTAGGATGTGAAATCTCTCTAGGGAGCTGATGAAATCTCTAAAAGACTTAGAATGTTTAAAACTACACTAGACAAAGCACTAGAAAATGACAACCATTTGGGGTGTAGGAGAGAACATACACTATTGGAACCCTTCTCCTCCCCTCCAAGTTTGCTGGCAGTCACTCTACATATCCTACACTTGATACTCCCTACCTTGGTGTGAGGCTCATGCCTCAAGTAATAATAGCATTGGCATATTTAGAAGCTTTAGATAATCATCTAACAATTTGCCAACTTCAGATTGGCATCAGAGCAGAATCCTGTTGAAATGTCAGTGATGAGTGATGTCCATATTTTAAATGACCATCTAATTTTTAAAATATTGTCTGAGAGCCAGATTCTAATTTGTTTACATTACTCTAAATTGATTGGGCTGGAGTGGAACCATTCCCTCTAGGGTGGAACTCCTCCTATTCTTGAGGAAGGTGGGGGACTGCCCCCTTTGTGGCACACTTCTTTTGAACCCTACATAAAAGCCTTTTGCTTGAGCATCACATGGAAAGGGCTTTATCCCTGCTCAGTCAGTGAATGAATTAAACTTGGAGTTAATAGAGCTCAAAGATGGTATATGACCTAACCTCTAGTCTTCTCCATGGCTACTACTGATCAGGTGCCAGAATGACCCAGCCTCACCAAAGATGTGCTTCCTGGGGTGGAGAGAATAGTGAAGCAACACAGAGGAGTAGAGACTCATGTAGATGGCTTCAGTCTCTGTGGAATTAAATATTATTAAATAATTGTATTTACAATAATGGGACCCCCCATTGTGCTACATCCTGTGCAAACATATACCATTCCCAAAACCTTACCATTGTGACAGACTGATGATATTCTGAACAAACATTGTGGAATTAAGATAAACTGTATTGAATTAAATTAAACTTTATTGAATTGGGGTTTAATACAAGGAATCTGAAAGGTATTAAAATACAATTCTGTATGTGTTAGTGTGGCATTGTATCCTTCTACTCTAGGAGAAGAGGAGATGCTAATATATTTCTTCTGTTATCAGCCCTTTGAAGCTATCCCAATGGAAAAGTATGCATATACTAGTTCAAACTGGATTCTCCAGGGACCAACTAACAAAGAAAGGCAGCCTGTCTCTGCTTGGAATAACACAGTGAAGGCAGGGAAATGTGCAGTCTAGAAATACCCCAATCAGAAGGCAGAGTGATGCCGGTCTCCACCTAAGGAAGGCAATGCTTGGGATGCTGGAAGCCTGAGAGTTGGTGCCATTGAGGGGAAATACGGGTGCATTTGTTCTGAACCTTTTCCAGCCATCTAGGTAAACAAGGCAGAGAGTGGTTGGGAGATGAAAAGTGTTGTTATCCCTATTGAACAAATGGAGAGCTGAGGCCCAGATTATCAAAGTTGTTCAGGGGCAGATTGTCAGGTGCTCAGAACCCAGAACTGGGACTAGTTTTTTAGAAGATCTCAGCACTTCTATTGTGACACTTATGGTCAGAACTCTAGAAGAGCTCAGTCTCCAATGAGAAGAGAAAACCTGGCTTTAAATAACTTGCCCAATATCACACAAGAAGTCTAGGGTAGAGCCAGGAATTGAGCCCAGTTCTCCAGTTTCTAAGTCCAGTTACTTAATCAAAAGCCAACATTCCTCTGTTCTCCCAAACCTCTGCACTGGAAGATCTTCAAACTCTGAAGAGCCCCACCCTTTAAGGAGATGATTTAAGTGAGAATGCCACTGCATGGCAGGCCCAAGAGGTATATCTATGGAAGAGGGAAATCTAGCCTATTGTCTTCAACAGCATTACACTGACTTACATGAGATCAGTATCTAGCCTTGCCATTCTTAATAACATCCTCACTATGTGGAGAGACCCTAACATGTGAGTGTGCAAATACACTTCTACAATAATAATTAAAAAAATCTGAAATCCCCAAACCTGCTTAATTCAACATCAGAGAGTCTAGGGTATATTTTAAATTAACAGCAAATCACTTTAATTAAGATCTCAAAAACTCATGAGCTTTAAAAGCTGATTTTTTAAAGTTAGTTTGCTCATTAGGCAGGGCCTTCTAAGCTCTCACAGCACTATTACTTATTGAGTCTGAACTATATTTAACCCCAAATAGATTAAACAACTTAATTAGTCATAAAGAAGTTTAAAACGATCACTGCCCTATCATTAATATAAGTGGGCAGGTTTTACAGAAGGTAACATAATCCACTTTCGTACTTGTCAAGATAGTGGCATTTTTTTTTAAGTTAGAAAGAATGTATACAATTATTTTGGCATGGAATTGTCTGAAGATGAAAATCACTAAAATCAGAAGGAGTGCATTTAATCAGTGTATCTAAAGGCATTTAATCATAAATGGTCTGAAATAGCCTAAACCTGATGACCTTCCAGGCAGGCTGCAGAAACCATTTATTAGACAAGAATTTTGGGTTAAGGGTGAGGGTATGTTGGTGGTGGATTGGGAGGAAAGGTGCTTTTCTGTTGTCTTGTTTTGGCTGGCTGAGTTAATTAGTTGCATTTTATGATAGATCAGTGCTGATGGGGTGCTGAGTTTATAGGTTATCCATATATGTTTTTTTAATGCTGCTGGGTGGTCATTATGGTGTAAGACAAATTAATTTTCAAGGTGCCTAGAGCTTTTATATGGACATGGTTTTACTATTATTTAAATCTAAATGAATAAGTAATATTCCAAAAGCATATACAAAATAATGCATCACACTGTAATTCCAATTTGAAATGTTCATATATGCAGTAAGTTGGACTCATTGAGTTCTCTCTGAATTTCCTAAGGGATGTTCTCTATATTAAACATATAGCTAGAGGGCTATTTTTGTCTTTGTGTTATGTGTGGACTGAGGGAAAACTATAGCTTCAGTTCTCTGGTTCTAGGTTCCTGCACTTGGGACAGTTATGGCCAAGGTCGGCTTTAAGCTTCCTTTCCACCTACTGAAGTCTGGGGCTGTCTAGTGGCCTGCCGAGCTCCAGAACTTTAGATCCTAAGAACCAATTAACCAAGAACCTCTAAGGCAATGAGTAGCCAAGAATAGCCAAAGTATAGTGCACTTTGACTATATCTCTTTCTGTCCTGGACATGTGCCAAATGGGAGACACCAGAGGATAGTTCTGCCTGATACATAGCCCCTTTGTGTTGCTGGTGAAGAATTGGGCCCTGTGTATCCCTCAGAATACAGTGCCAATGCCCACAAGTCCTACTTACACAAATACATGTGTACACAATGCAGAAATAACTTAAAATAAAATTAAATCTCCTTTAATACAGTTCTGAATATTTGTGCAAGTACCAGCTATTATTAAAACGTATTGAAACAAAAGATTTTTTCCCCCTTCTGACTAATCTTATTCTTTCCTCTCATTCTGAAATGTCATTCAATTAAGTCCTAATTCCTCATTGTTATCTGTTGTTATGAAAATGACTATCACATGCACAGAATTGGCAATATACTGCATGGAAAATTATTCAAATGCTGAGGGATGGGGGAGAGCATATGCATTCATACTTCTGACTGTCTCCCGTCCTGTCTGCCCCACCCTCCATCTCTCCCTGGAGACCTACTAACATTCTAGACATTCAAACATTTGCCATTAAAAAACGAATGGACAGAGAAATGTTTTCTTCTCTCCTCCTAAATGGAGAATTTCCTGCTGACAGTTACACTGTTCTGAGGCTCCGGATTGGCAATATTCAGTCTGGACTACTGTTGGGTTTAAGGTCCAACATCTCACAGCTCATCAGTGCTAGATTGAGGGACCTGTGATCATAGTTGTCACAGACTTTAACACCAACCCTAGTGGCTGTATGAGTGACCTGTGATCTTTAAGAAAGATCAGTGACAAGCTTTCAGCCCTAGAGAGTAGTTTTCATTTGTTTGGCTCAGAAGGTTGTTCTCAGAAGGAAAAGGGGAATGAAACTCGCTTGCATTTTAATGAAAGCTGAGATTCTCTTTTAAATTTCTAGGTCTGTTTACCAAGGGGAGGGATCTGGGGTTTAGCTGTGGCTACATAAGTCTCAAAAACTAGCTCTGACCACTTGTGTTTAAAAGGAAAATGAAAAGTCTTAAGAAAAAGTAGTAGATGTTTTACTTGTGCTCTTTTTGGGCAGCGTGCCTCTTTGGTGAGATATTTAGAGGACAAGAAAGAGTGGTTGGCTTATATATGGTAAGTTACAGAGACAGATGTATAAACGATAAAAATGTGATGAGCAGTATCTCTGCTGACACATAGAAGCAAGTTTGAACTATAGAATTCATGCTGAAATGCCTTTCAATGAGCTGGAAAAATACAAAAGGAAACAGTTGGTACTTTATACATTAATAAAATCCACATGATCGTCTCAGCACAACTTGAAATCTCTAGCCATATTTTAACAGTATAGTGTGAAATGTAACAAATATGTAACAGAGCCTGCTTATCATACACCATTTGCTCCATTGGCCTCAGTGAAAAAAGCAAAAGGAAATGGCAGGGCCCTGATCCGGCTCCCTTTTAAGTGAATCACACAACTCCAGTAGAAGTGAGAGCTGGGCACTTCATGAGTAACTAAATGAAATGCTAACATGGCCTGAGGCTTCTCTTCTCAGCATAATAGGGAAAAAAATCATTCTTTCATGTCCTCTGACCATCACAGCCAGCCAAAATCCTATCCTTACAAAACACCTCATTCTTATTGATCATACTTACAATTTACTATTTAGAGTTTCAGTGGGTATTATTAATACTCTACCTTATGACTCACTGTTGTAAGGGCAGACTCCCAATCTGGAATGTACTGTTTCTCCTTGTTGTTTTAGGGGCAGGTAGTTCTTGCTTAATTGAAAACGCTTTGGCATCCCTATTCCCCTTCAGGAGCTGCAGCAACCTTAGCTTCCCAGACACTCTTCTTCCTATGGGATTTAGCATGGCTGCAGAGCTACCTGTGAGCTGGATCCCTAGGCAATGTGGGCACCATGGAGCTGGCATGGTGATCTCCATGCCAGGTCTCTTTTTCCCAGATTACAATTGAGAGAGAAAGAAAAGACCCACCAATGATGCCCAACAGCTCTTTCCCAGAGATAACAGGCCTAGAATGTGTTTATTTGCCTGTCAATCAACAATCAGTTCATAGTGATCATACTGCATGGTCTGTAATGACAGGTCTACTTTGCAATACATCATGGGACTGTGAGATGAAGCAACAGATGAATTCATATATATGTAAAAAATTCAAATTGCTAGCTATGTCAAAGTGAGAAATCCCTCAGGAGAGCCTGTTCTTTTAGTTTACTAGCTATACATCAAAATTTAATGCAATTTGGGAAATGTCTTGCTTTTCTAGAGAAAACAATTGAATTAAAGGTACATTTTAAGTAAATGATATGGGGAGGTGAGGAGTTCAGTCTCTTGTTCTTTTGTATTATCATTCTTTATTCTTGTAATTGCACCTTTTAAATAGTGCTTATCTTTTATTTCTACTGAAGTTTAAGTAGATACAATGATACTTGTTGGTGTATTATACTCAGTGGGATAATTTATTAAATTGATAATTAGGGGATTCATATAACACTCTTTGAATATTTGCCAGTGGATTGTAGTTTCCCAATCACCTTGCATTTCTGGTTTTATCACTTGATATATTTGTTTGTGTGATGGGGTGTCTACCCCACACTTCCCCTGGAGGGGTTAATGGAGGCCAGCTGGGCCAATTAACCTATTAGGCTGCAGGCTGGGAGAATGAATGCTGAGAGGAAAGTCCTAATTAGGGGAAGTTCACCTGTGCGGGAACAGGTGGGGCTTCTATAAAGCCAGGGAGATGATAGTAGAGAGGTATTCAGGAAAGTAGGCTGCAGTCTCTTCCTAGGGGATAGGAAGTGTGTTAGGGCTAGAGAGTTAAGTGGCCTACAGTTACGCCCTGGGAGGAGGGAGTTTCTAGGCTGTCAAACCCAGAGAAAGAGGGGAGACCCAGAAAGTTAGGACAGGGCTCAGGGAAATGTGGCAAGAGCCAGGATGGAACAGACCTTGATTTCTGGCTAGGAGATCTCTGAGCTGGAACCCAGAGTAGAGGATAGGCTTCGGTTTCCTAAACATCCACTGGGGAAGTGACACTGGCAGGACAGGGAATAGGAAGATTGCCTGAGTGTGTTTGTGGGAAGAGACATTCCAACCTTGAAAGGGGAAACCACCCACTTGCTGACCTGGCCAGAAGACTGAGTCACAAAGAGGATGCTGTGGTTCCTGGAGCAAGAGAGGGACTGTAGACAGAGAGTGATAGCGTGTCTCCTCTGGAAGGGGCATTGACCTGGAAGACCTAATCCCCAGAAAGGCCAGGAAGAGGTGTCACTCTGCAGTGAGTAGAGGCTCCCATCACAGTATGTGCCCATCACAGTATGTTTGCATTAACATGAAAATAAAACAATGTATTTAGAAAGAGGAGATAAAGTCTGTTCCTGCTATATTCCTATTCAGGTCTGTAGGGTAATGGGAGCTCTTGGTCACCCTACACATGCTATTAGCTCTACTGAGGTTAATCCAAAGTCCCTCTGAAGCCAACAGGAGTCTTACCATTGACTCCTTGCTGAAGGTGAGGTTTTGCACCAGACCCTAATTGTGGGCTAATCATGTTTGTGCCACAAGCCCAGAGCAATGGGCATCATGCTGTCTGAGTCCCAATCTTCTTCCCATTTCCCCCCTTGCTGCAAGTGGGGAGTACCCTGCCAAACTATTGCCTGCCCATGCCCCTCCTATGTGTGTGTGAAGGGACATAGTATAGTGGCTCTCTCATATTCCCCAGTACAGCTACACAAGCCAGCCCATTATTTGGCACTGGGTGAGTGAGGTCAGTGGGATTTGACCCTAAAGAGGTTTAGATACATTTGTCCAGATTTGAGATGCTGATTTCCATTTTAAGTATGGGACACTTAACCAAACTGAACTTTTGATGTTCATCCATTTTAAAATTGAACTTAAGTCATAAAAATTTGACCTAAATATCCTGGCTGTTTTCCAAACAATTTTCAAAATAAAGTAAAAATAGAAAAGTTCATAGCAAAATGTCAGTAAGATGATGAACAGTAAAAGCAGGGCATTCTTTGTGATCTGCTTCTCATCTCAGTGTATGATGCCACATATATATTGTAAATCGGGCTGTTGTCAAACTTACGTAATCCAAATTTTAAGCACAGCCTTAATTTTTTATCCACATGTTGAAAGACAAATGGTATGTACTGTGCTATACACCTAGATGATTAGTTAGCCTTTTATTTTTTGTCACATGCCTAATTTTTTTCAGTATAGTTTTTGTTGTTTCCTTCACAAATCTGTTTTCACACTACATGAAAGAATAAAAATATAGTGGGTTCAAGTCTATTCTTGTCTAAACATTTTTAAAGTATAGTTTTCTAAATATAGTGTCATATTCTGCTCTCAGATACACCAGTATTAATCCAGAATAAGTCAGTGGAGTAGTTCTAGATTTACACTGGTGTAACTGAGAGGAGAACTCGGCCCATGATTTTACATTACTTCACAGGTGCGTTTTATAAATATTGTATACTGTGTGGTTGTACACTTTCAATATTATAGACACATATACATTAGACATCTTGCTAAAACTGAGCAAAACAAATAATCAGTTCTATGAGACTAAAACTTGTCCTCATTGTGTATTATAAATAGTAGGCCAGATACAGTGCCGAATTACATATTAGGCAATCCCAAAGAAATCAGTACTGAATTTTTCTCTCTAAAATCTGTTAGTGAAATCAAGTACCTATAAGTGTTCATTATGTAGAAGCTGCATCTAGTTTGGATTACTGTGATTTATCGGCTCTGTGGCTGAAAATTGAAACAAATTCAATGGCTTCAATTTGTACAGAATGCTACAGCCTGCCTCATCCCTGGCTTACATCACTCCCGAGAGAACACTGTTCCTGTGCTCTACTCTCCATTGATTCCCATGCTGCTAATGCTGATCAGGCCCAAGCTACATTAGAATCTATGGGTGAAATGCTGGTCCCCTTGAAGTCAATGATAAAGCTTTGAAATCAATGAAGTCAGGGTATCCCTCCGCATCATCATCATCTATGAACCACCAAAACAATTGTGCTTCTTTGAAACAAGGAAATCACAACATTTAGGATAAAGTGTGGGAGGGGAACGATAAGGCATTTTCATTTGAAGGAATCTGCCTATGGAATGGATTGCCATAACAGATTAAATTAATTCACTCTGAAAACCCATAGATATAGCTGAAGATCTTCTTTTGGCTATAACCAGAATAGTATTTCCAGCTGTAATCTTCCCCACCCCTAAAAGAAAAAAAAAACCCAACAACAACAAAAAATGCTAACTTAACCAGAGCTACTGGTAACCAAACATGGGAGGAGAGCTGACTTCTCTTTGAAATCCACTCAGTCCCTCACAATGGTACTGTATTAACCTGGGAGGTGCTCAGATACTATGGTGATTGGTACCAATAAAAAAAATAAAAACCTCAGATAGACACATACATCATTTGGAAAGAGAATAAGTTAGACACCAGTTGCTGCTGATTGGAAATTTTCTGTTAAAATGCTTTTGATGGAAAATGCTGTTTCTACAAACTACAACTTTCTGAAAGAAAATTTGTTTTGCTGAAACAGTAATTTTTCATTGGGTAAAATCAAAATGATAATGCCTTGTTTTGAGCCAGGTCGACCTGAATGGAAACATTTTAGTTTGTTGAACTGAATCAAAACATTTTGTTTAAGTTGTGTCTGCCTGATCTGCTAGGAGGGTAATAATGCAAAACTATTGGGTAACATGGATGTGCCTCAGCCAATTGGACTGTTTGTATCATTTAAGCAAAGGGTTTTATGCTCTCTATCTATAATTTAGTATTTCAGCATTATAGTTGCCTTGAATGTAATATATATTGTATTTACAAATTATTCCTAAATGAAATAGTAACATCATACCAAAAATACTGACCCTAAGACCTGAGTTTTCCATATAAAATATTTTAGTGTGTGTGTGTATATATATATATATACACACAGACACATTTTTAAAATACATTTTGTCTGTGAAAGGTGCTGGATTGGCAGCTCTGGAGACTGTAAGTCCTTAATTGACCGAACAAACAATGGCAGTGCAAACTTCCTCAGTCCAATGGACATAACTCTATTCTGGCCAAACAACCTCTAAGGGTACATCTATACTTACTGTCTGGGTCGTCGGCTAGCGTTCGACTTCTCGGAGTTCGATATATCGCGTCTAATCTAGACGCGATATATCGAACTCCGAATGCGCTCTCATCGACTCTGGAACTCCGCCACCGTGAACGGCGGTGGCGGAGTTGACGGGGGAGCCGCGGACTTCGATCCCCGCAGCGTCTGGACGGGTGAGTACTTCGAACTAAGGTAGTTCGAGTTCAGCTACGCTATTCGCGTAGCTGAACTTGCGTACCTTAGTTCGACCCCAGCTCTTAGTGTAGACCAGGCCTAAGAGTAAGATTAATAAAAAGGGCTGCCAATTCAAACACCAGAATAATGTTTGAGCTAATTACCAGTTTGACCATTGTTATAAGCTCACTGTCTGGAAACTTGTGAGGTTTGAATGACCACTTCCCCAAGAGAATTACTTTCCCTAACCTCAGACTTTTTTTCTTCTGAGTTTTGCTGATTTATTCCCTTTTTAGATTTTAAAATGACTTAATAAAGGATGGATCAAATTAAATTCTGAGGCACTATTTGCTATGGGAAACTTTATTTTAGCAAAAAATATGCCATTTACCTGATAACCAGGTCTTCAATGTTAACATAGTTCAATGTTCAATTCTTAAAATAAAACATGCAATAATTAACAAAGCAACCAGTGTATATACATTAATTTACTGTGCAACCTGCTTTTAGATGTCCGTATTTCTATGGTTTAACCACTCCTGCCTGCATTCTTCACCGTACAGAAGGGGGAGGGATAGCTCAGGGGTTTGAGCATTGGCCTGCTAAATCCAGGATTGGGAGTTTAATCCTTCAGGGGGCCATTTAGGGAAGTGAGGTAAAAATCTGTCTGGGGATTGGTCCTGCTTTGAGGAGGGGGTTGGACTAGATGACCTCCTGAAGTCCCTTCCAACCCTGATATTCTGTGATTTACAGAAAGATACCTTTGTGTGACAACAGTAGGGGATGAATGAATGGAATAAAACATACAACCGATGGTAAATACCTTTATTTACTGGAATAAAGGTATTTACTACTGGTTGCTTTGTTAATTGTTGCATGTTTTATTCCATTACTTTCATTTATTGTCCTTAATGTCCCCTAGGGTAGAGTGGTAGGGATGAGGGTGCAGTCCCTGATGTCCCCCAGGGTGGAATATAGTTGGGGGGAGTATAGAGACATGCTGTAATGAAGTTCTCCAAGGACTGCAAAGGAAGGTGAGTCTGGCTTATTGAACCCAGAGGGCCACTAGAGTCTGCAGCATCTGTGTTTGCTGCTGGAGAAGCCCCATTATGTCCTGGTGCATTTCCCTCTCCTTTTTCTGCTAGAACTCCTGGGCCTTTCTCCTGTCCACCTTTTCCTTCCCCAGGCTCTCTGCAGTGTTCACCCACCAGGCCCTTTGCTCAGTCTGTTGCAGCACTGACTTGTAGCCATCTCATTAAACATGTCATACCCAGTTCTTTTCTTTTTACTCCTTATCTGGCTCAGGTGTGGAGTGGAACCCCTCAAGCCTGCAGCAACTGCAGATAAATCACACACAGGTACCACTGTCAGTAGTCACAATGTAAAGCAAAAGTCAAGATACAGAACTCCCTTCCGTGGCTCCACTAAAGTTTTAAACAAGACATGATGATTGACATTTCTGTTTTGGAGTACTTGTGCCTGGTTCCACTCACAGCACTAGCCACAGTGAGTATGGCCCACCAGCAGTGAGGGAAAGGAGGAGATAATTGCTCAATTACATGAAACTCTGAATATAGGGCAATGGCACCAAATACTGGCACCATTTTCCACAGCCAGTGGTGATTTTAGCTAATATCTCACTCCTGGGGGTAACAAAGGCAGAGAGAGCACTGACATTCCAAAGCTGTCTGGACCCAGATGCTGCTAACCTGTGTGCTGCAATGGTGGCTGCTGAAGTATCAGTGACTGGCATGGCAAAGTGTCCTACTGCAGAGGAAGAAATAATGCTGCCAACTGCCATCCCTAGAACCTTTCATTGTGATCTCTCAGGAGGATTCAAGGGACATCCCTATGTACATAAACAAACTGCCCCACATGTCCCCCCCTTGCCTAACTTTATAGGGGAATGAAAAACAGACAATAATACTATTACTCTTTGTTATTCTGCAGTTTCTTCTAATATGAGTAAATTGATGAAAAGTTGATAGCTGTGTCCTGTTAAACTGGGGCTGACATTGGTACATCATTGTAATAGGAAATACAATTACACACTTACCTGAGTTTCCTTCCCCTGCATCTGGTTTGCTTGCTGGGATTGACTGGACTGCTGTGGAGTCTCAAAAAGGTCATGGCTTGCGGTATAGATAGGCCTGCCAGGTCCATGTCCTCCATCCTCCTCCTCACTGTTCACACCAGCAGCCCATGGCTCAGAATCCTTGGAGGTATCAGGGTGCTCTGAGGGGTGGGGGTGGAGTCCCCACCAGGTCTGGCATGTAGCTTCTTGTAAAATCAGCAGGTCCGTGGCTTTGCACATTTGACTATTGGCCTCCCTGGACTTCTGGTATGCCTGCTGCAGTTCCTTCACTTTCAAGTGACACTGCTGCTGGTCCCTGTCATATCCATCCTCCTGCACCCCTGTGCAACCTGCTTTTAGATGTCCATTTTCCTATGGCTGGGCCGTAGCTGTGCTTGCACAGCCTCTTCCCCCACACTATCTCCTCTCTACTTCAAGTCAGAGCACACCTAGAGCAGGTTGCCGGCATGGTCAGCTGGGCAAGTTTCACACCAAGCTGGACAATCAGGAAAACACATTTCAAAAATCTGTAGGACTTTAAAGGGAAGAGGGGCCTTCCAGTCTCTGCGAACCCTGGGCAGTGTAGTTCACCGTTGTGACCAGAGCAGTCAGTGTTGGGCATTGTGGGATAGCTGTTGAAGGACTGTTCAGGTTGACATAAGTAACACAGTCTCTACACTCATGCTGTGTCAACCTCAATACATCAACCAGGCTCAATGCCATTCGGGGAGGTCTGGTCTTCTCCACAAGGTTAGATCAACATAAGCTGCCTTGCATCAGCCTAGTTGTGCATGTCTCTCTGGTTCTTATATTTGTATGTAAACACCTGTGCAAAATCAAGTATTGAATTTGGACAAAAGGCTACAATAGCAAGTTTTATTTTATTATGTGAATGTTTAAAGTGGCACAGACAGTAATGAATGTCATCCCATGCCCATTCTCAGTAAATTTCATAATAAAAAATGGTCATCATAGTATTCCATAAACTGAGTTGCAGTATATTGCCATATTGATAAAATGCATAGCACATCTCCATACATTTAAGTGTTCATGGAATTCAAAGTATTTAATACCAATACATTTTAAGATATCTCCCAGCTACCCATACTCATATGCAACCTCAAAAACTATTTTATTTCCCCTCCATGCATTGAACTGTACAAACCCATTATGTGGATGCACAAAGCATCCCTGACATCCACTGCATGTCTGGCTTCATCACTAGTCATGACAGGGGCCCTGTGTGGGTGTAGGTACTGGTTCAGGAATCTAGCAGTCTCTTGCAGATATTGAACAGAACACAGCAGGCCACAGTAATGCAAACAGCATTGACAACACTGTCATTTTAATGGTTTTGAAGGCAGTACCAATGAGAGTTCAGTCTGCCAAAGGCACATTGCCCACCATCCTATCGATACTGCATATTTAGTTGAACCTTCTTTTGTTGGGTCTTCTCAAATAAGGACATGGTTTCAGAAGCCATGGCACCAGGGGGCAAGCAGGCTCCCCTAGAAAAACAGTTACTCCATTTATAACATAATCATTTAGTGGGAATAATGTCCCATTTTGTCCAAGAAGATAAAGTCCTGATCCCTGAAACACCCTGGCATCATGCACCTTGCTAGAGTATTCCACATGGGTTTCCATGGACCTGTCCCTTTGGTTAAGCCAGGTCTGTATAACAATGGAGTAGTACCCTTTTGTGGTTTATGAGGGCATGTGCTCCTTGCAGAGGGCAAACAATAGGTATGTGATTACCATTAATGGTCCCAGCACAGTTTTGAATGCCCACTCTCACAAAGCCAAATTATTTCAGGAACATTTTTAATGCCCATTTTGTTTGGATACATCACAATCTTAATCACCTCACAAATCTCTGCCACAACAACCCACACAGTTGATTTGTCAACTCCAAACTGGTTACCAAAAGACCTGCAGCTGTCTGGGGTAGCCAGCTTCCAGATGGCTGTAGCGACCAGCTTCTGGACTGGCATGGCTTCCCTTATATGGTTGTTCTGGTGCTGGAGGGTTGGTACAAGCTGATCACAAACTTCCAGGAATGTCTGCTGCAGCATGAGAAAGTTCTGGACCCATTGTTGTTCATCCCAGGTCTGCTTGACATCGTAATCCCATCAGTCTGTGCTTGTAGCTCCACTCCAGAAGTGCTGGTCTATATAGGGGGCGAGTGCAGCTGAGGCAAGAGGGATGAGCAGCATAAGCTTGGTTGCAGCTGGCATGTTAGTAGCCTCCTGCCAGAGTTGCCTTCAGCAGGTAAAAAACTGCTTCCAAAATGTCCACCAGAGTCTCGTAGATATTCTGCCTGATTCCTTACATAGGACCGACAGCATGAGGTGGAGAAGTTCTTCCACCAGGTCAGGATCCATGTTGGTCGATCCGAGTGCTGGGAGTGTGTGGACACAAAATGGGCCCTGGGTGTCAAGCCAGGAGACCCTCATTCACCCAGGGTGGGGTTAGTACACCCCATCACACAGTCATTGGGACTCCCTGTGGGAACAGGTAATTACAACAAGGAGAGCTCAGGACCCCTGGCGGGGTCAAGCAGACATACAATCTATGGCCCCTGTGCCTCCTGGCTGGGGCAGGCAATGCAATTGGGAGTTCTGAACTTCTGGGTGGGGCAGAACAAACAGTCAGTCTGTAGCCCCCGGACACCATTGCTTGGGAACGGCAAACCGTGGCCACTGGGAGCTGCGGAGACCATGCCTGTGGATGGTCAATGTCAGTAGCCCATGGGCCACAAGTTGCCCATTACTGATCTGGAGCATGCACAGCAAGGGTGAGGGGGGCGTGGTCTCCTGGACTCACAGTGATTGGTCCACCCCATTGGCCCAATGTGGGGTTAGTACACCCCACCACAGGCACAGATGGAAGTGTTGGCAAGCTAAAACCACTCAAAACACTTCTGTCCTGAAGGAGTTTATCAGACAGGCAAGTTCTTCCATAACCCACTATGACCCAAGAATGACTGCAGCTGGCAAGGGAACTAAGAACCCTGGGATACAATGATCTACATCCACAGAAAAACTGAAGCTCTGACTCAGGTCTGTATAGTGAAGTATGAATGTGACAGCATGGTTGTGTAGCCCAGATCTCCAATACAATGTGGATGCTCAAGTGTGGTCTTCAAAATACTAAATTTGTAGGCATGGGTCAAACAGACCCAGGCTTACTTTGCTCTTCTATTGTGTGGAGGACATCCAGTGCACCTCTAGGCACTGGCTAAGTAGCTGACTGGCTTCACAAAAACAGTACACTGACTCTGGGAATCAGCCAATCTAATAGAACTTTTACCACTGTATATAGAAAACTGTATAATTATCTCTGATGCTCTGCTCTGATGTAAGAACAGTCCATTTTCCTAATGAGTCTGGCCCACGCAACTTGTTCCAGGTCCATGCAACCTACTCCTGTCTTATTTGTCTTACATGCTGGAGGAGATCTTGATTGCAGGAAAACAACACCTTTTCAGCACGTAGGAGGAGATGCTGAGCCCTGTCTGAAAGATCCTGAATGCTTTGGTGCTTCGTGTGCACAAGATATTGGTTGGTCAGGGAGAGATGCTATTCTTCAGCTCTGGGATGGAAGTTCCTGTGCTTGTGAATGCTGTAAGGCAGCTGTCAATGTTGCTCTCACCTGCCCATCCATGGCCAGGTCCACGAGAGCCAAAAATTGTAGTTCCTGACAGTGGCTGTTGAGGTAGCATGAGGACCCAGATGTGCCATTCATGACCTCAATAGCATATTGCTTCTCTTGCTCTCCAGGGTTAGATGGAAGCCAGGGCTGAGAATGTCTGAATCTTAGGTTTTTTTATTTACGGTATAAAACAAACAAATATCTGTGAACATTCTTACACTTGTAGCCAACCATGTTCAATGCAATGGAAGGCACTGTGAACTTGGCAATTTAACTACAAAACCAAATTCTGAAACAGCACCTCATCAGGCACACAGTTGTCAGACCTGCCTCTGACCACACAACTCTGTGTGAATAAACATAATTGGGATCAGGACCTTTTGAAAATTCCTAATCAAAACTACACACAGAACTTATGCACCTATGAATTTATCTACTGAGCATATAAGGATTTCAAAATGTCTCCTCAATTTTTTATGCCTAATTTGGTGACATAAATGTTACTCCAAATTATATATTTCAAATGTTGTTTAGTAGCACTTTTCATGTCATGCAGATGCTACTGAGAACTCCTGTCATGTAGCTTAAAACATAAGCATCTCATATATTTTTATATCAGGTATCTAAGAGCTTCAAAAATATCTTTTTGAAAGAAACATTATCAAATCAATGAGAATTTTTTATGATGAGCAAAGTAAATGTACTTTTCCCCAGAAACCATACAGTAACTCGTCAAAATATTAAGAATGGGAATAAATGAGAGCTTGATGTGAAGGGCAATGCATGTCTAGGGGAGGGATAATGCTTATTCTTACAGGACAATAAAAATCAATGGATCTACTGTAGTTAAAATTATAGTACATGTCTTCTCCTTGCAAAAGCTATAATATCCTGCTTACAAATTACACATTTTTCACTGCTTAAAATGATCTCATCAATGCTCTGCCCACTTAAGTTTTGTAAAGTGCCATATAATTTCCAAAACCAACTAACAAAAATCTATAGTTTTCAATTTCACTCTGTTTTTCTCTCTGGATAAAGGGGCTAGTCTTACATTCATTACTCAAGCAAATCTCCCATTGTAGTCAAGTCTTGAGCCTTCTAGTCAATGAGAGTTCTGCCTGTGAAAAACGATAATCGTCTATTACTGAAAATATGACTCGACTGTTTATTGATAAACCAGACTACTCAGATGGTTGACATTATTTCAGCTACAGCTTTGATAGCACCATTGTCACCATTTAGAAGAAACATTGTTGCGAATACTGAATGTATTAGGAAAGAGACAAAATTTGAAAATCAGTCTAGGGGTGGGATTTTTCTCAATAGTTAGTGAATAAACTGAGTAAGTGTTGCAAGTTCACTCCTGTGTCTAAAATGGTGTACTCTAGCATCCGTAATCTGACCTCAGAATTGACTTTTCTCATCCCAGCAATGAAAAAAACAGATCATAGATGTGGCATCTGTGGATTATAGTATGATCCAAATTTATTAGTCAAGGTTTACAGAGATGACTAAAGTTAAAGCTAAACCATAATTGGCCTACTATTCTTTTCAGTATTACACAGCATTTACAACATTGAAACAAACTTCAAAACAGAGAAAAATTCTCTGGAATTTAGCAGCTTTTAGCAACTGGTGCTGTTATAGAAACAGAAATTGGACTTTGATGTCTTTAATTTGGAATGGTGAGAGTGAGGGAGGAGAGATAATAGTCATCTGATATTTTGGAAGTCCATGGTGGCAATACAGTCTTAAGAACTCTTCAGTTCCCACTGAGCTTTGCTGTGCTTTCAGTCCTGTGTGGATGAATGAAATACCTCCTGTTGTATTCTGTTCCTGCTACAAATCCTAAATCACCTACTTTATAACACCTTCAACCAATATCAATCACCCACAGCCTTCTCATTATAATCCTAGGCCCACTGGAGTTTCACGACCATTTAGCCAGGGCATATAACCTTTTATTTAAGTTTGTGATTGATCAGGGCTAGGTTCAGCAAAAGCTTGCTTGTGACTTTCTTGCGTGGGTGTGAGAGAGTTTTCTGCTAAATCTTCCCAGCTTTTCATTATTTTAATAAAAATCTTTATTCTTTCACATAATTTTATCAAATATGGTATAAAGCAAATACACTAGGAAACTCAATGTACCATATGAAAAGAACATGAAATAGGATAAGGTTCACTATTTAATCTATCTCCTTCAAAGTCTTCCATTTGATAACAGAATATAATAGGTATCTGGGGGTAGCCGTGTTAGTCTGTATCCACAAAAACAATGAGAAGTCTGGTGGCATCTTAAAGACTAACAGATTTATTTGGGCATAAGCTTTTGTGGGTAAAAAACCCACTTCTTCAGATGCATGGAGTGAAAATGATGGATCCGTAATTTTCACTCCATGCATCTGAAGAAGTGGGGTTTTTTACCCATAAAAGCATATCTCCAAATAAATCTGTTAGTCTTTAAAATGCCACCAGACTTCTCGTTGTTTTTGAGAATATAATAGGGAAAATTGAAATTATCAAACAGTGTCTGATGTAGCTATGAGGGATTTTTTTTTTCAATTTTCCATGACAGGTTATTATTTTTGTCTAATTAAATATTTACCTGAGATATTTTCCAGTGTTCTTCAGGCCACATATTGAAACTGCTTTTTAAACAATATTTTACTAGTGGTTTGAGGGCTCTTTTTGCTTTATTTCCCATCTTCTATGCCTGCTTTTCCATATTAACTGTTACAGAATAGCAGAGAATACATATGTGGGCACAAAATACTGCAATCAATTCAACAACTGTTAGATAGCTAGACTGCCTTTAGGCACAGCCCTAAGCCTGGGGTGATGCATACACTGCACCATCCCATGAGCTGAGTAGCCCCAGGAGGCACTGTGTCTCAGACACACACTTCTGAGTCATAAGCCCTGCTTTGCTTCCTCTTCACTCCAGGAGGACAGCATAAATTACTTCAGCCTTTTAAAAGCACTTTACTTCCTTCCCCAGTCCCATGCATCAAGCCAATTACTCAGGCTGGTGAATGGAGAGACAGAGCCAAAACTCCTCTCACATCTCACCCTTTTCACAGTGGGATGAATTGAATGAATTGTGTGACCTCCCTAACGTGGCCAGCCAAAACTTGAATAGAGCCAAGCAGAAGAGTAAGGGCAACAGACTCAGGCACAGAAGAGAACAGGGCTCATGAAAGGGAACCAGCCATCCAGCTAAGCTGAAATGCTGTGGTTCTATTCTAGACTCATGATAGAACATGGTTATCAATCCCCTAAAATTATCTTAACTTGACAACAGGAATCTGATCAGTTTCACAAATTCTATTCAGTGGTGGCAACGCTGAAACTGACAAGAATCATGTCAATTTCAATCTTCCAGGGCTTCCAGGGTCCCCTACTCTAAGTAGTCTGCCAGGTGAGTAGCCAAGATCCTGGGGACCATATTTCAATTAGGAAATGCCATTTTTTGATGTTTCTGAAATGAAATATTTCAGGATTTCATATCTTTGAAAGTGCTTTTTATGAACCTAAATGTTGGTGTCTGACTAGCTCTACTCCTTACTCTATGAAACTTAATGTATATTTAACTGTGTGATGCAGACGAGATGGAATAAACTTATACAGTTTAGTTGTATCTGCCTCCCTGAAGTATTCTGTCAAAAGTTCGTATTTGAATTACAAGAGCAGTTCTACTATCAAAGGGATTGTTAATCCAATCTGCATGTTTGATTTTTGTCAAAGCCTGTTTGTGAATGGATTTTTCCCCTCATGGTTCCAAACGCTTGCAGTTCCCATTTATTTAATTTGGAATGGTTTGATGTTCAGCACTTCTGGTACCAGGTTCCAAATTTTCAAAGGCCCTTGCCCAAAAGTGTTCAAGGTGGGGATTTATTTGCCCAAGTGCAATTTGTGTATGTGTGAGATTGTGCACAAAATTGGGCCTATGTGATTATCAGTTGTGAAGAGTAATAGCTGGCATAGTGAATCATCAGTGATGCAGGATCAAGCCCTTGACACTCACATTAAGGTTAAAATAAGTTTAACTTTTTTTTGTTTTATTGCACTTTTGTACTTGCACCGCCTCAGGTTACAAGCCAAAATGAAGGGAAATTGATTTTTTTCCTGAGAGTACTCTGCTTTGGAGTAGGAAGTGTGGTAGTGAGCCTACAAATTTATCCTAATTGTACGCTCAACTGGTGAAAAGTGGGTGAAGATTCATGAATTATCACAATGATTTGTTATATAAAACTCTTTAAGAAAAAATGTGATAAGGAGACAGACTGAATTGATTTAAACGAAAAGGGTCTACGGACACAACTTAAGGACTGTGTTAAGATGATGAGTGGTAAACAAGAGGAGCAGAGAAGCAAAAATCAAAGAACCAAAATTGGTGTGCCAGTAATTAGGCTTAATTGATGGAAAAACAATGAGATAGTAGATTATTCCACCCATTTCTTGTGTGGGGCCCTGTAGCAGGGTAATCACCCCGCTCCTGCTTGGCGGGGTTAAAAGCAGCCCTGGAGAGGGCTGTGGCTGGGGAAAGGCTGATCGGGGAAGCAGCCACAGCTGGCCCTATAAAAGGGCTGTGAGCCAGAAGCTCAAGAGAAGACTCTCTCTCTCTAGATTCTTGAGAGAGAAGGACCTGGCTGCCTGGGAAGCTGAGGAGGGTACCTAGGGTGGAGCAGTGCTGGGGAAGGGCAGAGGGAGCTGGGAAGTTCCAGCCTACCAAAGCTGCAGGCTGAGTTAAGGGCCCACAAAGGGTACCAGGGCTGCAGAGCGAAAGCCCAGAGATAAGCAGAGGCAACTGGTCCAGTCCTCCTTGCTGATAATGAGTGGTATACAGATTACAGCCCCCCCCCCAACTCCCCAGTGAGCAAGGACTAGATGGAGACTGGCAGTAGCCACTGAGGCAAGGTGGGGATAGGGGGTTAGGGGTTCCCTGGGGAGGGGAGACCCAGAGAGAGGGGGTACTGCAGTGGGCAGAACCCCTGAGCAAAAGGCACCAGGGTTGGGGAGTGACCTGGGGCCAGTGGCAGGTAAGGCCATCAGCTGGCAGAGGGTGCTCTGGAGCTGGAAAAGAGCTAATTCCCTGGACAACCAGCAGGAGGTGCTGTGCTGGTGAGTCCTTGCCCTGCCACAGGCCCTTATCAAGAGACTTTGGGGAAGGACACAACATAGGGACGAATACTGTGAGAACTCTTATTGTCACTGTGGCTGCAGAAGGATTGTTGGAGTGATAACAGCTCTTGGGGGTGTGGGGGGGAAGACAGCTGATGATTGTTGCTGCAGCAGCAAGGACCCCAACCTGATACATGAGATCCTGCTCAGTCTTCCCCCTTGTGATCCTTTCTTCACCCTACCCTCCTCCTGTCCTATTTCTTTCTTTCTCTTGGCTTTTCACCTGATCCTGAAATCAACTGTACTGCACAGCACCAGCACAGTGAGATGAGACAGCTCATCCAGCTCTGCTCTGCCTGAGAAGGACCATTGAATGAGAGAAAAAAGATCAAACCAACCAGAGGATGTCCCTGACCAGGGAAATAATTCAGAGTCCAGAGCAACAGGTTTCATGGCCAACCTGCCAGCCCAAATCATCCATCCATGACTGACGAGTGACCAGGTATCTCTAAGAACATCACAAAAGCCATATTTCCTTCATCTTTACTATGCTATATCTTCTCTCTAGTCTGTGTTTGCCTGTTTTGCCTAAAACAGGAAAGTGACTATCATTCTCAATTCAGAATTGAAAAATAGAACTACCGCTTTCTCCCCCACCAAGAAGGACTGTTTGACTAATTATGAGACTTTTAACCAGTATTCATTGTCTCAAAAAAGGACTTTGAAAGGTTTTGATTACGTATGTTTTGCATAAACAATCAATTTCAGTTTCAATGCTCTTTACCTCTATTTGATTATTTTCCTGTTGTGTGTTTCAATCAAATTGCTAAAGTTTGGCCTGAATTTTATGTTTGCCATGATATATATACCTCCAGCCTATATATCATATCCCATACCTTGGTTAACACTGTTCAATGTTGAACAGTAACTGGGTTATGTTAACACCTTTGGCCCATATATTACATATAAATTATATTACCACCTATGAGTACTTTTTATTGAGATTTCCAAACTCTTCTTGAAGAGTGGATAGATAAGAGTATCAAAAAACTTCTGATACACATTCAGACTTCTTGGTTCTTATCCAAATTGAACCACAAATGTTGTTGAAATTTTCCCATCACTAACTAACCTCCCAGTTATATTGCAGGTTTTTTTAGCACAATATTACATTACACAGTTCAGGACTGACCCAATCTGACAATAACTAAAGATCAGTAAAAGTCAGTATATTTTGCATGTAACTTGCAAACAGAAACAAGAAAAAAAAATACTCAGTACAAATGATTCACCCAACTCCACTTCTGAGGCTGTCCTGGAATTAACATTATACTGGGTGATCACTAGACAAATTCAAATGTAACCAAAGTGGTAGGTCTCCAGATCAGTTAGTGCAGGTTTCCTTTTCTTGAGGAGTAAACTTTAAAATAAAATTAAGCTTAACTGAACAACTACAGGTCATAAATACGTCTTGAAAAACAGTGCACAGAATGGTGCTTGAGAATGAATATGAAATTTCTTCAGAGGTTTTGTGCACTTAGGGATAAACAGTGATCAAGATTTCTACCTGGTTTACATGTCTGTACAAAATTATGCATACTCATGCATCCCCTTTATGTTGCCAGTGCAAACACTCTAAAATAATGCTAACATCTCCATGCACTCCAGTGTTGGAATATGCATTCACAAAAAAACAGGTGAATGTTATACTTTTTAGAGTGCATGTGCAGATGCTAGCAACTGTAAAGTACAGAGCTATGTGAGTGTGTGAATGCAATTTTGCACATGTGGAGGCTGGGCACTAAATATTACTGCTTTACATTTCAAAATTGTTCGGAATTTTAATTTGACAATGGAAAAGCTTGATATATTCATTGCAAAAATACCAAAAGACTTTGGCTAGTTATAGAAATACTTGACATGACACAGTAAACTTATTCAGATTGTGAGGGAAAATATGGTGGGTTTACAACTTTGGCCAGGCTTTTAGTCCTAAACTTTGGATAAGCTTGTTTCTAGGCTGTGTTGAACTTTGGTTCAGCTTGTCTCTGTGTATAAGGGGCAGAGAGGAGGGGGACAGAGTGATGAAAGAGTGATGGAAAGTTGCTTCTGTGTGTCAAGGGGTAAAAAGAGTCGCAGTGGAAAGTTCCCAAAACAGAACAATGGCTTTGTGTGTGTAAAGAGCATGAGGGGGCAGAATGATAAAGTCCCCAAGTAGCATAATTTGCAATGGCCAGGCTTATGAAATATATAACTACAACAGTTGTGTTAGAAAGGTCGCTGACCACAAAAGAACAGACAGTGAGTAACGGGGAGGCCTAGTGGGCAAGATGCTTGTTTTTGCTTTTGTCCTATATTCATTTTGCAATGTATTCCAAATAAGGTAATTAATATGGAAGTATGTGTAATTTGTCTGTGGTTTTAATCTTAATAAGCTAGCTAAAATTTAAGGAGGGCAGAGCAGCTTGCCACCTTGCATGGGGCCATGCTGACTCTCCTTGCATATATGCTCATATAAAATAAAGGAGCCTCAGGCTCTCTGATCCAAAATCAATCGTGTGGTCAATTTTCCACAACAAGATAAACTGTCAAACAAAAGAGAATTCTATTAAAATATTCATGAAATGATTTTTGAATGTTTTACACAAGTTCTGAATTTGGCCACCATGTTTTAATTGACATACATCCATTGACAGGGCTGGCTCTAGGTTTTTTACCGCCCCAAGCAAAAGTAATTTTGGCTGCCCCCCGTGCCCGCCCTGGGCTCCTCGCCGCAACCCCCTGCTGCCCCAGCCCTGGGCTCGCCCCCCCCCCCACCCTCCGCCGCCCCAGCTCTGGGCTCCCCTCTTCCCCACCATTGCCCCCCCCACACCTTCTGCCACCCCAGCCCTGGGCTCTCCCCCTGCACCCCCCACCTGCACCCTCCTTCTGCCGCAGCCCTGGGTCACTGGTAACTCGCTCCCAGGGTGGGTCATTCAGCAGGAATTTTGGATGTGCACAGAACACAGACAGGATTGGTTCCCATATGGTTACAGAACTGCAGTAAGGTGGAACAATTTTCAGCTTGTGTGATTGGAGGATATCTGGATGCATATTATAAGACTGTCCTACATGAATGAAGAAAAGTTGAGGTGCCTTTATTATTCTTTTGTTCCACTCTTTCTTTCTATGGGGAATTTGCCAATGCAATATCACTGTCTTCCTTTTAAACAAACAAACAAACAAAAAAGGCAATGGCTGTTGAAAATAGCAATTCCAGTCCTAATAACCACCGGGAAGCATTTCTTGCTCAATTTTATCCTACTTTTTCTACAGCAAGTTACAGTGGATCAGTATATTTGATTTGGGAGAAATGAAGTAACAGCTGCCCAAACTGAACTTGAGCACTCCTGAATTTTGAGGTGTTCAAATCTGGAAGGCAGGTGCTGTGGGGGGGCTGTGGCTCCACGGGGGAGCACGGCAACATGTATGCAGCAGCGTGTCTGGTGCTGCGCGGAGCCAGACACGTTGTTCTGAGTGGCACGGTAAGAGGGCAGGGGGGTTGGAGAAGGGGTAGGGAGTTCCGGGGAGGGCCGTCAAAGGACAGGGAGCAGGGGGTTTGGATGGGGCGGAGGTTCGGGGGGGCAGTCAGGGGCAGGGAGAAGGGGGGTTAGATGGGTCAGGGAGTTGGGGGGGCAGTCAGGAGACAGGCAGCTGTTGGATAGGCATGGGAGTCCCAGGGGTTTGTCAGGGGACAGGTAGGGGGTGGGGTCCTAGGGGGGAAGTTAGGGGGTGTCTCAGGAGGGGGCAGTTGGGGACAAGGAGAAGGGAGGCATAGATAGGGGTGGGGTCCCAAGGGGCAGTTAGGGGCAGGGTTCCCGGGAGGGGGCAATCAGGGGACACGGAGCAGGGGGGGTTGGATGGGTTGGGGTTTCTGTGGGGGGCAGTCGGAGGGAGTGGATGGTGGCAGGGTGGGGCTACCCTCCCTCCCCATGGAGTGTCCTGTTTTTTGAATGTTAAAATATGGTATCCCTACCCTTCACAGTGCAACTCTCCACTCACAGCATGCTGCAGCATGAGGTCCCCCTTCTTCCTTTCCTGTTGGTAGTGGCCAAGGGAATGCTGGGAAATGTAGTTCTTTCCCTGCTCCAGGGCTGGCTCTATTGGCAGGGAGCTAGCCAAGGAACTACAGCTCCCAGGGCCCCCTGTTGGTTCTCAGCTCCCATGCTGGATCCCTGCCGCCCCTGCAAATGGGATGCCTCAAGCACATGCTTGCTTTGCTGGTGCCTAGAGCCGCCCCATTACTGTCCACTGAAGTCAAAGAAGCTATCCCAGTATGCAGAAACTGGGGATATAGCCCATTGTTTGGAAGTATGTACAATGTGTCTACAAATATCACTTTCATAACTAAAGATGGGGTCAAAATCCTTTCAGGTGTCAAGAACGACACTGAAAATGAAATTAGGCCATGATATTATATATTCAGTTTTGACCATGTGCTACAACTTATTACTGTAGCTTACTTTCCACGCATAGAATCTAAATCAAATTCTGTGTCAAAAGTTTTTTAAGAGGAGATCTCTAGTCTAGTAAGAAACTGGAAACACTATAGAACTGGGGAAAGGGAAGAAAACATCTTACATTTGGGTGATGGATTGAAAACTGCTGTGATTCTTCATGCTGCTTTGAGTAAAGTTTTCTTTTTCCTCCCTGTGTATACCTTTGAATGTATGAAAAAAAATCTAACTTGCAGGCTTTCTGTAGTTACTAAAGATTATTTTGAAAAGTACAGGGGTTTTTGTTCTTGTTGTTTGTGTTAAAATACATTTTAGGGTTGTTTTGTTTCTTTTTCAAAGAGGATGAGAACACTAGCCTGGGTCAAAAAAAATCTGGTTCTACTCCTGCCTCTGCTATGCATTTCCTATATGACTCTTTGTGCTTCAGTTCACCAGCTGTAAAATTGAGTTAATTCATCCCCGTATAAATTAATTTAACCTCACAACACCCCTGTTATGTTTGTAAGGTGCCTCGATACTACAGTGTTGAATTCCATAGAAAAGCTTACCAATAAAGAAATCCCTGTGGCATCATCACAGTGCAGCATAATTCATTTTCACATAAAATAGATTATGTTCTTTCTGGCTAGTTTCTAGCATGAAGCAGACTTCTTATTTTATTATCCTGACAGATGAAAGCAAGACTGCAATTACCAAATTTTGTGACAAACTGAGATCCAATCCAGCTCCCACTGAAGTCAATGGAATCTTCTCCACTGATGTCAGGAGCAGTTGAATTGGTCATTCTCGGTGTTGAGTCACATTTCTTTAAAGGAGTAAATTAATATCAATATAACCTCTGACCTGGTAAGCAAATACATTTCAGGCAGTCTCACCATGAACTAGTATCTCAGACAATGTACAATGTCAACAGAATACCAGTGGAATTTAGCACTGACCACCATCATTACACAGCAAGCTTTTGTATTGAAGAGAAATGATCACTAAGACCCTCTGGTGCTTATCCTGCCTAGAAAGCCATGCTTGTGGGCTGTTCTTGGAAAAAAATTGGTCTGGTGCAGAATAACTCAACTTACACTAAAAAAAATATTAGGGAGGTATAGAGAGGATTGTATAGAGAGGGGAGTCTTATGGGCCTAGACCAGGGGTTGGCAACCTTTACTATCAAAAGAGCCATTTTTCCCCCTCTTCCACTAAAGAAAAATAGTCTGGAGCCACAAAACATAACACTGCTTATAAACTTTTAAAAGTTTTAATCTTTTTTTAATTTTACCTGTTACAACAACAGAATACAACAAACAGAAGTGCAGTGTGCATGTGTAGGCCTACTTTGAAATAAATTAAACACTGAACTATGCAGGCCTTTTTGAGTCTTTCCCGTATTTGTGTAAAATTAAAATAAAACGTAGCCCACTTTAATATAAAAAAACATATAGTTGCAGCTTAGCAGTTTTAAAAAAGTAACATAAAATTAGGAACGTTTTTTGACAAGTCCATTTCAGTGTGCTCTCATCCTCTTCGGGTTTCATTCTCGGCCAGCAATCAACCGAAGCACCTGAACATACAATAAAAAACTACATCAGCTCCGGGTCTGAAATAAATGTTTTTTTCTGAATAATAATAGCCTATTAAATGCTAGTGTTCTCACCTGTTTAATGTGACTTCTGTTTCTGAAGCTCGATTCTGATCTTCCCTATGTCGGGGCTGTAAGATGTGACTTTGATCTTCACACAGGACTGTAGGCTCTCATTTGTGAGGCGGGAGCGATATTTGGACTTTATGAAGTTCATGCTCGAGAAAACTTGCTCGCATAAGTATGTTGAGCCAAAGATGGACAGGACTCCAAATGCATACTTTTTCATGTTCATATACGTGTCGGGAATGGGACTCCATGTTTCAAAAACAAGTTTGTCGGGTTTGGGGAGGTTTTCAATATCATTCCATTTGTGCTCTTTAGCGAGAGTGGCCTTCTGACGGGCGACTTCTTCGAGATCCGCTGTCAGGCTTTTGAACTTGGACACCCATAAGTCTTTATCCGCTATGTCGGCCAGTTCAATTTCAAGATCGGGCTGACTTATCCCTGTGAATGCGGTTATGTTCAGCAGGGATGGGTCGATGTCCAGCGGTGTGACAGGGAAGGACAGAGTGGTTTTTTCCTTTCTGAACTCTCTGAATCTTTCTCCAAATGCAGCTTGCATTGCCATAATTGCACAGTGTAAATAATCACAATTTATGTGATTGTTCTCTTCTTTGAACTCTCTCAGGAAGGGGAAGTGAGAGAGCGTACCTCTCTGTACATCTCTGGCAACACTGTCATCTTGCGCTCAAACGCCAGAACATCCTCCAGCAACTGCAGGGCCATGCTTCCCTTTCCCTGGAGATTTTTATTCAGCGTGTTTAAGTGACTTGTCATATCCACCATGAAATAAAACTTTTCCAGCCAATCCAGGTCTCCCAGTTTGGGATAGCTGAGGCCTTTGCTTTCCAAGAAGGTTTTCACATGTTCCAGACAAGCAGCGAAGCGTTTCAGCACGTCTCCCCTTGACAGCCACCGAACTCTGTTGTGCAGCAGGAGATCCAAATATGCGCTCTCGACTTCATCTAACCATGAACAAAACTGTCGGTGGTTTAACCCGTTTGCAATTATTTTGTTCACTATCTTAATAACGAGGTTCATCACTTCCACACATTCAGGGGGGAATGTTTGAGCGCACAGTGCTTCTTGGTGCAAGATGCAGTGAAACGTCATCAGCTCTCGATCCAGCGACTTTTGAAGTAAATTCACAAAGCCCTTCTGTGCTCCTCTCATACTGGGTGCACCATCAGTAGACACTGACACCAGGTGAATGGTGTTTATTCCTTTGGCTTTTAGACAACTCAAAACAGCCTCACAAATGTCCTGTCCCCGCGTTTGGCCCTTTAGCGGTATGAGTTCAATCAGTTCTTCCTGCGGCCCATCAGAGTTCACATATCTGCATAACAGTGCTGTCTGCTCAATATCATTTACATCACTTGACTCATCACAGGCAATTGAATATGCTTGAGCTGAATTGATGTCATCAATTTGCTTACTGGTGATGTTTGTTGCCATTTTAATGGTCCTGTCCTTGACAGTCTTTGCAGAGAGAGGCATTTCTTTAATTTTCTGAATAATTTCCTGTTTGTTTTTGAATTCGGAGAATAGACGCTCTGATATTTTTATGAACGATTCTTTCATGTATTCTCCCTCTGTGAACGGCTTTCCCCTCCTTACGATCTCATGAGCTGCCACAAAACTAGCAGCTGTAGTTGAGTTTGGAGAGTTGATCCACTTCTTGAAAGTATGTTTGCTCTGCTCAACTTTCTGTAGTAGTTCCGAAATCGCTCTCTTTCGCCCTTCTTCAGTTGGGTACTTTTCAGAAAATGCTGAGTGCTTGTTTTGAAAATGTCTTTCAACGTTATATTTTTTGTTGTTTACTAATTTCTCGCCACATATCAAGCACACAGGTAAGCCAGCGTCGTTGGCAGTGAAGGCAAAGGAATCTGTGCATGCAGAATTAAACTCTCTATTTTCTTCTGAGATTTTTCTTTTTTGGGATGTATTCATGGTTAGCTTACCGCGGGGGTCGCACACTCAAGAAGCCGCCTGCAGGTAAAGGCGAGGGCTATAGACGTGGATGTGACGCATATTTTAATTGACAAATTATAAAAACTTTTTAAAAATTCGATGTTAAAGTATCACCTCGAACTCCAAGATAACTGTGCAACAAAATAAACAAAAATAAAATGATATATAAATAAAAATTAAATTAATAAATAACCGTTATTCTTTTTTTCTTTTTTTTTCTTTTGTCAAGGCCGAAGGGAGCCACAACAAGGAGGCTGAAGAGCTGCATGCGGCTCCGGAGCCGCGGGTTGCAGACCCCTGGCCTAGACTGCTCAACCCTATGCCTGCAGAGGCTATGCAGACACATGAGTTTCTATAACCATGTGTTTTTCTCTAGAATAGATTACTAATAATTTGTTCCTTTTTGCTTGAAAATGCTTAAATCCCATAACAAATAAAATCCCATGTGATTCTATTACCTTTATCATGGGGTTCTGCTGTGTCTGGTCCTTTAAAGTTAACTAAAGGCAGAAGGCAAATCTGTCCTTCCCCATCATAGTTATTGAGGAATTAAAACTTGCTGTTGAGAGGATCTTACCATAAGTTAAATATGACAGTAATAGATGCCTGTATGAAAAGACTGAGAAATATCCAGGATACAATCAACAAATATTTTTCCTTTTAATAAGATATTAAAGGCAAAAATATCCTTAGCTTGGACAAATGCTGTAGATTAATTTCTATTCAACTTTACCATTATGAATCCATCAGCACTGAACGTACAACCTCAGAAGTCAGATGGGACATTAAAAAAAGAATGCGTGAGTTATAATGTGTGCATATGCAAGCATACAGTATGCCACTTGTCTACTGAAGATCATCACCTAATAATTGCTTTATAAGTGTAAGCCATTATTAAATATTTTAAACTGCATGTTACCATCCTGCCTCTTAGTACAATCCACAGAGGTCACCATTTAAAAACTAATTATTTAGCATTGTACTAGCTGAGATATCACAAGGTTTTCCCACCTATTTATAGTGGGAAATAAAATCCCCTCACATCCTGCCAGGCATCTCTCTGGTATTGTGGAGTCTTAAATGCCTAGCTGAGAGGGATGGGACACAATGTGAATATTAATGATCTGGCTGAGCTGGCAACGCTGCTGTGTTTGGGTCACTGCCAGATAGGAACATTCACAAGGTGGAACTGGTCCAGGAGACAGATTTTTTCAGAGAATCTGGGTGAAAGCTGGAAAAGAACGCTTAGCTGCTACTTTATAAAGAGATTTCTGTAGTAAGCTAGAGAACCTGTAGAACTAAATGAGCTGTGACAGGGCTAGAAGGAAATTTTGAGCTGCTCGGGATGTTATGGTGAAGGACAAGTTTCTAGTGCTTAGATATATGAAAGTGAGTGAAAATGACAGGAAAATTAGAGCCAAAGCTTTCCTACAATCATTTAGGAGATGATAAACTGAGCTGTGCTGCAGTTTGCCTGCTACTGATTTGTCCAGCGTTACTTCTAACCACAAACTTTATCAAGAGCAGTTTATTTAATTACTTTAGTATTTGTGTTATTGAGCTTTAAAGTTAGGCTCTGCTCCCATGGATATAAAATTCCCATTGACTTTAGTGATGCAGCAGCAGGTCCTAAGTGGATTTGGTAGCAATGACAGGCTATGGATGGCTACTGCAACTGCCAATTGGTTGCCACTATTGGCCACCACATCACAAGGATCCCACACAACAGGGGAACTAAGTACATTTGAATTGTAAAGGAAAGAGTTGAAAGCCACTTGGGAGCCCTTATGTTTTTTCCATGCTCTGCTGTGGAAGAGGGCAGGGCAGCAGGTGGTGGAAGTCTGTGGGGAGCTGCACCAGCCCTCTGTGAAGACTGTTGCAGGGCTCCCTAACCAAATGTGGAGTGGAGCATGTCAAAATAGTCAAACAGCCGAGAGCAACCTTCGTTCTCCTTGGGAACCATTTGGGGTTATCTCAGCTGAGCTTTTCCTCCTCCTTCTTCCCACACCTCCAGGTGGCCCTCACAGTTGCTGAGCACTTTTCTCTGTGCAAAACTATTTACTTTCTATGGCCCAGATTCTCAGCTGGTGTAAACTGGCATAGCATCAGTGAAGTCAATGGAGCTACATCAATTTACTTCAGCTGAGGGCCTGGCCCTGTGCTCTTGGAAACTCCATTCTGTACCATTCTCTCATTTACTGAATGCTTTAAGCCGACATCCACAGACACTCATTTAAGAGCTTTATTATAATTTTACTGGAAAGCAATATTTTCTGGCACTTGAAGCTGTGGCTGGGTTTGCAGCAATTTAGCTTTTATCAGATCTTTGGCTCTTATTTTTTAGTCATTATTTCATATTAGTGGTGACCCTTCATTGCAGCAGTCACAAGGTGTTGAGGCAGGGCAGCTTTTCTTTTGCTAGCATCATAGTTAGAATCCTTTCTCCATCTTTTATAACAGGCATTAGGTATGCTGGGTTTGAATAGCTCCCGAGCATAACTAGACAGCTTTTGATCAGTTTGTCATCTAGCTCTGGGCTGATGCTCTCAAGTTTGCTTTTGGGAATACTGGAAGAGGGGAACATATGTGGTTGCAGGGCTTTGGCAGCCATCCAGATGGCCAGCATGGCCTATGTACAGGCACTAATGGAGCTATTATCCAGGAATAATGGCAGCAGGAGCTCAGCAGTCACAAAGGTTGCACTACATTGACTGTCCATGTCAACAATGGAACTGATGTTCATTAAGGATGGCAGGGGCTCTGTGGTGAATGAGTTAGATGCTGTTTGTGGACACTAAAAGAGCTGATATCCTTGGAGAGAAACATTAAAGTAGACGGTATCCATGTCCTGATTCACTTGCCCCTCTTCCAGTATAGAAGTCAAGGCTCTCTCCAGAGGATGATAGATGAGATCAATAGAAAGCCCAGAAGCAATTTATTGAATACAAATTTTGGTGTCTGCTATTCCAGCTTTGAGGCCATATTACTTCATGCCAACAACTCCTAAGCACAATCTAAACTCCTGTGTTCCAGGTTTGGTGTTAAGGGTTCAGCTAGCCCTCCACATAACCAGGTAAAACCTGACTTTCTCTGGTGATTCTCCACACCTTGAAGATCAGCATATGAATCTGAGTGCATCTTCAGTTGGTAGACAGTGTTTGGGTAACCAGTCATTGGGGAATCCAACAGAGTAAGAATCTGCAGAGCTTCAGCCTGAGACCATGGCCGTTCTAGGCTGCTGACCCCTCCACACTGCCACTAGACACTTAGGCTGGTTGCCTATGGGAGGACCCTTTGAAGGTAGGCTTGGCAAGAAGTACTGCCCCACTGGGCCTGATTGGCAGCCCCTCACAGCCCACTGATTGGCCAATATCAGTATATTAACTAGAAAGCCATGATTGGGGAGCTGTCTGAGAAACAACACTCCCTCCCTGCTCCAGACCTTGCTTGTGATAGCTCCTGTAGTCTGGCTTCTGACCCTGGTTTGTCCTGAACTTCACTACTCAATTGCAAGAGAACAGGAGTGGCTAAGAAGGGAGTTTTATGAGTGAGTTCTCCAGGTGAAGGAGAAACGATTGTGACCTTTGGGGTAAGTTTGCTGTCTGTAGTGTGTGTGTGTGTTTGTGGTGTGCTTGCTGCTTGACTGAAATATACCGTGTGGTCAGTTTATTTGGGGGGCCATGTGCTGAGCCTAGCAGCCTGCTAGGCAAGGCTGAGAGCCTCTTAACAAGGCTTTGATCCCTAAGCCCTTTAGCACCCATCAACCCTTAATCAGGGGCAGGGCTACTCAGGAAGACCAGGGCTTTAAAAAGCCCACTCCTAAGTGACCAGAGGAGCTAGTGAACAGGAGCGGCTAACAGGGGAGTTTTGCGAGGGAGTTTAAGGAGGGAATATTGAGTGTGAGGGGATGGCTAGATACTTAGCATTCTTTAAACTTAAAGCCTAAAACACCCCCCTAATAAAAACAAAACATCAACAAAGGGATGAGCTGCAGGAGTAAAAAGAGAATGCAGGCAGAAGTCAAGCAACAGAGTGGGGGCTATCCGGTTTATTTCACACAATGCAGCATGTATGATTACCTGCCCTATGGGCAGGTGGTGTATGTGTGCATTCAGTGTAAGGACCTCCTGGCCCTCAGAGGTTGTGCACAGACTTTGGAGACCAGAGTGGCTGAGCTGGAGTAGCTAAGGGAGACAGAAGTACATAGATGAAACTTTCCAGGGCACAAAAGAATGGTCCAAACCTCAGTCTGACAGTCTCTGTGCTGTTGAGGAAGATGAAAGTCTCAAGGAAGGAGAACATCCAACTGGAGCAGAGGGAAATGATCCCAAAGTTGGGACTCTCCTTCCAGAGGATGTCATTGTATCCTCTCGTACTGAGGATATTTCTCTGGGGGAGGGAACTCCAGTTATTAGGAAGAGATAGATAATAATTATGGGGGATTCAATCATAAGAAACATAGATAACTGGGTTTGCAATAACCAGGAGAACCACATGGTAACTTGCCTGCCTGGTGTGAAGGTTGTGGATCTCTCAAGACATCTAGACAGACTTGTGTGTAGTGCTGGGAGGAGCTGGTGGTTGTGGTACATGTAGATACCAATGACATAGGGAAGGATAGCAGAGAGGTCCTGGAGGCCAAATTTACTCAGCTAGGTAAGAGAGTGAAGTCCAGGACCTCCATGGTGGCATTCTTTTAAATGCTTCCAGTTTCACATGCAAGGCCAGTGGGATAGGCAGAACTGCAGGGTCTCAATTTGTGGATGAGACAATGGTGTAGGAAGGAGGGGTTTAGATTTATTAGGAGCTGGGGAAACTTTTGGGAAAGGGGGAGCCTATACAGGAAGGATGGGCTCCACCTTAACCAAAATGGAAACAGATTGCTAGCTCTTAAAATTAAAAAGGTCATAGAACAGTTTCATAACTAATGGCTGGGGGAACGCCGACAGGTGTGGAGGAGCATGTGGTTCGGACAGAGGCATCCCTTAGGGGAGGATCTATTAATGGAGATTCTCTGTCTTAGAAAGGAGGAGAGGATGGGAAATTATAAAATTTGAGTAGGATCTGATGAGAAATAGTCAAATGAAATAGTCCCATTCAATTATATCTTGTAAGGACAGACAGCTAAAAAGTGGCAAGTTTTTAAAGTGCTTATATACAAATGCTAGAAGTCTAAATAATAAGATGGGTGAACTAGAGTGCCTTGTATTAAATGAGGATACTAATATAATAGGCATCACAGGAAATTGGTGTAATGCAGATAATCAATGGGATACAGTTTCTTTACACCTTAAATGACTGATTCTTGGAGCATCTAGTCCTGGATCCCACAAGAGAAAAGGCAATTCTTGATTTAGTCATAAGTGCAGCACAGGATCTGGTCTAAGAGATGAATATAGCTGTACCACTTGCTAATAGTGACCATAATATAATTTAACATCTGTGTAGCAGGGAAAACACATAGCAGGCCAACACTGTAGCATTTAATTTCAGAAAGGGCGACTACACAAAAATGAGGAAGTTAGTTAAACAGAAATTAAAAGGTACAGCGCCAAAAGTGAAATCCCTGCAAACGGCATGGAAGCTTTTTAAAGACACCATATTAGATACTCAACTTAAATATATACCCCAAATTAAAAAAAAACATAGTAAGAGGACCAAAAAAGTGCCACTGTGGCTAAATGACAAAGTAAAAGAAGCTGTGAGAGACAAAAAGGCATCCTTTAAAAAGTGTAATTTAAATCCTATTGAGCAAAAAATAGAAAGGAGCATAAATCCTGGCAAATGAAATTTAAAAATATAATTAGGAAGGCCAAAATTTTTTTTGAAGAATAGTTAGCCAAAGATTCAAAGTAATAGCAAAATTTTTTTAAGTACATGAGAAGCAGGGAACCCGCGAAACAATCAGTGGGGCCACTAGATGATCAAGGTGCTAAAGGAGCACTCAAGGACAATAAGGCCATTGCGGAGAAACTAAATTAATTATTTGCATGGGTGAGGATGTGAGGGAGATTCCGAAACCTGAGCCATTCTTTTTAGGTGACAAATCTGAGGAACTGTCCCAGATTGAGGTTTCATTAGAGGAGGGTTTGGAACATATTGATAAACTAAACAATAAAAATTTGGACCAGATAGTACTGAAGGAACTTAAATAAGAAATTGCAGGACTACTAAGTGTAGTCTGTAACCTATCATTTAAATCAGCTTCTGTACCAAATGACTGAAGTCCAGTTTTTAAAAATAGCTCCAGAGGTGATCCTGGCAATTACAGGTCAGTAAACCTGACTTCAGTACTGGGCAAACTGGTTAAAACTATAGTAAAGAACAAAACTGTCCGACACATAGATGAATATAATTTGTTGGGGAAGAGTCAACATGGTTTTTGTAAATAGAAATTATGCCTCACCAATTTACTAGAATTCTTCGTGGGGGGTCAACAAGCATGTGGACAAGGGTGATCCAGTGGATATAGTGTACTTAGATTTTCAGAAAGCCTTTGACAAGGTCCCTTACCAAAAGCTCTTAAGCAAAGTAAGCTGTCATGGGATAAGAGGGAAGATCCTTTCATGGATTGGTAACTGGTTAAAAGATGGGAAACAAAGGGTAGGAATAAATGGTCAGTTTTCAGAATGAAGAAGAGTCTGTACTGGGACCAGTCCTATTCAACATATTCATAAATGATCTGGAAAAGGGAGTAAACAATGAGGTGACAAAATTTGAAGATGATACAAAACTACTCAAGATAGTTAAGTCCCAAGCAGACTGCGAAGAGCTACAAAAGGATCTCACAAAACTGGGTGAGCAGGCAACAAAATGGCAGATGAAATTCAATTTTGATAAATGCAAAGTAATGCACATTGGAAACCATAATACCAACTATACATATAAAATGATAAAATTAGCTACCACCACTCAAGAAAGAGATCTTGGAGTCATTGTGGATAGTTCTCTGAAAATGTCCACTCAATGTGCAACCACAGTCAAAAAAGCGAACAGAATGTTGGGAATCATTAAGAAAGAGATAGCTAATAAGACAGAATTTCATATTGCCTCTAGATAAATGCACGGTATGCCCACATTGTGAATACTGCATGCAGATATGATTGCCCCATCTCAAAAAAGATATATTGGAATTGGAAAAGGTACAGAAAAGGGCAACAATAATGATTAGGGATATGGAATGGCTTCCATATGATGAGTGATTAATAAGACTGGGACTTTTCAACTTGGAAAAGAGATGACTAAGGAGGGATATGATAGAGGTCTATAAAATCATGACTGGGGTAGAGAAAATAAATAAGGAAGAGTTATTTACTCCTTCTCATAACCCAAGAACTAGGGGTCACCAAATGAAATTAATAGGCAGCAGGTTTAAAACAAACAAAGGAAGTATTTTTTTCACACAATGTACAGTCAACCTGTAGAATGCCTTGCCAGAGGATGTTCTGAAGGCCAAGACTATAATAGGCTTAAAAAAAATTAGACACATTCATGGAGGATAGGTCCATCAATGGCTACTAGCCAGGATGGGCAGGGATTGTGTCCCTAGCCTCTGTTTGCCAGAAGCTGGGAATGGGCAACAGTGGATGGATCACTTCATGATTACCTGTTATGTTCATTCTCCCTGGGGCACCTGGCATTGGCCGCTGTTGGAAAATAAGGCCTGGTCCACACTAAAAAGGGGGTTCGAATTAGGGTACGCAAATTCAGCTACGGGAACTACTCACCCGTCCAGACACCGCGGAATCGAAGTCCGCGGCTCCAAGGTCGACTCCGCCACCGCCGTTTGCAGTGGTGGAGTACCAGAGTCGACCGTGGCGCTTCCGGAGTTCGAACTATCGCGTCTAGATCAGACGCGATAGTTCGAACTCCGTGAAGTCGAACTCACCGCGTCGACCCGCGCGGTGAGTATGGACCTGCCCTAAGATACTGGGCTCGATGGACCTTTGGTCTGACCTAGTGTGGCCATTCTTATGTTCTGTCTGTAACCTGGTGCCTGACTCTGACTTTCTGGTATCCTGATCTGACTCACTTCTGACCCTGCTATCTGCCTGCCAACTGCAACTTGGTGCCAGTCCCAGACTCCCTGGCATTCTGATCCAGCTGTTTCCTAACCCGACTACTTGTCTCCTGATTGCAATTTAGCAGCTGCCCAGGGCACACTGGCCACCCATGGCCTGGCCCTGACACCTGTCAGGTTGACATAGGCTATATAAAGGAGTGGGGAAATGAGAATAAGGACTAGTAAGAAAGCATAGCAACAAATAGGTAACTAGGGTGAGAGAGGGATGGGGATTCAGGAAGGATAACTCTGCCCCACATACATTTACTTCAAAGTGGTGCTGGTGAGGGAACCCAGATCTCTCAGAATAGGCTGGTAGTTGTGATGGAAAGATGTTCTCTTCCTTACCCCCTTTTTAGCAGCTGTATTTCATCCTCTCTCACAGCTTGACACGTGTTCTTTTTAAAGCAGCTCCCAAATTAACCTTATATAATAGATTATGATAATGAATGAAACTAGGTGAATTCTTAGAAGGAAAGGGGTAGTGAGGTCTTATCTCTCCCAAATTAACCTTCAGTGTGCCCATTCTCTCATTTATTTTGAGTCTTCTAATATTTGTTGTTCTTCTTAAAGATCCATCTTCTGGAGTCAAGTGATTACACGTGAAATCTCAGCTTTCATTTTAAAAAATGAATAGACATTTTTAGCCCTTAATCTTGTGATTTTTTTTTAAGTTATACTTATGACTTTTTGGAGCCTGATTCATAACTTTTGAACTCTTGAAGTTGGCAATGCTAATCCTGCATCACACACTTAACTAAAAAGCAGGCAAAAGTAGGATAGTCTTTGTTCAAGTGAATACACACCTGGTACATGAATGAATGATGATCATATTCCATTCTTTTCAAATTGCGCTTTGCATCTAGCAAGGCTTCACAATGCCAGCTGATCAGCCATAGTTCATCATGAACATGAGACACTTCCCAGCAGAGCAGAAGTAGTTTAATTTTCTACTCCTTGAACCCCCAAGAGTATATCACACTAAGTTGTCGTGTGCTTTGAGCCATCTGGCTTGGGACTTTATGGTGACTGACTGAGTCTAATGTAACTTTTTGTCTGTTACCTCATGTGTCTATAGTTAGGGAAGCACACAGATGCCCAAAAATGCCTTCTTTAAGACAAACCATTAGCTTTCTCATTCTTCAGGGTGGAAGTTCAGTAAACTAGCCTATTTTCCAGTGCTCTCTTAATACAAGAAAGGGAAAGAAAGAAAGGAACTTATGTGCTGTCACAGACATTTTGCCAGGGCTTTGTATAGCTCTGTTTTGAAATCACCACTCTCAGAGGAAATAATATGATTTTTTTAACAAGGTCACTGGGAGTAGCTATATAAAAAATTACCATTCTGACTTAATATGTCTCCATTAGCCTGCATTTTTTATGAAAAGGATAGCAGATGCTCTATCAGGTTATCAGGTGAGCAATAACATTCTTCTCACAGTTCTCATCTTCGGTGCTGTGACTGACAGACCTTATAGCATATGTAACTGGCTCTTTTGACACACAATGAAAATCAACAGTAAGTTTGCAGATTGCAAAGTCAAAGGGTGAAAAGATGGATGACTACTAGGTAGTCTGGCTACTAGTAAAAATAACTAAACTTAGAAATGATATATTTTTATGGGTCAGAAAGATAGTTTTCAAAAATATATTTACATTTGGAATGAAATACCCATACCCAATCTTTACCCCAATAGTTGGCTGTAAGATAGCTTTTGTGGGCTATTCGGGGTAGTTTCTATATTCCATCTCATGCACGTACGTTTTAATGATGTAAAATATGTTGCAGTAATGAGTGATTTCCACAGCAATACTACACATCCTTTAACATTTCGGCAATAGATGACTTCTGCTCTGAGATCAGTTCCAGTGTAGTATTAAAGTTAAAAATTTCCCCATAGTACCTATAGATAATTATTTGGTGATGCAGGCACTAATTAAGGTTACATCCTTACATGTAAAGTACTTTTCCCAGGAGTAAGGCTAGTGGGGAACTTAATTTTAAGTTTGCAACTTAAGTATGTTCTCTTATTTGTTTGAGAATCTGTCTGCTGTAGATTAGCAACATGCTTTTATGTTACATTTTTCTAGAGAGACAGGCTTAAAATGCACTTCCATTTAATATATATTTAGGTGTGCTTCTAATGTGTATTGCTAATACCGATAGATATGCTAAATATCAACCCATAAAACAAATATTAAAGTAATTTATCTGCACTGCCAATAAAGTTAAAAAAAGAACTAGATAAGTTCAAGGAGGATAGGTCCATCAAGGGCTATTAGCCAGGATGGGCAGGGATCAATGTTCCCTCTAATTTTTTTCATCCATGTGCAGAATAAATTTTGTTATTGGTGGTCAATGTGCGGATGTGCATCACCAGTAGAAACAAAAAACCTACATATAATATATATTTTTTAAAATTTACCATAGGGATAATTACATCAGCCAGGACAGGTTAGGCATTTTAGAATTCAGTACTCAAAGTATAAAATTTAAGTGTAAGAGAAATAAAAATTATGAAATGCATAGACCAGTCAAAACACTAAAATAACCACTCGGAAAGAATAAAAATACAGAGAATATATGTGCATTGTAGGAAGTACCAAGAAGTAACAACAATAATACAAGTATGTGTTGGGAGGTGACTGTGAAAAAGACTGTGTGTGTGAGACAGAGACAGTGTGTGTGCTGGCTGCTTGGGAAGTTTCTGAGAGACACTATGTGCTGTCTCTAAGGCACTCACTGAATGCTCTCTCGCTCTCTGTTGACTCTGAGCCCTGTCTCCCCTGCCCCTGCTCTGCAGAGATGGGGTACATGGGCAGGGGGAGGGGAAAGACAGAGAGAGAGAGCGCGTGCCTGCATATGTGTGTGTGTGTGTGTGTGTGTGTGTGTGAGTGGGGGAGAGAGAGAGACAGAGCCTGTGTGAGCTGGCTGCTGGGGAAGTCTCAGAGATAGTGTGCTGTCTCTTTAAGAAAGGCACTCACTTTCTGCCCAGCAGCTCGGAATCCTGAGCCAGGCTGTTCCCTCAGCCCTGCTCTCTGGAGATGGGGTACAGGGGTGGGGGAAGGGGGACACCCTGACATCAGTGCCTCCATCTCCCCCCCCACACACACACACACACTGCACAGCCAGCAGAAGGGTCCCGGGAGCAGCTGCAGGAGCAACATAGCTGAAAAGCAGTGGGAAGAGGGGCACCTGAACACATGCTGCCGGATGTGCATGGCTCAGCTAATTAGCTGCGTGGCACTTGAATTTCCTGTGGGCAGTCACCCAACCATCCAGCTTACAGGGAACACAGACAGGGATGGTGCCCACTAGCCTCTGTTAGCTGTTGAAGTTGTCACAGAAATCTGTGAAGGAGTTTACCCCATCTATCCAACTGTAGCAGGGTGCTGGTGCAAAGGCATCTAATTAGCCCCTGCTCAGCCAGCCCCAATCAGGGGAAATAGATTGGAGCTGGGGAGAAGCCTGGTGCCTGGCCTTTAGAATTGGCTGTACCTGCAGGCCTGAGGATTCAAGGGCTATAAAAGCTGGCTGGCAGCCAGAAGGAGGGGGAATGGCCAGGGGAAGGTCAGTCTCCAGGCTGAGGGGAGACTCGGTTTAGGAAAGGAGATTATCAGGCCTGTAAGCTCTGTACATAGCATAACACTGGTGGTGGGAGAACGTTGTGTAAATAAAGCCATGGGTGCTGCATAACTAGAAGCCTCTCTGAGCTTTACCGGGGAAGCCAGTGGACCCCAGGAAGAAGGGCGGACAGAGGACTTGTCACACCACCTCCTCCCAACTGCTAAATTAGATTTCCTTATCTTCAAAACACATGACCAAACTTCACTTTTCTGAACAGCAAACACTTCACTATAAAACCTGCTCCCAGATGCCTAAATTCTCCCAAATGCCATCCTGCATGCAAAAAGCAACATGTGCCTTAATGTTTACAAAGTGCTTCACAGACATGAGTTAATCCTCATGACCATCCCCTAAAGATAGGCAATTGCAATTATTATATCCCCACTTTGTAGATGGGGGACTGAAGATGAAGTAATTTGCCTAAGGCTACACAGCCAATCCACACTGGAGTTAGGATTAGAACTCAGGCCTAGCACTGGGTGAATTTTTTTCACCCAATTGTTTTTTTGCTAAGAAATGCATTTCCAGGTTAAAACCTATTCAGCGAATTTGGCCTCCCTCATTCACTCAGCTCTATTAGGACAGAGCACCTGACTTGTAGCCCAGCGCTGAAGCCCCTGGGCCATGATGCCTCTCACACCTTGTCCCAGCTACCAAACCCACCAATATTTTCCAATGACAAACATTCAACTCCAACCCCAAGCTGCAGAAATCCTTATTCTTCAACAGGACCAAATTACCTCCTGTTTGCAAATCTGAAGGAGATTTCAATGTGTGAAAAATGACGGGGTGTCTCATTTAAATATGTGAACACTGCAAAAGCATAAATGTGAATGTGTGAGCCATTGACAATACATACTCATTGTCAATATATAGTCCATTTTAATCTGAGGCACATGAGTGTTCTGACTCCACATCTAAAATATGTGCATATATTTGTGCCTGTGGGCACAGTGGAGATCATGAAGGTCTGAGAATTGAGAATGTGTATCAGACTTTCAGGATTTATTTGGAACACTTGGGAGTAACTGCCACATATGGAGAAGCTTGTCATATGCCTGCCATCCATTAGCACTTGGAAGCCAGATGCCTGTGTTAGGATTGAGTCCTGTGGTACTTTATAGACTAACAGACCTATTGGAGTGTGAGCTTTCGTGAGTGAATACCCACTTCGTCGGATGCATACCATGCTCCAATATATCTGTTAGTCTATAGGGTGCTCTTTGCTGCTTTTACAGATCCAGACTAACACGGCTACCCCTCTGATACTGTGTTAGGATTGTGGGCATAGGCATAAGGGGGAAGGTACAAATGTTTAGCAGTTGACAGACTAGCAAAGGGAACTCCTTTCTTTTTTTCTCTTCTTTCTTTTCTTTTTTTTGGGGGGGGGGGGATTCCTGAGTAATTTAGCAAGAAAATTACACTATAGTCACACTAATGTTGAGAACTAACACACTTGGGAAATTATCATAGCACTGTTATTTTGGCCTAACTGTATAGTCCATAAAGGAAAAAAAAATAAGACTTGGCTGAATTGAAAAGGGATCTGACATATTCTATATATGCAATGTGGTCAAACTAATTTTTCTGTGGGAAGTTCCCTGCTTTGGAATATCCCTTGGTACCTTTAAATTCACAATCTTAATGTTGTATGAACAGAAGTATTTGCATTTAATTAATCTAGTGAACAAATGTTATATTGCACAATCCATTTACCCAGTGCCACAGTTTCTTAAGAGAATATATTTCATATTCCCTAACATGCAGTTCATGAAAGGAAAGACAGCATCATCAAAAATGTATGGCTCAAAAAGATGGCAATAGAAATACAGTTAATAGTAAATGGGAAAACATGAAGAAATCAATGTAATTTAATTTTAAATCATGAAGTGAAAAGAAAAATGTTACTAAGTTACTCAAGCAAATGTTAATCTGTTGAAAATAGGAGCATTTGATGGAATATTCTACCATTTTTTAGAAAGCATTTAAAATAGCTGACCTTCATCACCTGAGTACTGCTGCTTCTAAACTGTTTAAAGAAGCTGTTAGATATTAATTCATAAATGCAAACCACATTGCTGCTCACTTCAAACAGGGCCCAATCCAACTCCAGTTAAAGTCAAAGGAAAGACCAGCACTGATGGGAGTGGAGTAGGATCAGTCCTGTAAGTCTCTGGGGTGAAGGCAGATCTAGAAGAAGGTATCATTAGTAGTAGATACTATGGCATATGCTTTTTATGGGCCTGATCCAGAGGTCAAAATCCGATTTGGAGTTTACTTCAGCGGGTATATGCCCAGCTGGAATCCAGGCTATGGTATTTATAAAGAGGCTTCTTCAAATCATGCAGAGCTCATAAACCCAGCATGCCACTCAGTTTTTTTTAACTTTAATTCCAGATTAGACCAAGGCCCCAGCCCAGTTGAGAAAACCTAAACTCTGTTTGTGTGCAGCTGCTCAGGCAGAGCTTGTAAGCTCTGTTGGCCATTTGTCCTGGCAAAAGATTACAAGCTCCACTGATGTAATTTCAAACCCAATGCTATCTTGTGTTTCGTTGCATGGCATGCATTGCTTATATATTGGATCAATAACCATTGCAAGATGTAGTCTCTTGGACCCAAGGCAAAGCTGATTTTCTGCTAAACAGTAAAGAATGGCATGTTGGTCATTAATGCTATAAATTGCTAGAAATATTTCTGAATTGGTTAACTTTTAAAACATTAGAGGGGTAGCCATGTTAGTCTGGATCTGTAAAAAGCATCTGACGAAGTGGGTATTGACCCATGAAAGCTCATGCTCCAATACTTCTGTTAGTCTATAATGTGCCACAGGACTCTTTGTCGCTTTTTAAAACATTGAAAATTCCAGTGATGCATTTTGTCAACCCACCCACAATTCTGCCGATGTAGTAGAAAGAGACATGAGGCATGGTGTAAAGCCTAAGGCCTGAACTATAGTCAGGCCCTGCTGAGATAAAGCAAACTTAGCAAGAGTTACACTATGATCAAAAGTCAGGCCCTGTTATAAAGCAGATGCCTGCTTCAGGTTCACTATCTGATACATGAACTTGGCAAGAACAGGGCTGTAATTGCAAAAACACAAGCACTCTTAGGCATTAAGTATTTATATATCACAACACCCTGATACAAGATTTTGGTGTAAACACACTCCCTAAAGATGATACAAGAACATATTGACCCCTCCTAAAGATAAGGTCAGGATGATAGATAGAGATGTTTTGATCAAACCAACATGTACAAGATGAAGGGTGGTAACTAACCATGTCAGAGGGGCAATACATAACTTGTTTGTATCACTGTATAAAAGAGGGATCTTAGAGGGCGTGTCTTTGTCTGGCCGAGGCGGGAATGGAAAGCCCTGTCATTCACTGAGCTGAGTTCTTTGTCACAGGCATACATGTGCTAGTGTAGACATTGGAATGGGGAGCTAGAACCTGGCTGAGTGCTTCGCTACTGAATGGAGTCTGTGGTCTTCTTGGGAAGTTCAATCAGAGCCTGCTGTACAGCCTATCTGGCCAGTGCCAAAGCAGCATGCAGAAAAACACATACGTGCAGGCAACAACTGACAACACTGTGGAATTGCAATCACCATCTAGAGCCATAGTGGGCAACCCACGGCATGTGGGCTGCACGTGACCCCCCAGGGCAATCTGTTGGTGGGTTGCCAGACAGTTTGTTTACATTTGCATGGCCACCCGCAGCTGCAAGTGGCTGTGGTTCACCGTTCCCACCCAATGGGAGCTCTAGGAAGCGGCATGGACTGCAGGTATATGCTGGTCACCACTTCTTGCAGCTCCCACTGGCCAGGAAAGGTGAACCGTGGCCACTGGGAGCTGCGGGCGGCCATGCAAATGTAAACGCCCTGTCTGGCGGCCTGCCAGCACATTACCCTGATGGGCTGCGTGTGGCCCATGGGCCGCAGGTTGCCCACCACTCATCTAGAGTGTTACAGCAGTGAAAAATTGGGCAGATTTTATTAACCATATTTTTAATCTTATATGAAATCTGTATCCATTTGATTGAATATAACAAGAAGGCTATATTTTGGCATCAGTAGACACTCCAAGTCTTTATTCAGGCCTAATCTGATGGTGTCCAGTTTGCAAATTAATTACAGTTCTGTAATTTCACGTTGGAGTCTGTTTTTGAAGATTTTTGTTGTTGAAGGATTGCCACTTTTAGGTCTGTGATTGAGTGACCGGGGAGATCGAAGTATTTTCCTACTGGTTTTTTAATGTTATGATTCCTGATGTCAGATTTGTGTCCATTTATCCTTTGGCCAAACCGGATAGTCTCTACACAGATCTACATGGACACTTATCAGATTAGGCCTGAATAAAGACTGGGAGTGGTTGGGTCATTACAAAACCTAAACCTAGTTTCCCCAATATTAATTTCTCTCTACTGTTACTCACACCTTCTTGTCAACTGTTTGAAATGGTTATTTTTCCTCCCTTGGTATCCTGCTGTTAATTGAATTATCTTGTTAGACTGACCTCACACTTGGCAAGGCAACTCCCATCTTTTCATGTATTTAGACCTGCTCCTGTATTTTCCACTCCATGCATCTGATTAAGTGGGTTCTAGCCCACAAAAGCTTATAGCAGAGATGGTGAGCTTTGTAGCTGCAAAGAGTTCTTTTAGAAATAGTCCATAGGTTATAGTGCAATGTTTATATTTCAGGGCAATCCAGTTAGAACTGGGATCTTAGTCCTTATGGCTCAAGCTTCCCCTGTATGAAGCCTCAAAGCAGATGTGAGACGACAGAGTCAGGACCCAAGGATCTTTTGTCCAATTTCATGTCCTTTTTGACAAGTTGGAGTTCCTCTGGGAGCAAAAGGTAATTAGCATGACTTTGAAGGAGGTCCATCACCTGTATTTAGCAATACAAATTAACATAAGGAAATTTTCTTGTTCTCCCACCATTCACAGATGACTTGTTATGCATTTCAAAGAGAGATGAATACAGAGATACCCTGTGTTTACAATTCATTTAAATGTCAAGATGTGCTTCTGATCTCTGAATTATCAGAATACAACATAGACAGGGACTCTTGACTACATTGCTGACCCCCTACCCATATATATGTAAATACACAGAACACAAACAATATCTCCCAATGTGTTTTTAAGGGTTGTTTAATTTCTGGCCATGCATCACAATTATATTAAATGCTCCTGCAGAGTTTGATCCTGATTCAACAAAGCACTTAAGCATAGTCCTAACTCTAAACATGTGCCTAAATCCCATTGAATTTAATGGGACTTCACTAGGTATTCTTTAAAAAATGGATGCCTCTAGCTTTGAAAGTGTTCTTACAAACAGATATTCTGTTTTCTGAAGGGGGAAAGCAACCATGGAAAAATATAGTGAGTGCCCTTAAAAAAACAACATTTGCCACATGTCATTTGATGAATTTCTGTACTTAGAATAGTGCAAATACTGATGTAAAATCAAATTCTGTGGCACAGTAACTTTTTAAAATGGCAAACGGCATTTATTTTACAAGCAGAAGTTGGCTCCCCCGAGAAGTGACCTTATAACCAGAGTGAGTATCATGTGTACTTATAAGTAGGACTAACAATGATTACTTGGTTGAATAACATTAGCACCAAACCTATATCTTTTGCTTGCTTGTAATGATACAGAAAACTTGCTACATCTGGCCAAGGCCTTCACCATTTACCCTCCAGTTGCCTTCACACTCCTGCTTGTGCATGTGATAACACAGCCTCCCTATGCTGCAGGTTGTCCAGTTGCACTCTGGCTCTGATATATGTACTGTGTAGGAGCTGAACCATTCAATTTCTCTACTGCATACACAATGAAAGAGACAACCTGAATAGGTTCCTGCATGCTCACCACTCCTCCTAGGGCTCCTTGCTAGGCATAAAATTGGTACAACATCCATACTTGAGGGAAGGGGAGGATAACTGTGATTCTGAAAATTAAATTCACAATGCTGGAGTTCAGCTTGCTTGCTGAATGTGGTGACCTAAGATTTTTGTTCAAACAATACTTCCAGCCTACTTGTACTTTTTTTTCTTTTTTTGCTCGGACGTTATGTGCATGAGGCTGAGCTGAAGGGGAAGCTAAAATGGAGAATGTCTGTTAGAATGCACAGCTAGAAACTGTGTAATGGCCATCTTGCAATGTAAAGTGTTAGTTAATCCACTGCCATCTGTCTTTATTTAACTTACCCACTCAACTGAGCACCACAAAAGTGGTGATGAAGATGTCAGTTGGATGTTTTCCACTGTTCACTGGTTTTCCTTCTTACCCAGGAGATCCAGTTATTTCTTTAAAACATGGATATAGATATTAGATAAAGGAAATTGTGATTGATTCTGCGGAGAAATTACATTTATACATTCCAAGTTGTCTTAATTATAATTACATTCTTGAACACAGAAGACTATTTTGAATATACCTCTCTATAAACAGGTGAAATATGTTTCTGTTTTTATTATACTAGACACCTGCATTAATTTACTCAAAGGTTAATGTTAGTTGCTGAGCTCTATAGAGGTTGACAACCTGCCTTTTCACAGGCTGGATGACAGTACTGACTTACATGTGATGGTTTTTAAATATGTGTCATGGGGAATAACTGATAGGAGCACACATGGGAATTAGCTGTCAGGAAAGAGGTGCCAAGAAAACCTCAGGTGGCTATGTGGCTTTGCCATAACCCACACTTTATGTTTGTATAAACATACAAGGGGGGAAGGATAGCTCAGTGGTTTGAGCATTGGCCTGCTAAACCCAGATCACTTAGGGATCTGGGGCAAAATCAGTACTTGGTCCTGCTAGTGAAGGCAGGGGGCTGGACATGATAACCTTTCAGGGTCCGTTCCATATATTATATTTGCTTAACTGTTTTAATCCACTGTAGTTCTAGGAGCCATTTTTTTCCATAAAACATTCCCATTTTTTAAAGGAACACACAAGTACCTAAGTTATGGATGGAAAGTCTGACTTAACCTTAAAGATTCTGAATTTTATCTTAATGTGGGCCAGGGGTTGTGGTGGATCTCCACCAATGGCAACTTTTAAAATCAGCACTGGTTGGAAATATCTGATAGTGGTAAATAATGCTGATCGCAGCTATAGAGCCAATTTAAATTCAATGGAAAGATTCCCATTGATTTCAAAGGGCTTTGTATCAAACCCTTAGTGAATAAGTTTTCACAACTTCCTTTTGAAGAAGGTGCTGGGACCATCTTAGATAGGAAACTGAAGTACAGACAGGATAAATAACTTTCCAAGGTCACAAAGTAAGTCTACGGCAGAGTGAACTTTTCTGGACTTGTTCCTGTGCTTTAACCACTAGTCAAAATGTCTTTTCATAAACAGCTTTTCCTGTGGCACTTTAGCTTTTCCTCGCTTGGTCCTTCTTAGAAGTGAAAAGACAAACAAATGATAGTGAAAAAAAACAACTGACCAACAAAACAACAACAACAAATGAGCAAATTCATTCAATCCTTATGAACAAGTCTGGTTGGTTCAGAACATAATTTAGTGTGTATGGATTCCTATTTTATTAAAATCTGCTTGCCCATTGCATACTTCTGTCATGATATTATTAAATACCTTACAAAGAGTCAAACTAGGGAAAAATAAATATTCCCAAAGTGAAGTTTTACAAAAGAAATCAGTCAGTGGCTGAGAGGGAGGAAGAATCATGGAGAACAGCATAAGTGAATGTCACCAAGTATGGATGGTCATGGGGAGGAAACAGAAAAGGCCTACACTGTAGTATTGTGAATGGATATGATGTCAGAGGAATGTAGAGATGTTAGAGACCTGGGGGTGGGGGGGCCCACGGTCACCTTCCTCTGCAGCATGGGGCATGTGTCACTTGCAGGTTTAAACTAGTGTGAATGGTGGATTCTCGGTAACTTGAAGTCTTCAAATTGGGATTTGAGGACTTCAGTAACTCAGTCAGAGGTTATGTGTCTATTCCAGGAGTGGCAAGGTGAAGTTCTGTGGCTTGCAATGTACAGGAGGTTAGATTAGATAATCATGTTTGTGCTTTCTGGCCTTAAAGTCTATGAGTGACATAAATCAGGAGGGCAATTGAGTTGGATTTGGAGATAAAAAGGAAGGCTCTGAAGTTGATGGATGGAAATGATAGGTGCCTGCTTCTCAGAAAAAAAATAATGTGGTGGGAGGGGAGAATTCTGGAATCCCTTAAACTTGCAGAGTGAAGATTTATTAAGATCATAGAAGTGATCATGTCAGGAATTAAGCAGAGGAAATAATCAAATGAAAATAAATATATTGAAAATGTTTGAGACGGTGGCAAATGAACTTGCATATAAAGGAGACATAAGAGGAAAGTGGTTCAGAGTCTAGGATAACTCCAAGATTACTGAGGAAAATAAGTCTGAGTGAGTGGGATGTAGGAAAAAGGAATTTTAAATCCAAAGATATTCCAGGATAGGATCTCCAACTGGTGTAAATTCAAATAACACTAGTGATTTCAGGTCAATAACAATGTCCCCATCTGCTCAAGCCTACACTGAGGTGGAACCAAAGAAAAAATCTGGGAATTGTGACAGACCCTGTGCTCTGTGTCTCCCCTCCACACATACATATTCATTGCACTGAGTCGGTATTGGCCACAGTAGAGAATCTGTTTTCAAGCTTAATTTACAAAAATTACCAGACCAAAACCATGGCTAAACAAACTACTTCTCAGCTCTCCTTTAGTAATTAATATGATTTCATTATGATAATGCAGGCGTTCATTATCGGGCTGTCCCTTGCCCAGCCAATCATACTGGCCTGCCAAACTGTTTCTAGCCCTGGTAGGTCATGTACTATCATCTCAAAATCTGATTTCCATTTCTATCTTCCCCTCTCACAAATACTTTGACATAATTTTAGTTGTCACTGTTTCAAGAGCCAACAGAGTTAGAAAACTATGCTTGCAACATATGAAACATCTTGTAAATCTGGCTTTCAAACAGGTAAAAGTATCCACCTCCTGTTCTAGCAGCCCATGTGATATTAGCTGCTAATGTCATGTCAGAATTGAAATGGAGTTACAATATTCTGATTGCAATTGTAATGTTTAGAATTTCACAGGCCACCGGAGCTAAAAATGAATTATTGGCAAGCGAAGAATCCTAGCTACTTCTCAGTGGCACAACGCTCTTCAAGCTCCATATCCACATATTCAAGGGCCTACATAACTCTGTCTCTCCATGTTTGAGCCTTTGTTATAATCTACATCACACTTCACCCCCTCTACCAATCACAGAATCATAGAATCATAGCCATCCAAGGAGTGAAGTTCTGGAATAGCTTTCCAAGGGGACTAGTGGGGGCACAAGACATATCTGGCTTCAAGACTAAGCTTGAAAAATTTATGGAGGGGATGGTATGATGGGATAGTCTAATTTTGGCAATTAGTTCATCTTTGATTATTAGCAGGTAAATATGCCCAATGGCCTGTGATGGGATGTAAGATGGGGTGGGATCTGAGTTACTACAGATAATTCTTTCCTGGGTGCTGGCTGGTGAGTCTTGCCCACATGCTCAGGGTTTAACTGATTGCCATATTTGGAGTCGGGAAGGAATTTTCCTCCAGGGTAGATTAGCAGAGGCCCTGGAGGTTTTTCACTTTCCTCTGCAGTGTGGGGCATGGGTCACTTGCTGGAGGATTCTCTGTACCTTGAGATCTTTAAACTATGATTTGAGGATGTCAGTAACTCAGACATAGGTTAGGGGTTTGTTACAGGAGTGGGTGGGTGAGATTCTGTGGCCTGAGTTGTGCAGGAGGTCAGACTAGATGATCATAATGGTCCCTTCTGACCTTAAAGTCTATGAGTCTATGAGACAGGAAGGGACCTTGAAAGGTCTTCTAGTACAGTCCCCTGCACTCATGGCAGGACTAAGTATTATCTTGACCATCCCTGACAGGTGTTTGTCTAACCTGCTCTTAAAAATCTCCAATGATGGAGAATCCACAACCTCCCTACGCAATATATTCCAGTGCTTAACCACCCTGACAATTAGGAAGATTTTCCTAATGTCCAACCTAAACCTCCCTTGCTGCAATTTAAGCCATGCCTCCTCCCATATGTTATTTAGTGATATAGAAACAGACAACTGGATGGAACCTCCTAGATCATCATCACCTCCCCTGCTGTTAAAGGCAGCCCTGTCATACATTTCCATTCATAAATTTATCACGTTTCAACCACTCATATTGGGTTGCTTCTCCTGCACCAACCACTGTGCCCCTTTACAATGGTCTCTAATCCTGGAAAACCCTTCCTGAGCTCTATACAGGGCTACCTAATACCTTCTCCATTGTCAAATCCTCCCTAAAGACTCCCAAGAAACTAGCTGACTAATTACAGAGACATTGAGGAGTACTTGGAAGCAATTTACATATATTTAACAACCTTCTCCCTTCCAGTGTTGTGTTACTGAAGAGTAGCCAGTTCCCATCTTGACCACTTTACTTGCGTGATAGTCAAGGCCCTGTGATGAGTTTGGTCACAGAGACTCGCCTCGAGACTGTCACTCGATGAGCTGAGATACCACTGAGAACAACCCTCCTGCCAAAACAGGTGCCCCTCTGCTCCTGTCTTGCTGAATAAGACAATCCAGTCAGCTTGAGCACAGACCCAGAGGCTTGGCCACGCCTCTCTGCAGTTCACTGAAACTGAGATTCACTCAGCCCAGGGGCTTCTCAGTTAACAGGGACTTTCCCAGCACCCAGAGTTCAGCCTTTCTGGGAGCTTGAACCCCAAATAAATGCATTTTACTTTGGATAATTTACAGGGTAAATTCATAAATTGTCTTCCCTCTATAACACTGATAGAGAGAGATGCACAGCTGTTTGCTCCCCCAGGTATTAATCACTTACTCTGGGTTTATTAATAAACAAAAATGATTTTATTAAGTGTAAAAAGTAGAATTTAAGTGGTTTCAAGTAATAACAGACAGAACAAAGTAAGTCACCAAGCAAAATAAAACAAAAACACACACGTCTAAGCCTAATGCGTTAAGGAACTGATGACAGGTAAAATCTCACCCTCAGAGATGTTCCAATAAGCTTCTTTCACAGACTAGACCAGGGGTTGGCAACCCCAAAGGTGGCACGTGAGCCGATTTTTGATGGCACGTGGGGCGGGCTGAGCCGCTCAGCCTGCTGCCGCTTTGGGGTTCCCCCTGCTGGCCCCTTGCCAGCCAGGGTCCCGCCGCTGGTCCCACTCAGCGCCCGCTGCTGGCCTGGGGGAAGGAACCCCAGGCTGGCAGCGGGCTGAGACCCCGGCTGGCAGCAGCCAGCGTCTGAAACCCCAGAGGGGGGCTGGCAGAGACTCTCAGCCCACCCCTGAAACCCCAGAGCTGGGCGGGCTGACCCACTCGGCCTGCTGCCGCTCTGGGGTTCTGGCTGCTGGACCCTTTCCAGCCGGGGTCCCCGCCGCAGCCCCATTCACCTTGCTTCCAGCGCAGGCCCCCTGCCAGACAGGGTCCAAGCTTCCAGCCCTGCTCAGCCCTACCAGACACCAGCTCCACTCACCTCAGCTGCCGATCTGGGGTTCCAGCCGCTGACCTCCTGTCAGACGGTTATCAACTTATAACTCAGAAGCCTGTGTGCAGCTTAAAGTATCTAAATACCAGACATTGGAAAACTCAGCAAGGACAAGGATCACACTAAACTAATAAGATCTGCATTTTAATTTCATTTAAATAAAGCTTCTGAAACAATTTGAAAACCTTGTTTACTTTACATATAACAGTAGTTTGGTTATATATTATAGACTTATAGAGAGACCTTCTAAAAAACGTTCAAATGTATTACCGGCACACGAAGCCTTAAATTAGAATGTATACATGACGACTCGGCACACCACTGCTGAAAGGTTGCCGCCCCTGGACTAGACTCTTTCCAAGTCTGGGCCCAATCCTTTCCCCTGGAACAGTCCTTGTTAGTTCCAGCAGCCATCTCAGGTGCTAAGCAGGAGTTTTCTCATGAGTGGCAGCCCCTATTGTCCTGCTCCACGCTCTTTTATGGCTTTGGCACAAGGCTGAGATTTTTTTGTCTATGTTTGTCCCCACTCCTGCCTCATCAATGGAAAAGTACAAGGATTAAGATGGATTCCAGTATAATGTGACATGGTCACATGTCCTATAAGACTCCAGCCTCCATTCTTCCTGATCTGGCCCACACTAAACAGGAAGGTTTGCAAGTAAACAGAGCTATTTACAGTTCATTGATTCTGAAGCACCCTTAATGGCTTCCACTTAATATGTTTACTTCAGTAATACAAGTTTATATCTTATTCTCCTAACTCCAGACATAGAAATAACACATTCAAACAAATAGGATGAACACACTCAGTAGATTATAAGCTTTGTAATGATACCTTACAGGAGACCTTTTGCATAACGCATATTCCGGTTACATCATATTCATTTATGAAAATATGCAACGTCACAGTCCCTTCCTCTATATTTTGTCTCTGTGCTGTTTAGATTTTGAGCTCCTGTGACCAGAGATTGATTTCTATAACACCTAGGGCATTGTGGATACTTCTAGAAGTATATAATTGTATTTGTTTCCAGAACTGGGTGAGGTAGTATCCTTTATTGGACCCACTTCTGTAGGTGAGAGAGATAAACATTCGAGCTACACAGAGTGCTTCTTCAGGTCTGGGAAAAGCTGATCTGACCCGAAGACGTAATCTGTCTAGCTTGAAAAGGTGTCTTTCTCACATACTGTTTATTGAGCCAGCTTCTGTATTACCTCACCCACCTTGTCTCTCAAATATCCTGGGACCAACACAGCTACAACAACACTGCATACTTCCAGCACTGACAGTGAGCTGGGTGACCTTCTTGACTGGTGTGAACTACATATTGTAGAAATTAGTATAGCCAGTCCCAGATCTTGAACTAGGTCACTCTTAAATAACCAGAAGAATGACCTTTTTATAGTAATTTTCATACATAAAGTTCTCTGAAATGCTTTGCAAAATAACTCACAAACTACCTATAAAAACATTTTGACATGTAGCCACTTCTGACGTGAAACATATATACCATAACAATACTCTTCAACACCCCACTGTAGTGTGGGGTGGGAAATGACAAATGTCTTATCTAGATGAAACCATATGAGAAATCTTAAATATGTGAAATGTAATTACCCAATCTGGAATTGGTTTAATCCAAAAGATTATATTTTAAGCAATATTTTGCCCCTTAACATCATGCTAGTTGAAGGTTTATTACCATCTCAAAAGGAAGAGAGCCTACTAAATTGCCAAGTGTACTTTCTGCAGCCACCTACGTTTTCCAACAGCTGACCTTGTCTGACCATTTTTAGTTTTGAGAAAAGATCACAGCTTGAGGTGACAAAAAGTTTCTGGAAATGGGAAACCTTGTTTTATTTATTTGAAAATTGGTACTAAAATTGATTCTAGAATGGATATATTGTTTGCCAAGTTTCAGCCCAGAACAAGATTTTACAGCTAAGTTATAAATGACACAAGTGCTGACACAAGTCTTAAGCATACTAAACTGAACACACACTCTAATATATGCATGTCTGTCTCCTTCATACCGTAGCAAATATGTCACACTATGCAGATGACTCAGCTTAATGAACAACCTCATTAAAAAAGAGTTTATGTGGCTAAACAATGAGAAATAATTTTTAATGTTTTAATTTTTGTGGACGGAACTAGTATGCATAAAATTAAATCCAGCAAAAAGTAAAGAGATTTATTTTTAGAGTGAAAACTGTGACTGAAAATTGTCATTGGGTAGAGTACAGCTGCTGGGTCAGGGTTTCAAACTGGAAGAAAAACATTAACACTTTTTGGCACCATGTAAACAAAAGAAATGTTCATGTAAAATGTGTCTGGATACTCATGTAGTGTGTCAGAACATTTTTTTACTTAGACTAAATTAAGTTATATTAAAGTGCATGGAAGAGGACTTAGTGGCAGCTCAGCAACTGTACAAAATATGTACACTACCACTTTAGAGAAATGGATATACCTCGGGGGGGGGGGGGGGTGAGTTGCAACCCCAAATCTAAAATCTATCAGATAATTTAAAAGGAAGGCTTAAATCTCAGCTGAAAAGCTTGTTACGGAAATACATTCAAAACACTGCTGAAGATCCTAGTTAACAGTCAAATTTGAAATTGACCATTGTTGTTTGCAACATTGTTGTAGCTTGTCTGTTTCACTAACAGAAGTTGGTCCAATAAAAGATACTACTTCACCCACTTTGTCTCTCACATTTGAAATTTACTGTTTCAAAACCTGAGTTAAAACTAATTCTTAGGCTCCTGAATCCTCCAGCCACTTCTTGTAGTTGTCAACTATTTTACTATCTCTAAAATATTTTTCGTCCCTACTGCATGGAAAGATCCTCCAGAACTGGGTGGGGTGGGACTGTCAACAGTAAAGTATTGTTGATATATCTGTGGGCTGGACCCTAGCAGGGACCGATGGGGCTTCTGTTGTATTCCCTCATTGCTCTTGGATGGGCAAGTAGCAACTGAAGTCAATAGCGCTGTTTGTCATCTGTTGTTTTTGTTTTTTGTTTTGTTTTTGGCCAGAAGGTTGTGACCTTTTCATATTGGTACAGATCTGAGTATGTTTATCGATGCCTCTGTCACTTTGAGACTGGATTACTGTGATGTGCCCTAGGGAGCTGCATATAAAGAATTTGGAATGCTGCACTGGCTCACACTGCACTTCTGCTCTATGCCAGGTGCAATGCAAGTTGTTATTCTTGACCTACAATAGAAAGCTCTGTAAGCTAATGACCTGAGATAATCTTTCTTTCTGTGATACTCTGGGATTTGAAATAGAGGAGGCTTTCAAACTGGCTTAAGTAAATTGGGGGTTCTCAGTCTTTGTCTGCATTTACTCTTTTTTTCTGATACTATTTTGTTCTCCTATCTTTTTCCTGATTTATGTGTGCTTTTTAATGCTTTTTTTTACTTTTTATTTCTTAAATGGTCCTTTCCTTGACAATACTAATCATATTTAAAATGTGCTAAACCGGGGGCGGGGAGGAAGGGGAAAGAGAGGGAGATAGACACTGTATATTAAATGAAATGATTCCAAATCTCAGTTCTGTTTTTTTGATGTTTCAAACAAGTAACGATGTGCTATGAAGATGTTTTATATACCAGCACTTAAATATAAACTTTAAAAAAAAATCTTTTCCATTGTTTAAATCTTTATTGTTAAGCTTTATTTGCTTTTAAAGCAGCCGGTAGGGAATGTTAACTGAGCAATTTGAAGCTTGAAAGAGTTCCTTAATGGAGGCCTGTGCTACCTGCATTTGAGGAAATAGTAAACATTTACTTTTTGGAAATGGATGAAACCAGAGAGGAAAATGAAGCTGTAACAAGCTCTAGTTGGCAAGACAGCCAGTTATTAATTAATAATAATTAATAATATGTCTTGCTGAAATGAAATGGGGAAACTAGTAAGTTATGAACTGAAGATAGGTGGGGGAAGAGTCTGTTTATAGCACATTGACAAGCTCAGATGTTCTATGTCTGTCACCTTTCTCATATAAGGTGGAAAGGTCATGTGAGAAAGTGACACATAGCATGTAGCTGTCTGCTGCCTGTGATCTTGCTTTTCTCTCATAATTGAGAACTAAGGTGCTTGCAGTGTAAGACCCCTGTCATAATGAAACACCCGGGCAGCTTTTCACTGCAGAACTGGGCTTTTTTTGTGGGGGAAGAACTTTGACTTCCACAGCAGAGTATGAAATGCCACCAAAGTTCATAATCTGAATCCTTTCTTCTTCATTTATGTCTACAGCATAGTTGTGCATAGTTAGGCTTGGCAGAATTTTTTATTTATTTATTTATTTTTATTTGGATGAATAACATTGGTATTTATTTTTAAGCATTTTAAAAAAACAACTAAATTTTCACAGTTGCAGAGAATTATGGAGGGGGTCAGACTAATTATTTAATGACAGTAGACACTGAAAGTCAGAAGGCTGAATCTTTATAACTGTTAAAACACAAATTGTCAATATTACATATCAAATATATAACATTAATATCCTAAAAACAAAGTCTAATAAGTTTTCTCAAGCAGCATTTTTCTTACTTTACGTATCTGTAATTCTGATTATTATCAATGGAAGTATTTTTCCATCAGTTCGTGTGCATTCGATGAAATTGATGTTTACTGATATTTGCTGATAAAAATCCAATCCTTCCAAGCCTATCCATAGTGCTCCACAGCTACATGATCTACTACTAAGGAACCTGTCTCTGGAGGAATGGAACAGAGTCTATACCCATAAACTGGCATATAAATGGACATTAGACAAAATACAAAGAAGAGAAGGAATACCACACAAGATGTATTTATCCCTTCCTTTTACGTGTGTGTGTGTGTGTGTGTGTGTGTGTGTGTGTGTGTGTGTGTGTGTGTATTTTATCCCATAGTTACTTGCTTTCTTGGATGTTTTTTTCTAAGGCCTGCCAATTTACTTTAGTTTTTCTTTGACCCTTTTCAGTTAGGGATGTGAGTCAAAGAAAATAGTATATACAGTCTGTATGGGTTTTTTGTTGTTGCTCTTTACCTTATTAAGAAACTAAAGAGATGTAGTAGTCAAGGTGAGACATGACCAGTCCATGGAACCATACTTTGGTAGTAGGGATAAGAACATAAGAACATAAGAACGGCCGTACTGGATCAGACCAAAGGTCCATCTAGCCCAGTATCTGTCTCCGACAGTGGCCAATGCCAGGTGCCCCAGAGGGAATGAACCTAACAGGCAATGATCAAGTGATCTCTCTCCTGCCATCCATCTCCATCCTCTGACGAACAGAGGCTAGGGACACCATTCTTACCCATCCTAGCTAATAGCCATTTATGGACTTAGCCACCATGAATTTATCCAGTCCCCTTTTAAACATTGTTATAGTCCTAGCCTTCACAACCTCCTCAGGTAAGGAGTTCCACAAGTTGACTGTGCGCTGCATGAAGAAGAACTTCCTTTTATTTGTTTTAAACCTGCTGCCTATTAATTTCATTTGGTGACCCCTAGTTCTTGTATTATGGGAATAAGTAAATAACTTTTTCTTATCCACTTTCTCGACATCACTCATGATTTTATATACCTCTGTCATATCCCCCCTTAGATATGGATGGAAAGGAGAATGTACTTAGAGACATTAGAGAGGAAAACTCATCATGATTTCATAACAGCCTGGGTGTGAAGTGAAGGGTGGAGGAAAGGGCATAGGCGTAATTTGACTGCTATATTGGTGGGTAGGGACAAAACACATGAACACACCCACATAAGTGAAGACAGTTCCCTTGGCTCACTGGCTCTCTCTCTCCCCCACCCCCTCTGCCAGGAGTGATACCTGTGGTGCCAGTGCTCAGGTGCGGGGGCAGGGCGAGAATGGGCTAGCTTAACAGGTGTAGTAGGAAGAGAGCCTGAGACATAAGCCCTTGTATTAGCGGCCTGGTATGAGGCAGGACCTGCTTACAAAATCTGGCAAGAACAGGGCTGATATTGCAGAAATACACATTCCTATGAAGTGCTAGTTAAAGAGTACTGATATGTACTAATTTGAAGACATTCCGATATCAAGTGGTACCAGAACATCGTGATATCAAGGATGGTACAAAAACTTATCTTTTAGGAGGGGTTGGTGTGTTCTTGTTATCCTTGGAGACACAGGAACACACTGACCCCTCCTAGAAGTTAAGGTCAGGATGACAGTACGTAATAGAGATGTTTTGATTGAAACAACATGTACAAGGTGATGGGTGATAATAGCCACTTCAGATAGAATTAACTCTGTGTCAAAGGGGCAGTACTAACTTATTTGTATCAGGGTATAAAGATGTATTTTAGAGGGAGTATTTTTGTCTGGCTTAGAGAGGAATAGAAAGTCTCACCATTTACTGAGCTGGTTCATTTTTACGGGCATGTATGTATTAGTGGTCAGGTAGAGTCTGCAGAATACTAGTAACATGCCTCTTTGACAATAAACCCAGCTGGTTGCCTTCATCCCTTAACAGATCTTGTGGTCATTGGGCAGTTTGCTCGAGGTCTGCAATGCCGTCTGTCTGCCCAGACCTGGGGCAGCACACAGAGGGAACACATACACACAACCATACATCTCTAAACATCTAACCACAACAGGGTAACCCTAGTTAATGCTGGCAGCCACTCTGGCACCAGCTGTTGCAGGAATGTCATGATTCTGGTGGTGCTGCTGCAGCCACCTCCCCTCTGGGGCTGCTGCTGCTGCCTGCGGGGAGCCACATGCCAGGCTCCTGCTTCTGCCCACCCATTCCTGTATCTCCTTCTCTTCCCCATCTCCTCCCACTTCCTCTCTCCAGTGTCCCATGCCCTATCCCATCCCCTTCTCTTCCCCTGCCCCACCCCATCCCCCTTTCCCACTGTGTCTTCCCCGCACCCCACCCCACCTCTTGCCCTGCCCCCGAAAGGTACTCTGTACAGACCCTGGACTTCAGAAAAGCAGACTTTGACTCCCTCAGGGAACTGATGGGCAGGATCTCCTGGAAGAATAACATGAGGGGAAAAGGAATCCAGAAGAGCTGGCTGTATTTTAAAGAATCCTTATTGAGGTTGTAGGAAAAAACCACCCCAATGTGTAGAAAGAATGGTAAATACGGTAGGCAACCAGCTTGGCTTAACTGTGAAACCCTTGCTGATCTTAAACACAAAAAAGAAGCTTACAAGAAGTGGAAGATTGGACAAATGACCAGGGAGGAGTATAAAAGTATTGCTCAGGCATGCAGGAGTGAAATCAGGAAGGCCAAATCACACTTGGAGTTGCAGCTAGCAAGAGATGTTAAGTGTAACAAGAAAGGTTTCTTCAGGTATGTTAACAACAAGAAGAAAGTTATGGAAAGTGTGGGCCTCTTACTGAATGAGGGAGGCAACTTAGTGACAGAGGATGTGGAAAAAGCAAATGTACTCAATACTTTTTTTTTTGCTTCTGTCTTCACAAACAAGGTCAGCTCCCAGACTACTGCACTGGGCAGCACAGTATGGGGAGGAGGAGACCAGCCCTCTGTGGAGAAAGAAGTGGTTCAGGACTATTTAGAAAAGCTGGATGAGCACAAGTCCATGGGGCCAGATGTGCTGCATCCGAGGGTGCTAAAGGAGTTGGCAGATGTGATTGAAGAGCCATTGGCCATTATCTTTGAAAACTCATGGAGATCAGGGGAGGTCCCGGATGACTGGAAAAAGGCTAATGTAGTGCCCATCTTTAAAAAAGGGAAGGAGGAGGATCCAGGGAACTACAGGCCAGTCAGGCTCACCTCAGTCTCTGGAAAAATCATGGAGCAGGTCCTCAAGGAATCAATACTGAAGCACTTAGAGGAGAGGAAAGTGATCAGGAACAGTCAGAATGGATTCACCAAGGGCAAGTCATGCCTGACTAACCTAATTGCCTTCTATGATGAAATAACTGGCTCTGTGGATGAGGGGAAAGCAGTGGACATGTTATTCCTTGACTTTAGCAAAGCTTTTGATATGGTCTCCCACAGTATTTTTGCCAGCAAGTTTAAGTAGCATGGGCTGGATGAATGGACTATAGGGTGAATAATAAGCTGGCTAGATCATTGGGGTCAACGGGTAGTGATAAATGGCTCCATGTCTAGTTGGCAATCCTGGGGCCGGTTTTGTTCAATATCTTCATTAATGATCTGGAGGATAGCATGGATTCCACCCTCAGCAAGTTTGCAGGTGAAACTAAACTGGGAGGAGTGGTAGATATGCTGGAGGGTAGGGATAAGATACAGAGGGACCTAGACAAATTAGTGGATTGGGCCAAAAAAAATCTAATGACATTCCACAAGGACAAGTGCAGAGTCCTGCACTTAGGATGGAAGAATCCCATGTATTGCTCCAGACTACGCACTGAATGGCTGGACAGCAGTTCTGCAGAAAAGCTGGATATGAGTCAACAGTGTGCCCTTGTTGCCAAGAAGGCTAATGGCATTTTGGGCTGTATAAGTAGGAGCATTGCCAGCAGATCGAGGGACGTGATCATTCCCCTTTATTCAACATTGGTGAGGCCTCATCTGGAGTATTGTGTCCAGTTTTGGGCCCCACACTACAAGAAGTATGTGGTAAAATTGGAAAGAGTCCAGCGGAGGGCAACAAAAATGATTAGGGGGCTGGAGCACATGACTTATGAGGAGAGTCTGAGGGAACTGGGATTGTTTAGTCTGCAGAAGAGAAGAATGAAGGGAGATTTGATAGCTGCTTTCAACTATCTGAAAGGGGGTTCCAAAGAGGATGGATCTAGACCGTTCTCAGTGGTAGCAGATGACAGAACAAGGAGCAATGGTCTTAAGTTGCAGTGAGGGAGGTTTAGGTTGGATATTAGGAAAAAAGAGGGTGGTGAAGCACTGGAATGGGTTACCTAGGGAGGTGGTGGAATCTCCTTCCTTAGAGGTTTTTAAAGTCAGGCTTGATATAGCCCTGGCTGGGATGATTTAGTTGGAGATTGGTCCTGCTTTGAGCAGGGGGTTGGACTAGATGACCTCCTTAGGTCCCTTCCCACCCTGATATTCTATGATTCTATTATTCTAACTCATAAATTGTCCCCCTCTGTAACCCTGATAGAGAGATATTCACAGCTGTTTGCTCCCCCAGGTATTAATTGCTTACACTGGGTTACTTAATAAGAAAAAAGTTATTTTATTATATATAAAAAGTAGGATTTACACCTACTTAACATGAACTAATAAACAATGATGAACTAATGAACTAATGAACCAGTAATAAAAGACAGAACAAAGTACGTTACCAAGCAAAATAAAACGAAACATGCAAGTCTAAGACTAATACAGTAGGAAACTGATTATAGGTAAAATCTCACCCCCAGAGATGTTCCAATAAGTTTCTTTCACAGACTGCGCTCCTTCCTAGTCTGGGTGCAGCAATCACTCACACCCCTGTAGTTACTGTCCTTTGTTCCAGTTTCTTTCCAGCATTTCTTGGGGATGGAGAAGCCATCTCTTGAGCCAGCTGAAGACAAAATGGAGAGGCTTCCAGGGTCTTTTATATTCTCCCTCTTGTAGGCGGAAACCCCTTTGTTCTTCTGTGCAATGTCACAGCAACAAGTTGGAGTTTGTAGCCACCTGGGCAAGTCACATATCTATGAATGATTCAGCTTTTTACAGGCCAACACCATTGTTTACATGTTAGTTTGAACATTCCCAGGAAAGCTCAGATGTGGATTGGCATCTCCCAAAGTCCATTGTCAGTTAAGTGTTTCTTGATTGGGCACTTATTGAGGCTACTTAGAATCAAACAAATTGAGATACAAGCACAAAGCCAATATTCATATCTTCAAATACACACACAGAGACAGCTTCTCTCCGTCTGGCTTTGAAGGGGAAAGCGCCGCTTCTCTCCAGCTGCATGGCTGCCCCTGCTCCTCCTGAGTCCTCTGGCCCGTGCTCGCAGGGCCGCATTCTGAAGGGGGCTTTAGAGCTGCAGGCCAGGGCCCCAGGTCCCCCTTAGCCCAGGGCCCTGCAGCCCCTAAAGCCTCTGTGTTCCGGGTGGCCCTGCCTGCCGAGGGGGGGGGCAGCTTTCCTGCTTACTTTGTCCCTCCCTCCTTCTCTGCCTACCTCCCAGAAAGTCCTAAGCGCCGTCAAACAGCTGTTTGGCGGTAGGGGAAGCGCTGGGAGGGAGGGAGGAAGGGAGGGGGAGAAAGCAGAGAAGAGGAACTTGTGCAATGCTCCCTTGTAAATCAGCCAAAAGACGTTATAAGGGAGCATTGCACAACTTTAAATGAGTATGTTCCCTAATGGAGCAGCGACATAACTTCAAAACAACATTAAGCGGGAGGATGTTAAGTGAGGAGTTACTGTACCTCCTTGCCTTGTCCACCCTGGAGGGGAGGGAGGACTCATGCGCTGAAGAATGTCTGACATAACTCCTGGAAAAATTTCAAGGATCAGCCTCAAGTCCCTCCATGCTCTGAGCATTAGTTCCATCCATTTGAGAGGGTTAAGGCATAGGGCTGCACCTTTTAAACCCCTCATTCCCAGGGGATGAGTCAGTGACCAAGCTGACCCTTTTGCAGCTGTTTTCATCTCTCTCTTCCTCCCTCTTCCCCAACCCATAAAGCACAGTTCCCTTCATTCAGCCAGCCAAATATCCCTCCTGCCCCTGCTTAAAGGTGCAGGGTGGTCATTTGTAGTACTACTTTCCATCTCGGTTAAAAACAGACACAGACAGACAGACACACATACACACACTCAATGACAACAACAAAAAGCAACCTTACCAAATCCTGTAAATTTATAGCCCATCTACTGGCAGCTGGACAAATTCAATAAGTAAAGTATTTTTCTGTAAATAAAGTTGATGTGGTACACCAAAAGGGTAAAAGTTAGTCTTAAAATTATTCATTTTAAGGTAACTACAGTGAAATGACTGTCTAGCAATCACTCAGTTTAGCAGTGACAAAGCTTTTAACTAATATAAACTTAACTTATGCAAGTCAATAAAACTGTATTATGCTACAGCTGTTGGAACAAGGATATATATTGTTAAATTTCCTGGTGGAAAATTAGGTATGTATTGTTCTTGATAAACAGGATTATAAATATCAAATTGTATAATTCAAAAGAATGCAAATAGGTGGCCTGAGGTAAAGGGCTGAGTTAAGACAGGCATGGTTCACTGTGGGTTGTAATCATAACATGCAGCATTATAAGGCATGAACATGAAGACTATATGCCTTCAACTGCCCAACGTGAGGTGAGACTAAAATAATACATGCCCAGAATTCATTCTGAAGTAACAAAAGAGATTTGTTTGTTTGCCTGCATTTTATTGAATATATTCTAGGAAGAACAGCTTGCAAAGGAGAAAGAAAAATAGAGGAAAAGGCTATTGTTTGTATGTTTTTATATTTTTGGAGGGCTTGATAATATTTTCAACTATTGAATTCCAGAAAAGAGAAGCCTACACTTGTTTTCTTTCTTGGGAAACTTTAGTCCCTGTTCCTAGAAACACATAAGCATATGCTTAACTTCATGTGCATGAGTAGTTTCATGGAACTACTCAACCAGGAGTGGCAAACCTGAGAGTTCTGGCAGGCATAGCTGTGGATCCTGTGGTTGGAAGTAAAGGGACTTAGCTGAGTGTTGGGTTTCTTTGTCTCTTTGACTGGGGCTTGGGCCCCTGAACAGGCCAGGTGACAGCTGTCTGTTTATTCACGTCTCAGTGATGAGTATGCAGCTTGAACCCTTGCATCTCTGATCAGACTTTAAGCTGAACAAGCTTAAAGTCTTTGAGTGATTAATCCCACCTGGTTAGTGAGGGGTGGTAAGCAGTGAGATTTAGGGCTTGTCTACATGAACATTTAGTTCATGTTAAATAGGTGTATAAATCTACCCTGTGCACCAAGAGTCCATGTGGATCCTCATACTGCAAACTAAAAGCTCCGTAGAGTGATTTAATTCACTTCTCTTTCAAAGTGGGGGTAGAAGTATCAAATCATGATCAACTCAGTGGATCTACTACTAAGGAACCTGTCTCTGGAGGAATGGAACAGACCCAGTTATATTCTTGCAATATGAAGCAGTATGAAGCAAACAGCAAGTGATGTTCTTTAGCTATCCTAAGAAGTGAAACAATTATCATCAGTGACTCCATATTTAGAGGAATGGACAGAGAATTCTGCAAAGGATACGGGGACAGCAGTATGGTGGCCTGTTTCGCTAGAATAAAGGTATGCAATGTAACTGCAAGATTTGGCAGGATTATATGGTCTTTTGGCAAGTCTCCACTGGTTATGATACACATAGGAACCAATTACATAGCATCATCTAGAACTACATAGATAAGAATATAAGACTAGCCATACTGGGTCAGACAAATGGTTCATCCATCCCAATATATTGTCTTCTAACAGTGCCCAGTGCCAGTAGCATCAGAGGGGATGAACAGAACAATGCAATTATTGTGTGACCCATCCCCTCTCATCCAGTCCCAGCTTCTGGCAGTCAGAGGTTTAGGGATACCCAGAGCATGGGGTTGCATCCCGGATCATGTTGGTTAATAGCCATTGATGGACCGATCTTCCATGAACGTATCTAATTCTTTTTTAAATGCACTTATAATTTGGCCTTCACAACATCCCCCGGTAATGAATTCCATGGGTTAACTGCGCATTGTGTGAAGAAGTATACATAAGAACAAGGTATGCAGGCCACGCCTACAGAATGGGGTATTGTATCCTGGAAAGCAGTGACTCTCATAAGGATTTAGGTGTTAGAGTGGATAAGTAGTTCCACATGCTCTCCCAGTGCAGTGCTGTAACCAAAAAGGGCCAGTGCATTCCTTGGATATATAAACAGAGGAGTAATGAATTGGAGGAGAGAGGGAAAGTTAGTGAGACCAGTACTAGAATACTGCATCCAGTTCTGGTGTCACATTTTTTAAATAATGTTAAAAAAATTGGAGAAGGTACAGAAACAGACACAATTATCTGAGGGCTGATGAAAATGCCTTAAGGTAGAGATGTAAAGAGTTTGAGCTGTTAAACTTTTAAAGACAATTGATCACAGTGTATAGGTACCTTTATGGGAATAAAATACTGGATACTACAGAGGTCTATGATCTAGCAGAGAAAGGCATAACAAGAACCAATGGCCAGACAAATTCAAACTGGAAATACGGCACACATTTTTAACGTTGAGGGTGAACAAATTTGAACAAATTATGGGAAGGGAAGGGAAATGGTGGATTCTCCATCTCTTGATGTCTTGATGTCTTCAGATCAAGAGTGGAGACCTTTCTGTAAGACATGCTTTAGTCAAAAACAAGTTATTGAGCTCAGTACAGTAGATAAATGGGGGAAACTGAAAGCTCTGTGATATGCAGGATAATCTATTGGACCCTTCTGGCCCAGCAATGAAGTGTAATTGTATACAATACGTTTGCAGCATCAGGGACTTATTTTGCTTAAAATCCTTCCTCCACATATGGACTTGACCCTGGCTTTCATAAGGATTTACCTGCTGCTTTATCAACACAACTTGAGATAGGTGCTCAGATACCAAAATAATGTAAAATTTTATTTTTAAAAAGTATACACAAATGAGACTGTCAGAAAATTGTTTCTGAACAATTATTTTAAATTCCAGTGAATAACTATAATGTAATGTTAATATATTGTTAGAATGTGGGCAAAAGTATTGAAAGATAACATTTACATGATAACATTGCTGAAATTGAATACCAAACACTTTAAGCTTTTTTTAGAGGGGGCTTTGGTACATATCCAGCCTAAGGTGTGTATTAGACCCTTTTAGAAATGTTATACTCCTGATTCAGACAGTGGTTTGTTTTTGATTGTTTGTTTTTTTCCCTGAATTTTCAGTTGACGTGACATATACTGCAGCACATCATGTCAGGTTGCATTAGTGAAATTGTGTTACCTGAAGTAAATAATATATTGTCAAGCTTATACATTATTTAGTCTGGAATGGGGTCTGCACATGTGAACACATAGGTATACATTTACAATTTGCTGCAGTGCCGGAGGCTTTATGTGCAAGAAGTTGTGAAGGGGAGAGATGAGTGAGTTCATTTTGCATAATGTTGAACCTACTCAGATATTTGGACTGGAAAGTTCAACTTGAGATTGAACGGTATTGAGTTTGCATTTCTACTTAGGAGAGAAGGGAATAAAAGGTGGCAGTGATGTGACAGGAACAAAACATCAAGGGAAAGGAAAAGGAAATAAAATAGAAGAGAGAGGGGGTAGATCAAAATCCAATACAGAGAAACTGGAGGGAAAACATAGTCAAGGGTATATATGTTTCACTGTCTACAGGGAACTCATATGTTCTAGACACGTTGATGAGGAAGAGGTTCTTACCTCCTAGTACATAGCACAACCCCAACCCTCTACCACCTTTAGTTGGAACAAAATGCTTTGTTTTGGTTTGGCTTTGTTTTATAAAGTGAACCATCCATGGAAGGAAGATGACTAGATTAATTACAGGTGAAAAGGTTTCCAAATACAAGTTAATTTTGCAGCCCATGCACTCCTGGCTCCCCTTCTTTCCCCAATAATAATAATAATAATTAATAATTAATAAACACATTGTGAGGCTTGTAAATCCTTGAACTCTATCAGGTTTATCTATCCCTAGTGAACAGGGTCTAAATTAAACTTCTGACTGCAGAACAGATTAGTTCAAATAGATTCTGGCTTAATCCGGATGTCCTTGCTCATCTGAGTCACCTCAATAAATCCCACCATAGGTTTCAAGATCACAGGATCAGGCCCTCAATTTGTACCCACTTTTTTTTCCTGAGTCTGTCAATGGCACTTCAGGTGAGTATCAAATTCAAAGCTTTTTTCTCTGTCCTGGCATGTGAAAGCTGGTTCTTTATGTTGTTTCTCAGTGTTCTGATATTGGTTGCTTCACTGAAACTAGAGATCAGAAATATCTCTAATGAAAAGCCAAAACTTTCTGGGATTTCTATCTTTGTTATAAATCTGATATTCATATTAGGTTCTGTGGAAAGATTTCCTAAGATTTACAAACCTTTGAAGTGAACTGGGGCTAATGTAGAGTTCTGTGGAGAACTATGTGAAATTAATAATTTTGGTGTGGGACAAGGAAGTTTTTCCTTAGATTACTTAAGTTTTGTTTTGAAACTCTGAAGGCCTAATTCTGATCTCACACTCACTGATTTTACAAGAATGTAACTCCACTTATTTCAGTGGTGTGACTCCTGATTTACATCAGAGGAAGTGATATCCAGATTGGGAATTAAGAAACTTGAGGATGTGCAGTCCACACTAATGAAAATAAAGAAAATGCTGTTAGGAGGCCATGCAAAGATGCATTGCTAAATTTCACCCATATCTCCTTAAAGTCTATTCTGGTCATTTTAAAATTGTGTTAAATGTACTGAAATAATTAACTCTACATTAGTAAGAAGCTTAGGTATGTTTAGCAGTGCAATGCAGAACATGTAAAATGAAGATTTTTTAAAGAGTCATTGAACAGTCCTAATAGTGTACTGGGTATATAATACTGCTAATAGTGATGTTCAAAAGACTCCCCTTGTTGTGACTCTTATTGGCCTAGATTTTAAAGGGAGGAGAGTTCAAAATATCTTCTGACCATTTATCGGCCTGTAATCAACTCTCAGAGGCGAGTTGGGTGAATGGCTGCCTAATAGCCACACGTGTCTTCCGATGTGTATTTGAGGGGACTTAACTAGTGATTATATCAAATAGTCACTCACTGGTGACAGAAACAATGTTGCTGCATTGACACCAGGACTAAATATCTTTATAGATCATTGAGTCTCTCACTCTCTTTTCATTTCAGTAGAAATATTTAAAAGTTCAGTTTGGGGACCAAACTGAGTGGTTGAACTACTTGTTATGAAAAATACAGGTTATTAATGAAGTCTATGTTTCTGGTTAGTGATTCTCTCATATATCAGTCTTGATTCTGCAAATATATTTGTTACTTGTAGTCATCACTTTACTAGGTATTTTCAGCCTATCAGTGGCTTGCAAACTGCATGCTGATTGTTTGTTCTGCATTATTTGTGTTGTGTGACTGAACACCTAACTGACATTGTTCTTGCTCCATGATTAGATAACAGAAACCATAAAAAAGAGAAGGGGATGAGTGATAAACTTTGGATGGAAACTTGTTAAATGTTTAGGAATATTATTCACTTTCTTGAATGCCCATTGGTTGTCAGAATACTTTTGAATATGACCCTTCCCTCAAATTGATAGTGAACCAAATTCAATGTTTTAAATGGCAACAATTTAAATAGCTACTTATCTGTTCACCCATATTACCATTTTGAGATGTGAACACCTACCCTGCCTGGTACACCAAAACTATTATTCAGCTAACATGGATAAGGTATATGTGTGAGTAAACATGGACAGAGAGGAGACATGGTTATGTGGTATAGGCACTGGAGTAGGACTCAGGATATATGGGTTTAATTCCTGGCTCTGCTACAGACTGCTTGCGAGACCATGGGCAAGTCACTTAATCTCTCTGCGTTGCAGTCCCAAAATCTGTAAAATCGGTTAATACTTCCTGTCTTTGTCCTTTGTCTTGTTTATTTAGATTATAAACTCTTCAGAAAAGACACTCTATCCTACTCTATGCTCAATTCTGCTACCACTGAAACCAATGGCAAAACTTCCATTGTCTCTTCAATGGTAAAGGCAAAGGCCATAATGCATGTAAAGTACCTAATGCAATGGGAACCTGATCTCACTTGGGACTCCTAGATGTGACTGTAATACAAATGAGTAATAATAATGAACAACTAGGTGTGTCACGTGTTTTACTCCCTCTGCATCTCTAACAATCAAATAATGGTACAGCATCATGTGTGAATGAACAAAATAGTCATAAATGCTATTGTCCTTGCCTTATTCAATACAAAGACTGAACAGGAACAGAACTGACACAAAATACCTGTTCCCATGACAAAAGATTGTAATGGGAAATCATTCAAGCCTATTACAGTTTTAAGATTTTAATCTTGTGATCCTCTTCATATGTCATACAGTGGTGAATAGATTATATCCAACATATTGAATGTAAAACTATTTCCAAAAAAACCCTTGAGTTTGTTAATCTTTCTCCTGCTAACCCATTCACCTCCAGAGACATTTTTCTCTTTTTGAAGATATCACTCTTTGTTTAATTCAATACAACGTGAAGCTGATATTACAGGTTAACAATCTGACACTTAAACAAAGTTCTTTACAAAATGTGTGGTTGGTGGGAATGTATTTCAAAACACTTTGTGGAAAACATTGGGAAGCAAGTACAATGCCATTGGGAATGTTCATTTTTGTGTCTATTATGGGATTATGAGATTAGAGTCACATATTCAAAAATAAAAAACTGATTGTTGTAAGTGTTATAGCATTTATTGCCAAAATGAATGGTATATCTGACAATTTGGCATTGTTTGTATAGGGCTGCATCAAGATATCTGAGAGTTGTTTTTAGGGGGAGTATTTTATTTTATTTTAAGCAGGAATAGAAATTGATTTCAATGAGAATCTAATCTTTAAAAAAAACTATCTTGATCTGGGTTATAATATTTGAAATACAAGAGTATCAAATAGAAAGAAACTCAGACATTTAATAACACTTGGGCCTGGTTTACGCTTAAAAGTTAGGTTGACATAGTTATGGCACTCAGGGGTGAGAAAAATTCACACCCCTGAATGCTTTAGCAATGCCAACTTAACCCCCACTGTAGATCCAGGTAGGCTGATGGACAAATGCTTACATTGACCTATGTACCTGCCTTTGAGGAGGTGAATTATCTACAGTGACAGGAAAAAACCCTTCCGTTACCATAGTCTGTGTCTACACTATGGTTCTACAGCAGCAAAGCTATGACACATTAGATGTGCTGCTGTTGTGCCCATAGTGTAGACAAGCCCTTGGAAATGTTACATTTTTAAGGGTAACTAAGCTGGAAAAGGCTATCTTTGCTGACTTGGATCAGCTGTATAACAAAAAGAGGCTCAGTTTATAGATTTGCTACCAGGAGACCATGAAGTTCTCTGTTTATATATTGTATTGAACATGATGGGAGGCTGCTGAGTATAACTGTGGCTCTTTGGCAATGTATATTGGTACATTCTGGCTCCTTCTCAGGCTCACATTGTCCATCTTGGTGTAGATTTGCCCAGGATTCTAACACCCTAGTACTATTTACTTCAACATACAGAAAATACACAGATTGGAACCAAAATTGTAAACCCTACATGCAATTCCCTGTCTGTTTCCTCAACACACCAAACCATTCTATGGGCCTGGATTAGGGTCACTTGGTGTCATCCAACATCCTTCTGTTGCAATGCATCACTTATACGCACAAAAACCCAGCCTTCTCCCCCAGCTCAGATAACCTTACCTTGGCCAGTTTATCCCCTGCCTTCCTCTGCCCCAACTGTCCTGTGGCTCTTCTTTTTGTTTTCTCAACTTGTAAATGTTCCTTTTTGCTGAGAGGATTTTACCTCTGTTTGCTGTAACTTTGAACCTAAGGCTAGAGGGGGTTCCTCTGGGCTCTATGAATCTGATTACCCTGTAAAGTATTTTCCATACTGATTTTACAGAGATAATTTTTACCTTTCTTTCTTTAATTAAAAGCTTTCTTTTTAAGAACCTGATTGATTTTTTCCTTGTGTTAAGATCCAAGGGGATTGGATCTGGACTCATCAGGAATTGGTGGGGGAAGGCAGGGGGATGGTTAAATTCTGCTTGTGTTAAGATCCAAGGGGTTGGATCGGTGTTAACCAGGAACTTGGTGAAAAAGCCTCTCAAGGCTGCCCAGGGAGGGGAAGGTTTTGGGGGGACAGAAAGTGATCCAGACACTGAAATTTCTGGATGGTGGCAGTGTTACCAGATCTAAGCCAGCAATTAAGCTTAGAAGTGTCCATGCAGGTCCCCACATCTGTACCCTAAAGTTCAGAGTGGGGGAGGAACCTTGACAAGGTCCTTATACAATAAAAGAGGAGAGATAGGTGCCTAAGAATGAGATTCACAAAAGGCAGCCATTGGGATATGCTGATAAGAAGCCCCACCCCTTCCTGACCCTCCCCTTTCACGGAGATAGGCCCCTATCTCCGCTAGTGGTTCTTAACCAGAAACCCCTCTCCTGAAGTCTGGCCCCCTAAGGTGTTTCCTGTGAGAATTATTTAGGCAAGTGCCTAACTCCACACAAAATGGCAAGAGAAGGAGGAGGCGGTAGTGGTGGTGTCCAACTTATAACTTTTATCTTGGTTGTTGTGGCACTAACCTGGGATGTGGGAGATCCAAAATCAATTCCCCCCTCTCTGCCAGAGAAGGAGAAAGAATGGGGATTTCCCACATCCCAGGGGAGTCTTCTAATGACTGGACTAAAAGTTGTGAGGTGGGCACCATCAGCACCCCCTCTTCCAACCAGATTTTGAATGTAACCCAATCCAGTAGGCAGCCTCTGAGCACACCTAACAGATTGTGCCCTGCATGCAAAGCAAGCTAGCTAGTACGTCCCTTGGCCTGTGCCACTTCCTTGGCCTGGAGCAGTGAACTACGACCACTGGAAGCCGCGATCGGCCGAAACTGCGGATGCGGCAGGTAAACAAACCGGCCCACCCACCAGGGGCTTTCCCTGCACAAGCGGTGGAACAAGTTTGGGAACCACTGCTCTAAAGTACTGAGCTTTAGGAAAGTCTTTAGAATGGTTTCATGTTCAACTCTTCCACTGATAATTTCTTATCAAGTCTTCAGCTCAATAATTCTAGAAGATGCATTCTTTGTTACAACAATATGCTAATTTATTTACAAAATAATGCTACTGTGCAAGCCATTTCATATTTCCCAATAAGGATTTCCAAGTGATTTAATCAACCTATTTTCCTTCTCCTAGCAAAAAGTCCTATAAAATTTGAACAATATCAATCATTCTTTGCTACATAGATGGGTTTTTAATTTTCAGTTCATTGTCATAGATGCTTTGCAGTGTGTTTTGCTGAAATTAGATCTTTTATAATTTATATTTAATAATTATTCAAATTTAAAGCATATCCAGGCAGATCTTATTGAGCTGGGTTACAGTGCATCAAATGAGTTTGTTTGCCACCAAACTGCCACCCGATTCATTTACAGATAGTTCAATGCATCTCTGTTTCTAATCATATTTAACAGATATTACGTTCGGATTCAGACAGAGCAATCAGAAAACAGAGATTTGTTTTTGATTTTTTAATCTAGGAACACATTCTAAGATAGGCTTGAATTAGCAGCCTCAGCATTCATCATCCAGGATCAGGAAGCATATAAATGAATTAATAAAAAGAGGGAAAGGAGGGTAGGATATAAGGTAGCTTTATCTTTTAAAAACACCTCATGTATAATTCCAGTAATACTATTCCAAAGAACTATCATTGTTGATGTTGGGTGAATATTAATAAGGTCCTTATAAGCTTTACAGGTTTAATGATCCTTTGTGGAAAGTCTTATAGAATTAATAGAGAATTATGATCTTTGAATAAAATTTTTAACCCTACCTATGGAATATTATGGCAAAGATATAATTCTCTAGTCAATTCTATAAAATGGTTTTAAAATGTATGGAACAAATATAATATTTTCTAAATTCTATAGATTTTTATAGTAGCTTTTATAGGTCATAATTTAAGTTTTATAGGACATTATTTGTTTCAGCCCTCATCAATTCTGTAAGATGTTTCCATGAGGGTAAAAATTATGAGAACTAAAATATTCAATAGACTTGAGTACCTTTCTTTACTTCTTTAAATTAAAAAGATACAAACTGCAGTTATGTTTTGAATGACTTGTGCAAATCATTTGAGATAGAATTTGTTGCATCTTCCAATTAGTGTGACTTCTGTAAAATTTTGCAATAAAGGAAAGCTTTTTTATTATTATTATTATTATTATTATTATTATTATTATTATTATTATTATTATTATTTTAAGGCAAAGTCCCTGAAGAGAAAATAATATGAATTATAAAATGAAAATGGCTTGTTTCAAAAGTTTTTCTCTAGGAAGATAATCAAGTCTGCAGAATTTATTAATTTTTACTTTAAAACCCCCTCAGTAACATGTCTATCTTTCTATGAGTTTTATTCAATATTTATATGAAACAGATCTCTCTAGAATGATCTAAGTTCCTTCCTCTATCACTCATCTGACAGGTTGAAATAGCTGTACTCACTGGAGAAGCTGACAGCATCTTTCTTTTACTAAGGGAATATATTTCTTACGGGTAACACCTAATTCTGGCAAAAATAAGAACCCATCACCAGTCAGAAAAGAGAAGAAACTTCTTGGTTCTCAGACTCTTGTTTCTTTACGCTTGATCCCAGACTGTCAGTTTGTGGTGATAGGCACTAAACATAGGCAGGCAAAGAAAGTAAATTTAGCTGTGAAGGTCTGACAGTGAACTTTCTTTTATTCATCAGAATTATATATATAAAGAATTATATATATACTGTCATTCTTCTGTAGTTCCATAGTTAGTTCCGGCTTTTTGCCTGATTGAATATATTGCATGCTTCAAACAGATGGACAGGTCATGTAGACAAATGAATGCACGCAAGTCAAATATGGGCTGTAATAGATTGATTGTAACAAACCCAGTACCTTACAAATCTAAAACCTTACAAATTACTTTAACCTCTCAAATTTGGGGTGAATTGTGGGACTCTTACAGAAGTCCAGGAAACAGGAATGGAAAATATTTTAGGTTCTTAGCCAGGATCAAATACCTTACATTTGTAATAATATTGAATATATTTCAATGATTTTACCGAGAGGGATTAACATTTGCTCTGGTTTTTTTTTCATGAGATCAAGCAACACACTTATGTATTAATGCTGCGTGGGGAAGCATGGCTGTGATATTTGTTTTTGTTGAATCATGACATATGTAGTCCTTCAAAAGGCAGCCTCTAGAAAAAAAGGGATGGAAATTGTGTTTCTTAATAGACAGTGATTTAGGTCCTCACCATAGGACAGGGCTGTTGACATGGGTACCTGAAAAAGGTAGGCTTTTACAAGTGACCAATCTGCTTGGAGGTAGACCAGCCTGCTGCTATTCCTAAAGCCAGGAGCGTAGCCATGGCTGGCCTGGGTGGGCCGTGGCCCACCCACTTAGCATCCAGGCCTGCCCAAATGAGGGATGGAGACCCCCAAAACCACAGGGTGGAGGGGATGAGTCATCCCAGGCAGAGGATGTGCCTTGTGGGGATGGGTCTGGGTGGGGCTAGCACTGGGGCCGGACACCGGGGCAGCACCTGTGGTGCAGTCAGGAGAGGGACGCGGCCTCACCGTCAGAAAGACACCAAGCTGGGGCCCCCTCTGCCCCATGGGCACGCTCTGCAGCCTATGGGCCCTGGGCAGCCTCATCTTCTGGTGCCTGCTAAGCAGTAAGGGCCAGCTGGAGGGAATTGGGGGAGACGGGTGCCCCCTCCCTCCCTCCAACCCTCCCCATCATTGCTCACCCACATGAAAGTCGGGGCCCACCTAGTTTTCCTGTCCTAGCTATGCCACTGCCAAAAGCATTTGTAATAAGCTGTACGTATGGTCAGCTGACTTATATCTCTGGTCTTCATATATGTGACAAGCAGTTTTGCCAGTTGAATTAATAAAAAATCAGAGGACTTTTTGGTGGGAGAAAATTCTGGGAGGGTATCAAAGGTGTTTTTTTCCAAGGGAAGGCTCTTCTGTTGTACTCCGGGTGTGCTTATCATCCCTAAAAGCAGCAAAGAATCCTGTGGCACCTTATAGACTAACAGACGTTTAGCAGCATGAGCTTTCATGGGTGAATACCCACTTCTTCGGATGCAAGTAGTGGAAATTTCCAGGGGCAGGTATATATATGCAAGCAAGAAGCAAGCTAGAGATAACGAGGTTAGTTCAATCAGGGAGGATGAGGCCTTGTTTTAGCAGTAGAGGTGTGAAAACCAAGGGAGGAGAAACTGGTTCTGCAGTTGGCAAGCCATTCACAGTCTTTGTTTAATCCTGAGCTGATGGTGTCAAATTTGCAGATGAACTGAAGCTCAGCAGTTTCTCTTTGAAGTCTGGTCCTAAAGTTTTTTTGCTGTAGGATGGCCACCTTAAGATCTGCTATTGTGTGGCCAGGGAGGTTGAAGTGTTCTCCTACAGGTTTTTGTATATTGCCATTCCTAATGTCTGATTTGTGTCCATTTATCCTTTTCCTTAGAGACTGTCCAGTTTGGCCGATGTACATAGCAGAGGGGCATTGCTGGCATATGATGGCATATATTACATTGGTGGACGTGCAGGTGAATGAACCGGTGATGGTGTGGCTGATCTGGTTAGGTCCTGTGATGGTGTTGCCGGTGTAGATATGTGGGAAGAGTTGGCATCGAGGTTTGTTGCATGGATTGGTTCCTGAGCTAGAGTTACTATGGTGCGGTGTGCAGTTACTGGTGAGAATATGCTTCAGGATGGCAGGTTGTCTGTGGGCGAGGACTGGCCTGCCACCCAAGGCCTGTAAAAGTGAAGGATCATTGTCCAGGATGGCTTGTAGATCCCTGATGATGCATTGGAGGGGTTTTAGCTGGGGACTGTATGTGATGGCCAGTGGAGTCCTGTTGGTTTCTTTCTTGGGTACAGTACAGTACAGTACCCAGAAGCCTCCTACTGCAAGACAAACCCTATTGCAAGACAACTAAGCAGTACAGAGCCTTGTCAGTATTTGGGTGAGAGCCCTGGAAGGATCTAAAGGTGCAGGAGGCCTGGAATTACTTTAAGTCGAAGCTGCAGAAACTATCAGAAGCCTGCATCCCAAGAAAGGGGAAAAAAAACATAGGCAGGAGTTGTAGACCAAGCTGGATAAGCAAGCATTTCAGAGAGGTGATTAAGAAAAAGCAGAAAACCTACAAGGAGTGGAAGATGGGCGGGATGAGCAAGGAAAGCTACCTTAGTGAGGTCAGAACATGAAGGGATGAAGTGAGAAAGGCTAAAAGCCATGTAGAGTTGGACCTTGCAAAGGGAATGAAAACCAATAGTAAAAGGTTCTATAGCCATATAAATAAGAAGAAAACAAAGAAAGAAGAAGTGGGACCGCTAAAAACTGAGGATGGAATGGAGGTTAAGGATAACCTAGGCATGGCCCAATATCTAAATAAATACTTTGCCTCAGTCTTTAATAAGGCTAATGAGGAGCTTAGGGATAATGGAAGGATGACAAATGGGAATGAGGGTATGGAGGTAGATGTTACCACATCCAAGGTAGAAGCCAAACTCGAACAGCTTAATGGGACGAAATCAGAGGGCCCAGATAATCTTCATCCAAGAATATTAAAAGAACTGGCACATGAAATTGCAAGCCCATTAGCAAGAATTTTTAATGAATCGGTAAACTCAGGGGTTGTACTGTACGACTGGAGAATTGCTAACATAGTTCCTATTTTTAAGAAAGGGAAAAAAGGTGATCCAAGTAACTATAGGCCTGTTAGTTTGACATCTGTAGCATGTAAGGTCTTGGAAAAAATTTTGAAGGAGAAAGTAGTTGAGGACATTGAGGTCGATGGTAATTGGGACAAATTACAACATGGTTTTACAAAAGGTAGATCATGCCAAACCAACCTGATCTCCTTCTTTGAGAAGGTAACAGATTTTTTAGACAAAGGAAATGCAGTAGATCTAATTTACCTTGATTTCAGTAAGGCATTTGACACGGTTCCACATGGGGAATTATTAGTTAAACTGGAAAAGATGGGGATCAATATGAAAATTGAAAGGTGGATAAGGGACTGGTTAAAGGGGAGACTACAGTGGGTTGTACTGAAAGGTGAACTGTCAGGCTGGAAGGAGGTTACTAGTGGAGTTCCTCAGGGAACAGTTTTGGGACCAATCTTATTTAATCTTTTTATTACTGACCTTGGCACAAAAAGCGGGAATGTGCTAATAAAGTTTGCGGATGACACAAAGCTGGGAGGTATTGGTAACACAGAGAAGGACCGGAATATCCTACAGGAAGATCTGGATGACCTTGTAAACTGGAGTAATAGTAATAGGATGAAATTTAATAGTGAAAAGTGCAAGGTCATGCATTTAGGGATTAATAATAAGAATTTTAGTTATAAATTGGGGACACATCAGTTGGAAGTAACAGAGGAGGAGAAAGACCTCGGAATATTGGTTGATCACAGGATGACTATGAGCCGCCAATGTGCTATGGCCGTTAAAAAAGTGAATGCGGTTTTAGGATGCATCAGGCGAGGTATTTCCAGCAAAGATAAGGAGGTGTTAGTACCGTTATATAAGGCACTGGTGAGACCTCATCTGGAATTCTGTGTGCAGTTCTGGTCTCCCATGTTTAAGAAGGATGAATTCAAACTGGAACAGGTTCAGAGACGGGCTACTCGGATGATCCAAGGAATGGAAAACCTGTCTTATGAAAGGAGACTGAAAGAGCTTGGCTTGTTTAGCCTAACCAAAAGGAGGTTGAGGGGGGATATGCTTGCTCTTTATAAATATATCAGAGGGATTAATATTAGTGAGGGAGAGGAATTATTTAAGCTCAGAACCAATGTGGACACAAGAACAAATGGGTATAAACTGGACACTAGGAAGTTTAGACTTGAAATTAGACAAAGGTTTCTAACCATTAGAGGAGTGAAGTTTTGGAACAGCCTTCCAAGGGGAGTAGTGGGGGCAAAAGACATATCTGGCTTTAAGACTAAGCTTGATAAGTTTATGGAAGGGATGGTACGATGGGATAGCCTAATTTTGGCAATTAATTTTGGCAATTGATCTTTGATTATCAGCAGGTAAGTATGCCCAGTGGTCTGTGATGGGATGTTAGATGGGATGGGATCTGAGTTACTGCAGAGAATTCTTTCCTGGGTGCTGGCGGGTGAGTCTTGCCCACATGCTCAGGGTTTAACTGATCGCCATATTTGGGGTCGGGAAGGAATTTTCCTCCGGGGCAGATTGGCAGAGTCCCTGGAGGTTTTTCGCCTTCCTCTGCAGCATGGGGCATCGGTCACTTGCTGGAGGATTCTCTGCAGCTTGAGGTCTTCAAACCAGAATTTGAAGACTTCAATAACTCAGACATAGGTTAGGGGTTTGTTATAGAAGTGGATGGGTAAGATTCTGTGGCCTGCTTTGTGCAGGAGGTCAGACTACATGATCATAATGGTCCCTTCTGACCTTAAAGTCTATGAGTCTATAAAAACCTACTTTTGCTGTAGGAAGTGATGACTTTGGTTCATTCCCTGCTCAGATCCTGATTCTTGCTCAGAGCCTGATTCTGCTAGCACTTAAACACGTGCATTTGTGTACACGTATGTTTAACTGTAAACACATAAATAGTTCCATTGATTTGAGGAGGACAGATCACATGTGTAAAGATGACACACGTTTAAGTCTTTGAAGGACTGGGGTCTCAGTCAGTACTGAGCCAGGGCCTTAGCAAGGTGTTGTGAAGAACTGTGCTGTTCAAATTCCCAGCGTTCAGGTGATACAGAAATCTTGTTCCTGGCAACTTCCATGACCCTATTTACAAGTGTAAAGATGTTAGACATGGTGCTCTAGCCAAATTTGCAAGTGTGGGGGAATTGTCTATGTAGATCAACATTGCTTGAGGTGATTCAGTTGCCATAAATAGTGAAGTGTTCTTGTGAGCTTTTTACTCCACATTGAATTTAACTGTGGTGTGCTTCTTGCAAATTTTCACTAATGATGATGTGAGAAAGCTTACAGAACTGCGGAAAAGACCTTTCTCAACACACAAACACAGACCTTAATGTCTTGCTCTTCTCTTGCAATTATTTTTGTAAAATTCCTTTTATATAAGACACTTGTAACTGGAAAATGTATATAGTCTGACATATTTATAGGCATATGACATAACACTTCAATATTCCTCTGATAAGATAAGACATTTTTCCTAAAAAATTCACTATAATTTTTTGTCCTGCTGCTGCTTTTGTGACTGATGCCTTCATATGACACACAGAAAGCAAAGGAAATAACTGAGCAAAGCCATTAAAACTTATTTCTTATTACCTTGCTTCAAACCAAATGACTCAACTTCAGTTTTTATCCTGCTCTATCCTAGAGGTATTAATTATTCTGGAATTTGAATCTGTTTTGGTGCAATTAACTTTGAAGTCTACAAAGAAAATGTGGAAATACTTTTATATTCCAGGAACATCAGGAAACAAATTACTTCTTTATCATAATGCTGCAGCTAAAATGTGTCATGTTATTTGATTAGTAGGTGAGGCAATTTTAAACTAACCAATTGAGTTGACAGGAAAGGAATGAAGCATGACTTTAGGCCTCAAAGAAGCAATGCAGTTGAAGTGAAGGTATAAATAAGGAACATCAGACACCGTGCCTCAGATGCCTTTTGAGCTGCAATCTGTGGGATCCTAATCCTGCAAATATTTCTATGTGGTCTTACTTTCAAATGGCCTTGACTTCCACTGCAAATTAAGTGATGTATAGGCCTTTTGTGTGGTACCTTCTGTGCAAGGGTGAACTTCACCGGCTGTGGATAATTCAAAAGGTCACAATGGCATTGACAAAACTTAGTTAAATATTCAGAAACACTAAGATGGCATAGTAGTGGCACATGTTTTTCATCACAAGCTATGTGATGATGTGCTGGAGTGGGCCCATCAAAGCATCTCTTTCAAAGTCCAACATCCAATTAATGGAAGGTTGCGACAATTTCCCTGCTTCTGATGACATTTCATAGATTCATAGATTCATAGACTTAAGGTCAGAAAGGACCATTATGGTCATCTAGTCTGACCTCCTGCACAATGCAGGCCACAGAATCTCACCCACCCACTCCTGGAACAAACCCCTAACCTGTGTCTGAGTTATTGAAGTCTTCAAATCGTGGTTTAAAGACCTCAAGGTGCAGAGAATCCTCCAGCAAGTGACCCGTGCCGCATGCTGCAGAGGAAGGCGAAAAACCTCCAGGGCCTCTGCCAATCTGCCCTGGAGGAAAATTCCTTCCCGACCCCAAATACGGAGATCAGTTAAACCCTGAGCATGTGGGCAAGACTCACCAGCCAGCACCCAGGAAAGATTTCTCTGTAGTAACTCAGATACCACCCCATCTAACATCCCATCACAAACCATTGGGCATATTTACATGCTAATAATCAAAGATCAATTAATTGCCAAAATTAGGCTATTCTATCATACTATCCCCTCCATAAACTTATCAGTTATATCTTTTGCCCCCACTACTCCCCTTGGAAGGCTGTTCCAGAACTTCACTCCTCTAATGGTTAGAAACCTTTGTCTAATTTCAAGTCTAAACTTCCTAGTATTCAGTTTATATCCATTTGTTCTTGTGTCCACATTGGTACTAAACTTAAATAATTCCTCTCCCTCCCTAATATTAATCCCTCTGATATATTTATAAAGAGCAAGCATATCCCCCCTAAACCTCCTTTTGGTTAGGCTAAACAAGCCAAGCTCTTTCAGGCTCCTTTCATAAGACAGGTTTTCCATTCCTCGGATCATCCTAGTAGCCCTTCTCTGTACCTGTTCCAGTTTGAATTCATCCTTCTTAAACATGGGAGACCAGAACTGCACACAGAATTTCAGATGAGGTCTCACCAGTGCCTTATATAACGGTACTAACACCTCCTTATCTTTGCTGGAAATACCTCGCCTGATGCATCCTAAAACCGCATTCACTTTTTTAACGGCCATAGCACACTGGCAGCTTATAGTCATCCTGTGATTAACCAATACTCCAAGGTCCTTCTCCTCCTCTGTTACTTCCAACTGATGTGTCCCCAATTTATAACCAAAATTCTTATTATTAATCCCTAAATGCATGACCTTGCACTTTTCACTATTAAATTGCATCCTATTACTATTACTCTAGTTTACAAGGTCATCCAGATCTTCCTGTAGGATATCCTGGTCCTTCTCTGTGTTAGCAATACCTCCCAGCTTTGTGTCATCCACAAACTTCATTAGCACATTCCCACTTTTTGTGCCAAGGTCAGTAATAAAAAGATTAAATAAGATTGGTCCCAAAACTGATCCCTGAGGAACTCCACTAGTAACCTCCTTCCAGCCTGACAGTTCACCTTTCAGTACAACCCACTGTAGTCTCCCCTTTAACCAGTTCCTTATCCACCTTTCAATTTTCATATTGTTCCCCATCTTTTCCAATATAACTAATAATTCCCCACGTGGAACCGTATCAAATGCCTTACTGAAATTGAGGTAAATTAGATCCACTGCATTTCCTTTGTCTAAAAAATCTGTTACCTTCTCAAAGAAGGAGATCAGGTTGGTTTGGCACGATCTACCTTTTGTAAAACCAGGTTGTATTTTGTCCCAATTACCAATCACCTTAATGTCCTTAACTACTTTCTCCTTCAAAATTTTTTCCAAGACCTTGCATACTACAGATGTCAAGCTAACAGGCCTATAGTTACTCGGATCACTTTTTTTCCCTTTCTTAAAAATAGGAACTATGTTAGCAATTCTCCAGTCGTACAGTACAACCCCTGAGTTTACTGATTCATTAAAAATTCTTGCTAATGGGCTTGCAATTTCATGTGCCATTTCCTTTAATATTCTTGGATGAAGATTATCTGGGCCCTCCGATTTCGTCCCATTAAGCTGTTCAAGTTTGGCTTCTACCTTGGATGTGGTAATATCTACCTCCATATCCTCATTCCCATTTGTCATCCTCCCATTATCCCTAAGCTCCTCATTAGCCTCATTAAAGACTGAGGCAAAATATTTGTTTAGATATTGGGCCATGCCTAGATTATCCTTAACCACCACTCCATCCTTAGTGTTTAGTGGTCCCACTTCTTCTTTCATTGTTTTCTTCTTATTTCATTTATGTCTCTCTGGAGACTGTTACCTAATCCCTTCCAGAGATTGTTTTTATGTGTGTCTCATAAAAATATTTCTGAAGAGCAAATGTTTTGCTTTTGTGATGCAATAAATAACACCAGGTATTGGATATTATCATAAGTTTTCCTGGAGGATACTGCCTGGTCTCCCTGCAAGGTCCTGTGTCCTCGAAGCCCCAACTCTGATATACTTATTAATATATTTCTCATGAACAAAGTATGCACATTTCAAGCAAGTACAATTAATAAGCTGGGTCTCATACTGCTCTGATTGTACTCCATGACCAAGTATCTACTGAATCCAGTGGGTCAATTTTTGCTTTTTTAAATAGGTAATGAAAAGAATAGATTCTCTAGTGTTTCAGCTTCCCAACCCTCCCCTCCCCCGCACCTCTCAATGCCATGCAAGTACGTTCAGCCCTGGAGCACAGCATTTATGAAAGATTCAGGAGAACCCTTTTTGTGCAACTCCCTGGGTAAAATATTGGCAAAGTGTTGTGGAACTTCTCAAATCCTCTTGGCTGACCTTGTCAGTCAGTTATCTTAATCAATGGTTCAGGTGTTCAATAAAGCATCCACTATCTGCTGGGATGTCTAGCTAAGCAAAATGGACTTGTTTATTGCTCATGATAGGGGTCTCCATTCAAATTTAATGCAGCTTACAATTGCCTTTGGAACAATAGAAGTCTGATCCATTAAAGTCAATAGGAGAGCTGTTGGAAACTGGAGGATGTGCATGCATATATGTTTGGAGGGGCAGGGGTCTGGAAAATTTTGATTCTCATTGCATAAACTGACAACTGATGAAAAATAAAGTAAAAGTAAAAATTAACTGTCAATAATCAATAACCAATTTTTTGTCAATTTTTGGCCAACATTTATTCAATTTTTGGTTTTCCAGCAAAAAAATTTCAAGGAAAACACATTCAAATTGTGTTTGAAAACATATTAAAAACCCAATTTCCTGTTTTTCTACAGTAGTTCAGTGGTAACTATTTTCTCAGTTACCTCATTTAAAGAAGACTGTGCAGGCTCCATGCTTCTGTGAGAGATGGCGGACATCAAGGAGGGCTGCACGGGTAAGGTTTGAAAATGATTGGATACAGATAACATTATGGTTGAAGAAAGTTGCATGCTGGGAAGTTGATTCCTTGCTCCCAGTCACCCTGCATGACTTGCTTCTGTCCCACCATGCATTCCCAAAATTTCCCAAAAGACAGTTCACTGGACAGTTGCAAGTTGCAACTGCACTGCGCATTAGCACGAAAACTCCTGGTAAATATATACAGTGCTGACAAAAAGAGTCAAGTATGCACGCATACAAGCAATGTACTATCTGCAGCAGCTTTATGCCAATGTAACTTGTAGCAAAAGTTTGTAGTGTAGACATGCCCTGAGTAAATGACCATCCACCTTACTTACAGAGATCATTGGAAGGCCTACAATGGATTTTAAACCACTCCATGGAAACAGCAGGAAAGTTTGGTGAGAGATCTCAATTATGACCTACTTCCAGCAGTAAAGATAGGAAAGCAGTTTCTTCATGTGAAAGTAATTCTTTCTTTCTAGACAAAATGAACCTATGGCTAGGACTGTAATTAGACCTTTAACAGTCATCTGGGTGATTGCAGACAATTCTGTAGCTATGCAAAGCATAGCAGATGGTCCTTTCTGGTTTCTGAGCAACTCACAATGTACAAAATTACCTCTCTAATCGGCACTTTGCTAGTCCACATTCTTTACAATCTGCCCCCAAAATTGGCAGTGTTTCCCTTCTTTTGAGCTGTGGGAGACTCCTATATTACTGAGATTGAATTATTCTATAAAATGTACTTAGTAGGCCTCAGAATAGTAGTATATATCTAAAAATACAGGATGCATATCCTTGCTTTTTATTTTGCTTGCTTGATAAGTCTCACAATTCAGTACATTGTATGGGCATCTCAATCAATAGTGCAAACTTTCAAGGTTCTACTAAACAGGATTTTTCATTCATCATTGCAGAAGTTGTCCATAAACCCTGGACAACTAACTTTTGTAACTTATTATGATTAGGTCAAGATACTACTGAGTGCTCCACTAGCCCAGAATCAGATTAAACTAGCAGGTAAGAGCAAGCCAATCCCTCTGGCAGCTGCCCCTTTTTAACTGTATATAAAAGTTTCAAAGAAAAATGTATATATATACATCCATAAAGATACCCAGACTTGAAGCTGTGAGACTAATAAGTAGCTGTTCAAATCCAAAATGTATTTATCATTCATTTGAATTAATCTATAGTGCTTTACAAACAAATACACACAGGTGTATTTAAAAAAAAGTGTTTATGTATAAAAATGTGTATCTAAATATATTTAGCTATATAACCCTTCTCCCATATTTCTTAAATTAACTTTACTTTTAACCAAAGGAGATCCATTCCTCCTCAGCTAGAATTCAAGTTAATAGGGCAAGTTAATAGCAAGTTATTATTTTGTGTGAGAATCTTCACATTTGATTTCTTTAATTATCACATTTCTTTCTGTCTAAAAAGCTGGGTGCTTATCAGGCCTTTATCACTACTGTGTCTAGCTCTGCACTAACATAGCTTTTCTGGCACTAAACAATTAAGTTTTTCTTGATTTTGAAAAATTAATATTCACTGCTGCAATTTAAGTCCATCATTTCTTGTTCTTGGCCTCACTGACCATTTGGAATAACTGATTTCTGTAATTTTTCACAATATCTTTATTATTTGTACACAGTTATCTCGTCCCTTAGCCAGCTCTTCTCTAGACTAAACATGGTCTTTTATCATAGGTTTTAGTTTCCTAACTAATCATCTTTTTTTTTTGTCACTCCCGCCTCTTCTTTGTTCAATCTCTTCTGAAATGAAGTGATTGAAACTGAGCATAATGCTGGCAGCTGAGACCTAAACAATACAGAATAAAGAGAAGTAATCAGGTTGCTAGTTTTACACATGAAGCTCCTATTAATTAGCCCAAGATTGCACTTGCCTTTTTAGTGTCAGCTTTTTTACTCTTATTCAATTTATCATCTATTATCAGATGTACTAATGCTGAGATAGTTATCCTCTCTTTTATACTGTTTTCACATCTCGATAGCTGCAGCTGCTTATGTAAACCTCTGTATGCTTCTTTATTAAATCACATATTGGTTTCAGTCTAATTTTCCAATTTATCAAGCTCTCACTATTTCTCCCACCCTCACATATACTTAATGCATGCAGTGTTGTTGTAGCCATGTTGGTCCCACAATATTAGAGAGACAAGTGAGGGAGGGAATATCTTTTGTTGGACCAACTTCTGTTGATGAGAGAGACAAGTTTTGTAGGTTATACAGAGATCTTCTTCAGGACCTGAGCTCTGTGTAAACTAAGCTAGCTTGGGCTGCTGGTGTGTAAACAGGTTAGGTAGATAAGGAGGAAAGAAGTGCTAGGGAAGCACTAAGAAGTAATCCAGTTTGAGGCCTTTTTGAAGTAAAATAAAAAATCAGAGAAACAAAATGGAGACTTTCCCCACAAAAACATGCTTCTAAGGAGGTTTGAACCTAATGGGCAAAATTATTCTCCACATTAAAAAAAAAATCATAAGAAAAAGATGACAAGGGATTCAATATGTTTGAAAGAGAGCAGGTGGGAAACTTTAACAGCAGCTACTGCAGAAGAATAATGAGATAGTCTGAGGATAATACAATGAAAAATTCTTTCATATAAAAGCAGGAATGATAATTTTTGAAATGTTACAATGATAGCTCCAAAAGTTTGATAGCAGCAAGACCTTTAAGGAAGAACCTAGAAATCACATTAGTAATCAACACAGACACAGCAGAGCTATTGGAAACTTCCCCCTTGCAGTAGTATCAAATCAAAATCAAACTAATCTGTATTGCAATATTTCTTCATGTCCATCTCCCGGTTACCATTTTAAGAATTTTTATTTTTATTTATATAGGAGTAGTTAGCCTAAATTCTGATTAGTCTAACAATTATTTTAGGGTGGTGTTTTTTAAAGGAGCATAAGGGTGTTTGGTACCCAGCTTCCACTGAGATTTGATAGGCTATGGAAACTTAGATGCCTTTGAAAATCCTGACCTAAAGACCTATAAACTCTGCCTCTTGATACAAGAACATACTTGTTCTTTAATGATTTCTTAGACATATATAAACACAATGTAGTGTGAGCTCTTGTGTCGGTTTACTTGTATCTCCTTTCACCAGGCCTGCCTCATCTCCATCATTTGGCCTAAGATTCCCTTCCTCTTTCCTTCTTTCTAGCTGCCTTCCAGAATTTTTACTTTTTTGTTTAAGTCTCTGCCTCCACCTCTGTTGAGCTTCAGTGCACATTGCCTCCCCATGCTAGAGGTTTATCAAAAAATTGTTAGGAAGAGACTTCAGGGATGATGGAATGAGGCAGAGGAGGAAAGGGTGAGGAACATAGATAAGGGAGTTAGAGATGAGAACGCAAATAAGCTGTCAGGCTTTTGGTGGGTCAGTGTAGGCAAATCTTCATGCAGTATCCCCAAGTTTTCTATGGGAGGCTCCTCATGCCTTGTCCCATGCGCTCAATTGCTTGCCATGGGTCAGTGTCACAAAAGGTCACTGTTGTGTAGCAAAGAACAATATCCACTGGTTATATCTCTCCTCCCCTTATTTCATCCCCTTTCTTTTTGTTTTTGCAATCCAATGCAAATAAAAAAAAAATAACAGTGAGCTAATAGTCAGTGAATACAACACAGAGACAGAATATAACCCAAGAACATAAGAATATCCATACTGGGTCAGACCAATGGTCCATCTAGCCCAATATCCTGTCTTCTGACGATGGCTGGTGCCTGATGCTTCAGAGGGAGTGAACAGAAAGAGCAATTCTCGAGCAATTCTCGAGTGATCAAACCCCTGTTGTCTAGTCCCAATACCTAGCACAGGTTTAGGGATACTCAGACCATGGGGTTGTGTCCCTGACAATCTTGGCTAATAGCCATCAATAGACATAACCTCTATAAATGTATCTTATTCTTTTTTGAACTAAGTTATACTTCACAACATCCTCTGGCAACGAGTTCTACAGGTTGACTACGCATTGTGCGAGGAAGTGGTTCCTTATATTTGTTTTGAATCTGCTACCTACTAATTTCATTAGGTGACTCCTCGTTCATGTGTTATGTGAAGTGGTAAGTAACACTTCCTTTTTCACTTTCTCCACACCATTCATGGTTCTACTGACCTCTATTATAGCTCCCCTCAGTTGTCTCTTTTCCAAGCTGAACAGTCCCAGTTTTTTTTAATCTCTTCTCATATGGAAGCTGTTCCATACCCCTAATCAATCTTGAATTGGGGTGAGCAGAACTGCATGCAGTATTCAAGGTATAGGCATACAGTGGATTTATATAGTGACATTTTCATATTTACTGTCTTATTATCTATCCCTTTCCTACTGGTTTCTCACATTCTGTTAATTTTTTTGATTGCCGCTGCACATTGAACAGATGTCTTCAGAGAACTATCCACAATGACTCCAAGATCTTGTTCATGAGAGTAACAGCTAACTTAGCCCCCATCATTTTGTTTGTAGAGTTAGGTTTATGTTTTGCAATGTGCATTACTTTGCATTTATCAACATTGAATTTCATCTGCCATTGTGTTGCCTGGTCATTCAATTTTGTGAGATACCTTTGTAACTGTTCTCAGTGTGCTTTTGACTTAACTATCTTAAGTAATTTTGTATCATCTGGAAACATTGCCACGTCACTGTTTGTTCCTTTTTCCAGATCACTAATTAATATGTTGAACAGCAGTGGTCCCAGTATAGATCCTTGGATGATCCTTCTATTTACCTCTCCACACTATGAAAACTGAGCATTTATTCCTATCCTTTGTTTCCTATCTTTAACTAGTTATAGACATATAGGATGAAGGCTTAGGTAGAGCACACCCATGTACAGATGGTAAGATTATTCTGCCTCTTGTTGGGCATCATTGACACAGAAGAACTGTCATGACAAGTAAATTTAAATTCACAAATATGAACATTAGCACTGGTGATAGGTTATGCGCATGCAGTGAGGGAAAAGAAACCTAGCACGTGACCTGTGTCCTGCCCAATCTGTATACATATGGAATATCAAATACTCAAATTGAGTTGTCATAGGTAAGCTGAAGACCCTCAATTATTCACAGAAATTATTGACTGAATAATTTCAGATGCAAAAATATTCAAGAAGGTGGGTATCTGCTTGAGGAACACAGCCAGAGAAAGAGACAATATGTGTCAAATGACAAACCCAGCTCCAGTAGGGGTTGAATGTAGTGAAGATCTGATGCCTGTTTAGTCGTGTAGGTGTAATGGGCCAGGGAGCTCAGTTTAGTTCCTAGTCGGAGACGTGTCTATATCCTGGATACTGTCATCACAATTGACACTATCAGACAGGCTTGCTGACAGTCTCATCAGAGAAGCCAAAGACTGTATGAGCATAGAGACCAAATGATTCTTTGTTACCGGGGACTGAAGAGTTGAAGCACAGCTGGCACAGTGTGGGAAAGGTTGCATGACTGTTGCCTATTTCTAAAGTGCTTTTGTGGAGAGAGAGAGAGACATGATTAAGTTTCCACAGCTGTCAAATCCATCAGCTTGCACAAGCACTAAAAAAAAGCATTGGTTTGTTTTTTTCTACTTGTTTTTTCTTTACATTGTTTATGTAATATTTATAGGCAGACAGAATGTATCCATCTTTCAGTTTGGGAAATGTTAACTTCATATTTGAATATTCAGGTCCTAGTAAATAAAAACTCTTTCAGGTTAACAAATATCTGACCAATCCTGGTCTTGTTGATAGCAAAAGTAACATATGTGATCTTCCTTTTAAGCTTTCTGGTGCATCCCTGATTCCCTGTGTAAATAATCAGATCAAAATTAGGTGACTGGAAATTTCTGCTGATCAATCAAACACATGTCTCCTGTTTCCGAGTATAAAGACACAGTTCTCAAGCAGTATGGGGGGTGCAACAGAAGGTCTGATGACTCTGATAGCCATAGAGTTTGTTATACAGAGTCTTCTGAAGCTTGTAAAATGCTATCATTTTCAATTACCCTCCAGTTAGAACAGTTTCTCTGGAAAATGTGATATTTTCCCTTTAAAGAACTGACCCTAGCATCTTGTGTCATGGATGGTTGGCCCTGTCAGTGTGCTTTCCTCATCTTCCCTGTTGGAATCCATTTGGTCAGTATGAGCTGTCTGCTTAGATCTTACTCTTTCTGCATTTCTGAACATGCAGAGCAGAAAACCAACTCCCAGGGCACCCTTCAAAACATTCAGCTTCACCCCAGACAAATAAATGAACGATTTCTGTCCTTTCAGGGTGGTAGTGAGGATGCTTTCATTAGAATCAAGTTATATGTAACAGAGATAATTTGAAACTCCTTACTCAGCAACAATATTTGCTTACTATAGAATTTTGGGTGGGAGGATATATGTGAAAAATATTTGTAAACTTTAGTTCTGGGAATCAGTGAAACATCATCACATTATATCAGAAATTCATTTGACTGTCCTGTTTCTCATCTGAGGCAAGGATTCTGTGTATTCTTTTGAAATTTAGATCAGGGAACGGTTTTTGTTTTCTGATAAGGTAAATAATGGCTAGTGGTCATCTTACATGGATAGTCTATTGTCTGTAACATCATAACTTGGGGGAAAATTCTCCCCTCTGTTTCTCATGGCACTTCTGAACCCTGACTGAAATACTGATGGCAATAGAAGTTCAGCACAGATATGCAGGTCATAGTATCAGAGTCCAAATTGGCATTGAAGAACTGAAACAATAACATTTAACTATAAATGGTGAAATGGGCAAAGTAATTTTGCTATAACTTGGAATTAGCTAGTCTGGTTTTGTCAGTGACTAGCACAATGGGGTTTTGGTCCATGACTGGGTCTCCTATGTGCTAAAGTAATACAAATAAATAATAATCTGAAAGGTTTATAAATTTCCACTATCTGACAAGTACAATCACTTCCAAACATACTTTAATGAGTTAAATTAACTGGTAATCCATACCAAAGATACTTTGTGTGACTATTTTTTTTTTTTTTTTTGCTTCTGGGAAAGCCACTATCAAAAAAAGAAGAAACCCCAAAAGTTTTTCCGATTTAAAAAATTCACAGAAAGCAGATATCTTGTTCTGAAAAAGATGCAAAACTATAAAATAATGAATAATGATATAGTATTAGAAATGTTACCAACAATCTGCTTCGCAATTTTCTATTTATTAGTAATCTGCTTTAAAAATTGTATTAATGTTTTATTATTTTGTCTTTGCCTATGCCATTCTGAAAATAATTAGAAATAATAAATTAGAACAAAATGTCATCATAAATATTAAAATAAGACCACTTTACAGTTCAACAATAGCATGTCGTAAACTTAAATGGAAAAACATATTTCTTTAATAACAAACTCCCACCAGAAATCTGGAAATATCCTAGATCTTAATTCTTGCTCATGTCTGGCTGTCCAATATTAATTTGCATGCGTACTATTATTTGCATCTATGCTTGAATGCTTGTGCTACATTTTTATAAATTCTAATATTTTTTCCTTCCTTTAAAAATGCATTTCTTGTGTACTATCACCAGAGTGTTGTTGTAAACAAGATATTTCAATTTGACTCTTTAGCTTCATTAATATTTTACATGAATAAATCAAACCATAAAAGCGTTCTTTTTAAAGGTGCTTTATGACATGAAAAATACCTTACAAGGTAAGATAAAACTCAAAGATAGTAATCTTAATAAGCTGTCATTTGTGAAGCACAATAATAAATGCTAGACTACATTCCAAAGGAACTGTGGACCAGCGTGGTTAACCTCACAGATTTCAAGGTTCACTGGCAACCCAATATTCTAAGTTCAGCAGGATCAATCACTTTCTAGGATTCTGTAGTTCAGAGTTTTCTGCTGGTTCAGAGTTTGCCTTCCTGTAGTTATTCTGCCTGCTGAGACTCATCTTTGCCAGTTTTCCACATCCAAACCATATATTATAGAGGTACTAATATTCTGTGAAAATCTGAAATGATAGTCCCAAAGAGCTGTTTCTCTAAACTATAGAAACATCTTAGCAATAAGTAAGTTTGGAAAGAGATAGGAGTAGTGAGTAATACAGCAGAGAAATAATGAGGATAATTGATCTCCTCTGATATGCCAAAGGTGGGGTAAGAGATACTGATTACCTAAATTTACATAGCTCCATTTACACATGAAGGCAATACGGTAAATTGGGAATTTAAACAGTTCCAGCAAGCATAATTTTGCTTTTCTGTATTTCATGTATTTTTTTGAAGCTATTGCTACAGGTATTTCTAAATATGGGCCACTGTTGTAATAAAGGACATAGGTGTGGGACACTGACTGAAAATACAATTCTAATTCAGGTGAATTCTTAGGATTTTTACCTGGTCTTCTTTCTGAGCTGCTATTTTCTGTTGGAGTTTGTTGTTTTGTTTTTTGTTTTTTTCCAGATGAATGACCTCAATCCTAAATTAAAAAGATTATACTGAGGCAGATATTTTGCTGATTTATAACAGCTTTCTCCATTAATTTATATGGATTTTCACATATTTGCACCACAAGGCTCTGTCCCCAAATACCTTACATGTATATATTGCCTTTCATCACAAAAGAGTTTAAAAGAAATTATATAAAACAATTACTTTACTCAGAACTGAAAGATGGCTGTTTCCGGAGTGGTGGAGTGAAATATGATAGTTTTTAGGCAGTACACAGGAAAGTGGAGATTTAGCTCACAGTAACTAAATGAAAATTGCAGGGGAAATTTAGGTTGATCAAATATCACCCAAACTAGGACTTGGCCAGGAGATCAGGACTAACAACACTACTCTTGTGAAAACTGTTATAGAAAACCTTAGGGCTCCCATATGGTAGCACCCATTATATATAAGTACTTCTAAGACAGACAAAAAAAAGGATAAGACCCTGTCCTGAAGATTACACAACCTAAGAATAAACAAGTAGACAAATCTTAGAGAAATGAGTAACAACATATATATTATTTTCTTTTTCACCCTTGTTCATGTTTGTGGCAATAACCACTATACAAGTATATACAGATGTATAGATGGGGGAGTACAAGGAAACAATGACACAATGTTGGTCATCATGATGGGCTGTGGTCTCAGCACATCAGGAGCCTAATTATTGTCAAGATTTTTTGCGAGCATCACAGAGAAGGAGAATTTGAAGAAAGGACTTGACAGAGGCTAAACAGTTAGATTTGTGGATGTTTACATTACTTAATAGGTGGTCTGCGATGATGGGAAGATGAGCAGCTAGCACACTTCAGTGATAGTGTATCAAATATAATGCCTCTTATTATAGTGTACTGTGTTACGTTTTGACATTATCAAAATGAAATGTTTTGTTAAATTCATTTAGATGTAGTCAAAATATTTCAGAATTTTAACTTTTTGATCCAATTCAGGACAAAAAACATTTAAAAAAAACTGTCAATTTCCTGTAGAAAGGAAATGTTGTTTTCCAGCCAGCAATACCTTGGGAGTCTCCCACTGGTGAATTTACCCTTGATGGTTTAAGACCTATCTTGTATGTATCATTATTTGGACATTACAACTGGGATTTTCAAAGGGGTCTAATGGAGTTAGACATCCAGCTAACTCCAATTGAATTTGGGTGTTTAAATTTCTTAGTCTCTTTTGAAAATCACCACCTAGCATTACATGCAGGGCCAGCATGTAACCATGCTGCCTACTATAGAAATGCGATATTCTTTTTCCTTTATTTCCCACAGTGAGGAACTCATCTGAGGAACACATACAATAGATCATTTTGCAATGGACCCAGTAATAATGAGCACTCTGTCCCCTAAAGATGAGGTGAAATTTCATGTTGGGAAATAGCGATATAAAACATTATGGACCAGATTCTCACTAGATGCAAATCAGAATTCTTCCATTAATTGAGACCAATTGGCTCTATGAATATTCTTCAATTTATCACCAATCAGCTGGCAAAAGCATTTAATTTGGAGGAAACCATTAAAATTCCCCCCTCCCAAAAAATAACAAAACACATATAAAAACACAGTCCCAGAGTAATGTGTCATTGCTGAATTCTAATAAAAATACATTTTCAGGGTGAGCCAATGCAATGCAATGCAATGCAGGGGGAGGGATAGTTCAGTGGTTTGATCATTGGCCTGCTAAACCCAAGGTTATGAATTCAATCCTTGAGGGGGCCAATTTGGGGCAAAAATCTGTCTGGGGATTGGTCCTGCTTTGAGCAGGGGGTTGGACTAGGTTATCTCCAAGGCCCCTTCCAATGCTGATATTCTATGAATTGTAACTACTGTAGTCAGGAATTGGTCAGTATATCTTCTGGGTTAGCTTTATTGAAGTATATATACTTGTGTTCCTAAATGGCATAAGCTACTGTAGAAAAATGAATGGAAAGGAAATTTTGAGTTTATTTTTACACTACCAGCTGTCATTTTTTGTTGTTGTTATTATGATTTTATTTATTTTTTAGTGATTGAGAGAATGCTGAATTTTGCCAAACTGGGTTTATTTCAATGTTGTTTCTATTATTCAGATGGTTGCTATAATTTTAGATTTGTTTTATGATTTTAATGATACCAACACAGAAAATCTGTTTTCGTGTATAAAGAGAGAAACACAATGAACCAAATTCATCTCTTGGTAGAACTCTGCTGAAGTCATTTCCAGTCATTCATATTCCAGGCATAAATTTATTCTCATACTACTGGTCTTTTGTTTCAAGTATGTTTTCTTCTACATATTTGTATATTTACCATGGGCTTAACTAAAAGAATTAGGGAAATTTTCATAGTCAACTGTATGCAATTTTTGTATGTCATGATAAACATGAAAAAACTCATACAGCTTTACTGCATTTTATTTTCTTGTTCAGATCTTATCTCTGATTAAATATTAATTTCAACCAAAATGTACCACATCAATATTCAAATTCCCTATCCATTAATTTAAAAACCGCTAATAATCTAATAGATTATATACAATAATTAATTTGATCTAACACCCGGTTGGATGTTTCTTGAGCATTTAGAAGTAGATCAAGGTAATGCAAACTTAATACAAGTTTCTCCATTCCTTTGATTTCAGAGAATGTCTACTTTCCTTATGGAACAGGGCCATTTCTAGTTTCTCAGTTATCAAAGTTAGTTGACGCAGTTGAAGCTAATTAGCTCAAAAGTTCTTTGGCTAGCACCAGAAGACCAGTACTTCTGTATGTCTTTTATGCATCTTTTGTACTAGAAAGACATTGTACATATTTTGCATACCTGGACAAAGGGTTATTTCTAGTATATTTTATGAGTCCTTTGTGTCATTCAAGTATTGTCATAACCCTCTTTGCACTGTTTTTTCTTTAAAATATTACAGAAAGCAAAGATGGCCAATAAATGTTAAGCACAGTGGAAAAGAGCACAGGAAAAGGAATTAAAATGATTTTTTGTGATGGCTTATGGAAAAAGATGAATAAAAATGAGATCTAAAATATCATCCAAAATTTGGATTATGATTAAACATTTTGAAAGCTCCTAAATTCCATTTTCACAGTTGCCTAAGTGACTTATGCAAATGAAAATTAGGCTCCTAAATCAACACATGAAAATGTTACCCTAAAGCAACTGTGTATCTCATCAGACGTAATATTGACAAAACAAAGTCCTGCTTTAACTCATTTTGTCTTTCCAGTACTCTGGCAGCAGATGGGTTTAAGGTGGAAACCATTTCTGTTTTTATGAAGATTGACAAATTATGGCTACTTTGAATCAAGGGGAAATGTAAATCCAAAGCTAAAGTCTACTGCTCTGCTGCCAGCACCCCTTGTCTTAAATTGAAGGTGTAGCTTGGGCATCAGTGGCAACAACTGTAGCAGTATAACATAGTACGAGAATCTCTCAAGTTAGCAGTTCCATGTCTTTTTGGTCAGCAGTCCCTTAAGTTCCAACTCGAAACCAATAGGCAGCCAGGACAGATCACTGGGCCTTGATGTCATGTGCTCCCAGTGATGTATGATTGTCTTTGTATATGGACCAGTGAGACAGTTGTCAGACTTCAGATGTTAACTGTAGCTGGACCTCTGCATTGAACAACGATCACAGGTGTTACAAGGTGCTGCTGTCTGTTGCCGAACTGGAGGACCAAAGACCTCCCCCAGTTACAGTCTGTGCTAATTGTGTCTGGAACATTATGCTAATGTGCATAGAACATCCTCAGGACCATTTTTTGTATTTAAACTTATGCTCATCAGTTGTAATACCTCTTTTTCATTATGGGATTTTTGGTGAGATCACCAGCGAGTAAACTAGCCTTGCAAAATTACATTCACCTACGGCAAGTTGTAATACATATTTGTACTGTGGTAGCACCTAGTGAGTGCAATCAGGCTTGGAACTCCATTTTCCTTTCATCATTGCTGCCTTCATGATAAAAGACTGGTGAGTAGGTTTTCTGCCTGGAATAGGAATTTTGCAATGCTGAGCTAACTCCATTTTTTCATATATACCTATGAGATTTACACATGTAATACATATCATAGAATCATTTACAGTTAAAATGATTTTAAAATATGCAGGATTGATTCAGGCTGCTAGAAGTATGTATTGAGGGCATAAGGAACCATACAATATTCACTGATTATATTAGGTTATAAATCATATACATTACACCTAAATTTCATATCTAGCTATATATTATAAGAACTTATGAATAAGTTGCTTCCAGTATTAGCCCAAGAAGAGCTGATAACCTTCATAACTCTGGAAAAAGTATCCTGAGCCCATATGAAATTCAGTGATAGGCCTGGCAAATAGCCCCCAGTTATTCAACTATATCTTGATCTTGACAGGGACACTGTTTACTTTAGCCTTGAGTTTTCCTTTATTGTCTATTGCTTTAAAGGATGCCTTTAAAATCACTGCCAACCAGAGGGAGGATTGACCTCCAATATATAGCCCATTTAAGGCCTTTGAAGCAATATATTGATGACCTTGACTGGCTTTGTCTTTGGCTAAGTTTATGACAAAACAAATTCATACTTGTCTGGGATTCCTACTAAGTACTGCAGTGTGTGCTATTATTGTTCATTCTCTATTACATTTGAAGTGTAGTGCTTGATAATGATAAATTGTCTCCCCCTTTTATTTGCCAGGTCCATTTGCCAGGTCTCATCTCTGAAAACAGAGCCAATATCAATTTTTTTTATAGTTTGTGTCACATTACTGAATTAACCATTGGTCCTGTAAAAACCCTAATGGGTATTTGCTAGGGGGTGACTCTGAATTTTAGTCTATGTGTTGTGCAAGTGATTGTGAGGGGCTAGGCATGTAGCCATAAAAGCTCACTAAATGTCACTTGCTTTGGATATTGTAATTTCTCAACCCACAACCATGGGATTATCTTTATGGGATATAGAAAGAAAATTGTATCAACACAGGACAGTGAAAGTCTTTGGGTCAAACATATGAGATCATATTTGAAAGCAGTTTGGCTCCACCCCTTGTGTGTTATATATGCCAAAAACAGTTGTAACACATACCATTACCTTGTGCTTGATATTTTTGCTCTTTCTGCTTCTTCTAACGTCATACTCCAAAATAGCAAGTGGGTCTGAAATTTACTTCCATTAATATTTGGGAACCTTTCCTGCTCAATAAAAAAATAGGCTAATCATATTCAAATATAAGTAAGATACACAGACCCAAATATATATAAATATTGGGCTTTGATTTAATGAATGGCATAATCGCAATTGCACCATGTTAATTGATATTGAAAGAGATCCATGTTACACCTAGAGAAAGCATATACAAATAAAGGCATAACTTGGAAAGATATAATCAAGACACTGAGTTGCCATTTTCACATTTCATATTTTTAGCAACCCAGTATGAACTTTGTTACAGTGATAAGGATTTTCTGTTCCAAGTCTATATGTTTACAAATTAGAATTAGCATGTAATGAAATATCTGATATTGCCAAATTCCAGTCCACAATATGTCTCTGCTTTCCCTCCCTCTTCCCCACCACTACCAATTTCTCCTTTTCCTTGATTCCAGAAATATATTTCAGGATATAAAGCAGTTTATGACAGAACAAATATATTTCAAAAGCATGAAGACACTATAGATGCTTTTCCCTCAAGTAAAATCAGGCTTATAATGCCTTTGTGACCCAGTTCTATATTGAGTCATGACTCATAATTTTGTTGACCTTGATGATATCACTGATTTATCAGGGTCTCTGGCAGGTTAAACACTAATGGACTACAGCTTTGTAAATATTCTTTTCCATTTCTTTTCTGAAAATGACAGTAAATGTGACTGTTTAGTGGATAGTTTAAAAGCAGGCACCAATTCTGGAAATAACAACGATATGTACAATGCATTTCTACTGTGAAAAGTGACTTTCCAAAATGGCATTCAGGTATCAGAGGGGTAGCCGTGTTAGTCTGGATCTGTAAAAGCAGCATCCGACGAAGCATGGGTATTCACCCATGAAAGCTCATGCTCCAAAACTTCTGTTAGTCTATAAGGTGCCACAGGACTCTTTGCTGCTTTTACAAAATGGCATTGTGAGCAGTGATGCCAATTCAGATATTTTTTGAGTGGTGGGGGGCATATTCTGATCCCTGACCCCCCTTCCTACAGAGACCCTGGATTTCCCTCAGCCAGGGAGTCTCCCTTCTCTCTTATCCACACAGTGCAGGAGATGGTGCTGCTAGGTGTTGAGTTCTTGGCAGACTCCCTGTGCTCTGCCATATAGGAACATACTCTCTATGTACCCGCTCACAGCACATTTTGCCCAGCCTTCCCTCTATCTAGACAGAGGGGCAGCCAGGCCAAATTTGAATAGCATTGTGACCCCATAAGCCAGGTCACTTTGGTCTTTCTGCCCCTCTGTCCAAATGGTAGGGTGGCTGAATCAAAATTAAGTGGCATGGCAACCAGAGCAATGCTCCAGACTGCTCTGGCAGCAGCCATACTGATTTAGTATGGGGCCACTGCTTAAAATTAGTGAGGCCATGGCCTATGGAACTCTGAGCAAGTGTGAAATCCTTGGAGCAGGTAGGAGAGCATTGCCAACCTTTTTCCCTATGATCCCTAATGTGTGTCACTGAGTGTAGAGCAAATTGTTTATTCTCCCAATGATTTCTGGGTCATAGCTATACACTTTTCAGGTAATGGTGGTTTTTTTCTCTAACTGACAACATCAGCATGGAGGGTTTTTTCAGGGTCATGCACCACAAGATTTTGCAATTGGGATTTAAACAGAGATTTTGTAAAGAGCCAAAAGGAGTTTGGCACCCATCTTCCTTTGAATGTCAGTGGGAATTGGAAGCCTAATTCCCTTAAGCACTCTTAAAAATCTCAGGCTTAATTTATTGTGTTAATGAAGCATGAACCAAAATAGCACCCAGCTTGCTGTCCCAAAGCTACATCGGCTAACAATGCTAACAGGAGTAAAATGTAACACTTTTAACAAAGTCACAAGCATGATGCCAAATGCACAGGGATCCGATTTGTTGAGTACTGTGACATTTTTGTACATAGGCTCTTTTTAGATTAGAATCATAGTTTGCAAATAATTCAAGAAGTGTTGTTGGGTATATTCCCTGAGTGAGCTCAATTTTTATTGAATGTTATAGGATCAGGAATAGGGAAGAGTGGCTGAGTCAAATTCTAATCTGAAATGATTATCTGTTCCTTCTAAGAGAAAGGAGGAAGCTTGTGAAATTCAGGCCAGTTAAAAATGATCTTTGGCGGTTATAGTTTTCTCTTAATAAACTGAATTGTCCAGCAAATCACAGGCACTCTCAATCAGTCCCTAAAATATATGGTGACACCATTGTGATGTGTCATTCCATGTTCTTTATGAAAATATGCTTATGATATGAATATGCCATAACTGAGATATACTTTATGCAAGATGGGTATTGTGACATATCATTGGAAAAGTTATGATTTACTGAATGCAATTATCAAATTTGTATGCCTGCATCATTTCTGTATCTGAAGTTAGGAATATTGACTATGTATCTGTATTTCAGCTATGCTACCTTGGGTGATGCTCACTGCTAACACTTCAGGTACAACGATGGAAAAGCCAGACAGGGTGGATGGCCCAGCGGCAAGGACAATGGACTGTGGAAAGCTTGGCCCTCTTATGGACATTCCTTACTGCCACTGACTCATGGACACTGTGATACTAGTGAGTCAGGTGGTCTTGTCACCAGCTACTAAAACATTACCTGGGGCTTCTTGTAACTTTCCACTATAAGGGAAGGGGGCGGGGTCAAGTTTGGGAAACAAAGGATTCTGCCCAGGAAGAAGGACTGCAAAAGGGAAGGCAAGGGGGAGTCCAGACTGAGATGGGGTCCAGTCTGAAAAGGAATATAACTGGAACTCTGAACCACAGAATTTTTGCAAACTGCCTGCAACAATATCTAGGGTGAGAAATATTATTTGTAACCAATTTCTTTAGTGAAACTAGCTTAGTTTGCATATTTGATTTCATTTGCTTATTAATCTGCTTTGTTCTGTTTGTTACCCCTTTTACCACTTAAAATCTGTCTTTTATAGTTAATAAAATTTATTTTTGTGTATTATTAAACCCAGTTTCTCTGGGGTGGGGAAGGTAAGAAGTGTGCACACTTCTCTCCACATTGAGGGAGGGGATGAATTTCATAATATATCTTTGAGTCTTCACTCCAAGGGAGGTGGACATCTGAGTGCTGGAGCAAGTCCCTTAAGCTGAGTCTTCCCAGAGCAGATCTGAGGCTGGGTGTGGTCCTGCCTGTGTGTGTGTTAGAGGAAGATTTAAAAGCTTGGCTCAGCAAGACAGGTTACAGGGGGCCCATGCTGGCAGAACAGGTAGACTCAGTGGTATCTCAGCACATCAGGTGGCTTCCCAAGGGGTCCAACCCGTCACAACCATTTCCCCCTACTTCCTGTGAGGTTGAGTTTTCTCTCCCCTCACTTCATTCACTGCACATGTATTCAGTGGGGCTAAGAGAAAATAAGAACCAGCTGGAATTAAACTATTTTTGAGGATCATAAAGGATGAGATATCTTCATTTAAACATTGTTTTTTTCAGTGTTATACAACAATAACTAATTTCTAATCTGGGCAGAAATCATTTCCCCCCACTCCCTGCCAGATATACACTCAGAGTGATCTCCCTCCTCCCACATGGAAGTGGTTCAACTGTCTCCACTGCCCTGCAGTTTCCTGTAAATCCCCTGGGAACTACCAGGAATGAGGGGTGTGGAATTGCTTCCTATTTCCATGTGTGGGTAAATCCCAGCCCTCTGACAGTATATTAAGGATGAGGGAGAGCCTCACTAAGTTTTCCTTTTCCAACAGCTCATACTGCAGAAGGGGATGATATGGCATCTTGGCTGGTAGTGGAAGCGAAGGGGTAAATAGGGCTGATAAAAAAGTTTAATCAAAAGTGTTTTTTGAAGGAAAATTGGGTTTTCAACTAAATACAATATTTAATGAAAAGTGTCTTCTTTCTGTAGAAAATTTAGACTTTTGGTAAAAAGAAAACTGTGATTGCAGAGCCATTGGCCATTATCTTTGAAAACTCATGGCAATCAAGGGATGTCTCGGATGATTGGGAAAAGGCTAATGTAGTGCCCATCTTTAAAAAAGGAAAGAAGGAGGATCCAAGGAACTACAGGCCCGTTGGCCTCACCTCAGTCCCTGGAAAAATCATGGAGCAGGTCTTCAAGAAATCAATTCTGAAGCACTCAGAGGAGAGGAAAGTGATCAGGAACAGTCAGCATGGATTCACCAAGGGCAAGTCATGCCTGACTAACCTAAATGCCTTTTATGAGGAGATAACTGGGTCTGTGGATGAGGGGAAAGCAGTGGATGTGTTATTCCTTGACTTTAGCAAAGCTTTTGATACGGTCTCCCGCGGTATTCTTGCCGGCAAGTTAAAGAAGTATGGGCTGGATGGATGGACTATAAGGTGGATAGAAAGCTGGCTATATCATCGGGGTCAATGGGTAGTGATAAATGGCTCCATGTCTAGTTGGCAGCCAGTATCAAGAGGAGTGCCCCAAGGGTCGGTCCTGGGGCCAGTTTTGTTCAATATCTTCATTAATGATCTGGAGGATGGTGTGGATTGGACCTTCAGCAAGTTTGCAGATGACACTAAACTGGGAGGAGTGATAGATACACTGGAGGGTAGGGATATGATACAGAGGGACCTAGACCAATTAGAGGATTGGGCCAAAAGAAACCTGATGAGGTTCAACAAGGACAAGTGCAGAGTCCTGCACTTAGGACGGAAGAATCCCATGCACTGCTACAGACTAGGAACCGAATGTCTAGGCAGCAGTTCTGCAGAAAATGACCTAGGGGGTACAGTGGACAAGAAGCTGCATATGAGTCAACAGTGTGCCCTTGTTGCCAAGAAGGCTAATGGCATTTTGCGCAGTATAAAGTAGGGGCTTTGCCAGCAGATCGACGGTTGTGATCATTCCCCTCTATTAGCCATTGGCGAGGCCTCATCTGAAGTACTGTGTCTGGTTTTGAGCCCCACACTACAAGAAGTATGTGGTAAAATTGGAAAGAGTCCAGCGGAGGGCAACAAAAATGATCAGGGGGCTGGAGCACATAACTTATGAGGAGAGTCTGAGGGACTGGGATAGTTTAGTCTGCAGAAGAGAAGAGTGAGGGGTGATTTGACAGCTGCTTTCAACTACCTGAAAGGGGTTTCCAAAGAGGATGGATCTAGACTGTTCTGAGTGGTAGCAAATGACAGAAAAAGGAGTAATGGTCTCAAGTTGCAGTGGGGGAGGTTTAGGTTGGATATCAGGAAAAACTTTTTCACTAGGGAGGTGGTGAAGCACTGGAATGGGTTACCTAGGGAGGTGGTGGAATCTCCTTCGTTGGAGGTTTTTAAGGTCAGGCTTGACAAAGCCCTGTCTGGGATGATTTCGTTGGGACTTGGTCCTGCTTTGAGCAGGGGGTTGGACTAGATGACCTCCTGAGGTCCCTTCTAACCCTGATATTCTATGATTCTATGAAAACCAAACCAGTACCAAACACTCCAAAAACAAAACCTTTTTTTTTTTGGCCAAAACCCCCAAATTTTCAGATGAAAAGAAACAAACACAAATTAAATTTGGAAATGCTGCCATACTGCCTTATGGGAATTGTAGTTCAGGTGCCTTATGTGCCTCTTCTCCTTTAAGGACTGGGTTCCCCAGTTGGACTTCATGTCCCATGATGCATCATAGTCAGGAACTTTCCATGAGGCACCACAGAGGTTTAACAAGAAGGGAGGCTGTGTTACATTGTTCTGTCGGGAAGCTGAGCCCATTAAGAAGAATGGGAACATTAAGTACCCAAACACCCATAGACACTGCTATGACATTTCTAAATCAAAAGTGTCTAGTTTTTGGATTACTTTTTCAATTTACAGGTGAAAATTTGGGGGGCTGATTTTTTGCTGAAAAGTTCAATAAGCTCTGTTTCCAAAATACTGCACACTATTTGCACCTGGAGGAAGAAAGCAGCAGCACCAACTACCTCACAAAGAGTCAGTTATCACTAAAGAGAGAACCAAACTAATCTCTCAGCCAAATACCCTTAAACTTTGGGTAAGTTCTGGTTTGAATCTAGACTTCACAGCTGGTTTCTCTATATTGGCTGAACATGAATTCTGGACATCAAAACTCCTGAACTTTGGAAAAGGTTCGATACAGACAAAAACCCAGACCTGAACTTTGTGGCTCAGGCCCACATTTAGTTATTACAAGATTCTGAGCCCAGTTAAGAAGTCCAGGTAAGGTTTGAATGAGCATCCAAACATCAGGATTCTGTCTGAACTGAAATTCTGAACTTTCATGACATTCCTCCACTGTTGGTTGTCACTCACTGGAAAGCTCTTCAGTCTCCATCTGAATGGCAAAAAAAAAAGTGTGAAAAAGTGTCAAAAAAAGGGTTGAAAAAGTGTGAGGTAAGAAATCATCAGCACTTGTAGGTTTCTTAAAGTATTTTTAATAGAAACAACTTGTTTTTAAGGACTTCACAATAATAAAAAGTCATAAAACATGAATAAATCAGAGGGTATAAACCAAAGGACTGTGATCATGTGACAGGATGAAAATGGAAAGTGTTAGAAAAAACACCATCTACCACAGGGGTGGCCAACCTGAGCCTGAAAAGGAGTCAGAATTTACCAATATACATTGCCAAAGAGCCACAGTAATACATCAGCAGTCCCACATCAGCTCCCTCCCTCTGCTCCCAGCGCCTCCTGCCCACTGCAGCCCCACTGATCAGTACCTCCCCCTCCCTCCCCACGCCACCTGATCCGCTGTTTTGTGGAGTGCAGGAGGCTTTTGGGGGGGAATGGGGAGGAGTGAGAGCATGTCAGGCTCAGGGGAGGGGGTGGGAAGGGGTGGAGTGGGATCAGGGCCTGTGGCAGAGCCAGACGCTGAGCAGTGAGCATCCCCTGGCCCATTGGAAAGTTGGCACCTGTAGCTCCAGCCCCGGAGTCGGTGCCTATACAAGAAGCCACATATTAACTTCTGAAGAGCCGCATGTGGCTCTGGAACCACAGGTTGGCTACCCCTGATCTACCATATTAAAGATAAAATAAAATCATCCTATAAGTGAAAAAGTGTGGGAGACGGGCAATGCTTCATTTTATTTTCTCCATCCAATAGAGAAGATTAAAAGAGATGGGAAATAAGAAAGATGATAACAGATCAGGGTAGGAGAGAAAGATAAGGCTGAGAAAAAAGGAAACAGAAGCCTAGGAAAGAATTAAAAGATAAAAGAGAGAGGAAAAAGAAGAAAGCAGAACCCTAGAGCATACTTTGAAGTTCTCTCATATAAATGCTCATAATTCTCTAGCTATACTTCTGTCTCAAAATGTTATTTAGAAATGATTGCAAAGTTTGAGTCTTGTAAGTAAATCAATGAAGTGGTATGTCCAGTTTATAAAACAATCAAGCAACAGTTCCAAGACAAAAGGACTAATATATGAATAATTACTATATCTAAACTGGTCATATGTTAACTATAATAGTGTTTCAGAATATGAATGCCTGCATCCAGTTAATTATAAACATGTTAACTATAGTTCTGCACTATGTATGTGAATAATTATAAGCTACTTGTTAGCAGTGGATATAACTGTCCCAAACTGTTTCTAGGTGTCTGAGAACTAGTGAGAATATTGACTGTATATCAGTTCAGTGTTCAGGTTGAGAAACACATTTTTTCATAACGTTTGGAGTAAATCTGAAGTCTGGAAGGTCTACATCTTCACAACACCTCTCTCCACACCATTCTCAATGCTCACTAATCTATTCACCCAAATAAAATGCTCAGTCTTGGGAAATACAGCTTCATGAACCTTGAAATGCTGCATTTCAACAGAGAGTGGCCAGCTGTTTTAATTAGTGTTTTGACTACTTCACATCTACTATGCTTGAACAGCTCAAATGGATTATAACAGCAAAGTATCAGCATCAGAAAGGTAAGACATATAAGCAATACAGTGAGTTTCATGGTAACCAAAATATAAATCCTGACTCCATATTTATAGACAGTTTTTTGAACATTTAGGAAGATATGTGGCAAATCCAGACGGTGGAGTATTTCATGTTGGGCCTTCATTTTCTGAATAAAGGTTATGACTGTGCTTCCTGACAAATAGGGAAATGGAAGGAAGAATAAGACGACGACTATGCTTTTACTGGAAATCAAAGGGCATTGTGATTGAACTGTAACTTGCCATTTGCCACATTTCATAACACTACTGAGGCTTGCCAATAAAATTTGCCCTATGTGAGTGCAACTGGAGATAATGGAATCTGCATCTTAGATGCCATAATTCATAATGTCCTCACCTGACAAAAAACATATTCTCTGGATACTAACTCTTTTACACTGTGCTGTACATCATATTAAATTATTGAAAGCTGATGACGTTACCAGCTTCATGGTAGTGCTAGGCCACCATCTGTTCAATTTTACAGCCTGTGCAGAAAATGAAGTGGTACATCTAATCATCTTGTTTTACATTCTGTATTTACTGCAGAGGGTTTTCATGGAAATGTATGATTTCTGAGTTAGTGCAAGGTGTCATTATAATTGCCTCTTCTCAGGGGGGAAGTAATCTAAAGGTTTCAATTCTCTGGTCTGACACTTTATTATGCAAAGTGCAAATGCTTTTTGTAGTTAGTCATTAACCTATATGCACGTAAGTAGACACTTATGTGGTGACACAAAGTCTGCAATAATTTGTCCCTCTGTTGATATGCTGGTACTTTGCCCTGTCTCTAGCATTTCCCTTTAATCAATATAGATTTTCACTTTAATACAATTCATAGCTTTGTATCAAAGCTTTCACAAAGACAACTGAGAGTTTTAATTTTTCCTTTTAGCTTAGTAATTTGAGCACACTATGGAAATGTAACTAATGAGGTTTGTCTGTATAAAGTAATTATACAGAAGTATATTTGGACAAATGATAAGTGAACCACAAACTTGTTTAGATCAGGAGAGTATTTTAAACTGGTATCTCACTTTAATTTTTATGTCTATTTGGAAATCTTACAAACCCCTTTTGTAGAAATAAGTCACGTTTTAGCAAGATTGTTTTTAACAAAAACATTTTAAAAACACTTTTTTCTGGCAGTGTGATGGTCCTCACTAGGGGGTTGCTTGGTAGTGTAGTGTTGCATTTAGATTGTCATCATGTGGCTTTATGTTTTACATCCAATCAAGGTGAGTGTGGGAGTTCACATTGTTCTCAGAACCTGCATGCTGTGTTGGAGTTGGTGGGCTGTATCTGTGTGGAACTACAGTCATGCATCAGACGAAGTGGGTATTCACCCACGAAAGCTCATGCTCCAATACGTTTGTTAGTCTATAAGGGGCCACAGAACTCTTTGCCGCTTTTACAGATCCAGACTAAGCGTACGTCTACACTACGGGATTATTCCGATTTTACAGAAACCGTGTTTTGGAAACATTATATAAAGTTGAGTGTACGCGGCCACACTAAGCACATTAATTCGGCAGTGTGCGTCCATGTACCGAGGCTAGCGTCGATTTCTGGAGCGTTGCACTGTGGGTAGCTATCCCATAGCTATCCCATAGTTCCCGCAGTCTCCCCCACCCATTGGAATTCTGGGTTGAGATCCCAGTGTATGATGGGGCAAAAACAGTGTCGCGGGTGATTCTGGGTAAATGTTGTCACTCAATCCTCCCTCTGTGAAAGCAACGGCAGACAATCATTTTGCACCCTTTTCCCTGGATTGCCCAGGCAGATGCCATAGCACGGCAACCATGGAGCCCGGTCAGCCTTTTTTCACTGTCATCATATGTCTACTGGATGTTGCTAACAGACGCAGTACTGCAGTGCTACACAGCAGCATCCCCTTGCCTTTTGCGAGTTAGCAAAGACGGTTACCAGCCATACTGTACTGTCTGCTGTTTTGCAAGTTGACAATGATGGTTACCAGTTATACTGTACTGTCTGCTGCTGTCATGGGTGCTCCTGGCTGGCCTCGGTGAGGTCGGCCAGGGGCGCATGGACAAAAATGGGAATGACTCCCCAGTTCATTCCCTTCTTTAAGTTTTGTCTAAAGGGAGTCTAGGCAGGACTGAGTCTATCAGGCAAGCCTACTAAAGAACCAGAGAGGCAAACGGCCACTCCGCGTCAGAGCCCGAGACATCCCTCAGAAATGATGAGCTGCATGCCATTCTAGAGGGTGCCCCTGCAATAACGCCACCTGTTGCTTCCCTCCTCCCCCACGTCTCCTGGGCTACCATGGCAGTTATCCCCCCATTTGTGTGATGAAGTAATAAAGAATGCATGAATTTGAAACAACACTGACTTTATTGCCTCTGCAAGCAGAGATCAAAGCGGGGAGGGGAGGGCAGCCTCCAGCTGCTATGATATTCCAGGCAGGACTGAATCTCCATTAGACAAAGCTTAAAGAAGATAATGACCTGGGAGTCGTTCCCATTTTTGCCCAGGCGCCCCCAGCCGACCTCACCGAGGCCGGCCAGGAGCACTCACGGGACGACAATGACGGATATCAGTCATACTGTACCATCTGCCATCCGCAAGGGAAGGGAAGGGAAGGGGATACTGCTGTGTAGCGCTGCAGCACCGCATCTGCCAGCAGCATCCAGTAGACATATGGTGACACTGAAAAAAGGTGAGAGAGGATTTTTTCCCTTTGCTTTCATGGAGGAAGGGAGGGGGGGCGACGACATATACCCTGAACCGCCCACAACAATGTTTTTGACCCTTCAGGCTTTGGGAGCTCAGCCAAGAATTCAAATGGTTTTCGGAGAGTGCGGGAACTGTGGGATAGCTACAGTCGTCAGTCGCCCCTCCCTGTGTGAGTGTCCATTTCATTCTTTGGCTTTCTGGTACGCTTATCTCAGCTCCTTAAGTTTCAGCACTATGTTGAGTCCCTGTTGTGGCCTCTGTCCATCATAGCCTTGGAGATTTTTTTCAAATGTTTTGGTATTTCATCTATTGGAACGGAGTTCTGATAGAACAAATTCTTCTCCCCATACAGAGATCAGATTCAGTATCTCCCGTACAGTCCATGCTGGACCTCTTTTTTGAGTCTGGGACTGCATGGTCACCTGTGCTGATCGCGCTCCATGCTGGGCAAACGGGAAATGAAATTCAAAAGTTTGCGGGGCTTTTCCTGTCTACCTGGCCAGTGCATCCAAGTTCAGATTGCTGACCAGCGTGATCACAATGGTGCACTGTGGGATAGGTCCCAGAGGCCAATACCATCGAATTGCGGCCACACTAACCCTAATTTGAAATGGCAATACTGATTTCAGTGCTATTCCCCTCATCAGGGTGGAGTACAGATATCGATATTACGAGCCCTTTATATTGAAATAAATGGCTTCTTTGTGTGGACGGGTGCAGCGTTAATTCGGTTTAACGCTGCTAAATTTGTAATAAATTTGTAGTATAGACCAGGCCTAACACGGCTACCCCTCTGATATTTTGGTTTGTGTGCTCCCTGTTACTGTAGCTAGTAACGTGGAGGAGGCACCTTTTGAATAAATTCTTTTGCTTGTGCTTTCACTCCTGCATTAGGGAACAAGTAGAGCATCTGTGAGGTGCTGGTGGACATTTCAGTGGCATTTTCAGACCCACCAAAAGGATCTGGTGGATTTTATGATGGAGCAGGAGGAAAAGAAATCAGAGGAGGAGGTACCCTACCTCAGACTGCTACAAGTCAGTTGCCAACTCATTTGGCATTGGAAAGTCGACTGTTGGTAAAGTGATGGTGGATGTTTCTGAGCAATCAGGCACACAGCTTACCCCAAGGTGGCAGGCAGTAAAGGTATTCCAGAGGTAATTGCTGGCTTTGACAGAATGGGGTTTCCAAACACTGCCAGTGCCATTGATGGGGCTCATGTGCCTATAGTTTGCCCTCCTCAAGGAGCACGAGCATATAAATTGCAAATGGTACTACTCCATTGTTATGCATACCCTTGTGGACCACAGAGGCCAATTTATGAATGTCAACATGGGCTGCAGTGGAAAATTCACGTTACCAGAGTTTTTCATTGCTCAGGAGTCTATATTCATGGCCAGATTATTCCCACCAAATGACATTGTCATAAATGGAGTTACTGTCCACATCATTATTCTGAGGGACCCTTCTTAGCCATTTTTGCATTGGCTTATAAACCATACCCTGTTTTCAGAGGCCCTGGCAAAAGAAGGTTTAATTATGCTCTCTGCAGATGTAGAACAGTTGTTAAATATGCTTTGGGAAGATTAAAATTCTGTTGGAGATCTCTACAGACCCGTTTGGATGCCAGTATAAACAATGCTATCTGCATTACTGTGGCTTGCTGTGCTCTTCACAGTCTTTGTGAAGCCAAAGGTAAGCCATTTCCCCCTGAATGGATCTATGACAGAGAGGGTCCACTGAATCCTTGCCTTCTGCCAGAACGTGCACCTACCCCTGATGTTGCTGGGGGCACCAGGGCAACAGAAGTCAGGGATGCTTTGTGTTCTCATATTATGGATTTGTATGGTCCAATGGAAGAGGGGTAAAAGTACCTGTAGGACTGTGCTTGTGAGAGGAACGGGGCTAATTATTTTTTGGAGGTGCAGGTTCAGTGCTTGGAAGAGGTTTGGTCTTGACTGACATGCAATGTATTTATGAATGACATGATGAATAATAAATTTGTTGGGGGGACCACAGTGTAGGTTTATATATGGAATTTATTGAAGTGTGAATTGCTGCACCCAAGTAAATAGAGAAATAGTATTTGCCTAATAATGCATAATTGCTCCTAATCACGATTTTAGCTTTATTATCTCAAATCAGGTTTGTATCATGTAATGCAGTGGTAGCAATAAAATTTTCTTGATGACATAAAAGGCTTTATTTGTAAATATATTCACAGTGCTACTGTCACCCAGTGCTGGGCAGGCTAGTTGTCATTACAGCACCCCAAAACAAGTAACAGAAGAACATTTCCCAAAAAAGTACAGGAAACAGTGCAAACTTGACACAACCCCCCTATCCATACATGTCCCCTGCCCTCATCTTCTTCTTTCCCTTGACACCAAGAAGGGGAGGGAGGTGGAGGTATTCACAGGACAGGGGCTCAAAAAGGAATCATAGAAGGGACCTGAAGAGGTCATCTAGTCCAACCCCCCTGCTCAAAGCAAGACCAATCCCCAACTAAATCATCCCAGCCAGGGCTTTGTCAAACCTGACCTTAAAAACCTCTAAGGAAGGAGATTCCACCACCTCCCTAGTGAAAAAGTTTTTCCTAATATCCAACCTAAACCTCCCCCACTGCAACTTGAAACCATTACTCCTTGTTCTGACATCTGCTACCACTGAGAACAGCCTAGATCCATCTTCTTTGGAACCCCCTTTCAGGTAGTTGAAAGCAGCTATCAAATCCCCCCTCATTCTTCCCTTCTGCAGACTAAACTATCCCACGTCCCTCAGCCTCTCCTCATAAGTCATGTGCTCCAGCCCCCTAATCATTTTTGTTGCCCTCCACTGGACTCTTTCCAATTTTTCCACATCCTTCTTGTAGTGTGGGGCCTCAAACTGGACACAGTACTCCAGATCAGGCCTCACCGGTGTCAAATAGAGGGGAATGATCACATCCCTCGATCTGCAGGCAATGCTCCTACTTATACGGCCCAAAATGCCATTAGCCTTCTTGGCAACAAGGGCACACTGTTGACTCATATCCAGCTTCTCGTCCACTGTAACTCCTAGGTCCTTTTCTGCAGAACTGCTGCCTAGCCTTTTGGTCCCTAGTCTGTAGCAGTGCATGGGATTCTTCCGTTCTAAGTGCAGGACTCTGCACTTGTCCTCGTTGAACCTCATCAGATTTCTTTTGGCCCAGTCCTCTAATTGGCCTAGGTCTCTCTGTATCCTATCCCTACCCTCCAGCGTATCTACCACTCCTCCCAGTTTAGTGTCATCTGCAAACTTGCTGAGGGTGCAATTCACACCATCCTCCAGATTAATGAAGATACTGAACAAAACCAGCCCCAGGAGCGACCCTTGGGGCACTCCGCTTGATACCAGCTGCCAACTAGACATGGAGCCATTGATCACAACCTGTTGAGCCTGATGATTTAGCCACCTTTCTATCCACATTATAGTCCATTCATCCAGTCCATACTTCTTTAACTTGCCAGCAAGCATACTGTGGGAGACCGTGTCAAAAACTTTGCTAAAGTCAAGGAATAACACATCCACTGCTTTCCCCTCATCCACAGAGCCAGTTATTTCATCATAGAAGGCAATTAGGTTAGCCAGGCATGACTTGCTTTTGGTGAATTCATTCTGATTGTTCCTGATCACTTTCCTCTCCTCTAAGAGCTTCAGTATTGATTCCTTGAGGACCTGCTCCATGATTTTTCCAGGGACTGAGGTGAGGCTGACTGGTCTTTAGTTCCCCGGATCCTCCTTCTTCCCTTTTTTAAAGATGGGCACTACATTAGCCTTTTTTCCAGTCATCCAGGACCTCCCCCGATCGCCATGAGTTTTCAAAGATAATAGCCAATGGCTCTGCAGTCACATTCACCAACTCCTTTAGCGCCCTGTTATCCAGGGTTCTTTCAACCCAAAGCTCTTGGTAACTTTTCCTCTGTGTGAGGTGGTGTTAGGAAATAAATCGGGGAGACACAGCTGTCCGACCAATAGACGGCTGGCATAAACAGGACAACGCAAGAGTGCTTTCACTAAAAGCTAAACTTTACTTAGTCTCAAGCATTTACACATGTCCACAACTGGTTAGTAAAATACCCCCAAGCTTGATAATTACCAAAGCTAAGTGTGGCTCTCGAGTGACAAAGTGGCAGGTTTCCGGTGGCCAAATCTTCTGTCTGCCAGTGGGGACCGCAAGAGTATCCAGAATGAGAGTGCAAACAAGTCCCAAAAGAGTCATAGAATCATAGAATCTCAGGGTTGGAAGGGACCTCAGGAGGTCATCTAGTCCAACCCCCTGCTCAAAGCAGGACCAAACCCAACTATATCATTCCAGCCAGGGCTTTGTCAAGCCTGACCTTAAAAACCTCTAAGGAAGGAGATTCCACTACCTCCCTAGGTAACCCATTCCAGTTCTTCACCACCCTACTAGAGAAAAAGATTTTCCTAATGTCCAACCTAAACCTCCCCCTCTGCAACTTGAGACCATTACTCCTTGTTCTGTCATCTTCTACCACTGAGAACAGTCTAGATCCATCCTGTTTGGAACCCCCTTTCACGTAGTTGAAAGCAGCTATCAAATCCCCCCTCATTCTTCTCTTCTGCAGAATAAACAATCCCAGTTCCCTCAGCCTCTCCTCATAAGTCATGTGCTCCAGCCCCCTAATCATTTTTGTTGCCCTCCGCTGGACTCTCTCCAATTTATCCACATCCTTCTTGTACTGTGGGGCCCAAAACTGGACACAGTACTCCAAATGAGGCCTCACCAGTGCTGAGTAGAGGGGAATGATCACATCCCTCGATCTGCTGGAAATGCCCCTACTTATACAACCCAAAATGCCATTAGCCTTCTTGGCAACAAGGGCACACTGTTGACTCATATCCAGCTTCTCGTCCACCGTAACCCCTAGGTCCTTTTCTGCAGAACTGCTGCCCAGCCATTCGGTCCCTAGTCTGTAGCAGTGCATGGGATTATTCCGTCCTAAGTGCAGGACTCTGCACTTGTCCTTGTTGAACCTCATCATATTTCTTTTGGCCTAATCCTTTAATTTGTCTAGGTCCCTCTGTATCCTATCCCTACCCTCCAGCGTATCAACCACTCCTCCCAGTTTAGTGTCATCTGCAAACTTGCTAAGGGTGCAGTCCACACCATCCTCCAGATCGTTAATGAAGATATTGAATAAAACCGGCCCCAGCACCGACCATTGGGGCACTCCACTTGATACTGGCTGCCAACTAGACATGGAACCATTGAACACTACCCGTTGAGCCCGACCATCTAGCCAGTTTTCTATCCACCTTACCGTCCATTCATCCAGCCCATACTTCTTTAACTTGCTGGCAAGAATACTGTGGGAGACTGTATCAAAAGCTTTGCTAAAGTCCAGAAATAGCACATCCACTGCTTTCCCCTCATTCACAGAGCCGGTTATCTCATCATAGAAGGCAATTAGGTTAGTCAGGCATGACTTGCCCTTGGTGAATCCATGCTGACTGTTCCTGATCGCTTTCCCCTCCTTTAAGTGGTTCAGGATTGATTCCTTGAGGACCTGTTCCATGATTTTTCCAGGGACTGAGGTGAGACTGACTGGCCTGTAGTTCGCTGGATCTTCCTTCTTCCCTTTTTTAAAGATGGGCACTACATTAGCCTTTTTCCAGTCATCCGGGACCTCCCCCGATCGCCATGATTTTTCAAAGATAATGGCCAATGGCTCTGCAATCTCATCGGCCAACTCCTTTAGCACTCTCGGATGCAGCGCATCCGGCCCCATGGACTTGTGCTCGTCCAGCTTTCCTAAATAGCCCCAAACTACTTCTTTCTCCACAGAGAGCTGGTCACCTCCTCCCCATACCGTGCTGCATAGTGCAGCTGTCTGGGAGCTGGCCTTGTCGGTGAAGACAGAGGCAAAAAAAAGCATTGAGTACACTAGCTTTCTCCACATCCTCTGTCACTAGATTCCCTCCCTCATTCAGCAAGGGGCCCACACTTTCCTTGACTTTCTTCCTGTTGCTAACATACCTAAAGAAACCCTTCTTGTTACTCCTAATATCTCCGGCTAGCTGCAACTCCAAGTGTGATTTGGCCTTCCTAATTTCACACCTGCATGCCTGAGCAATACTTTTATAGTCCTCCCTGGTTATTTGTCCAATCTTCCACTTCTTGTAAGCTGTTTTTTTTGTGTTTAAGACGAGCAAGGATTTCGCTGTTAAGCCAAGCTGGTCGCCTGCCATATTTACTTTTCTTCCTACACATTGGGATGGTTTGTTCCTGCAACCTCAATAAGGTTTCTTTAAAATACAGCCAGCTTTCCTCGACTCCTTTCCCCATCATGTTATTCTCCCAGGGGACCTTGCCCATCAGTTCCCTGAGGGAGTCGAAGTCTGCTTTTCTGAAGTCCAAGGTCTCTGTTCTACTGCTTTCCTTTTTTCCTTGTGTCAGGATCCTGAACTCGACCATCTCATGGTCACTGCCTCCGAGGTTCCCATCCACTATTGCTTCCTCTACTATTTCTTCCCTGTTTGTGAGCAGCAGGTCAAGAAGAGCTTTTCCCCTAGTTGGTTCCTCCAGCACTTGCACCAGGAAATTGTCCCCTACACTATCCAGAAACTTCCTCTGTGCACTGCTGTATTGCTCTCCCAGCAGATATCGGGGTGATTAAAGTCACCCATGAGAAGCAGGGCCTGTGATCTAGCAACTTCTGTTAGTTGCTGGAAGAAAGCCTCGTCCACCTCATCCCCCTGGTCCGGTGGTCTGTAGCAGACTCCCACCACGACATTACCCTTGTTGTTCATACTTCTAAATTTAATCCAGAGACACTCAGGTTTTTCTGCAGTTTCATACTGGAGCTCTGAGCAGTCATACTGCTCTCTTACATACAACACAACTCCCCCACCTTTTCTGCCCTGCCTGTCCTTCCTGAACAGTTTATATCCATCCATGACAGTACTCCAATCATGTGAGTTATCCCACCAAGTCTCTGTTATTCCAATTACATCATAATTCCCTGACTGTGCCAGGACTTCCAGTTCTCCCTGCTTGTTCCTCAGGCTTCTTGCATTTGTGTATAGGCACTTAAGATAACTCGCTGATTGTCCCGCTTTCTCGGTCTGAGACAGGAGTCCTCCCCTCTTGCAGTCTCCTGCTTGTGCTTCCTCCCGGTATCCCACTTCCCCACTTACCTTGGGGCTTTGGTCTCCTTCCCCCGGTGAACCTCCTCACTAGGTTAGCCAGCCTGCTTGCAAAGATGCTCTTCCCTCTCTTCGTGAGGTGGAGCCCGTCTCTGCCTAACAATCCTTCTTCTTGGAAGACCATCCCATTGTCAAAGAATCCAAACCCTTCTCTCCGACACCATCTGCGTAGCCATTCGTTGATTTCCACAATTCGACGGTCTCTACCCTGGCCTTTTCCTGCCACAGGGAGGATAGACGAGAACACCACTTGCGCCTCAAACTCCTTTATCCTTCTTCCCAGAGCCATGTAGTCTGCAGTGATATGCTCGAGGTCATTCTTAGCAGTATCATTGGTGCCCACATGGAGAAGCAGGAAGGGGTAGTGATCCGAGGGCTTGATGAGTCTCGGGAGTCTCTCCGTCACATCGTGAATCCTAGCCCCTGGCAAGCAGCACACCTCTCGGTTTTCCCGGTCAGGGCGGCAGATATATGACTCAGTCCCCCTGAGGAGAGAGTCCCCGACCACTACCACCCTCCTCCTCCTCTTGGGAGTGGTGGTTGTGGAACCCCCATCCCTAGGACAGTGCATCTCATGCCTTCCAATCAGTGGAGTCTCCTTCTGCTCTGTTCCCTCAGATGTATCATCCACTCCACTCTCTGCACTAGTACCTGCGGAGAGAACATGAAAACGGTTGCTCACCTGCATCTGTGTTACTGGTACATGGACATTTCTGGTACTCTTTCCTCTTCTGGAAGTCACATGCCGCCAATTATCCTCGCTGGCCTTCTGTCCCCACTGTGTAGCCTGCTCTGAATCTTCAGAACGTTGTGGCCGCTGAAGCTGATCCTGACGTCTATCCAGGAAATCCTCATTTTCTTTTATGGAACGCAGGGTTGATATCTGTTTCTCCAGACCTTGAATCTTCTCCTCCAAGATGGAGATCAGCTTGCACTTTGTACAGACAAAGTCACTTCTATCCTGTGGAAGGACGGCAAACATGGTGCATCCTGTGCAGGTCACAACGGCAGATCGCTCAGCATCCATGGTCTCCTCCTTCTAAGAGCTCTCTCCAGGCGAACTCCCAGGCAAACTCCTTCTGTTTGCCTCTCTGCAGTCCAACTACCTCAAATGTTTCCCCCTTATTTATACATTAGTAATAGAATGACATGTCCCTTAAAGAAAACTTGTTAAGTAAGCAGTTTCAATGGTCAAGCAAGATGTTCCTTCCGATTATTGATTAACCAGGTGTGGGTTTTTCCAGAGTTTTCAGCCTTGAGGCCCCAATAGACATTTCTGGAGCACATCCTGCTCTTCTAAAGTGCATGTATCAGCAACTTCAACACAAGTCTTATCAGGAAGGATGTGGGGTCAAGCTGCCCATTCCATGGCATCCAAATCCCCCTCCCCTCCTGCCTTGGTCAAGCTGACTAGGCTGCTTTTAGCAATAAGCCATAGTGGTTTCAGGCACTTTACAGGTTTGCCAAAATCTCCCCGTACACCCTAGGATGCAGTGCATCTGGCCCCATGGAATTTTGATCATCCAGCTTTTATAAATAGTCCTGAACCACTTATTTCTCCACAGAGGGCTGGTCAAGTCCTCCCCATACTGTGCTGCCCAGTGCAGTAGTCCGAGAGATGACCTTGTTCGTGAAGACAGAGGCAAAAATATCCATTGAGTACATTAGCTTTTTTCCACATCCTCATAGACTCATAGACACATAGACTTGAAGGTCAGAAGGGACCATTATGATCTTCTAGTCTGACCTCCTGCACAACGCAGGCCACAGAATCTCACCCACCCACTCCTGTAACAAACCCCTGACCTATGTCTGAGCTATTGGAGTCCCAAACTTGTGGTTTAAGGACTTCAAGGTGCAGAGAATCCTCCAGCAAGTGACCTGTGCCCCATGCTGCAGAGGAAGATGAGGCCTCTGCCAATCTGCCCTGGAGAAAAATTCCTTCCTGACCCCAAATATGGCAATCAGCTAAACCCTGAGCATGTGGTCAAGACTCACCAGCCAGACACCCGGGAAATAATTCTCTGTAGTAACTCAGATCCCTCCTTATCTAGTGTCACATCACAGGCCATTGGGCATATTTACTGCTAATAGTCAAAGATCGATTAATTGCCAAAATTAGGCTATCCCATCATACCATTCTCTGTCACTAGGTTGCGTCCCCCATTCAGTAAGGGGCCACACTTTCCTTGACCACCTTCTTGTTGCTAATATACCTGAAGAAACCCTTCTTGTTACTCTTAACATCTCTTGGTAGCTGCAACTCCAAATGTGATTTGGCCTTCCTGATTTCACTCCTGCATGCCTGAGCAATATTTTTATACTCCTTCATAGTCATTTGTCCAAGCTTCCACTTCTTGTAAGCTTCTTTTTTGTGTTTAAGATCAGCAAGGATTTCACTGTTAAGCCAAGCTGGTCTCCTGCCATATTTACTATTCTTTCTACACATCAGGGTGGTTTGTTCCTGCAACCTCAATAAAGATTATTTAAAATACAGCCAGCGATCCTGGACTCCTTTCCCTCTCATGTTATTCTCCCAGGGGTCCTGCCATCAGCTCCCTGAGGGAGTCAAAGTCTGCTTTTCTGAAATCCAGGGTCCGTATTCTGCTGCTCTCCTTTCTTCCTTGTGTCAGGACTCTGAACTTGACCATCTCATGGGTACTTCCTCCCAGGTTCCCATCCACTTTTGCTTCCCCTACTAATTCTTCCCTGTTTGTGAGCAGCAGGTCAAGAAGAGCTCTGCCCCTAGTTGGTTCCTCCAGCACTTGCACCAGGAAATTATCCCCTAGACTTTCCAAAAACATCCTGGATTGTCTGTGCACTGCCGTATTGCTCTCCAAGCAGATATTGGGGTGATTGAAGTCCCCCATTAGAACCAGGGCCTGTGATGTAGTAACTTCTGTTAGCTGTCTGAAGAAAGCCTCGTCCACCTCATCCCCCTGGTTTGGTGGTTTATAGCAGAGTCCCACCATGACATCATCCTTGTTGCCCACACTTATAAACTTAATCCAGGGTATGTCTACACTACAAAAGTAGTTCGATTTAACTTAGGTCGAATTTGTGGATTCGACCTTATGAATTCGAATTTGTGTATCCACACTAAGGACACTAATTCGACTTCGTGAGTCCACACTAACGGGGCAAGCGTCGACATTGGAAGCGGTGCATTCTGGGCAGCTATCCCACAGTTCCCGCAGTCCCCGCTTCCCATTGGAATGCTGGGTAGAGCCCCCAATGCCTGCTGGGGGAAAAATGTGTCGAGGGTGGTTTTGGGTAACTGTCGTCATTCAACCGTCACTCCCGCCCTCACTCCCTGAAAGCGCCGGCGGGAAATCTGTTACCGCACTTTTCTGGTCAGTGACAGCGCGGACGCCACAGCACTGCGAGCATGGAGCCCGCTGCGATCATCGCTGCACTTATGGCCGTTGTCAACTCCTCGCACCTTATCGTCCACCTCTTCCACAGTCAGCTGCTGAGAAATCGGGCGAGGAGGCTCGGGCAGCACGGTGAGGACATGAAGTGTCAGAGTAGCACAGACCTCTCACAAAGCACGGGATCCCGCGCCGCAGAGATCATGGTGGCAATGGGTCACGTTCATGCTATGGGACGGCGATTCTGGGCCCGGGAAACAAGCACGGACTGGTGGGACCGCATAGTGCTGCAGGTCTGGGATGAATCACAGTGGCTGCGAAACTTCAGGATGCGTAAGGGCACTTTCCTTGAACTCTGTGACTTGCTGGCCCCTGCCCTGAAGCGCCAGGACACCCGGATGCAAGCAGCCCTGACCGTGCAGAAGCGAGTGGCCATAGCCCTCTGGAAACTTGCCACGCCAGACAGCTACCGGTCAGTAGCGAACCACTTTGGCATGGGCAAATCTACCATGGGGGTTGCTGTGATGCAAGTAGCCCACGCAATCATTGACCTACTGCTCTCAAAGGTAGTGACCCTGGGAAATGTCCAGGTCATCATAGATGGCTTCGCCGCGATGGGATTCCCAAACTGCGGTGGGGCTATATATGGCAATCACATCCCTATCCTGGCACCGGCCCACCAGGCCAGCCAGTATATTAACCGAAAGGGCTACTTTTCAATGGTGCTACAAGCACTGGTGGACCATAGGGGACGTTTTACCAACATCTACGTCGGGTGGACGGGCAAGGTTCATGACGCGCGTGTGTTCAGGAACTCTGGTCTGTTTAGATGCCTGCAGGAAGGTAGTTTCTTCCCGGACCACAAAATAAGTGTTGGGGATATGGAGATGCCTACAGTGATCCTTGGGGACCCAGCCTACCCGCTAATGCCCTGGCTCATGAAGCCCTATACAGGCGCCCTGGACAGTGACAAGGAGCTCTTCAACTACCAGCTGAGCAAGTGCAGAATGGTGGTGGAGTGTGCTTTCGGACGTCTCAAGGGGAGATGGAGGAGCTTACTCACTCGCTCGGATCTCAGCGAAACCAATATCCCCATTGTTATTGCAGCTTGCTGTGTGCTCCACAATCTCTGTGAGAGCAAGGGGGAGACCTTTATGGCGGGATGGGAGGTTGAGGCAAATCGCCTGGCTGCTGATTACGCTCAGCCAGACACCCGTGCCATTAGAAGAGCCCAGCGGGAAGCGCTGTGCATCCGGGAGGCTTTGAAAGCTAGGTTCCTCAGAGAGCAGGGTAACCTATGACTATCCAGTCTCTTTACAGAGAAGCTGAACCTGCCCCTGTTTCAGTTACTATTGACTTTTTTCAGGGGTTACATACCCCGTTCACCAGGTTTCCCCCCTTCCAACAGACGTTTAAAAATAAAGTTATTGGAACATTTTTAATTCACAAAGTTTTCTTTACTAACGAATTCGCGTTAAAGGGTTCAAACAGGTACGCAGACTGTGGTGGGTATGGTGTGCAGTGATGTACAGACCGCTTCTACACTCGAGGACTGACAGGCTCCTGCTCCTACAGCGGTCTCTGGGGGGAGGACAGTTACAGGAGGGTGTGCAGGAAGGGGTGGGTTTGCAGGAAGGGGTGAGGGGTATGTGGGAAGGGTGAGTAGGTGTAGGGGGATGATGGCTCTGGCTGGGGCTCAGGGCATCGGAGAGGTTCATGGCTAGGGTGGAAGGGCATGGTAAGGGCAGCCTGCCTTGCCATTTGTGGATGCCAGGCGCTCGGACCCTGGGGCAGCATACACCTCCCAGACTGACCTGGGGCAGCAGACACCTCCCAGAGTGACCCAGGTGCCTAGTGACTGCACTCTGTGTGTGACCTGCTGTTGATCCTGCCCCCATGTCTGTACCCTGGTAATGGTGGCTGTCCTATGCAATTAACAAACCCCTATCTCCCCTTCACACAAAGTCTTCTGCAAAGAAACATGACGGAAACAGTAATGAACAGCAAACTATTTTTAATACTCAACTACACAGTTGGGGGATGAAACTGGGATTTGGGATTGGGTGAGCCAGGAAGGGAAGCAATTCTCATACTATAGGGAATGAGAGCTGTTTGGTACATGAACGCTCTGCTGGGGTGGAGTGACAGTTTTCACGGCCCCTAGCGCCCCTCCTTCTTGTGATTTTGGGTGAGGGGGGAACAGGACTTTGTGGCGGGGGAGGGCGGTTGCAGATACAGTTCAGGGGGGCTCTCTGCTCCTGCCTGCGGTCCTGCAGAACATCCACAAGGCACCGGAGCGTGTCCGTTTGCTCCCTCATTAGTCCAAGCAGTGTTTGAGTCGCCTGCTGGTCTTCCTGCCACCACCTGTCCTCCCGTTCGCTGTGTGAGCGCTGCTGCTGAGAGAGGGTCTCCCTCCACTGGCTCTGCTGGGCCGCCTCGGCTCTGGAGCAGGCCATCAGTTCAGCGAACATCTCGTCCCGAGTCTTTTTCTTTCACCACCTAATCTGCGCCAGCCTCTGTGAGGGGGATGCCGGGGCAGTTCGGGAAAGAGCCGCAGCTGTGTGATGGGAAAAAGGAAGTGATTTCCTTGCAAAGATACATGTTTGCGAACAGTAAACACAGTCTACTCAGTTTCTGTGAACAAGACCATACAGGGCACCTATCTCATGTGCTCTCAGGACAAGTTCAAATTTTCGGCATTCGCTTTCATTGCCTGGGGTCTTGCACTGGAGATCGGACAAGCGGGGCAGGACAGCAGAATCCGTGTAGCAGCCAGGCCTGGTAAGCCGTAAACTTTAGGCTGCTTAACAGTTAATGGATAGCAGTGCCCTCCTGCTGCAGGCAATCTGGAAAGCATAACGTCTGACCCTGTTCCAGCCCCGGGAAAGATCCCTGTATGCTTTTCCTCTGCAGCCTCCACCACGTGGCTGTTAAACGACGGTCATTGTTATGCAAAGGAAAAGTCAAGCATTCACAGTAGTAACATTACAGTAATTCCCCTAATTAGATGCAGCAGTCGCCGAGCGAGATCACCCTGAGGCGGGTCACTAGGAGAGACAGAGAGCGCATGCTGCGTGAATCCCTGCACAGACCAGGGCCCTATGCTGCCATGCTGGTCGAGGCAATGCTCCCACTGTACCTCAGGATGGCCTGGCGCAGAAGAGTGTGCTTCCACGGAGCACCCAATAAGGCACCTCTCCCCAGGAACCTCCTGCAGAGGCTTTTCGAGTACCTCTACGAGAGCTTCGTGGAACTGTCCCAAGAGGATTACTGTTCGATCCCTATATGTATTGACCTTCTTTTCATATAGTTTTTATTCCTGTTTTTTAAAAAATAAATGTTTACATGTTTATAGCATTACCGACTGATCCTTCCCCTGATTCAGAGTCCGGGTTAACGGCCGGGGAGGGTTGGTAGGGGATCTCTGTGAGGCTGATGAAGAGATCCTGGCTGTCGGGGAAAGCAGTATTGTAAGCGCTATCGCCTGCCTCGTCCTCCACAAACCCTTCCTCATCTTCCCCATCGGCGAACATCGCCGAGAAACTGCCCGTCGACACTATCCCATCCTCAGAGTCCACGGTCACTGGTGGGGCAGTGGTGGCAGACCCACCGAGAATGGCATGCAGTGCCTCGTAGAAGCGGCATGTCTGGGGCTGGGCTCCGGAGCGTCCGTTTGCCGCTTTGATTTTTTGGTAGCCTTGTCTCAGGTCCTTGATTTTCATGTGGCACTGCGTTGCATCCCGGCTGTATCCTCTGAGTGCCATGGCTTTGGAGACCTTCTCATAGGTCTTTGCATTCCATTTTTTGGAGTGCAGCTCCGAAAGCACAGACTCATCGCCCCACACAGCGATCAGATCCAAGACTTCCCGGTCAGTCCATGCTGGGGCCCTCTTTCTACTCTGAGATTGCATGGACTCCTCTGCTGGAGAGCTCTGCATCGCTGCCAGTGCTGCTGAGCTCGCCCTGATGTCCAACCAGGAATTGAGATTCAAACTGGCCAGGCAGGAAAAGGAATTCAAATTTTCCCGGGACTTTTCCTGTATGGCTGATCAGAACATCTGAGCTCAGACTGCTGTCCAGAGCGTCAACACAGTGGTGCACTGTGGGATAGCTACCGGAGCTAGTAAGTTTGATTTGCATCCACACCTAGCCTAATTCGACATAGCCATGTCGAATTTAGCGCTACTCCCCTCGTCGGGGTGGAGTACTGAATTCGAACTAAAGAGCCCTCTAGGTCGAACTAATTAGCATCCTGGTGTGGACGGTTGCACGGTTAAATCGAATTAACGCTGCTAAATTCGACATAAACTCCTAGTGTAGACCAGGCCCCAGAGACTCTCAGGTTTTTCTGCAGTTCCATACTGGAGCTCTAAGCAGTCATACTTCTCTCTTACATACAATGCAACTCCCCCACCTTTTCTGCCCTGCCTGTCCTTCCTGAACAGTTTTTATCCATCCATGACAGTGCTTCATCATGTGAGTTATCCCACCAAGTCTCTGTTATTCCAGTCACATCATAATTCCTTGTGGGAAGTCTGTGTGGGGTTTAGTTGCCTTGCTCAGCCACTCGTGAATGCAGGCGCTGCCCCAACATGAAGTTGTCCAAGCTACTTCCAGATGGAGGGTACTTTGCAGGGGGATCAGGCTTTTCCAGCCAGGAAGGAGATGAGTCCCTCAAACAGTTCTCTGTTAAACTCTGCTCCATTAGCCACCATTCCTGTTCCAGGAACTGCTTTGCAAGTGCCTACTCCCTTGCTGCAACCTTCTTCTCCAGCTGCATGGTGAGCCTCAGCCTTTTCTCATGCCTCTCAGCATGCTGTTGCTCCAGTCTTGCATCCTTCAATCCTGGTACTGGACCTGCTTATCAGCACTCTCAAGAACTTCAGTCATAACTTCATCAAATAAATGTTTCCTTTTGGAGTTGTCAGTGAAGGTGCATTGGGCCAGGGATCAAGTTATTGGTGTACAACAGGCAGTAGAGGTAGAGGGGCTTGAAATAGGACAGGAAAAAGTGGGTTATTGTCTGAAGCAGTTCAGCAGAGAAGTTACATTTCAAAAATTGAAGCAATATGTATTGTGAAGGAGATGCTTCATAGCCTCGTTAATCAGTTACAGAAGGGCAGAGACAACATGAGTTTAAAATTATAAAAAAAAACTATAAAAATTGCGTAACTATTTGTGATGTGGAGAGGGTGACCAGTGCTCTTGTTACAAAAAGCTTTTTCTATCATTTCTGACCTTTCACATTTTGAAGGACGTAAGTGTTCTTGTGGTGCCCTATTGACAAAAGGTGATGTTATTCCAAGCCGCTGGTGGGAAACCTGCAGTGATTACAGCCAAAATATTCAAACATATAGTAACTGAACAACACATCTGTAGTGTGGAGTGGGCTTGTCAGCTACCAAGATGGCCCTGGAAAATATGCCATTCCCTGCAATGTGACTAACTATTTGGAGCTCCTGCTTCAGGAAAGGTTTGTAGCAATCGGTAACCAGGACTGGGTCAGAATCCATGAGGGAATTAACCAGATGCTGTACTAGCTCACACATGACTTACCCTGTTACTGCTGCATGAAACACTCAGAACTCCACAGCCTTCCTCTGACCTGCCCCAGGCATATTTCTGGACAAAAACTGACATCCCACTTGTACAATACTTCAAAGAAACAACGTTGTCACCTGCAGACTGCCTGGACTACGTCTAACTGAAATGTACCAAATTTGGAAATAGAATACAGTTTCCCCAAAACACACACTGAATTCACTGTTTCCAGGCTCCATAGCCTGTTCAGTGATTGCAGAGGCAAAATTTAAGCTATTATTACTTAAAGGAAAACACGAATGGCCCTAGCAAATATCTGTTACTTTATAGTGAAAATACTCTCTAAAGCTGGTTTCTACTGCTGGCAATTCCCAGTCACCATTTTGAACTCCACATGTTGAGCGAGAGAGAGAAGAGGAGGGGGAGGGGTTCGGCCAAGGCACCATACTACAATCCTCCATTAGTGGTAGCTGGGTACATGTTGGTAGCCGGGATGTCTCATAACGTCTGTATCAGTTCTTAGAGCAGAAATCTCTCTGATCACTGTAGTAAGAAAGTTTGTTCTCTACTGGTCACTTCATGCTCCCCAGTTGGAGCCTGCTGCTGGCTTACATCACTACCCAGGCTGGATTCATCATGCACCACAGTTGGCTCTGTGCTGGGCCCAGTCAGTCAAACTCCTCAGAAGATGGTCATGAAGTTGGCAAATTGTCTGAGGTGCAGTTATGATCCATGTTTTTCCAGTACTCACTCTTCAGTCTTTTAATACACTCCATGCACTGTTGAGAAAATTTGCAGATCTGCTAGCTCTGTAGCTATCTGATGGTATGTGTGGTCATTCCTAGTACTTTTGCTGAAGAATTGCTAAAGTCCACAGATTTACTGGCCTCACACCAGAGATTCACCAACATTTGGCTATGCTCCCATGACCAGGAAGAAGCATGTTTTGTAAAAGACTTGCTCTGTTTGGTCTCCACTGCAAACTCAGGAGGCTCTCTGATGGTGTGTTTGAAGCTCAGTGACCAGAAGACAATCTGTTAACACTGACATATTGAGCTGCTGCTGTAGGCAGTGAAGCACAGTGGGGATAGCTTCCATTTTCAGTTGAGTTGACTGGAGTTTGTTGGAATAGAGAGGACAAAGGAAGTCGGCCCATGGGATTGTGGGATTCTTCTGGAGGACTCCCAGGCCATGAGTCAACCAGGGGTGAGAATACACTGTAAAGCAATAGGGCTCAAACTCTGGGTCACAGCTTGATAAGGGCCTGGACCCTGCCAAGTTCTGGGACCCTGGATCTGAGCCCTGGGTTAGCAGCAATTTCTGTGTGGATGGAGTGGGGATTGGGCTTGAGCCTGAGTTTGAGCCCAGGCATGCATTGCAGTATAGAAATACCTTTAGAGGTCATGGCAGATAACCAATTAAACATGCTGTAGCTAAGAAGTCAAACTCAATCCTTGGACATATAAATGGGAGTATAAAATAGGAGTAGGGAAGTGATATTACCTTTGTATTTGGTATTAGTGAGACCACTACTGGAATATTGCATCCAGTTCAGGTGCCAACACTTCAAAAAGGAAGCTGAAATATTGAAAAGGGTTCAGAAAAGAGCTCCAAGAATTAATTGAATTCTGGAAAACATGCCTTATAATGAGATGTAATCAGCTCAATCTGCTTACTTTATCCAAGAGAAGGTTAAGAGATGACTTGATCATAATTTTAAAGTACCTACATGGGGAAGAGATTTTTGATAGCAGATGGCTTTTTAATCTAGCAGAAAAAGGCATAATGAACCAATGGTTAAAAACTGAAGGTAGATAAATTCAAATTGGAAATAAGTTGTAAATTCTTAGCAATGTGCATAATTAACTATTGGAACAGTTTATCTAGGGATGTGGAGAATTCTTCATTACTTGGAGTCTTTGATTTAAGACTGGATATCTTTCTAAAATGTATGCTAGAGCTCAAACATAAGTTATAGGCTTGATGCAGTAATTACTTTGTGAGGTTCTTTGGCCTGTGTAATGCAAGAGGTCAGTCTAGGTAGTCACAATGTTCCCTCTGCCCTTAAAATCTATGAATCGTGAATCTGTGAATTTACCCTTCTACTATTGTTTGACCATCTCCACCCATTGAATGCACATCTAAATTCAATCTTCTACATGTGCTGAGCCCAAATATAGAACTCCTACCTCTTTAAATTGTGTATGTACCTCTCAGCAGGGCCATTAGGCTTGTCTACATTAGAGACATTTGCACCGGTGTAACAACTACATGTACTAGGGTCATATACTTGGCCTAGGAACTTTGGGGAATGACAAGCCAGGGTGTGGGAGGTGCTGTATTGTTTGTCTCATAGTTGGCTTGGCTGAGTAAATGACTGATTGATCTGCTCACTAGATCAAGTATTGTTTTTTTTTCCCAATTTGTTCCCTTCCCCAGTTGTTTCATCAATCTATTACTTTGTATTATGAATTCATATTGTATATGTTCTGAATCGTTGATGCGTTAGAGAACTGTGTAGGTTACACTGTATATTGAAATTTCCCCTCAGAGATAAGTTGACGTACATTGTGTGCAAACCATTGTGACAGCAGGAGGTACTTTTCACAAAAATACCAAGACATGACATTAGAACTGTTGCCACTGAATACAAAACTCCACAAACAAGGCTAATATCATTCCAACCAAAGAGAATATCAATCCCACCGTGGCCCTTCTTGCACACTGGTTAGTGTGACCTAGTCAAATAGAGGTCAGATGTTTTCCATCTCACTTGTGCAACAGCATTATATGTGATGTCAGCAAGATATGCAAGCAGTACTAGGATTTGTGTTTCTAGGCCTGGGATCGGCAGCCTTTGGCATGCGGCTCGCCCGGGTAAGCACCCTGGCGGGCCAGGCCAGTTTGATTACCTGCCGCATCCGCAGGTTTGGCTAATCGGCTCCCACTGGCCGCTGTTCGACACTCCAGGCCAATGGGGGCGGCGGGAAGTGGCGGCCAGCACATCCCTCAGCCCGTGCCACTTCCTGCCCCCCCATTGGCCTGGGACGGCAAACCACGGCCAGTGGGAGCCGCGATCGGCCGAACCTGCGGATGTGGCAGGTAAACAAACCGGTCCAGCCAGCTAGGGTGCTTACCCTTGCGAGCCACGTGCCAAAGGCTGCCAACCCCTGTTTTAGGCTATGTTTACACTTGGAGCTAGAGATGTGATTCCCAGCTCATGTAGACATATTCTCGTGAGCACTCATTATTACCACAGCTACACTAACAATAGTGTAGTTGTGGTAACAGGGAAATGGTGAGCGGAAGTATAGGCTAGCCAACCCGAGTATATACCTCAGGGGTCCAGGCAGATTTGTACTCTGGGAAGCTAGCGCATGCCTCTGCTCACTGTTGCCCAAGTTACCATGGCCACACTATTAATTTTAGCACACTAACTTAATGGAAGGTAGCATGAGTATGTCTTTGTGTGCTGGGAATCACACCTCTAGCTCCAAGAGTGGATGTAGCCATTGTTAACTGCCACTCTCTTGCAGTTGTGGAACTGTGATTCTAGTCATTGGCAACCTCCTCGCAGGATGAAGTCATACCTCCCAATTCCACTTGGAGGATTACCCATGTACCACAACATATGCAAAGGGTGGATCTCAGCAGAGACCAGCTTAAGGTAGCTATATTAACTCTGTTAGAGGGAGTTTCTGTTTGACTCACCTTTGACTACCTTTGATCAGTTTGGAAGAAGCATGCACTGGAAGGTGTATTCTGCCAGTTTTAAATCTGCTTTACTACCTGTCCAACAGTTGGAAAAGATACAGCAACCTATATTGGTGAGTTTATACTGACCAGCCTAGGTGTGGTCAGAGCATGGAGCATTCTGATAATTAAATGTAGCACAGAACTGGGATCCCAAGAGGAGAATACTAAGATTTCTGTAGCGGATCTGCTTGAAAGAGTAACAGACATTCCTTGTTTAACATTCTCATTGCTACACTAATACATTTCCAGGACGTAGCTCATAATGTTTTCAGCCTGCTGTGTCAATCGTCTTCTCTCCATGAGCTTAACAATGAAGCCTGACTGGCTAGAAGGCATGTGACTTATCTTCTATGTAATTGTCTTTGATTATGTCTCACATAAACAGGATGATGCTAATTCAGAACCAACAAGTGCAGGTTTTTTCATTACCTTTGCCCCACATGAAAGAGCACCACATACAGCTATTGTTTACCATAGGCTACATTTTCACTTTTGTGCACATTGTCTCCTGATGTATTTCTTTGGCCAAGAATGTTCATCTTTCTCACAGAGGGCTCAGTCTAATGCCCATTGAAGTTACGGGAGAATTCCCATTGACTCCAGTGAACTTTGGATTGGTCCAGATTGCCTTGGAGCAATGCACTTTTCAGCAACAAATATTTTTTAATAAATGATCTCAATTAATTAAGAATTTTTCTGCAATGCAACCATTCTGAGTAGTAAAAGGAGGTGCTGCAAACATCCTGTTTTTCACCAGGTCTAGTACCGCACTCCATTTTTTTCTCCTACGTGAATAGCGTAGCTGAAGTTGGCATATCTTAGGTCAATTTACCTGGCCTTGAGGACGGCGGCGAGTCAACCGCTGCTGCCCCCCCACACTCCCTGGTCGACTCCACTTCTGCCTCTCACCGTGATGGAGTTCCGCAGTCGATGGCAGAGCGATTGGGGATCAATTTTATCGCGTCTACACTAGACACAATAAATCAATCCCTGATAGATCGATCACTACCGCCGATCCGGCGGGTAGTGTAGACATACCCTACTGATGACTGAAAACTGCAGGTTGTGAGAAGTTGGGCAATAAAGAAGCAATAAACATCAGGGAGCTACTGCGTATCTTGATCACTGAGAATGGGTGCTTTAAATGCAATGAAACCAGAATGGCTGGTCATTATAATACAACAGGTAAGTTATAGCTAATTTTTAACTGAGCTAACAATTGTCATAGGTAAGAACATATGCCATAAATCAAACTGCTCTCATCTTCCAACTCTATTGGATTTGTTTGCCTGGTGTAAAAATGTTCTGGATCATCCACACTAACATATATAAGGAGCATGTAACCTTTTTGCTGTATATAACTCCCAAGATATTTAAAGCCCAATTCTGTTCCCATTGAAGTCTGTGACGTTGTTCAGTCTATATAGTTTTATAAAAATATGATGAGTGAATATAATGTAACTGAAATATGCTTCATGCAAAAGGTCTCTTGTAAGGTATCATTACAAAGCTTATAATCTACTGAGTGTGGTCATCCTATTTGTATAAATGTGCCACTCTTGTAGCTGAAACTAGAAATATGAAATATAACTCTGAGGGCCTATTGTAATTATGCAAAGTGTGGGCCATTAATGGTGGTTTGGAATCTTGATGACTCCCAATAACCAGGACCATTGTCTGCAGATGGCTGCGTTTTACCTGTGAGTCTTCCTGTATATGTGTGTGCTGGCAAGTGGGTAATGAAGTCTTGCAGTGACATGTGATCATGTCACCTGAACTGGAATCCATCTTTAACCTGGTGCTTTTCCAGTGGGGAGGGGGGTGAAAACCCAGAGGGACAAAGGCAGTGATGAGCTGCCAAAATACTAACAACCGGTTCCCTCCTCCTCACCCCATGAGGGGTCATGCCCCTCCGGGGGACTCCTGCCCCATCCAACCCCCCCATGTTCCTTGACAGCCCCCCCCCGGACCCGTGCCGTATCCACCCCCCTTCCCTGTCCTCTGACTGCCCCTTGCCACCCCATCCAACCCCTTCTCTCATTCCTAATGGCACCCAGGGGCCCCTGCACCATCCAACCGCCCCTTCTCTCTGTCCCCTGACAGTCCCTGGAATCCCTACCCCTAAGTGTCCCCCACTGCCCATCCAACCCCTGCTCCTTCCTGACTGCCACCCCGGGAACCTTGCCCCCATTCAATCCCCCTGTTCCCTGCCCTCTGACTGCCCCAACACTAATCCACCCCCCCCAACTCCCCTGCCCTCTTCCAACACCCCCTCCCTGTTCCCTTACCATGCTACCTGGAGGTGGGGGCCCGGCTGGGGCTGGGGCTGGGACCGGAACCACCCGGTCAAGGTCGCGCCAGGCAGGAGCCACGCCGCCCAGCTGAGGTCGGGGCCAGACCCGGGGGCTGGGCAACAGCCGCGCCGCACGGCAGGACCCGGGGACCAGACCCGGGAATTGGGCAGGAACCGCGCCGCCCGCCTGGCCGGACCCCGGAGCCGGCGGCAGGAGCCGCGCCGCCCACCCGCCCGGACCCCGGAGCCGGCGGCAGGAGCCGCGCCGCCCGCCCGCCCAGACCCCGGACCCGGCGGCAGGACCCGGTGGCAGGAGCCGCGCCGCCCGCCCGGACCCCGGACCCGGCGGCAGGAGCCGTGCCACCCGCCCAGCCGGACCCCGGACCTGGCGGCAGGAACCGTGCCACCCGCCTGCCCAGACCCACGGCGGCCGGGCAGGAACCCCGCTGCCGGCCGAGGTCATAGCTGGACCCTGGGGGCAGGAGCCCCGCCACCTGACCCCAGAGTCTCGCCGGGACCTTGCCTAGCGGTGCGCCGCCTAGAGCCCTCCTCCTGCTGGCACCCCAGGCCCCAGCTAACCTGGTGGAAGTGCTGCTTCTTCTCAGCCCTCCCAGGCTTCCCGCGCGAACAGCTGATTCGCGGGAAGCTGGGGAGGGGGAGGAGAAGCCGGAGGAGCTTCAGAAGTGGAGGCGGAGTGAGGTGAGCTGGGGCTGGGGGAAGGGCAGGGAGCTGCTAGAGTTTTAGTTAAATTTAAAAGCCCTTTTGGAACTAGTTGTCCCTCCAGGAACAACCGGTTCTAAAGGGGGTTTCTAAATTTAACAACCGGTTCGCACGATCCGGTGCAAACCGGCTGCAGCTCACCACTGGACAAAGGGTTCCTGCCTTATGCAAAAGATATATAAAGGGGTGGAACCGAAAAAAGTAGAGAAAGAGGAGCCATCATGAAGAATCCCCTAGCCGCCACCTAAGCTGGAGCAAGAGCTGTACCAGGGGAAAGAATTGTGCCCTGGCCTGGAAGGTGTCCAGTCTGAGGAAAAAATGTACTGAAGCATCTCTGATGGTGAGATTATCTGTATTCAGTTTGATTAGACATAGATTTGCACATTTTATTTTATTTTGCTTGGTGACTTACTTTGTTCTGTCTGTTACTACTTTCAACCACTTAAATCCTACTTTCTGTCTTTAATAAAATCACTTTTTACTTATTAATTTACCCAGAGTATGTATTAATACTTGGGGGAGCAAACAACTGTGCATATCTCTCTATCAGTGTTATAGAGGGCGAACAATTTATGAGTTTACCCTGCATAAGCTTTATACAGGGTAAAACGGATTTATTTGGGTTTAGACCCCATTGGGAGTTGGGCATCTGAGTGCTAAAGACAAGCACACTTTTTTGAGCTATTTTCAGGTAGACCTGCTGTCATAAACAGTTAGTTAAGGGTTAAGGTCTCTTTTACCTGTAAAGGGTTAACAAGCAGTACCTGATGAACACCTGACCAGAGGACCAATCAGGGACAAGATAATTTCAAATCTCTGTGGAGGGAAGGTTTTTTTTTGTGTTCTTTGTTTTTGAGGAGAGTCTCTCTTGGGAGCTAAGGAAGTCCAGACATCTTAATCACGTCCTCCCAGGTTTCTGCAGTATTTTTCATCTATTCAGTCTAGTGAGTATTAGAAAGGCGTACTAGTATTATAAGTTTATTTCTACATTTGCAATTGTGTGTTTTGCTGAAGGAATATCTTTATTTCTATTGCTGTTACTTTGCTTTTACTGAGAAAGAAAGGGGGAGGGGAAATTCTCTCCAGGTTATAAGTTAGACCCTGTGTATTGTTCCATCCTGGTATTACAGAGATAGTGTACTTTCTTTTTGTTCTTTTAATAAACTCTTTTCTTTTTAGGACTTGATTGATTCTTCTCTTGTTTGCATCTTCAAGGGAAGGGGAGGGGGAGGTGAGTCCCTCTTTGTGTCGAGTCAAGGATTTGACTTGGTGTGTATCTCTCCGGAGCAGGCTGGAGAGAGGGAAGGGGGGGAGGGGAACTGGCTGTTTCTCTCTCTCTGGTGAGATTCAAGGGGTTGGAATCTGGGTTCCCCAGGGGAAGTTTGGGGGACAGGCAGTGTGTTACCCACTTTAAACTTAACTTGTGGCAGCAGAACCGGATCTAGACTAAGATTAGTTTAGAGGAGTCCATGCAGGTCCCCATCTTGGAACCCAAAAGCTCCAAGTGGGGGAGAAGACTTATGACACCTGCAACTTTGGGGCAAGTAATTCAGACCCTGGGTCTTTGTTGAAGCAGACGGGAATGACTGGCTCAGCAAGACAGGTTGCTGGAGTCCTGAGCTGGCAGGAAAAACAGGAGCAGAGGTAGTCTTGGCACATCAGTTGGCAGCTCCCAAGGGGGTTTCTGTGATCGAAGCCGTCACTGTCAATGGTAGTTTTGCTCTTGACTTCCCTGGGACGAGGATAAGACCCTTAGTCATGATTATTCAATAAACTCTGCAGTCAGTGACGTTCCAGGTGGGCTCAGGGGTCAGCCCACTCAGAACTCATTGAGGGACTGGGACCTTTGACATCAACTAAGTGCAATCATCTGCTTTAAAGTTTTCTAGATTTGTAAGAAGGTTTCCAATTCTTAGAAAACATCCTTTATGGAGCCTCTTTCATAAATCAACTTTAAGAATCCACTTATAAACCACACACTTATTGACAGCAATTTTATCGAAACCACTGTTTCTTGAAACCTTTAAGGATAATTTGCTTAAATTGAGGTTACCTTAATTATGGGAACTTGATTAATTGCCATAATGCTTTAGCTTCCTTACAACATAGGAATCCTAATAGAAGTACCTATGCATCCAAGTCTTGACAAATCTCCAGCATTCTGTACACAGCAAATATTTTATGTTATTGGTAATGTAACTGTTACATACCAAGATGCATTGTTTCTACTGAATGTTATTGCATCGTTGTAATTGTTGCTGACTGGCTTAACAGTATATAAGACAAATGAAATGTAATATTGACAAATGCCCAGGAATACATAGTGCATTGCTTGCAGAAATGCAGAACAGAAATACAAAATGAGCAAGAGAGAACTGAAGTTGATTTTGATTGAGACTTAGAGGAATAATGTAGGTCTGCTCCCTATGTTATTTAAACAATCTGAAAAAGCAATTTAAAACTAAATAAAATGCTGGGCATACTTATCTGAAATTGCAAAATAGAAGGCTGTTGTGTTTTGAAGTTCAGATGAAATTGAATAGTGTTCTTTTCAGAGATTGCTTACATTTACTCTTTTCTCACCATGAGGGACTAGATGGCTCAGGGAGTTAACAGTATCTGGCACTTTTATCTTTTGGTGATGGCTTTAAAGCTGTAGAACAGTATTAGACTATGGTTCAGTAACTGAATAACAACTAGAACAAGAAATATTTAAACACGTTTCTTTTTTAAATATGAAACTCAGAATTTTTCTTCTCCCTGCTAAACTGGTATTAGAGCAGGATTAGTATTCTCCTTTGAAGGGCTGCCATTATCCTCTAAACAGCTTCGCGTTTCAGCAAGACGGTTGCCTCCAGCACTAGACTCAGGAATACCAATTATAAGTGTCAGTTTAAACAAACACATTTCACAGTTTTATATTGAAAAGTGTTTCTTAGCTTGTGAACTTTTAGACCGTTGGGGTGAACATAATGGGTGCCATTTAGTTTCTTTAGTTGCTCACTACCTTGCAAATATGAAAGACAGATCTAGGCTGAGATTATCAGTTGTGGCTGAGTAGCATGCAGCGCAGCTCCAGAAGATGGCGGGCGTGAATGTGTGTGTGTCTGTAAATATGTCACCTTTACACTAACCAAAACTTGGGGTTGCTTTGCACTAATATGGTCCGCAGAATAAGTTTTAAAAGCTGGTACCAAAGGTCCCAAGGGATCATTACAATAGCCAGGGCTTGCTGCTTTGAACTGGCAGCACCATACCTAGTGCTTTAACTGCAGGAGAGAATCTGGGTGATAGACATTTAAAGCTTGAAAAAGGACATATAAAGTCACGAGGCCCAACTATTCAGTCTTTACACACATAAAACCCCACTGATTTCAGTGGGATTTAGTACATGCCAGATATGGAGAAGCCAGCTCAGTACTGCAATTTTAAAGAATACTAGGAATGAATTGTGTGGAGAAGCAAAAAATATAACCCAGTAACCTGACTGTAACAACACAAATTGTATATAAGAAAGTACTATGTATCCTGAATGTTAGATAATAACTTGTTCAGGAAGAGTTATGAAATAAATGACACTCAAAGAAAAACTAAATTAATAGTAAACACAGAAATGTGTTTTCATTTAGTCATGCATTTTTAAGTGACTTTTTATGTTTTTAAGGGAAAGGTTCTGAGGTAAATGAATTGAGTCATTCAAGAAGCAGGAGATATTATTCTGAGTGAACTGGCATATTGAGGTTAACAGACCTCATCTGAACTTTACTTTGTTTCCTCATTAACACATTGACCCATGTGCCTATGTGTCCATCATACCAAGAGCTCTCACAGAAAAAAACAAAACAAAGCGAAACAAAACAAAACAAAACAAAACAAAAAAACCCTTCTCTTTGACAAGAATAAAGTAACATGGAAACTGTTAACACAGATTATAATGTCCTGCTTGCAGTTTACTCCACTCATTCATTAAGTTGGTGTCCCATTGCATAGGTATAGGTGTATACATACAGGCTGGGCAAGAAATACATATATTTAAAATGCTATCAAATGAGACTTTACTCATAGTCTTACTCAAAAGGTCATTTATACATAACAGATTTTTAAAATAACACATGAAGATAAAAAAGAGAATATATTTGACTAAAATGTAAATTGCTGCCAGATTTACAAAAACAATGGATGTTACATGAAAAACAATAATAATTCTTTTAAAAACTTAAACCTGAATGATAGTGGAAAAAATTGAAATTGGGGATATATGTATGGCCCCAGTCCTGCAATCAGATCTCCTAACACGAACTACTCTGCTCATACAGTTCTCCATTGACTTTAATGGGGTTTGGATGCAGGAGTCTGTGCTAGCTAATTTGATTGCAAGGACACTTACATTTAAATTGCAAATTCTTTTTTGTCAGCAAGCTATGACCTTGCATATCATAGATGTCTGGACATTTCCGATCCTGGAAAACTGGCAGCTAATTGGTTTTGACTGCAAACATTTATATATTAGCATCAACTATGGTTTCTTTTTATATAGAAGAAAGATAATAGTAATTCCCTGATTTTTTTGAAATTCTATGCCCTGTGTTATGCAGGAGGTCTTTGTAGGTAATCCTAGTGGTGTTTTCTGACCTTAAAAATCTCTGAATCTATAACCAAATTGTTGTAAACGGCTGACAAAGATAGTAATTCCTTCTCTGTCCTCTTGTCACATTTTAGACTGTATAATCTCTATTGATTAATAACCTGAGGACATTTTTAGGTCAGTGAATCTTTCTCTAAGCCTGAATTTCAAAAATGATAGTTTGATATCCATCCTAAGAAATGAGTCTTCTGTTGTTTCTTTCACTTTTTTTTTTCTATTCTGTTCAGGTTCTTATACTGCACCCTTCAACATGGTATCTTTGTTTCCTTCCATCCTCTCTCCCGTCTGTCTACCCAACTCTAAGCAATTCAAAACTCCAGTTAATGCCAGCTGAATGATCACTGAAGGTTACTTTGGATATATATATGCCATTGCTGTGGCTAGTTAAAAGATTTTGAAGAAATCATTTTCTGTCAGAAAGTGGAGTTTCATTTAAATCAAAATTTTCCCTGGGAAAAGAGTGACTTTAGTGGTTTTCCATCAGGAAAGTCAAAACTTTTGGAGTCAGGTCAACATTAATCTCTGCATCCACTTGACCCACCATAGTGCCTCATGGGAATTGTAGTTCTGGGCCCCTCATGGCCTGATTCTCCTGTATCGGCCCTGCTCACTGGCTAGACCACATTTTCCACGTTGCACAATGTTGCTCCCTGTGGAATCTCCATTCTGCTTTTTAATCAGCATCTGTACACACACACACACACACAAACACACACACATATATATCTTTAACATGTATTGTGATGTGATGCTTGTTGAAAGTCTCTGGGAAAGGATAAAAGGGTTAAAATAAGAGTGATGTCCTGATGGGGGTCTACTATAGGCCACCTAACCAGGAAGAAGAGGTGGATGAGGCTTTTTTTAAATAACTAACAAAATCATCCAAAGCACAGGACTTGGTTGTGATGGGGGATTTCAACTACCCAGACATCTGTTAGGAAAATAACACAGTGGGGCACAGATTATCCAAGTTCTTGGGATATATTAGAGACATCTTTTATTTCAGAAGGTGGAGAAAGCTACTAGGGGAGAGGCTGTTCTAGGTTTGATTTTGGCAAGAACTGGTTGAGAATTTGAAAGTGGAAGGCAGCTTGGGTAAAACTGATCATGAAATGATCAAGTTCATGATTCTAACAAATAGTACGAGGGAAAACAGCACAACAAAGATAATGGATTTTGAGAATGCAGACTTTAGCAAACTCAGGGAGTTGGCAGGTAAGATCCCACAGGAAGCAAGTCTAAGGGGGAAAACAATTCAAGAGAGTTGGCAGTTTTTCAAAGAGACTGCATAGGAAAGATAGGAAGTATGGCAAGAAACCACCCTGGCTTAACCAGGAGATCTTCAATGATCTCAAATTCAAAAAAGAGTCCTACAAAATTTGACATCAGAACAAAAATTATTTTTAAAATTACCATATTTTCCAATTTAAACAGCTCAGAACAGAGAGTTGTTATTTATCCTTTGTAGTGAATTATTTGTATAAAAATTAATTGAGGGTTCTGCTGGTTTGCAAACCCTCAGATGCAAAGAATGGCAGAAGTCAACACAGAAGCTGCAGAAACTATCTCTGTGTGTGTGTGTGTGTGTGTGTGTGTGTGTGTGTGTGTGTGTGTGTGTGTGTGTAAAATGTGCCCACAAAACATACATATACTCTCACTTTAATACCTTAATTCACTTTGCCCAATTGCAATCACAGCAGGAATGCAAGCCAGTGATGACTGATTCAGCAAGGGAGCATGAGAAAAAAGGTGAAGGTTTGAAGGCAAGCAGAGCTCTTCGTGCTACAGACAACAGTATGTATGTGGCCATTATTAAAGGCAGAAGAGCAAGCTATCCCACTGCATAGGAGAGATAGGAAGTATGGCAAGAAACTACCATGGCTTGATCAGAAGATCTTCAGTGATCTGAAACTCAAAAAAATAATCCTATGAAAAGTGGAAACTAGGTCAAATTACAAAGAATGGATATAAACAAATAACACCAGTATTTAGGGACAAAATTAGAAAGGCCAAAGCACAAAATGAGATTAAACTAGCTAGAGACACACAGAATAACAAGAAAACATTCTACAAATACAGCAGAAGCAAGAGGAAGACCAAGGACAGGGTAGACCCATTACTCAATGACTGGGAAAAGCAATAACGAAAATGTGGAAATGGCAGAAGTGCTAAATGACCTTTTTGTTTCAGTTTTCACCAAAAAGGTTAGAAGCAATTGGATGTCTAACATAGTGAATGCCAGCGAAAATGAGGTAGGATCAGAGGCTAAAATAGGAAAAGAACAAGTTAGAAATTACTTACACTAGTTAGATGTCCTCATGTCATAATGGGCTGATGAAATACTTCCTGGAATACTCCAGGAGCTGGCTGAGGAGATATCTGAGTCATTAGCAATTATCTTTCAAAAGTCATTGAAGATGGGAGAGATTCCAGAGGGAAAAGGGCAAATGTAGTACCAATCTATAAAAAGGTAAGTAAGGACAACCTGGAGAATTACAGACAAGTCATCTTAACTTCAGTATCTGGAAAGATAATGGCGCAAATAATTAAGGAAACACCTAGAAGATAATAAGGTGATAAGTAACAATCAGCATGGATTTGTCAAGAACAAGTCATGTCAAACCAACCTAATAGCTTTCTTTGATCGGGTAACAAACCTTGTGGATAAGGGGGAAGCAGTAGATATGGTATATCTTGCTTTAGTAAGGTTTTTGATACTGTCTCACATGACCTTCTAATAAACAAACTAAGGAAATACAACCTGGATAGAGCTACTATAAGGTGGATAGAAAACCGTTCCCAGAGGGTAGTTATCAGTGGTTCATATCAAGAGGAATCCCAGAAGGATCAGTTCTGGATCCACTTCTGTTCAATAGCTTCATCAATGATTTAGATAATGGCATAGAGAGTACACTTATAAAGTTTGTGGACTATACCAGGTTGGGAGCAGTTGCAAGTGTTTTGGAGGATAAAATTAAAATTCAAAATGATCTGGACAAACTGGAGAAATGGTCTGAAGTAAAAAGGGTGAAATTCAATAAAGACAAATACAAAGTATTCCATTTCAGAAGGAACAATCAGTTGCACACACACAAAATCGGAAATGACTGTCTAGGAAGAAGTACTGCATAAAGGGATCTGGGGCTCCTAGTGGATCACACGCTAAATATAAGTCAACAGTATACCTGTTGCAAAAAAAGTGAACATCATTCTGGGATGTATTAGCAGGAGCATTGTAAGCAAAACATGAGAAGTAATTCTTCCACTCTATTCTGTGCTGATTAGGCCTCAGCTGCAGTATTGTGTCCAGTTCTGGACACCATATTTCAGGAAAGATGTGGACAAATTGGAGAAAGTCCAGAGGAGAGCAATACAAATTATTAAAGGTCTAGAAAGCATGACCTATGAGGAAAGGTTATAAAAAATTGGGTTTGCTTAGTCAAGTACATAAAAGGTTATTACAAGGAGGTGGGAGAAAATTGTTGTTCTTAACTTCTGAGGATAGAACAAGACGCAATGGGCAGTTTAGGTTGGACATTAGAAAAAACTTCCTAACTGACAGGGTAGTTAAGCACTGGAAACAATTGCCCAGGGAGGTTTTGGAATCTCCATCATTGGAGATTTTTAAGAGCAGGTTAGAAAACACCTGTAGGGATGGTTTAGATAATATCTAGTCCTGCCATGAGTGCATGCGACTGGAATAGATGACCTCTCAAGGTCCATTCCAATCTGTGATTCTATGCCTGAAAACCTAATAGAGACAGGCTCAAAACACAAAATTCTGACCACAGTTTCTTGTGTACAACCTCATTGTGAAATTGGACGAGTGAGTAACTGAGCATGTTACTAGTTTGTCCCAAAGTAGTATAAGTACTAATGGTGATTCAGCATTGATGCTGTATGGTGCTAGGCGCTCCCAATTCCTACTGAAGTTAGAAGGACAGAGTGCTCAGCAGCTTCTAAGGTTGAGCCTAAAACAAGACACTTAGAACACTTCAGGATGTCTTATTTATGGAGAACAGTAATCATGTGTGAAAGTCTGAAAATTTACTAATCTGCTGCTATAGAGGCTGTCAAACTGTGGGCAATTTACGAAAGCCCCGAATTCCCAAATATACAATAAAATAGCAAAAGGGGGAAAATTGAAAATCTAAACAGAAAATGCTGTTGAGACCTGAGCTTTTTGAGAGAGCCTGGAGAATGTATTTTAGTTTTCTCAAAAACTTATCACGGTTACAGAGATAGTAAATAATTTAAAAAGTAAAAAGCACAGTGAAAAATCCAAAACACTAATTTATGCAATGATAAACCTGATATTCTGTAGCACAAAAAATAATCCAGATCCCCAATATGCCCAGAACACAACAGGATATCTAAAAATATTAGAACATTAATTAATTGACACATTTCCTATCTCCTAAAGATCAGATGCTTCACACATTGAGTCACTTGAACAGAACAAACAGTCCCCATATATCATAAGTACTTCACTCTGCTTTCCTTTGGGCTGTTACAATTACTCACATTTGTGCTGAAGAAATAAAAAGTTCACAAAGCAGTTCCTTCCAGTTTCTCTTCATAGCTTCCAGCCTTCATTCCCTCCCAGACTCTTTCTTTAAAAAAATCCATTGGTTCTCTTCAGGTATTATCATAACTTGCATTTTAGTGTTTGGGTTTAATTTACTTATTTTGTACAGGCTTAATGATCCCCCAAACCTCCTTTTCAGTTCCTTTCTCATTCCTTTCCCCCTAATTAGTCCTTTGCAGATTATATATAAATAAATCACATATGTGTGTTTCTATCTATCTAACACATATACATATCATTAAATAGAGGTGGGTACAGAGAGAGAGAGAGAGAGAGAGAGAGAGAGAGAGAATAGACATAATAGAAAAGAGTAATCTTGAACCTTTGTAGCAATTACCAAGTAAGAGGAAGTCTATACCAAATTTCATGTTGGTTAATGCCGCTGAACTATTAACTCCTTCCTGCGACATTGTTATTATGCATACTGTGCTTTTTTATTTATACACCAATAGCATGTACAAATATTACTGTGAAAGATTTTAACTGTGAAGAGGTGAATACTAATATGGATATTAGAACTAACAAGTTACTATTTGTTCAGAAACCCAGCAGTCAGTATTAACTCTGTATGTTCCACAGATTGACAGGAAATTTTATTGATGTTTATTCATTGCCCCCCCCATTTAAGTCAGTTCTTCGATGCTATTATTGTATACCGGAGCCAATATTTCACACTTCTGATTTCTCACCAGTACTGGCAAATACGAAAAGTCAAAGAAAATATTTTTGGCTTAGTTATCTCCTAACAATCAGCTGCACCAATATAGCTATGTCCTCCAAAAATTTTGGATAGAGTATACAACTTTGTCTGATAGTTGGTTACTGCAGCTAATTTGTTTGGCACATAGATCCAGGTCTTTTTACCCTTCTAGACAGAAGTATTACATTTTTAGATCCTGGTCCTGCAACCCTTCCTCATAAGAGTAATCCTTATCCACATCATAATTCCCAAGTGTGTGTGTGTGTGTGTTTACTTTTTTAACCTAAGGCAAATGGCATTCTATTGCTTGGAAAGTTTTCTCTTTCTCTTTCTCTCTCTCTTAGTCAAAGAAGTGAACCAGTAGCAGATTGTTCAGACAAAACATTCTATAGTAGGAAGAGAGCCTCAGGCATAAGCTCTTGTATTAGAGGCCTGGTATAAGGCCTGAGGCCTGAACTAAAGTAGTAAATAGGCCATGTTAATATAAAGTAGAATTAGCAGAAGTCAAGCTTTAAGCAAAAGTCAAGCCTTGTAACAAAACATACCTACTTGCAAGTTCACAGAACCTGTCAAGAACAGGGCATGTATGGCAAAAACATACACATACCTAAGAAATACTAAGCACAGAACGTTCACGGAAACACATTCCAGAAGTGTGGTATCAGAACACCCCATACCAAGTATGTTACAAATGCACATACCCCCAAAATAAAAAGAACACTGACCCAGCCTAAAAATAAGGTCAGGATAACAGGGTGATTGATAGAGATGTTTTGATCAAAGAAACATGTCTAAGGTAATGGGCAGTAGCTAACCATGTCAGGGGGCACATCAGAGGGGTAATACATAACTTGTTTGTATTCATGTATAAAATGGAGTCTCAGGGGGATTGACTTTGGCCAGCCTAGGAGAGAATGGAAAGTCCCGCCATTCATGGAGCTGCATTCATTGTCACGGCCATATCTTAGTATCCCCATAGAGTCTGCTGGGTGCTATTAACATGCTTCATTGACAATAAACCTGTCCGGATGCCTTCGTACCTTAACGGATCTTGTGGTTATTGAGTGGTTTGCTCGAGGTCTGCTGTACCAGCTATCTGTGCAGAGCTGGGACAGCACACAGAGAGAACACACACATGCAGCCAAACATCTTACTAGACATTCTACAACACTTCTCTGGCACTCACAAACGCTAACACTGGGCCAGATATTCAGCATCCTACACTTGATCAGTTGAGATGGTGACATAAAGCTAGACGCCACTGGCATACTGAAAACAATGCAACCCAAGCCCCCTTACACTGAACAGTATACACAGTGAATAACAGGGGTGCAAGATGGAGCCCTGCAGCATTCTGCACAAGAGTACCCTTGGGGATGATGAGGAATTTCCTAATACAGTCCTCTGGGATCCTTAACCAAGAAAGACTAGAGGCACCCCAAAGCAATCCCATCACCTCATCCAGGAAGCCATGGGTTAATCAACAACACTTTATTTTCAATGATATTGAGGGCAGCTGCTAGATCTAATAATATCAGCATGGAACCTAATTATTTTTCAACGCAAGAAGTTGTTCATCAGCCACTGCAACAGTAAGTTTCTGCATCAAATCCAGTGCTGTACAGAGATGGATAAGCGTCTGGGAGCTCTGATGCAGCTAGATATTGAAGGAGTTGTTTAGCCACAAGCTTCCCAGTCACCTTCCCCAAAAAAGGGAAGGATGAAAACGCTTCAAGAACTGCTCAGGTTGTTAATGTGTAATGATGATTTGTTGGGCAAAGGGTGAAGACCTGCCTCCTTCAAAGCCAATGGCATCCTACCCCTCTTAATAGAAGCAGGGAGAATCTCCTGCAGTAATGGGCTTAGTACTTACCCATTCACCTTCTCCTGCAAGGCAGGACATACGTCCAAACCTCAGGTCATGGCACAAAGCTCAGTAAGTGATTGTAGCTGCAACTTAACCTGGGGAGATTTTGCATTTGTCTCCTGAAGATGCTGCTTTCCTGCCACATGCACAAATACTTCAATTTAAATCTGAATAATCTGCTCTGCAAAATATCTATAAATTTCCTCAGAACAGAAATAACTTAATTCAGCAACTGAAGGCAGGTGGCCCACAGTAATCAGACCATCGACAGCTTGAAACAAACCTGCTGACCAAGATTTTTCAGATGCTATAGCAAAGACAAAGGATCTCCTCTTTGCCTACTCTACAGCTATGCCATCAGATTTTAAGAGTCTAGGAGCTCTGATGCAGCTGCATCCATTTTAAGGTTTTATGATGTAATTGATCAGTTTCACACTGTGTCCACCACATCTGCTTTAGCATCTTCCATCCTAGTTCACTTCTAACAGAACATCTACAAACTGAGGTGAGGACAAAATTCTGAAAGAGGATACCTAGGAGCCATTTGGCAATAGTAGAGGACAAAGTATTGTTATCATCTTACTAAGCCATTATCTGAGTAGTACACTGAGAGAAAAAAAATATTACTCAGAACTCTTTCAAAACTCTGCATCTGTTAGTGCTGGAGGGTAGACCAGCTCAACAGATCTCTCACCTCACTAGAATATAGTCACACCCTGGAAGCTACCTGCAAATTTGCCAAACATAGTATTGATTAAAAATATAATTCTTTCTCCTAACAGAGTCCAATACTTTAGTGTGACTAAAAGGATGAGAGACCTCAAATGCCAACCTGAGATCTTTTAGATAACTGATAACTGAGAAGCGACTGGAATTAATTTGTGTGTACTATGCAAACTTGTTGCCATAAATTAAGGGCTTTGTCACTTTTCTCTTTCTTCTTTGCTTTTTTGCACTGTCAGACAAGAAGGTAGTGTATAAAAATGAAGTGTCATACTGATTCCTTGAGGTCCCACTACTACTCCATCAGATAAAAATAACATATGGTGAGATGTAAATGGTCTTTTCAGAAGTTTTATGAAAATTAGCAAAAGACTGAGTCTTTGTGTTAATCTGGGAAGAAATGTGCCTTTCTGATCAAATCATACCTTCCAATGCACTCTTCATAGATAGTACATTACAGTGTCCAGCTTCCTAAAGGTTAATTTAATACTGAGCCTGGATAACTACAAATATTTCTTCTCCTAAATTTCAAATATATTTATTCAACCTGCAGTGGCTTTAAATACTGTAGATTAGAATTGGTCAAAATTTTTCTGATGACAGTTTTCCTTAGGAAAACGATGATTTGACTAAATTGAAAAAATTCATGGGAATGTATAGATTTTTGTAAAAAAATTCAGTGTGAAATGATCATCATGTTTCATTTACATAAGGCTGAAAAGTTTAATTTTAACTTGATTGTTTTGATTCAACTTAATTGTTTCAATTTTTATATTATAGTCAAAACAATAAAATCAAAATGAAACATTTTGATGAAGTTGAAAAGCGATATTTTAGGAACATTTTGTTTTGTAAAAAATCTGAGATTTTGACTTTTGGTTCTGATTCAGGATGAAACAAAATTTTGAAATCTTGTACTTTTCCCACAGGATGGAAATTGTTTCTCACCCAGCTCTATTGTGGAAGATTGGATGTTCCAGCTAGTGAAAAGCTGGTAATTGGTTTGTTTACAGGCACTTGCATAGCATAAACAATAGTGTCCATATATTTTCCACCTGGGGAGGAAAATGTACTTATTGTAAGGCAATAGAATTGGAGTAGATAGTGCCATTTAGGCCTATTTCTGCATATGGGACAGTGTGTAGCTGCACCACCCCAGATTGAACTGTGGAAGGGTTCATTGCTCATAGATTTTTAAGACCAGAAGGGACCATTCGATCATCTGATCTGACCATCTGATGATATAATTTAACCCAGTTACTTTGGTATTGAGCACAATAGCTTGTATTTGACTAAATCATATCTTGTGGAAAGGCATCCATTTTACATGAAGACATCGGAGAATCAACCACTTCTCTGGGTAGTTTGTTCTGCTGGTTAATCATGCTCACAGTTAAAAAAAAAAATCATCCCTTATTCTTCATATGGAAAATCAGCATAGCATAATCTCTCCTTGAGTTTCCCAATGAGCAGGGGTCTGTGCAGGTTGCATTACCCTTTAAGATAGTGTAAACCATGGCCTCAATGGCATGGCACTCTGTCCTCCTCTAGTGTTAGCTTAGACCATCTAGAGACTGATGAGCCTGCTACAGCCTAGGCTAAGAGAGCTAGGTGTCTTTTAGCTCAGTCAGTAGAGGCTCATGCACTAAGCTCCAGAAATCCCAGGTTTGATCCCAGCCACCAATGACTGGGGTCTGTCAGCATTACAATCATAAAGACTTTTTCCCTCCTGGTGCTGAGGAAGGGCACATGCAGGACACAAAGGCAGCAGTTCCTGCAATTCACTGAGTACAAAAACTATGATTGTGACTGGCCTTGATTGGGGGCAAATGAAGTGTGTTCTTTGTGCCCTTTGGCGTCCCCTTTCCCTGGATTCTGATATTCTGCCCAAATATATTAATTTTGCCCTGTCCCATAGTTTGAACTACAGTTACTGTATATGATCTCTGTAGTTAAATAACTTGCGAGATTCTTTGTGTCAGTGATGGGGAATTTTTCTTTCAGTAAGAGTTAAAAAAATGTGACATGTTGATAGCTGTTACTGGTTAGCGATTTAAGGTCTTCTGTTGTCCCTTTCACTTTTCCTCTAGGAGTAGGATCAAGTTGTATCACTTTTTTAAATTTCATCCACTCCTACAAATAGTCATGAAGTGTAGTGAATGTAGTGAAAGGCTAGAAATAGAACTTTTACTTTCACATTCAAAACCAGCATTGATATCCATTTCTAATTAATAGAACATGAATACTCCATATAATAGAACTGATTTTCAATTACGACTACCTTACACTTGTCCTTGCCATTCTGCGAGGCACAATTATTTGTAAAAGCAGCAAAGAGTCTTGTGCACCTTATAAACTAACAGACGTACTGGAGCATGAGCTTTCGTGGGTGAATACCCACTTTGTCAGATGCAATTATTTCTAAGACACCCAAAGAAAGTCGAGGTTTTAAAAAATTGGCCCACTGCAAATAATTTACTAGAACTCTATCCATCTCTAGATAGTAGTTATACTGATTATGCTTCTATAGTGACTTTCATCTGTTCTCTCTTTTTCGCAAGCGTTTCATGAAGTAAAAATTGGCGGTTTTACAGAGCATATACTATCATCTCTAACCTGCAAACACACAACTTGATGCCATTCTTGTAAATAATACCATGCAGATGTTCTGGGATTTCCAGATTAATATCAAAATATTAAATAAATATTAAATAATATTAAATAATCCTGAGTTTGTTAAACAAATGTGATCTCTATATGTCAGACACATACATGCAATGTGTATGCTACGTTAACTTAGCTAATGACTTGCTTTTTTGTTGTGTTTTGTTTTGTTTGATGTAAATAGACCAAAGGTAACAACCAAGAAAAATCAGAAAAAAACTAGTCCCTACTTGTCTGGGGGATCTTTGTATTTACTATAGCCTGACATAGTGTTTAGTTGCTGTTGGACCAAGTCTTTAATGACATAGTACAATATTTTTTGGACTGGTTGCACTGAAGTATAATTTTTCACCGATTCTATTCCCCTCTGGGCTCAACTGCAGCAAAAATCTCACTCAGAACAGAAGCTTTAGAATGCATCCACTTAATCTGTGAGTCCAGGGACAAGATTAATCCAGATATCCTGCTGGTCTGTAAAGCTCCATGCACCAAAAGCACCAGAGACTAAATGTTGTCTGGTTCAGTGATGAAGCTCACAACACTCGTTCTCTTGGGACACTTCAGTATCAATGCAGACAACACCTCTGAAACAATGCATCTACAAATATTCCACTGTAGGTTTCTCACAGGTAAGATCTCTGGAGACACACATTTAGTTGGGCTGGATACATGGGATAGATTTTGAAATAAGTCTCTCCTGTCCTGGTTAGACAACTTTCTCTTCCAAATATATATCAGAACTCTCCCTATCACAAGGCTAGAAGAAACCACCACCAGGGTACACCTCTGAAATCTCTTGGACTCAGCCAATCTTGAAAGATCTGCCCAATCAAGAAGAAAAGGAGTAGAAGAATTAGTGAATCAGTACAACCACTTCCTGACTGTTGCAGTGGACATTCTAGCACAAAACTCCTGCTCTCACCACATCCTACCCCTCTGCCTACTTAGATCACCATGGTTGTCACTCAGACTGCCATGGAGAAGGCTACCCTCAGAGTCAGGAAAGTCATACTTCACAGAACTATTCTGTGTTGTACAAAATTTCTTTGTAAATCCATACTGCTTTCATTCAGCCCTATCACCTCTCACTCTGAGGAACTATCATCATTTCACAGAGAAGAACACTACATCAAGAAAAGCCTTCTAGGCCTTCTTAAAATAATAAACCAATAGCACAACACCTTCTTTACAGATTTATGCTCATCATGCAAGTAATAGTCATGGAAGACTCAGTTCTGATGCAGGGATAAATATCCCCTCATGGCAGCAATGGTAAAAATTACACAGCCATACGCCAGCAGGAAAGAAACAGAGACAATAGATGTAAACTGGTGTTATTCTGGTGATGCAAATCAACTGGAGTTAGTCAGCATGTGTGGTCCATATATGTATAAAGCAGGGGGTGGGAGGTGAGGGGGACTGGATCACAGGGCCGCCCAGAGGATTCAGGAGGCCTGGGGCAAAGCAATTTCAGGGGCCCCTTCCATAAAAAAAGTTGCAGTACTGTAGAATACTATATTCTCGTGGGGACCCCTGTGGGGCCTGAGGCAAATTGCCCCATTTGCCCCCCCCCCCGCCCGGGAAGCCCTGGGAAAAATAAACATTTAAAAACCTTCCACATCTCGGCACAAACCCAGTTTTGAGAAAACTTTTCAAGTCACCTTTACAAGGTATCACTTGGTCTCAGCATCAGCTAGTGCTAAAAGTCACTAAAGCTCATTAAAAGGGTTGGACAAATATTTTCTGTCAAAACTCTTTTGGGATCGAAAACTAGGGATTTTTAAAAAGCAGAAAAAAATCACGGGCAATGTCTGCTTTCCTTCAAAATTTGTTGTGGTTTTTTTTTAATTGAAAAGCTGAAATTAGTCTGCCAAAGCCTGAACACAGTTTGGGGTTTCAGAAGTGTGTGGCCAAATATTTGCTGCTTGCTGTGTTTGTTTAAAGAAACAAGAAAAAAATTCTGCTTAAAAAAAAATCCAAAACTTTTGAACCACCTCAGTTTGTGACCAAATGCCTGAGCCCATCCAGTCAGAGATTTTTCCAGGTTTCTGATACTCTGCTGGCTTCCTTGACTCATATCTTTCTCCATAACTTTGGGTTCATTTATCTTAGAACATAAGAACATAAGAATGGCCATACTGGGTCAGACCAAAGGTCCATCCAGCCCATTATCCTGTCTACAGACAGTGGCAAATGCCAAGTGCCCCAGAAGAAGTGAACCTAACAGGTAATGATCAAGCAATCTCTCTCCTGCCAACCATCTCCACCCTCTGACAAACAGAGGCTTGGGACACCATTCCTTACCCATCCTGGCTAATAGCCATTTATGGACTTAACCTCCATGAATGTATCTGTTTCCTAGAGACTGGCTCCATGGGGTCCCTCACAAACTGGAGAGGGTTACTGTGGATTTGTCTTTAGTATAGCTTATGTACATACTCCATGAACTGAGCATTTGAGCTTGTTCCAGAATCTGGGATGAGCCTATGTTGTGAAAACTGAAATGCTCAAAATAGCACATGCATGTGAATGGACACAGGGTGCTAAAATTAAATTAACCCAGGGGTTCTCAAACTGGGGGTTGGGACCCCTCAGGGGGTCACAAGGTTATTACTGGGGAGTCACGAGCTGTCAGCCTCCACCTTAAACCCCGATTTGCCTCCAGCATTTATAATAGTGTTAAATATATAAGAAAGTGTTTTTAATTTACATGGGGGCAGGTCACACAGAGAGGTTTGCTATGTGAAAGGGATCACCAGTACAAAAGTTTGAGAACTACTGAATTAACCCCTTTGGAGCCTCGGGGAATGCAGGGGAGGGGGGTCTCCCTCGGTAGGGTTGGGAAGGAGGTAGGTGGTGTAGGATATTGCTCTTCTTATGTGATCTCTCCCCCATGGAAAAGATAACATTTTGGCTCTTTGTGTTAAATAGCTGTCTGCAAGCCTCAAAATGCTGAATGAGCTTTAGGGTAGGGAAGGCTGTGCCTCCCCAAACAGCCTGGCCCTGCCCCCTCTCCAACCCCCATCCACTTCCTGCCCCCCTCAGAATCCTCGACCCATCCTGCTCTTTGTCCACTCACCGCCCCCCAAGACCTCCTCTCCAACCACCACCCCAGGACCCCAGCCCCCATGAACCCCCCCTGTTCCTTGTCCCCTGACTGCCCCAACCTCTATCCATCCACCCCCACCGAGTCCTGACAGACCCCGGAATGCCCATGATCCAGCCCCGTTCTCCATCCCCTGACTGCCCCCGCACAACCTCTGCCCCCTCCCTGTCTCCTGACTGTCTCTGGGATTCCCTGCCCCTTATCCAACCCCCCCGGCCCCAGCCCTCTGCCATGCTGCTTACCCCCACCTCCCCCCTCTCCCAGAGCCTCAGCGCGCCGCGTCCAGGAGCGGCCCTGGACAGCGCTGCAGTGGCCTGACTCCAGCGGGGCCTGAGCTCCTGCTGGTCAGCCTGGAGCTCGCTGCCCTGTCCCCTTACCATGTGGCTCTGAGCGGGGAGGAGCTCAGGCCCCGCCCAAGCCACGCCGCTTTAGCTCTGTCCAGGCCGCTCCTGGGTTACTCCCGCCTCTCCCCTCTCTCGGAGCCTCAGCGCGCCGTGTCCAGGAGCTGCCCTGGCTCCTGGACAGCACTGCACCGGCATGGCTGCGGCGGGACTGGAGATTGCAGGCCCGCCCCCTTACCATGCAGCTCTGAGAGGGGAGGAGCTCAGGCCCCGCTGGAACCACGCCACTCTAGCTCTGTCCAGGGCCACTCCTGGATGTGGCGCGCTGAGGCACCGGGGGATGGGGGAAGGTGGAGGCAGGGCCGGGGCAAATTGCCCCACTTCCCCTCCACCCCCGGTGACCCTGCTGGATCATTCAGTCTGCCAGATTCATTTTATGCTGCTTATTTGGCACAAAGTGAATTTATAGTGTCTGGCGGTTTGCCCTAAGTGAATTCACCATGTGCAGGGAGAATCTCGCCTGCTATGAAGATGGTGTAGGCAGCTCTGACACTTCCTGCATCCCAAAACATCCGCCCACAGCTTAAACTTACAGGACAATTGACTCTTTGTCAGCGACTCAACCAATCTGCCCACTTCACCCAAGCAGAGCTCTGGTGCAGTGGAGTAAAAAGGCTAATTCATGCATGTGTTTTTACATGTATATACGTGTGTGTAGATAGAAAATGTTTGCTTTCATTATTTTGCTTGCGGATTTTGCAGATGGAATGAATGCTTAATAAGAATGTGTTTTATATTCATTATGTAGTTCAGCAGGGGACAGACACTAAAGGAGGAAAAAAAACCTTCAAAAGCAGTAACAGGATCTTCATGGAAAATACTTTCATAGGTTTAAGCCACAGTACTCGAGGAGGCTGGAATCCAGTTTCTATCATTACCTAATATGACTAAGAATAGAAGCAAAAGAAAGATCCTTCTATGGTGGGAAGCTGACAAAAAGGGCAAAATTCTTTCCTTATTTTCAGCTATGCAACCATAGAAATCAATAGGGTTACAAGGAATGAATACAAGTAGCCTATGACTGGTGTTTTATTTATTTTTCTTTTGGGGGCAAAGGGTTAATCTGAAAATTGTGTAATTGGGGTTAAGTTAAAAAAAAAGAACTTACACAACAAAAGTTCACATTCTCATCCCCACCTCTCACCTTCACTTCAGCCAATACAATAGTCTCTGCTGCTACCCCTGTTTTAGCATCATTGACTGCTGCTGCTGTCCTCACCCGCAGAGCCTCTTAACAAGTGGAAGCTGTTAGTAGAACTAATGAGCCTGGGAAGGTACAATGAAATCTGTAGTTCACTAAAGCTTCAGCTGTGATTCTGAACCGTTCCTATTCTCTGTGGGGAGAAATACAATGAATAGCAAGCCCTGTCTTGGAAATAGAACAAACAAGCACTTGCTGATGGAACACTGACACTACCTCTCGTATGGCAATAGCAAAGAGAATTTCATAATTTTTATGAGAGTTCACCAGGAGATACACGACAACAGAGTGTGAGATTTTTTATGACCCATAAGGATCTGGAGTATAATGAGGTAATGGTGGAAACTGAGGTAAGACTAGCTGCTACATTATTTAACAAACACATGTGAAGAGCTACTGCTGAAACAGTGGCAAAGAGGTGGTGACAGAGCATCAAACTTCCCAACATTTAAGTATTTCTGGTGTCTGCAAATACATTCACCCAGTAAATGCCAGTGATTATATTCCATCAATAGACATAATATGAAGATTAATATCCACATTAATTTCCACATTTCCTGCATCAGTCCAAACAACACACCTATATGTATGTGTTAGAGGGCTGAAGGTCATGTAGAAAATGATCCCTGATAGCATAGTGACATTCACTGTTTCAGACTGAGGCCCCATAGAAAACCTTTGGAGGAACTTAACTGATTTTTAAAAATATTTGGTTTATTTTTATTAATCCATTATTTATAAGTAAGCTTAGAACAACATTTCTTTCTCTGAATCATTCAGTGGGAGTTATAGGTGCTCAGACTTTTCAGGGTTGAGACATAAGGATCCACTATCTGCAATTCGTATATACAGAAATATGTTTATCCATGCTCTCCTCTTCACTTTGCTTATCCCTATAATTGTATTATTATTTTAATACTACTACAAAAGTACTTCATTTCATGTATTCATAGATATTTCATAGGTTCATTGAGGACTTTGTTTTCAGATCTACACATTCCTCAATGAACCTATAGGACCAACTATTATCTAAGTGATAATACGTTTAAAAGTCATTCTTCATGGTGCAGACATTAGGGGACTTTCTAAAGGGTCTATCTGTTGTTAGTGTCTCCAAATATTATGTAAGCTAGAATACCTACGCAGGGACAAGTAATCAGAAGTTTAGCTTTATCTCCTATTAAGCCAAACCTCAGTGTATTAGTAAGTTTAAGCAAGACACTAACATTATCTAAACGTGTGGGATTTTATGACCTCTTTAGCAAATATATATTGACATAAGTTATATAGTATTAGCAACTCTGATTTTATCATGAGTCTTGTGATGGTTGGTAGATTTTTAAAGGCCCAGCTCCTGGTGTTGGCCTTGCCCCACATGGAAACCTATGTGTCAGCGATGGTGCGGGTGGTGGGGCCCACGGCCATGGTGGTGACCTCTAAGAGGTTTGGGAAGGTGGTGTTCTTCCTGGCTTTGGAGGCCGCTGCCCAGGAGAAGGTGGAGAGGGGCTTGGTGGTGGGAAGCGTTCATGTCCCCCTTGAGCCTTTGGAGGACCTGGGCATGTGGGTCTCCTGCAGGAAAATAGCCGAGTATCCCCCCACCCAAAGGATGGAGAGCACCTGACACCTGCAGAGACCCACCCTACAGCCCCGGGTGTTCAAAGTGGCAGAGATGGATGGCAACATAAGCAGGGCTGGGGATGATCCTCATGGTTAGGGATGCTAGTGGTGCCCATTGGACCCCGCAGAAAACCATGACCAACACCAAAAGCCATCAGGGTGTCATGAAAGCAGCGGGTCCACTGGTAAGCTGTGCGTCCTGCTTCCTAGTCCCTTTGCCCTCCCTCAAAATGGCCCTCATGGTCTGGAGAACAGGATGGAAATCACCCCAGTGTTGAAGAGCAAGATGCACTCTGTTCAAGGAGCCATGGGTGCCCTCCAAGAAACAGCAACGCTTGTTCCTCTGCGCGGCAGGGACCGGGGTCATGGGCCCTGTAGCATCTCCCTATTGGAGCCCCCTGACAGTCCTGTGGCCTATCAGATCCCCACCGCCTGACTCATCACTTGGCACTAGGGACAATGGCGGAGGGAAAACTGCAGCCCCAGATGGGCCAGGAGAGGGAAAAACCAAGACTGCCTCTCGGGGGCCCTCGTAAAAAGAAAATGAGGCAACTCCAGGGGCGGCAGCAACAGGAAGAGGGAAGGAAAAAAGTTTAAGGAGAGTAGCAGGGGCTGAAACGGTTAGGGATGGGGCAGGACATGGACCAGGGACAGGGTTAGGGATGGGGACAGGAATAAAATCAGGGGCCCGAGTGGCAAAGCTACCAGGACACGGCACCCCTTGACAGGGCATGGTGGTTAAAAGGGCAGCAAGGGATAGGGAGAACCCCACAGCGCTAGGCTCAGGTGCCTCGCTATGTGAAGCACCCATGATTACAGCTCGGGGTGGGGCAAGGGCTGCCACCCCACCTCAAAAGGAAAGGCACCCTTGGGCTCAGATCCCAGCTGCTTAGCATCAGCAGTCGCCACACTGGGCAAAAATGCCTCAGCCGGAGCACCCTTGAGGAACAGGATCGCATGGGGATTGAGCCGAGGCCGGCCGCCGCAGACCTCCTCCAGGAGATTGTAGCTCATCATTCCCTGTTGGACGTCTGGCACGACCACCACCCGGACAATGACTCTATGTTCACTTTTCTCCGGGTGGAGGACCAATGCTTATGCCTGCGGATTGCTTTGGGATGAACTCCTGACGGTCAGCATGGGTGACCCGGACCAGCTGGAGTTGCCTCTCACTCTGGCCGAGTTCATAGAATCATAGAATCTCAGGGTTGGAAGGGACCTCAGGAGGTCATCTAGTCCAACCCCCTGCTCAAAGCAGGACCAAACCCAACTAAATCATCCCAGCCAGGGCTTTGTCAAGCCTGACCTTAAAAACCTCTAAGGAAGGAGATTCCACTACCTCCCTAGGTAACCCATTCCAGTGCCTCACCACCCTACTAGTGAAAAAGTTTTTCCTAATGTCCAACCTAAACCTCCCCCTCTGCAACTTGAGACCATTACTCCTTGTTCTGTCATCTTCTACCACTGAGAACAGTCTAGATCCATCCTCTTTGGAACCCCCTTTCAGGTGGTTGAAAGCAGCTATCAAATCCCCCCTCATTCTTCTCTTCTGCAGACTAAACAATTCCAGTTCCCTCAGCCTCTCCTCATAAGTCATGTGCTCCAGCCCCCTAATCATTTTTGTTGCCCTCTGCTGGACTCTCTCCAATTTGTCCACATCCTTCTTGTAGTGTGGGGCCCAAAACTGGACACAGTACTCCAAATGAGGCCTCACCAGTGCTGAGTAGAGGGGAATGATCACATCCCTTGATCTGCTGGAAATGCCCCTACTTATACAACCCAAAATGCCATTAGCCTTCTTGGCAACAAGGGCACACTGTTGACTCATATTCAGCTTTTCGTCCACCGTAACCCCTAGGTCCTTTTCTGCAGAACTGCTGCCCAGCCATTCTGTCCCTAGTCTGTAACAGTGCATGGGATTCTTCCGTCCTAAGTGCAGGACTCTGCACTTGTCCTTGTTGAACCTCATCATATTTCTTTTGGCCCAATCCTCTAATTTGTCTAGGTCCCTCTGTATCCTATCCCTACCCTCCAGCGTATCAACCACTCCTCCCAGTTTAGTGTCATCTGCAAACTTGCTAAGGGTGCAGTCCACACCATCCTCCAGATCGTTAATGAAGATATTGAATAAAACAGGCCCCAGCACCGACCCTTGGGGCACTCCACTTGATACCAGCTGCCAGCTAGACATGGAACCATTGATCACTACCCATTGAGCCGGACCATCTAGCCAGTTTTCTATCCACCTTACTGTCCATTCATCCAGCCCATACTTCTTTAACTTGCTGGCAAGAATACTGTGGGAGACTGTATCAAAAGCTTTGCTAAAGTCCAGAAATAGCACATCCACTGCTTTCCCCTCATCCACAGAGCTGGTTATCTCATCATAGAAAGCAATTAGGTTAGTCAGGCATGACTTGCCCTTGGTGAATCCATGCTGACTGTTCCTGATCACTTTCCCCTCCTTTAAGTGGTTCAGGATTGATTCCTTGAGGACCTGTTCCATGATTTTTCCAGGGACTGAGGTGAGACTGACTGGCCTGTAGTTCCCTGGATCTTCCTTCTTCCCTTTTTTAAAGATGGGCACTACATTAGCTTTTTTCCAGTCGTCCGGGACCTCCCCCGATCGCCATGATTTTTCAAAGATAATGGCCAATGGCTCTGCAATCTCATCGGCCAACTCCTTTAGCACCCTCGGACGCAGCGCATCCGGCCCCATGGACTTGTGCTCATCCAGCTTTCCTAAATAGTCCCGAACTACTTCTTTCTCCACAGAGAGCTGGTCACCTCCTCCCCATACCGTGCTGCAGAATGCAGCTGTCTGGGAGCTGACCTTGTCTGTGAAGAGTTCTCGGAAGCTCTCCATCTCATGCCCACCAATAAATCTCTGGGCATGGATGGGCTGACTGTGGAGTTCTACCGTGTGTTCTGGGACATCCTCAGCCAAATTCTTGGAGAGCGGGGTCCTCCCCTTGTCATGCAGGCGAGCGGTGCTTGCGTTGCTGTCAAAGAAGGGAGACCTCCGCAATCTCTGGAATTGGCATCCCATCTCTCTCCTCAGCATGGACTATAAGGTCGTGCCAAAGGCCATCTCACTGAGGCTGGCAGTGGTCCACCATGACCAGACCTACACCATCCCAGGCCGTACCATCTTTGATAAGCTTTATCTAGTCTGGGATCTCTTGGAGCTTGGGTGTGGGGATGGTCTGTCATTTGCCCTCCTGTTGTTGGATCAGGAGAAGGCATTCGACTGGATGGACCACGGGTATCTCCTCGGCACTCTGTGGGCATTCGGCTTCGGGCCTTGGTTTGTGGGGTTTCTCCAGGTGCAGTATGCTTCCGCAGAGTGTTTGGTCAGACTCAACTGGACCCTGACCGCACCTGTCAGCTTCGGGCTAGGAGTGCGTTAAGGCTATCTGCTGATAGGTCAGCTGTATACTCTGGCCATTGAGCCGTTCCTACGTCTCCTTCATAAGAGGTTGACTGGGTTGGTGCTGCATGAGCTGGAGGTGTGGCTGCACCTGGCAGCGTATGCCCATGATGTACTCCTCGTAGTCCAGGACCCAGACGACCTGGCGCAGGTGGAGGCTTGCCAAGCTGTTTATTCAGCAGACTCCTCCACCAGGGTCAACTGGGTCAAGAGCTCTGGCCTGGTGGTTAGGGCCATGTGGCTGGTGAGCTCCCTCCCACCCATGCTTCAGGCCATGTTGGAGGATTGCGGGTCTGCTGCTTTATTTTGACGTTTACCTTTCTGCCACACATCCGTCTCCGCCAGAGAACTGGCCTGGTTTAGAGCGCAGGGTGACTGGGCAGTTGCGGTGTTGGACAGGACTGCTCTGGTGCCTCTCCCTCTGGGGGAGAGCGCTGGTGCTTAACCAACTGGTCCTGTCCATGCTCTAGCACCAGTTCAACACCCTGTGCCCAATCCCGGTGTTCCTGGCCAATCTCCAGAGGTTGGTTCTGGAGTTTTTTTGGCTGGGACTGAACTGGGTCTCTGCAGGGGTTTTCCATCTTCCCCTGGAGGAGGAAGACATGCCTGACATGCATTCACAGGCAGGTCCATGTCTTCCACCTCCAGGCCCTGCAGAGACTCCTTTAGAGTGCCTTTCTCCGCTGGCTTCGATATGACCATCAACTCTTTTTTCTCCATCTGAGAGGTCTTCCGCAAGACCTCTCTGAGCTTTGGTCTTCTACCAGGACCTCCTCCGGATCTGGAGGCTTGTTTCAGTAACCAGGTCCATGGTGGCCACCAAGGGGGTAGATGTCCTCACGGAGCCCCTGCTACACAATCCCCATCTTCATGTGCAGGTATGCCAGAGGTTGGTCCTGGTGGGAGTCACCAAGATCAGAAACCTCCTGGACTATGATCTGGGGGGCTGTGTGAATCCCCTGGTGCTTAGTCAGTGCATGGGGTTCTCCACCCTTAAAATCGCCCAACACGTTCTCCAGGAGTTGGAGGCAGCCCTGCCCCCCGGGGCTCGAGCTTTTCTTGAGTGGATCCTGGGAGAGGGTGCGCCCTGCCCACCTCTCACTCCAGGCCCTCCGGATCTTTCCATCAGCCCCCTCCTCCATGAGCCTTCCTGTCCTCCCCCTCCTCGCACCCCAAGCTGGCTGCGTGTCTTGCAGCTGGTTCATTTTCGAACCATGCCAGGAGACCATCTATATGCACTTGTGCTGCACACATTTCATTTTACCACTGTTGTGTCCCACCCAGATACCAAGTGGTAGGACCTTTTACCAGCAGTGGAGGGTGGGGTACCCCAGTGGGCCAGCTTATATTCCATCTTAGTCCTGTAGCCTGCCGGGGATATCAGCTGGCGGCTCCTCTATAGAGCTGTGAGCACGGGCGTGTACCTGATGCAGTTCACTTCTGCCCCTGAAGCCTGTCCCTTCTGTGGCGTGAGGGAGACCCTGGCGCATGCGTACCTTCTGTGTGCCAGGCTGCAGCCCCTCTTCTGGCTCCTACAGAATCAGTTATTGAGGTTCTGACTGCACTTTTTTCCCCACACTTGTTTATTTATGCACACCCAATCCGAGGCCCCAGGAAGTCATCGGACCACCTCATCAACCTCCTCCTAGCCATGGCCAAGGTGGCCATTTGTAACACTAGGGAGAGGAGGTTGGCAGGGAGCGGGGGCTGCAACTGTGGGGCTAACTAGCAAAGTGAAAATACTGCATACCAATTTGTATTTCCTAATTATATGATAAACTGCTCTGTAAATACCAGGGATGAGACGACACATGATTTTTCAGTTATATGATTTCTTGGGACTCTTTAATTAACATTATATTTCTGTATTTATTTCATAGAATATTTTAACACAAGACAAAACTAGAAATCAACTGACATAACTTAAACTATGTTTGGATTTTCTTTTTTTCCCTGGGATCATTCGTAAGGCAGGACAATGTACTTTTGCTATTTACTATTCATAGTTAACCAGTGCTTAGCATGTGACCACTTGTAAACAATTGAGCACGGTTTTGCTGGTAATGTTTTTAAGCATAGGTTAGCAATGTGAACATAGAGTAATCTCCAACTCTGAACTTCAAAGGACAAAGTGCAAGTATTAATGAAGAGTGAACTATCTGTGTGCTATTTCATCACTTGAAAAATGTTTACTCCTGTGGTGCACTGAACCTGATTTTGTGGCTTCCTCTAAGGACAAAGTACATAGAGATAGCATAAACACAGGAACACCCTGGGCATTGCTAATAATAGCTTGTTTATTAAACAACATGTTCATTTCTGGATGATACTTTAAGATGGCAAAAAAGTTTACACCTTAACCACAAGAGTTACTGGTCTTGATGAATGACAACACCTGTGTTGGGGAGGAAGTTAGATGAGATTATTATAATGACCCCTTCTTGATTAAAAAAACACTGAAACTCATAACTGTACTTCCTGGCATGTGTCCTCAACAGGGCATTTTGATATTCAGAATCATGTGGTCAGGGCCAGATTAAGAGACAGGCAAGCCAGGTGACCAGGCTTAGGATGCTGGTTTTGTGGTTGGCGACAAAAGGGAAAATTAGAATCTGAAGTAAAATGTCTCAAGTATTCCATATGTGGATTCATTTTTCATTAACCTCCTAGAATGTTCTGGAGCTTTGTAGAATCTCATGGAACCTTCCAGACTTTCTGAGAGCTACATTTTCTTCGAACCTCCTAGAATGTTGCTGGAAGAGGAAGAGAGCCTAAAACATAAGCCCTGGTATCAAAAGTCTAGTATGAGGCAGAACGTGCTCACAGAATCTGGCAAGAACAGGGCTGATATTGCAAAAATACACATTCCTAAGAATGCTAAGCACAGAGTACTCACGTAAACACATGCCAATATCAAGTGGTACCAAAACATCCCAATATCAAGGATGGTACAAAAACATTGCCCAAGGATAACAGGAACACACTAACCCCTCCTAAAAGATAAGGTCAAAATAAAAGTACATAATAAAAATGTTTTAATCAAACCAACATGTACAAGGTGATGGGTAATAACTAGTGCATCGGGGGCAGTAACTAATTATGTCAGAGGGGCAGTACTAACTTGTTTGTATCATGTTATAAAAAGTGTATCCCAGAGGGAGTATCTTTGTCCAACTGAGGAGGGAATTGAAAATCCCGCCATTCACTAATCTGCGTCCATTGTCACAGGCATACATGTCTTAGGCCTGGTCCACACTAGGACTTTAATTCGAATTTAGCAGCGTTAATTCGAATTAACCGTGCACCCGTCCACACCATGAAGCTATTTAATTCGACATAGAGGGCTCTTTAGTTCGACTTCTGTACTCCTCCCTGACGAGGGGAGTAGCGCTAAATTCGACATGGCCATGTCGAATTAGGCTAGGTGTGGACGGAAATCGACCTTAGTAGCTCCGGGAGCTATCCCACACTGCACCACTCTGTTGACGCTCTGGACAGCAGTCCAAGCTTGGATGTTCTGATCAGGCACACAGGAAAAGCCCCAGGAAAATTTGAATTCCTTTTTCTGCCTGACCAGTTTGAATCTCATTTCCTGGTTGGACATCGGGGTGAGCTCAGCAGCACCGGCAACGATGCAGAGCTCTCCAGCACAGGAGTTCATGTAATCTCTGAATAGAAAGAGGGCCCCAGCATGGACTGACTGGGAAGTCTTGGATCTGATCGGTGTGTGGGGCGAGGAGTCTGTGCTTTCGGAGCTGTGCTCCAAAAAACGGAATGCAAAGACCTATGAGAAGGTCTCCAAAGCCATGGCACTCAGAGGATACAGCCGGGATGCAATGCAGTGCCGTGTGAAAGTCAAGGACCTGAGACAAGGCTACCACAAGACCAAAGCGGCAAACGGACGCTCCGGAGCCTGCCACCACTGCCCCACCAGTGACCGTGGACTCTGACGATGGGATAGTGTCGACGGCCAGTTCCTCGGCGATGTTTACGGACGGGGAAGACGAGGAAGGGTTTGTGGAGGACGAGGCAGGCGACAGCGCTTACAACGCTGGTTTCCCCAATAGCCAGGATCTCTTCATCACCCTCATGGAGATCCCCTACCAATCCTCCCCGGCCGTTAACCCGGACCCTGATTCAGGGGAAGGATCAGTCGGTAAGTGCTTTAAACATGTAAACTTTTATTATTAATGGAACAGGAATCTGAACTATGTGAAAAGGAGGTCTCTCTATATATGGGGATAGAACAGAAATCCTCCTGGGAGATCTCCACAAAGCTCTCCTGGAGGTAATCGAAAAGCCTCCGCAGGAGGTTCCTGGGGAGAGCTGCCTTATTGGGTGCTCCGTAGTAGCACACTTTTCCGTGCCAGGCTTTCATGAGGTACTCAGGGAGCATTGCCTCCCCGAGCATGGCTGTATAGGCCCCTGGTTTGTGCTGGCTTTCACGCAGCATGCACTCTCTATCTCCTTCAGTGACCGTCCTCAGGGTGATCTCGCTCAGAGACTCCTGCATCTAATTAGGGGAATTACTGTAATGTTACGCCTGGTCCAAAGTATTTTTAAAAAATCTCCAGACAGACGGCATAGCAGAGACTCAGCACGCTGCTGCGTGACAAGCGTAATGGAAAGCCAAAGAATCAAATGGACGCTCATGGAGGGAGGGGGGACTGAGGACGCAAGCTATCCCACAGTTCCTGCAGTCTCTGAAAAGCATTTGCATTCTTGGCTGAGCTCCCAATACCTGTGCGGTCAAACACATTGTCCGCGGCGGTTCAGGGCATAGCTCGTCAATGTACCCCCCTCCCCCACCCCCAGAAGGAAAAGGGAAAAAAATCGTCTCTTGACTCTTTTAAATGTCACCCTATGTGTACTGAATGCTGCTGGTAGACGCGATGCTGCGGCACTGTACTGTAGCATCCTCCCCCCCCCCCCCGCCTCATGGGTGGCTGACGGTGCAATATGACTGATATCCGTTGTCATCATCAGCCTTGCGGTAGATGAGGTAGTGCAATATGCCTGGTACCCGTCCTTGTCATCAGCCCATAAGTAGACGGCCTGTTAACCGTCTTCATCATAGCAACAGGGGGCTGAGCTCCATCAGCCCCCGCCCTTCATGTGTAAAGAAAAGATTCTGTACTGCCTGGACTGTCATAGCAGCAGGATGTTGTTCTCCTCTACCCCACATTGCTTAATGTCCTGTCTGGACAATCATAGCAGCTGGAGGCTGCCTTCCACTCATTTCATTTCAATAACAAGTCACTGTTTCTTATTCCTGCATTCTTTATTACTTCAGCACACAAATCAGGGGACACTGCAACGGTAGCCCGGGAAGACTGGGGGAGGAGGGAAGCAACAGGTGGGGTTGTTGCAGGAGCACCCCCTGTGAATGCCATGCAGCTCATCATTCCTGCATAATCTGACACAGAGTGTCTGTGCTCTCTGGTTCTCTGATACACTGGATCTCTATTACAAGTGCCCCATATTCTATGCAGGAATTATTCTATTTTTACATACCATAAAGGAGGGATTGACTCAGGGAGTCATTCCCAGTTTTGTCTTTTGCGCCCCCGGCTGATCTCGGCCAGGGGCACCTATAACAGCAGCAGAAGGTATAATGCAATACGACTGGTAACCGTCATCACATTGCCAATTTACAGTGGCATGGTAGATGGTACAGTATGGCTGATAACCATCTCTGCTGTCATGCAAAAGCAAATGAATGCTGCTGTGTAGCGCTGCTGAATCGCCTCTGTCCGCGGAATCTAGTACACATATGGTGACAGTGACAAAAGGCAAAACAGGCTCCATGGTTGTCACGCTATGGCATCTTGTGGATGTTCTGCAGGACCGCAGGCAGGAGGACAGAGCCCCCCTGCAATGTATCTTCAACCGCCCTCCCCCGCCACAAAGTCCCATACCCCCCTCACCCAAAATAACCAGAAGGAGGGGCGCCAGGGGCCGTGAAAACTGTCACTGCACCGCAGCAGAGTGCTCAAGTACCCAAAAGCTCTCATACCCTAAATTTTGAGAAGTCCTTCCCTTCCTGACTCACCCAAGCCCCAATCCCAGTTTCATCCCCTAACTGTCTAGTTAATTATTAAAAATACTTTGCTGTTAATTACTGTTTCCGTCATGTTTTTTTACAGAAGACTGTGTTTGAAGGGGGGGAGTGGGGAAGGGGGTTGGTAATTGCATAGGACGGTCACCTTTACCAGGGTACAGACACGGGGGCAGGATCAGCAGCAGGTCACACACATAGTGCAGTCAGTAGGCACCCTGGTCGGTATGGGAGGTGGTTTCCAGGTTCTGTGTGGGTGGGGGGGTACGTGACTTTTTAGTGCGGGAGGGCAGTTACAGATCTTATGCAGCGGTCCTTGTCCTGGACCGCAGAGTCACGCAGCAGAGGAATCTGTATCCGTCCTCCTCCGCCAAGGTCACATAGCCCCCGCACACAGAATCCCAAAAAGGAGGGATGGCAGGCTCCGTTGAAACAACCAGTCTGGAACTGCGGACTGCTCTAGGAGCAGGAGCCTGTCATTCCTCGAGTTTAGAGGCGGTCTTTACATCACTGCACACCCTACGCAGCACAGTCTGCGTCCCAGTTTCAACCCTTTAACGCAAAGTCATTAATAAAGAAACCTTTGTTAAGTAACAATGGAACATGTATTTTATTTTTACATGTGTGTTGGAAGTGGGGGAAATGGGGTGAATGGGGTATGTAACTGCAGAGGATAGTCAACAGTAACTGGGTAAAGAAACAGAGGCAGGTTTAGCTTCTCTGTAAAGAAACTGAACAGTCACAGGTCACGCTGCTCGCTGCTCACAGGTACTTGAAGATGGCATTAGTGGGTAGGCTGGGTCCCCGAGGATCACTATAGGCATCTGCACATCCCCAACAGTTATTTTGTGGTCCGGGAAGAAACTACCTTCCTGCAGGTGTCTAAACAGACCACAGTTCCTGAAAACACACGCGTCATGAACCTTGCCTGGCCACCCGACATTGATGTTTGTAAAACGTCCTCTATGGTCCACCAGTGCTTGCAGCACCATTGAAAAGTAGCCCAATTTCTCAGCAGCTGACTGTGGAAGAGGTGGACGATAAGGTGCGAGGAGGTGAAAATGGCCATAACTGCAGCGGGCTCCATGCTCGCATTGCTGTGGCGTCCGCGCTGTCACTGAGCAGAAAAGTGCACGAACAGATTGCCCGCAGGTGCTTTCAGGGAGGGAGGGCGTGATTGACGGTTCAATGATGACAGTTACCCAAAACCACCCTCGACACATTTTTTCCCCCAGCAGGCATTGGGGGCTCTACCCAGCATTCCAATGGGCAGCGGGGACTGCGGGAACTGTGGGATAGCTTCCCACAGTGCACCGCTTCCAAAGTCGACGCTTGCCCTGTTAGTGTGGACTCACAAAGTCGAATTAGTGTCCTTAGTGTGGATACACAAATTCGACTTCGTAAGGTCGATTCCACAAATTCGACTTAAGTTGATTCGAACTACTCTTGTAGTGTAGACATACCCTTAGTATCTTCATAGCGTCTGACAGGTGCTATTACCATGATTTATCAACAATAAACCTTACCTAGTGCCTTTGTACCTTAACGGATCTTGTGGTCATTAGGTAGTTTACTCAAGATCTACTGTGCCAGCTATCTGCACAGAGCTGGGGTAGCACACAATAAAAAAACCACACACACAGACAAACATCTAACCACACTGGTGACCCACTACCGCTGATCTAGTAAGTAACCACAGTTTTCAGCCATACCCTCGTGGGTATATACCAGGCAGAGCATAGCCAGTGAATGCGTGAGATATAAAAACGAAGTGAGAGTCCAGCTGTCATATTGTGAATCTTGTTTTATTGTGTAATCGTGAAAGTGTAAGATTTGTATAGTGTTAGTAGTGACTAATAGAGGACATATTGTTTTATTGTGTAATCGTGAAAGTGTAAGATTTGTATAGTGTTAGTAGTGACTAATAGAGGACATATTTAATGAGATAGCAGAGATATCTATCAAACTCCAATCTACACAACAATATAAAACAAATTCTGTTACTTCTTTTCTCATGTTTAACATGTAATGTTTGATGACTTTCTAAGGCTGCGGAATATAAACTTTTGCTCTCCCTAATACTGTATGTTTTCCTCCTTGGAAAATAAAAGATCCCCCAAAAGAAGCTTTCAGGAGCTCAGTATAGGAAGCAAAAAAAAATCAATTGTAATATAGTTTGCAAGCAAGGACAAATTTGATGGGAAAATATCTAAAACAGAACAACATGGACCACGCTTTAGGCAGTAGCGATTGTCCCAGTGCAGAAGAAATTGAGAAGCAAAGCTTAAATGGTGGACGTCATATTAATAAGAAATTAGCAGCTTTACCTGAAGATAAGGAAAGGAAATGTGAGGAAAGTGATGGAGGATTGTCCACTTTTCCTGGTGGCATAAAGGAGAGTGGTGATGAAGAATGTGACTCACATGAAAAGGAGAATAATGACAAAGAAAAAATTGTTTTACATGAGAAGGAGAGAAATGATACAGAAAAATCAGCCTCACATGATGACAGAAAGAGCAGTGAGAAAAATTGCACACCACAAATTGATACATCAGATCCTGCTTTATGGCTTAAACTCTGCCGATATTGATCATACAATTTTGAACAGGCGGGACAAAATCAAGGATATGATGTTACCAGTAAATGAGCAGAAGCATCACTTCTCAAAGTCACACTACAAAAGAGTGTTTGAGAATGGTGAGAAACTGAATTGGCATTGGCTAATTTACTCAAAATCAATGGACAAAGTTGATGCCAAATTGTTGCTTGCACTTTCTGGATACAATTACTGGCATGACTTAGCTGATGCTCTGGAGCAACATGAAAAGTCACCCAGCCATTTTACGGCCTACTCCAAGTGGATGGAGGTTGATTCCATGAATACATGCATAGACACAACCAGCACATTATTAATGTAGAATCCCAGCATTGGAGGAAGATGCTTGAGTGTCTGATCTCAATTGCCCTCTCCCTTGCAAAGAATATTTTGGCTTTCTGAGGCTCATCAGGTAAGTTGTTCACTGCACATAATGGTAATTTCCTCATTTTGGTAGAGCTCCTTGGGAAATATGACAATGTCATGCGTGAGTACCTATGTTGAGTAATTCATAAAGAAGATATGGATCATTACTGCAGAAAAACAATTCAAAATGAATTGATTGACCTTACGGCAAGGAAAGCACGTGGTAAAATATTGTTGCCACTTGGCAAAGCGAAGTACTACACTGTAATAATGGATTGCTCTCCCAATATTAGTCATAGTGAAAAGATGTCATTTACAGTAAAATTTGTTGACAACAAGGATGGATGTATCCAAGTAAAGGAAAACTTTATCTGTTTCCGGTCTGTGGATGCCTTTACTGGAAAAGACGTAACAGAACTGTTTATAAACATTTTGAATGATAATAAAATAAAGCTTCAGGACTGCCGTGGCCAAGACTCTGACAATGGCATGAACATGAAGGAAAGAAACAGTGGCACCCAGACAAGGATCCATGCGCTGAATCCAAGAGCTTTCTTTGTACCCAGTGGCTGCAGTTCCCTCAACCTGGTTGTGTCAGATGCAGCAGCATCATCTTTAAATTCAGTATCTCTCTTCAGAGTACTGCAAAGGATATACGTCCTGTTTTCAGCATCAACTATCAGGTAGAAGATCCTCCTAGATGATGTTACAAATCTGACTGTGAAGCCAGTAAGTGATACCCACTGGGAGATCCGCATTGACAGCACAAGGACAGTGAGGAGGTTTCCGGCACCCTGATGGAACTAGTGCAGTCGAGTAAAGCTGAGGCTGTAAAGCCTGGCAAACCAGATCACTGACTTCAAATTTCTGGTCTCATTTGGGGTTTGGGACGATATCCGGTACCAAGTAAACATTGTAAGCAAGCCATTACAAACTCAGTCAATGGACATCGTGACCACAACTACTTTGATGAGAAGCTGCTTTGATTTCATTGTGGCCTACAGAGACAACAGATTTGAAGATGCCATTACCACTGCCAAAGAAATGGCAGAAAACTTAGGAGTTGAGCCTGTCTTAAAGGAAACTCATGTTCATCAGAAGAAGAGACAGTTTGGTTACGAGGGCAGAGATGAGGTGATGGGAAGCTTGGAAGAAAAATTCAAAAGGGAGGTTTTTTTGCACACTTGTTGACCCTGCTTGAGTGTCCATTGAAGAAATGTTTGGGCAAATGATGCACCACAAAAAGACCTAGAGGGTCTTGTATGACTTTAGTAAGCTGCCAGCAGACAGGAAAACACTCTTGAAAAATTGTACAGAGCTTTGTTGGACGCTGACACATGTGGAATATTTGGACGTCAGTGATAAAGACCTTTATGTCAAATTTGACATCCGTCACCTTTTGCAACACGGAAAGCACTCTTCACTCCAAGTTCTCCAATTCATTCATGATGCAAAGCTCAAGAACTCTTTTCCTAATGTATGGATAGCTTTGAGGATTCTGCTCGCACTGCCTGTCACAGTCATGAGCACAGCTTTTCGAAGCTCAGGCTCATTAAAATCTACCTTTGATGGTGGCTGATGAGAGATTGACATTGCTTACTATTTTATTGCTTGAAAATGCCATTGGCCAGTCTTTGGATCTCTCTGACACTGTGCTTCATTTTGTGAGGGGAAAGGCAGAAAAGTGACCTTTTGAACTGAAGGACTAGTGTTAACATTCTAAGGTTGTCATCTACTGTAACACTATTTAATACTGGTCCACCCAATGTTGGTGCACAGTTCAATTTCTTGATGTTAGTACATTTCAGTTATTCTTAAAATTAAAAAGTTTCTATAAGCTTAGAGGAAATGAATGTTTGTATTTGCTTATATAAATACAGAGATAAATAATGCATGCAAATTACGCATCAAAGTCATGAAATGAGCTGCAAAAGCAATACAAATAAGATATTCAAAAGTTTAACAAATGGAGGGGGGTGCGCCGAACATGCTCTTTGCTTGGGGCACCATTTGGCCTTCTATTCCTTCCTGCAGAATTGATTAGGTATAAGGAAGGGAGTAAAAATTATCTTGTGCATTTGGGAGCTGGGATACAGATTGTGTGGTTTAAAATCATGGTATAGACCAGTGCCTAAATGGCACAATTTGGCATAAAGTATTTCTTCTAATTTTTTATTAGACACTTTAAATAGTGGAAGGAAAAACAACTGGGCTATATTGTGATCTCATTATCACTGTGCTAAATCTAGAGCATCTCCACTGACCTCAGTCCCATTGATAGGTTTTATATGTACCTATCCCCAAATTTCAACCCACTTTAAGGCAAACTTATTATAACATTTCTTTCCATTGTGACTAAGCCATTAGCTTGGATCACTTTAGTATGTATTTGCCTCTGTCTTTTGTCCATTAACTCTAGAGATCAGCCTGGAAAGAAAACAGAGTAAGACATACAGTAATCTCCTTCAGCTGCATACCTACATAGTGTAATTTTTCTCAGAGGCAGACTGCAGCATACAGATGGACACTGATCAGACTGTAGGTATACTGGCGCTTTTTGTTGCAGTATTGGAGAGCGATATGGATTCATACTTAGAGTAGTACATTTGCAGCAAGAGTAGCTTTTTGTTCAGCTGATCTCAAGATCATTGATCACTTTGTTTGCAGTATCTTGTACATATACATGCTGTGAAAATATTTGGTGTGTATCTGGAGTTTTTACAGCCCGATGTCATGGATGCTTTAAAATCCTTATTCTCTGCACAACGAAAAAGTCTGCAAATCCATGGCAGGTATTCCAGCTAATATTGCAGTAAGCTGATGAGATAGCAGATGGTTCCTACTGCATTTGGATGGACTTTTCACTGTTTTTATTCTTTTGTGGAGGGGTGGGGGGAATAGGTCATATTGATTGATGTAACTGCTTGTACTGGGTTACCTAGCACCAGCTGCAAGCATATTTTTTTATGCCTGTGAGCTGGTAATTGGTCAGAATTGGATAACAATAAATTGGTTATGAGGCTTTTATCACTAAAAGTAACTTACTCGATCTGGCCCTTTTTTTCCTTCTCTTTCTGTTGCATTGTGACTGGCTAAATTGAAACTAAAAACAACTTTCCCACACTCTCTGATTTGCATCCACTATGGATTCTCAAAGGAGAAGCTCTCACTTAATATATATTTAGTTCTCTTGGCCAGATTGTAAAGCCCTTCTTCCCAATGGTGAGCAGTTACTCACAACAGTAATACAATAGCAATACTCATGGGAGGAAGGTCTTGACAATCTCTTCCTATATTTGTATCAGCAACTATATTCATAGACTGCTTCTAAAGCTATTTATTTCTAGCAAAGGACACCAAGTAGTGCTACCAAACTGGTTTGGACAGACCCCGAAAGAAAAGGAGAATTTCCATATGCTGAAGTGACAGGTGAAGTGTGGAATTATCTGCTGGCTCTGTGTCAATGAAACTGCATTCTCTTTTAAATAGATGAAATCCTGGCCTTAGTTTCCATGAACATTATAATATGGAACCACAAATTAAAGGAAAACTGCAGTGATTCATTTTAATACTTTAGGGCCCAGTCCTGGAGAGGTGAAAGTTAAGCATGTGTGCCAGTGGTTTGCTGTACAGGGATGTGCTTACCTCAGCAAATGTTTACGGAAAAAAGTATATTTTCTATAATCTTATCTGTCTATTTTGCACCGTATGTATGTTTACCTCACAATCAGCACAGCTGTTATTGAGTCATGCCTGTCACAATTCAGGGCAAAGTGGTCCAGCAAGGGGGGATTCTTAAGCTTCTGCCTCCACAGCCACCACCTCTCTTGGACAGAAACCAGAATATCTCTCTCTCACACTCTCCCTATTGACTGGGGTATTTCCCAGCAAGTCAGACTACCTAAACAGTCCTGATTTTCCTTCCTACCTCAGAGGGTATAAATAGCCTAATTGCTCTTTCTAAGAAAGTACATGTATTCTTTAGGTGAAAGCTTTACAGAGAAAACATATTAAAACAATAAAAGAACCTGCACACATCCTAATACACTTACCGCAGATCACCTCAACTCCAACAAAGGCTCTCTCCAAAGTGTTTATCTGTGGTTACAAGTTCATAACCATCTTAGCTCAGAACAACCACACCCATGAATCTGTGTGTCACTTCTTTATACAGTTTGGGTCTTTGATCAGTAGGTGATCAGCAGATAAAAGGTCAATTCAGGGTGAAGCTTCTCGCATAACCAGAAGGTATACATTTGCATACACCTCCCCTTAGAGATTTCCTGGGAGACCCACTTTAACTTTAAAGTTCACATTGTTTCAAATAGTCCTCTGAAGCTCATAATACTTACATGAATCATGTGTCCCCTCGAGAGACATTACATACAATCCCACAATAACACATAAACATTTGCATTTTTAATGCAACAAACTCTTAAGATACTTAAACTGAATTTAAAGAAGATTTAAGTTAATTCAGTAAGATTTGTCCAGGATATAGCAGGAAATTTCCATATCTGTTACAATGGGGATAAGAATTTTAGCACATTATCCTTCTAATAAGGATCTGATACACAGTAGTGCTGACCAAAAAAAAAAATCACTTTATTCCCAGTGTCAATGGTTGCTGTTGCAAGTATATATTGTGTATACACTACACATGACACAGAGAGTTTTCAACAGACTTCACCTGTTAAGAAAGGTGCCTTACTTACTATAATGATGTTTCTCATTACAATATGAACCCCCAGCAGTGCTGGAAATTAGTGTATTGTATAAGGTGTTTGAAGGTAGAACTGGTTGATGGATCTTAGCTAAGAAAATAACATTAAACCTCTTCTGGTATGTGTGTCTGGATTTACTTCCACAAAACATTATGACTGACGATGAGAATGCTGAAACTATACAGAGAAAAAAATAGAAGGAAAGAGAACATAAAGTGAAGTTAGAAGAAACCATGCATCTAAAGCAACAGAAACCTGCATTGAGTCAGCACCACACTATAGAAAAGAGATTCTTCAGCCAACAAGGAGAAAGAATGAGAACTTGCATTTTCTTTAATTTGGTAATTAAGATGAAGTTGCTTGATGCATGCCTGTAATTGCAGAGCTACAAGTGCAGGGGGCCATCTTTCTTCAGGTCAAAAGAAGTTTCAGGAAGTTAATGACAGCCATCTTTGATATAGGCAGCAAAATGCACCCTCGACTGATGGAAGAAGCCCTTAAGAAGAGGAGAACAGCTTATGAGGTCTGCAGTAACAAAGGTACATAGAACTAAAAATAAAAAATAATAAATGCATAGCCAGTACAACACTTAAGTATATGCTTAACTTTAAGCATACCATTAATCCAATTGGTTTCAAATTAATGCATGTGTGTAAGTGCTTTGCTGGATCAGGGCTTTGAATTGTGAAATAAAAATGGAAGGTGTGAAACATTGTTCAATCAAGTTTTCCAGAACAGTTCTTAGCAAAGGAGAGCTTACACTGCACCCACCTTTCGAGACTGAATGAGGTATGGAAGTGACAGTCAGAGGCTCTGAGTATAAAAAACAGCACACATCCTGTGTTTGTATTAAAGGCATGCAGTCCTGTAGTACAAGCAAGCAAACTCTCAAGAGGTAAAAACCCATGCAGAGGTGAGGTGGGTCATCGTAACGTGCAAAAGGATACTCTGCTTGTCCAGGGTTTGGAAGGATATATAATACATATAATTCTGTGAATAATTGATTTTTCAGTTCTCTGGCTATACTGAAAAATTGGGGGAAAACCCCCCACAATATATTGGTGAACTGAAAGGTCAAAAACAATTTTTTTTGGAATTGAATGAAACATACTCAGAATGAAAGAATGTCTTTTTCATGCTTTTTTTAAACTTTAGAAAATATTTAAATAAAATTTAAGTAAATTTCTAAACAAAAATTTGTTTCAAATGAAAAATATATTTTTGAAAAATATGTTTTTAAAAACATTTTTTTCCAGGAGCTTTTTTGTTTTGATTTGTTTTGGGTTTTTTTTACTGCAACAATTAGGTGAATTCAACATAAATTTGCAAAATGTTTTGGTTGATTTGTAGGTGCATTTTTTAATCCAAAAGAAATTTGGAAGAAAATTTTTTGTCTGACTTTAGTCATAAATTTTCCATGGAAAAAAAACAAAACGATGGCATAATATCCATTCTTCTAAGTGAGAATTTAAACCTGCATGAAGAAACAGGAAAGCTACTTGCTCTGGACATGGCAGATAGATGTAGGTGTGGATGTGGAAGCATGCGAACTCTCAGTTGGTCATGCAGTAGCTGCAGGAGTTGATGATAATGAATCAAAGGAAGCTTAACACAGCTAAATAATAGGTGGATAGCTTATCAACTGTCAAAACGCATTGCCATGAAAGCAAAACTATTAGAGAAAAAGAGATACAATAACCTTAAACCAGCAGCATTATCTGGAATATGCACACGTATGAAAGAATAATGCACAAAAGCGATGCTATGAAATAAATTGGTAGCTAAAGTAAAGAAGGTAGAAGACATTGATCAAAGCAGAGTCAAAACTCCAGGCGGTTGCAGGCTGAAGAGAGAATGCTTGAAAAAGACTTCAAGAAAGCACAAGTACAAACTTTTAGAAATAAGAATAAAAGGATGTTTAAGTATGTAGGGTTGCAGAGTGCAAGTGGGGGATCCTATGGAAATATAGAGAAATTAAAAATAGCAATTGGAGAAACTCTGGAGGTAGATAGAATATAACAAGAAAAGGCAGAAGCAGGAATAGAGATACATTCTGCCTTCCATTTTGGGTTATTCAGAAATACCATTGAAGAGAATAAACAAGTTCTTCTTGGAAGAAAAAGTTGAATCTAGGAAGACAATGAATAGGACAATATTTCCATATCTTAGTAGTCCTCTTCAACACCAGAAAATTGGCAACTCTTTTGAACATGACTACAGTATGAGGAACACCTGTGGGAAAGGAACTTCAGGACTAAAATAGAAGCAATGCTTCAACTGAAGAGGCTGGGGGAATAAATACTATAGCAGTTTATCATCATAAGCCCCTGTTAAGCTGTTAAGTATTGAGGTGTAGCTTTAATGATGTGGCCCTTTAAGAACATCATATTGTAACCTGAGAATCCCAGAACCACTGCAAGTTAGTGTAGTTCATGATCTGTTAAAGCATGGAATAAACTTCTGGAGTTCTGCTAAGATGATGAACCCCCTTCCCTGTGGCAAATGCTTAACAGTATATCTTACCTGTCTTTGGGCTTCGAGCAGGATATTTTTAGGTGAAATTCCATATTTGTAGGAAAAAGGAGGAAACACTTTCTCTGGAATGTTGATTTTTTTTTAAGTGGCTGTAGGGAACATATAAATGGAAGATGAAAGTTGTCAAACACACAATCTGTCTCTCTTCTTTGTGTCAAAAATCGTACAGTTTTTCACACAATATGTCATGTGAGGAAATGATTCTGTGCCAATGCCTTATTCCACATTGTTAACCGATTCTGCTGTGTCATCTCTTTCACATACTCTAGATCATGACATGAGGAAGATTGTAATTCTATGCCATCACCCAAATATCATTCAGTGAGTCAGGACTCCCAATTATTTGAATTTATAATTATTAGTGGTAGTGCCCAAGTGTTGGCCAGACTACTCTGAGACTATCCTGAATTTCAGATAGTTTAAACTTTTTTTAAAAGCGAATAATAGTAAAGAAAACATACACACTAATTTTTCACATGATATTGTGATGTCCCAGGAACTTCTTACTGGGCATCTGAAATGTCCTCCTTTAAAGTAATCATTCACAACTATTTTTTTGTTTTTTTTCATAACTAAAAATTGTTTGTTCAAGACATATTGCTATATCCAGTTGAATTAGTTCTATGTTTACGAGGAACAAATAGCCCAAGAGAATGAATGTTCAGCATAATGAACAGTGTTTGGAATATGAGCAAAGTCAAATAAGTATACCCACTTTCTAACAATTTTTTTGCTCAGAGTGTATATTAACTACACTTGTTCACTGTTAATAAACTCATTAATAGAGCAACATTACTGGAAAGAAATGTTAGAGTCTGAAAAATATGCACCTGTCACTATTGAATCAGAAGATATTAGAGACAGCAGCATACATTTGTAATAACTGGGCTCTTGTTTATTATTTGACTATTCTGCGACCTTATAAAGGGTTGTCACGGCTGTTTCCTGTTTTTTTTTAAATAGACAATACGGTCACCTTAATAATAGTCACATTAATTTTTTTTTTAAATCAGTGTCACAGTTAGGGTCCCTGTAGCTATATTCCTACTCGATGGTCCAGCAAGGGCATCCACTCTAGGCTTTCTGCTCCCCAACTGTTCCTTTTCTGTCCCTTCTGACCAGGTATTTCCAGGCTGAACACTTTCCTGCCTACACTCTGATATCCTCAGCAAAAGACAGGCTGCCTAAGCAGGTTTCTTCTGCCTTATCTTCAGAGACATTTAACAACAGTGTAATTACCACAGTTAATCTACTCTACAGTTAATCAGCTGTTTCTTGGCAAGCATATATTTTTTTATTAAAGTAAAAGAAATACAGAACTTACCTGGTAAAAACAATGAAAGAACCTACACACATGATAATACACTAACCAGAAATCACCCCAACTCCAGCCAGGGCTCTTGGCAGGGAAGAAGTCCTTCAAAACCCTACTCAGGGATTTTCCTGTGGTTTCAAGTGTATAACACCCTTTGCTCAGAAAAAAACAAAAACAAACCTCCCATCAATCTGTGAGTGAGTCATTTATCCAGTTTGGGGCCTTTGAAGAGACTGTGAATAGATAATCTGCCAGTCAATGGGTCCCCTCTGTGGGGTGATGCCTAACGGAAGGGGTTACTTTAGCTTATCTGTTCCTCCTAGAGATTTCCCGGGAAACCCACTTAATTTTAAAAGTTCACATTATTTTTTAAACTCCTTTGAAGTTCCTAACATTTCCCAAAGTTTACATTAGTCACATCCATTAGAGAAGTTGCACACAATTCCACACAGACAATTGCATTTTTACTACAGTCGACCCCCAAAGTACTAAAATTAATTCATTAATTCATTCAGAAGATTGCCCTATTTGTCACAATCGGTTATACAAACTTTAACTGTTAATTTTTCCCAGGTATTTGGGGAGGCCATATCTTGCTTGTGGATAATTCGTAAAAGGCACTTGAATGAGTAGTTAGGGTGACCAGACAGCAAATGTGAAAAATCAGGATGGGGATGGGGGATAATGGGAGCCTATATAAGAAAAAGACCCAAAAATCAGGACTTTCCCTATAAAATCAGGACATATGGTCACCCTATGAGTAGTCCACCTTAACACTCCACTGTAGCCATTTTGCAATGGTTGCAGCCATTTAAAATTAGCCTTTCTTGAGAAATAATTAAGAAAAGTTTTGTTGCTGACCTACAGCCAGTGTATTCTCTTATTTATTTGAGAGTCTATTTAATTTCCCAACTTAAAATGCTCCTTTGTCAGTAACTTCAAGATTTTTTAAAACTCAATACTGCCCAGAAAATTCCTTATAAAAAGAGACATGACACCATGACACTTGCATCTGAAGAAGTGGGTATTCACCCACGAAAGCTCATGCTGCAGAACGTCTGTTAGTCTATAAGGTGCCACAGGATTCTTTGTTGCTTTTACAGATCCAGACTAACACGGCTACCCCTCTGATACTTGACACCATGACAGGAATTTCAAAGCTCTTGAGGCTTAAAAAGACAACTTGAGCAATAATTGAGTCTATAGTTCACTGTCTCCTTTTCACTAGTTCTAGTTTTGAGAGGCATAAATTATACAAAGAAAACAAAAAATTTTTTAAAAAAGTTTTCATTATTCTGCTGAGAGATTATAGTGGTTTTATATTCTGTTCAAGATTTCCATGGTTGAGATTATAAACTGGAAAGTTTCAAGAAAGAAATATCATTTATACAAACTAAGTTAAAGGGTCAAAATTTATATATTTATAAATAGTGTACTACAAATGTTGGCATTTTAGGGGTGGGTTCCCAAAACTTGATTTTTGTGCTCAGATGCTGTATTTGTACACTCAAAATACCTACTTTCATTGCAAAAACCTGAGGTTTGGGATGCAAAAAAAGATTTAGGAATCGAGAGGACATGCAGCCAGTGGGAGCAGGGGATAGACCGGAGAATCACACTGTCACCAGGAAAAGGCAGGTCTATGTGATTGGGGACTCCTTACTGAGAAGAATAGACGGGCCTGTAACTAGAGCTGATCCGGAGAACAGAAGAGTGTGCTGTCTGCCGGGTGCTAAGATACAGGATGTGGACCTGAGGCTGAAAAGGATCCTAATGGGAGCGAGAAAGAATCCGTTGATTGTCCTTCATGTGGGAACAAATGATACGCCTAGATTCTCGCTGGAACGTATCAAGGGAGACTATGCCAGGCTGGGGAAGACGCTTAAGGAAATCGAGGCTCAGTTGATCTTCAGTGGGATTTTGCCTATTCCTAGAGAAGGGCGACAAATGTGTGACAAGATTATGGTGATCAACAGATGGCTCAGGCAGTGGTGCTATAAGGAGGGCTTTGGGATGTATGGCCACTGAGAAGCATTCATGGACAGAGGACTGTTCTCTCGTGATGGACTTCACCTGAGTAAGGAGGGAAATAGGCTTCTAGGATGGAGGCTGGCACAATTGATTAAGAGAGCTTTAAACTAGGAATTTGGGGGAGATGGTTGGGAGATGTCCAGGTAATCTCCACGCCGGAATTCAACATTGAGAGTGAAGAAAACAAAGTAAGAGAGGATACAGCCGTGGGCAGAAGAATGGACATAAGGAGGAAGGGTAGTGTAGATACCAGTCTAATAGGTGATTCTGGTGGTAGAATGTCTGTGCCGAACCGGGTAAAGAATGTCAGTGAAACCAAACGGCAAAATTTAAGGTGTCTGTACACTAATGCGAGAAGCCTAGGTAACAAAATGGAGGAACTAGAGCTACTGGTGCAGGAAGTGAAACCAGATATTATAGGGATAACAGAAACATGGTGGAATAGTAGTCGTGACTGGAGCACAGGTATTAAAGGCTATGTGCTGTTTAGGAAAGACAGAAATAAAGGCAAAGGTGGTGGAGTAGCATTGTATATCAATGATGAGGTTAACTGTAAAGAAATAAGAAGTGATGGAATGGATAAGACAGAGTCTGTCTGGGCAAAAAACACATTGGGAAAGAAAGCTACTACAGCCTCCCCCGAGATAGTGCTTGGGGTGTGCTACAGACCGCCAGGATCTGATTTGGATATGGATAGAGACCTCTTTAATGTTTTTAATGAAGTAAACACTAATGGGAATTGTGTGATCATGGGAGACTTTAACTTCCCAGATATAGACTGGAGGACAAGTGCTAGGGTACGTCTACACTACGGCAGTATTCCGAATTTACATAAACCGGTTTAGCAAAACAGATTGTATAAAATCGAGTGTGCGCGGCCACACTAAACACATTAAATCGGTGGTGTGGGTCCACGGTCCGAGGCTAGCGTCGATTTCTGGAGCGTTGCACTGTGGGTAGCTATTCCATAGCTATCCCATAGTTCCCGCAGCCTCCCCCGCCCCTTGGAATTTCCGGGTTGAGATCCCAGTGCCTGATGGGGCAAAAATCATTGTCGCGGGTGGTTCTGGGTAAATGTCGTCAGTCACTCCTTTGTCTGGGAAAGCAACGGCAGACAAGCATTTCGCGCCTTTTTTCCCTGGATTGCCCTGGCAGATGCCATAGCATGGCAATCATGGAGCCTGTTTTGCCTTTTGTGACTATCACCGTATGTGTACTAGATGCCGCTCACAGAGGCGATTCAGCAGCGCTACACAGAAGCATGCTTTTGCTTTTGCATGACAGCAGAGATGGTTACCAGCCATACCGTACCATCTACCATACCATAAATTGGTAATAAGATGATCATGGTTACCAGTCCTTTTGCACTGTGCCATTTGCTGCTGTCATAAGTGCCCCTGGCTGATCAGCCAGGGGCGCAAAAGCCAAAATTGGGAATGACTCCCTGAGTCAATCCCTCGTTTTTGGTATCTAAAAATAGAATCAGTCCTGCCTAGAATATGGGCAAGTGTACTAGAGAACCACCGTATCATAGAACCAGAGAGCACAGCTGCTCTGTGTCAGATCCTGCAGAAATTATGAGCTGTATGCTATTCACAGGAGGTGCTCCTGCAACAACCCCACCTGTTGATTCCGTTCTTCCCCCAGCCTTCCTGGGCTACCATAGCATTGTCCCCCCACTTGTGTGATGAAGTAATAAAGAATGCAGGAATAAGACACAGTGACTTGTTAGTGAGAAATGAGTGGAAGGCAGCCTCCAGCTGCTATGATAGTCCAGACAGGACAGTAAGGAGTGTGGAGGAGAGGAGCCCAGCATCCCTCTGCTAGTCCAGGCGCAATTGAATCTTTTCTTTACACATGAAGGGTGGGGTCTGATGGAGCTCAGCCCCCTGTTCTTATGATGACGATGGTTACCAGCCATACTGCACCATCTACCAGGAAAAATTAGGGCCAGGCGCCCTTGATAGACCTCATGGATGCTAGTTGGCATGGTTACCAATTCTTTTGCACTGCCCCATGTGCCAATAGGCTGATGATGAGGACGGATACCAGTCATATTGCACCATCAGCCACCCATGGCGGGGGGGTGTGTGCAAGGATGTTGGTGTTGAGTGCTGCAGCATCGGGTCTATCTGCAGCATTCAGTAAAGATAGGGTGACATGTTAAAGAGTCAAGAGAGGATTGTTTTCCCTTTCACTTCTCGGGGTGGGTAGGGGGTGCGTAAATTGCCGAGCTATGCCCTGACCCACCACGGACACTGTGTTTGACCCTAGAAGCATTTGGAGCTCAGCCAAGAATGCAAATACTTTTCGGAGACTGCAGGAACTGTGGGATAGCTTGAGTCCTCCAGTCCAGGAGCGTCCATTTGATTCTTTGGCTTTCCGTTACGCTTGTCACGCAGCAGTGCGCTGAGTCCCTGCTATGGCGTCTGTCTGGAGATTTTTTAGAAATGATTTTGAATTTTGTCTTCTGTAACGGAGCGCTGATAGAACAGATTTGCCTGCCCTTACAGCGATCACATCCGCATGGTCCATGTGGGAGCTCTTTCTTTATTTTGATTTTTAACTGCATCACCACACGTGCTGATCGGAGCTCCACGCTGAGCAAACAGGAAATATTCAAAAGTTCACGGGGCTTTTCCTGTCTACCTGGCCACTGCATCCGAGTTCAGATTGCTGTCCAGAGCGATCAGTGGTGCACTGTGGGATACCGCCCGGAGGCCAATACCGTCGATCTGCGGCCACACTAACCCTAATCCGATATGGTAATACCGATATTAGCGCTACTCCTCTCGTTAGGGAGGAGTACAGAAACCAGTTTAAAGAGCCCTTTATACCGATATAAAGGGCCTCTCAGTGTGGACGGGTGTGGCGTTAAATCGGTTTTACGCTCCTAAAACCGGTTTAAACGCCTAGTGTAGACCAGGCCCTAGTAACAATAATAGGGCTCAGAACCAACAAGAGGGGATGCCATTTTAGATTTGGTTTTGGTGAGTAGTGAGGACCTCATAGAAGAAATGGTTGTAGGGGACAACCTTGGTTCAAGTGATCATGAGCTAATTCAGTTCAAACTAGATGGAAGGATAAACAAAAATGATCTGAGACTAGGGTTTTTTTTTTTCAAAAGGGCTAACTTTAAAGAATTAAGGAAATTAGTTAGGGAAGTGGATTGGACTGAAGAACTTGTGGATCTAAAGGCGGAGGAGGCCTGGAATTACTTCAAGTCAAAGCTGCAGAAACTTTCAGAATCCTGCATCCCAAGAAAGGGGAAAAAAATCATAGGCAGGAGTTGTAGACCAAGCTGGATGAGCAAGCATCTCAGAGAGGTGATTAAGAAAAAGCAGAAAGCCTACAAAGAGTGGAAGATGGGCGGGATTAGCAAGGGAAGCTACCTTATTGAGGTCAGACCATGCAGGGATGAAGTGAGAAAGGCTAAAAGCCATGTAGAGTTGGACCTTGCAAAGGGAATTAAAACCAATAGTAAAAGGTTCTATAGCCATATAAATAAGAAGAAAACAAAGAAAGAAGGAGTGGGACCGCTAAAAACTGAGGATGGAATGGAGGTTAAGGATAACCTAGGCATGGACAATATCTAAATAAATACTTTTCCTCAGTCTTTAATAAGGCTAATGAGGAGCTTAGGGATAATGGAAGGATGACAAATGGGAATGAGGATATGGAGGTAGATATTACCATATCCGAGGTAGAAGCCAAACTCGACAGCTTAATGGGACAAAATCGGAGGGCCAATCTTATTTAACCTTTTTATTACTGACCTTGGCACAAAAAGTGGGAATGTGCTAATAAAGTTTGTGGATGATATAAAGCTGGGAGGTATTGCTAACACAAAGAAGGACCAGGATATCATACAGGAAGATCTGGATGACCTTGTAAACTGGAGTAATAGTAAAAGGATGAAATTTAATAGTGAAAAGTGCAAGGTCATGCATTTAGGGATTAATAACAAGAATTTTAGTTATAAATTGGGGACGCATCAGTTGGAAGTAACAGAGGAGGAGAAGGACCTTGGAGTATTGGTTGATCACAGGATGACTATGAGCTGCCAATGTGATATGGCTGTTAAAAAAGCTAATGCAGTTTTAGGATGCATCAGGCAAGGTATTTCCAGCAAAGATAAGGAGGTGTTAGTATCGTTATACAAGTCACTGGTGAGACCTCATCTGTAATACTGTGTGCAGTTCTAGTCTCCCATGTTTAAGAAGGATGAATTCAAACTGGAACAGGTTCAGAGACGGGTTACTAGGATGATCCGAGGAATGGAAAACCTGTCTTATGAAAGGAGCCTGAAAGAGCTTGGCTTGTTTAGCCTAACCAAAAGAAGGCTGAGGGGGGATATGATGGCTCTTTATAAATATATCAGAGGGATTAATATTATGGAGGGAGAGGAATTATTTAAGTTTAGTACCAATGTGGACACAAGAACAAATGGATATAAACTGGACACTAGGAAGTTTAGACTTGAAATTAGACGAAGGTTTCTAACCATCAGAGGAGTGAAGTTCTGGAACAGCTTTCCAAGAGGAGTAGTGGGGGCAAAAGACATATTGGGCTTTAAGACTAAGCTTGATAAGTTTATGGAGGGGATGGTATGATGGCACAGCCTAATTTTGGCAACTGATCAAAGATCAATTGCCAAATTATCAGCAGGTAAGTATGCCCAGTGGTCTGTGATAGGATGTTAGATGGGATGGGATCTGAGTTACTACAGAGAATTCTTTCCTGGGTGCTGGCTGGTGAGTCTTGCCCACATGCTCAGGGTTTAACTGATTGCCATATTTAGGGTCGGGAAGGAATTTTCCTCCAGGGCAGATTGGCAGAGGCCCTGGAGGTTTTTCGCCTTCTTCTGCAGCATGGGGCACGGGTCACTTGCTGAAGGATTCTCTGCACCTTGAGGTCTTCAAACCACAATTTGAGGACTTCAATAACTCAGACATAGGTTAGGGGTTTGTTATAGAAGTGGATGGGTGAGATTGTATGGCCTGCATTGTGCAGGAGGTCAGACTAAATGATCATAATGGTCGCTTCTGACCTTAAAGTCTATGAGTCTATGAGTCTATTATCAAGACATTTTGAAAGATTTTTTCTTATGCTATTGAAGTCAGGAAAAGGGGTCACGTTGATTTCACCGAGCTTTAGACGGTGGCCTTGTACTAGAAAGCTTTTAAATATTAAAAAAAAAGATTAGTTGATTTTCCAGTGACAGTTTGACCAATGTTTTCTTCCAGTTACTGACATTCACGTAACTACATTATATATATATATATATATATATATATATATATATATATATATAGTGTGTGTGTGTGTATATATATATATATATATACACACACACACTATACTCAGATTCAAGGCATATGTTGGGAAAAAAACTTCCAAATTAAATAGTTCAATAAATATATATAATTTTTATATAAAATATGTGATTTAGAAATATTTCTTTCCAACATGTTTATTGAATTTAGATCACTGTTTGAAATATTTAGAGGAGTGAATTAGATTTGATATGATAACATTCAGTTGATGGAGCCATAAATGATTAAAAACAGAGAGTGTATTAACAGTCTTGTTATACCTGTATACAACATGAAACCAATGAATTTCAAACACCCAGGTGCTTCTATTTATGATATTTCCCTTGATCTTGATCTGAGGATACCAAAATGGCATATATATATGCATCAAGTGCAGCTCTTTAACTTATACAATGAGGTAACATTGTGGAAAAAAATACTATGGGACAAAACCTGTTAGAGCCTCAGCTGTGTGGTTTGTGGTTCAGACCCATTGGAACTGATATAACTCCACGGCAGAAAAAGGAACAGGAGGTGAGGAACATAAATGTGGGAAATAGTGCATGAGTATAGGTTGGGAGTGGAGTGATGGTGGCACTGCAGTAACTGCTCTGGCATGCCTCTACTGCATCTCTGTGATGTGTGGGGGGAGTTTGTTACTGAAGCTGTGGACTAATGATCCACATATAGTTTGAGCACAAACTCAAAATCACAAACACTTGTTTCTAAAAGAGGCTTTGTGAAATATTTTTCAATATCAAATGTCTAACAGGTATCTCCTAAGTGGTGTTCATAACAGTTCTAGTTGGATCCATATTCCATCATCCTGATAACCTCATAGGCACTGTCCACTACTTGTTTATGGATTTCTTTCCAGTTCTGCTTGAGTACATCAGCTCCTGTGTCAGGGTGAAGAACCTTCAGGGAGACACTAGCAATATTCACCCCCATTCCAAACAGGTACACTAGAATCTCCCTGTTCACCTGCAATCCACCCAGACTATGGATGCCCAGTCTTTCTCCCATGAGGTAACAGAAATGTGCAGAGGTCCAGATTGAAGCTAAACATGGTGTTTAGGAAAGCAACTCATCTTCCAGACTACATAGGTCAAAATATCCACTGGATTTGAGGCAACAAGCAGCTTGCAGTCAGGCAGGCAGTTTGACGATGTGAAAATAATACATTTTAAGATGTTGCGCTGGACCAAATTAAAAACTTTGACGCTCTCATCCTTGCTGGAAGCACTAGCAGTAATGATAACGAGCTTGGAGTGTGCCATCACACTGTCATCTTTGACAGAGAGAGTCTTTGATATTCTAAAGAAGAGACTGCCTTTCTGGAGATCCAGTATCTCTACTTTCAGCTTGTCCTCCAAGATATCAACAAAAGCATCATCAGACAAATCTTTCTTCAGGATACAAATTGCACAAACTATGCTCACTGTAACAATCCCAATCTTGTTGTGGGCATGATCATGCTCCTTTTTGTGTATTTTGAATCAAGTGCTCCTTGAAAGATATCTTGCAGAGCTGGTAGATCTAGCAAAGCCTCGGTCTAGTGCTAATTCTGAAGATAGTACTTCCACCTCTGCGACAGTACTGCCATCCTAAGTGATCAAGAAGCTAGTGGTGGGCCATCTCTGACAACTCCCAACTTCCATTGGTCATCTTCACCCTTTAGCCCAAGATGAGGCATATATCTGCACCAGCTGAGGATTTACACACTAGAATGTCCCAAACTACATGGCCTTAATAGAACAATCCTGATTGTTACAAGAGGACTGGCATTCATTCAGTTATGGGAATGGAATATAACCAAAAGCGTAAACTGTAGAAGGCAACATCCATGGAACCATTTCACTCATCTTTAATAATCAAAAGAAAAGCTGAAGTTAGTGGAGCCATGTTGATCTGTCCCAGTGCATCTTGTTGAGACTTGAGTGTAATTTAGAAGGCAACAACTGAGTTACATGAGATTTTATAACAGCTGTCAGCTTTCTATAAGGAGAGTATATCAAAAGGAGGAAAAACACCACGTTTTTTAAAGTTGTCCCCCCACCTCATCCTACACAGTTGGTAACAGAAATGAATGGCGCATCCTAGGTGTAATGTGATTTTAAATAAAAAACAAACAAACAGAAAAGGGTACAGGCAGCTTGAGGCAGACATCTTACAACGGCTAACTGCTAAATAGACTTGAAAAATCCTGTTTATTTATATTTAGATTTCATAAATTGCACAGTGTGTTTCCACATGATAGCACTGACAAGAGCTCTGTTTCTCTAAAGTTGCTTAAAAGGGACCTTTTAAAGGAACAGCTCCAAACACATTAGCTCAGATTCTCCACCACTGAAATAGCGCTTTTATAAACTAAACACTGGATAACGTGGAGGGAGTGTATTTTTACTAGCAAATACGCCGTAATTGTAGTTATATAGTTTTACACATTGTCTGTCAGGGATATAGTTTTATGCATAGACAATTCAATGTAGCTTATCCTGCCTTTGAAGTAAAAATAGTAAATTGCCTATATTAGATATGTTCAAATGTCTGTATAATAGTCACATTTAAATCTGAATGTGTCCTGTTATTTAGTTTTCAGTTTAATCTTGTTACATCAAAGAGGCTGTTCTAGGATAACACAAAAAAAGCATGTTTTAATGTATCACTTTTCAAAATTAGGTTCAGTATATTAACTTTCATCCAACCTCTTCCTGCACCCAAGACATATTCTCTTTCTCTTATTGGTAAGTACATAGCAAAGCCATACATGCAATCCATAGCATTTCATGGTTTAAGACACAATCAGATCTTGGTTATTCAAATAGTCTCGGAGGCGTTGAATTAATCATGTCTGCCCTTTTTTGAATGGATCTGCACCAGTCTGCAAGCAACTTAAATCAGGGACATGTCTCCTTAGGAGTCAGATGATGTAAATTAAACACAGCTTTGTGTTAGAGGCCATGCACTTGCTTCACTATCCCTTATGATGCAGCAGTCTTAGAATGATGCAACATATGTCTTTTCAATGCAAAGGATGGGGTCATGCCTCCTCCTAGACTGGTTTGAGTGGTCTGTTCCTGCAAGGTTGCTTAGAAAGAGCAATCTTTGACTATGACTTTATAGGGGAACAATGTAGTCCTGTATGCATGTTGAGTGCTGAACACAATGTTAGTGCTCAATAAATAATATTATTTCAGACAAATTAGGGCTGAGAATAGTAACACCACATAATAAACATCCAGTTATGATTATTAGATAATTAATGTAAGTATTAGTTAGTGTTTTCCATAAAAGAAAGTGATATCCATATTATTAAAGGATGCAATATTCTTGCTGTACTGTACATGCACTTTCCTCTTTGAAATAAATGCTTAGTTGTTAAGGAGGATTGTGCGCTGCACTTCAGAAATTTTCTGTTGAGAGATAATTCTAGTTAAGGAAAATATGTGGGTTTTTTTTCAGTATATACCATATTTGCCAATAAATGATGTAACCTTTATTGTTGCATGGTTTGAATATTTACACCATAACTTTATTTGTTCCATCAGATATTTTATTACGATTTTAACATGCACTCTGGTGCATGGTGGTTAGAGCCCAGGATTGGGCATCAGGACCTCTGGCTAAAGTTGTATTTAATTCATTATTCTTGTTTAACTGGAAAATTTTTCCTTCTTCATTTTATGAGATTTTGCATTCCCAATATGCCTCTTTAATTGATTTTTTCAGCAAAATAGTTGATTTCACTTCAAAACATGCAGAAGTTTCAATATTAGTTGTTTATGATGCAAAGTCATCTTCATTCAAAACCTCTTTCACTCATAAATGAATCTCTTTTCAGATTCACACACCTAAGCAAAATTTATTTCCACACACAGATCTGCTTTCACATTGGAAATTATGGAAACAAACCTTGAATTCTAAGTAGTTTTGAGGTATTGTTTTGTTTTTTAAAAATATGTTGAAGCTTGCTTGTGCCAGACTCCATTCCTGGTTCTTCCTTGCAATCATTGATCTCTAGAAGTGAAAGTCAGCACTGTGCACAAGACCTATGCACCACTTAAATCCTGCTTAAATCTAGGGAAGAATTTCACTCTGTTGACCTAAAATGCACTAGAATGCTCAGTGTGCAAGAAAAAGCACTCTGAACAAAGTGCATTGGTTGCATCAAATTTTCTCTCTGTGCAGTACAGAAAGCAGAGCTGACTAGGTGTAGCAACAGTTTTTACTCATGAACCACTTAAGGGGAACAGATGAATTTTCTGCTGCTGAAAACTGACCATGTTACTCCACTGTACATAGCAATGTATGAGTGTGGCTGGACTATCCCATGTTGGAAAGCAATGGCCTAGAACAGGGATCGGCAGCCTTTGGCACATGGCTCACCAGGGTAAGCACCCTGGCGGGCTGGGACGGTTTGTTTACCTGACACGTCCACAGGTTCAGCCGATCGCAGCTCCCATTGGCCCAACAGTAGAGTTGGGCAAAAACTTGCAAACAAAACTTTTTTCCACTGAAAAATACAGCCTCAGGTCAACCGAAACATTTTGTGAATTTGTGTTGAATTCACCAAATTGTTTCAGCTGAAACCCCCCACACAGAAATTCCAAAAAGATCTAAATATTTCTTTAAGATTTTTTAAACTAAATATTTTTATTTTTTTATTCAAAATTTCATTCAATTTCATTAAAACAATTTAAAACTCCAAAGTGAAACAAAATATTTTATGTATCAGAGGGGTAGCCGTGTTAGTCTGGATCTGTAAAAGCAGCAAAGAGTCCTGTGGCACCTTATAGACTAACAGACGTATTGGAGCATGAGCTTTCGTGGGTGAATTCCCACTTCGTTGGATGCTTGGGTATTCACTCACGAAAGCTCATGCTCCAATATGTCTGTTAGTCTATAAGGTGCCACAGGACTCTTTGCTGCTTTTACAAAATATTTTATCTCATTTTGAACAAAATGTTTTAAGTCTGAAGCATTTTTTTGATTTTTTGTTCCCTGAAAAATGTTCACTTCAAATTGACCTGAAACAACAGTTGTTTTTTTTTAAAAAATGTTCAGTATAGCCAGTGAACTGAAAGTCAGTTATTCACACATTTCTACTCATCATTTTTAACTCCCTCAGTTTTTGCTTCTGTCAGATTTCCTGTTAGTTATTGCGACTGTCATCCCTTCACTCACCTCCATATCTCCTTCTTTTCTTTATTAGGTTATGTTGTTTTATTATTTATATGTATTGTGATAGCATCTAGGTGCCCCAGTCATGAACTAGGACCCCACTGTGTTAGGTCAGGGATCAGCAACCTTTGGCACGCGGCTCACCAGGATAAGCACCCTGGTGGGCTGGGCCAGTTTGTTTACCTGCCGCGCCCACAGGTTCAGCCAATCGTGGCTCCCATTGGCCGCGGTTCGCTGCTCCAGGCCAACAGGGGCGGCAGGAAGTGGTGGCCAGCACATCCCTCGGCCCGCGCCACTTCCCGACGCCCCCATTGGCCTGGGACAGCGAACTGCAGCCAGTGGGAGCTGCAATCGGCCAAACCTGAAGGCACCTGAAGGTAAACAAACCGGCCTGGCCCGCCAAGGTGCTTACCCTGGCAAGCCGCATGCCAAAGGTTGCCGACCCCTGTTTTAGGTGCTGTACAAACAGAACAAAAAGATAGTACCTCCTCCAAAGTATTTATGATTAAGGTTAAGATTTTGTCATTAATATTTTTAGTAAAAGTCATGGACAGGTCACGGGCAATAAAGAAAAATTCACAGAAGCCCGTGACCTGTCCCTGACTTTTACTAAAAATATCCATGAAAAATGGGAAGGGAATAGGCAGCTGCAGGGTGGCTGGAAGCTCTCGAACACCAGCGGTGATGGGGAACTGCTGGGTCCCCCTGCTCTGGGACTGCAGCTGGGGAGCTGCAGGCTACCCCCCTGCCAGCAGGTATAGGAGCTGCAGGGTACATCCGCTGTCCATTGTGGCTGAGAGCTTGGGGGCCCACTGCCTCATGCAGTGGGGGGACTTTAGAGCTCCGTGCCACTGCGGAGGTGGCAGGACCCTGTGGCTACCAGCTGCCAGGACTGAAGTCACAGGGGTCTTTGGAAGTCATGGATTCAGTGACTTCCACGACTTCAATGACAAAACCATAGCCTTACTTGTGATCTATGTAGATACCAGTTCAGTTACCATTGCTGATGACAAGCTCCCCGCAATGTGCTTGTGAATCTGAGCACAAGTTGTGAGGACATTATGATAGATTCTACCTACAGCAGATTAATTTAAAGTAGCCACATGTTTGCTTATCTAATGGTGTGTGCACCACAAAACTACATAAGAGCTTGTGACCAGATACTTTAGTGGGGCCTAGTGGCTAGAGCACTGGTCTGAGACTCTGGAGACCAAGCTCGATTTCTGGGTCAGTCACTGGTCTTATGGATGACCTTGGGAAAGTCACTTCACTGCTTTCTGCCTCAGTTTCCCAGTCTGTAACAAGAGGATAATAATACTGACCTTTGTAAAATATTTCCTCATCTACTGATGAGAAGCACTATATCAGAGCCGTGCACTATGTATTATTTACATAAATTTACATAAATTATGTATTTACATAAATTCCTATTCCCTTCCAGAGATTTGAGCAGGGTATCTCAAATCTCCCTAAGGATCTAACTTCAAAGCATGCACTTACAACAGATTTTAGCTTAGTTTCTTACATTTGGGAGAACATTCATGTTTCACACTTTTTGTACATGCTTAATAGCACACAAAAAGGTGGACAACTGAGCCCAGTTTGTGACTTTGGGCAAGTGCAAACTTGGTTACCCAAATTTAGACATACATCTATATTTTGTCACCTGATTTGTAAAGGCACTGTGGCCCAGACCCTCAAAGGTATTTAGATGCCTAACTTCCAATGTGGCCTAAAGTACCTGCAACTTCATTGACTGCAGTGGGAGTTTGTAGTGGCATGGCTGGAGCAGTATCCATTTGTAGATCTTCTGGCCACCCCAACATGGTGGGGAGAAGGAGAAGTCTCTGTCTCCAGTCCACTGAGGAGGGCTCCAGCCCATGAGCTAATTCTTCCTTTGGCCTTATCCCCTTCTGGATTGGGTTGAGGGGCTCAGCCTCAAAATGTTCTTTAACCAAAAGCAAACTCAACTCAGTACTGAGCCTTCCCCCAGTCTTCTAGAGGGGCATTCCTGCCCTTTCCTTTGGGCTTGGTTCCCAAATAGCCTCTGAGTTGGGTGATGCTCCTCTTTGGGTTCTAACTTTCTCCTCAGTGGCTGCTCTGGCTAGCAGGTCTATCTCTTTGCGCTCTGAAGTGAAGTTCCCTTCAAGCAGATATGCAGATCATCTTCCTTTTATTCCTTCTCTCCCTGCTTAGCACTGGCTGCATGTCTAGCAAGGCGGAGCTGGCTGGGCCCAAATACTCTCCTTAAACCCTTCTCTGCTAATGTGGAGCCTCTCTGCCCTGTCTCAGAGTTCAAGCGCTCAGAAACTGAAAATCAGGCCATAGGAATTTAGATGTCTAACTTTAGGCACTCACACTTGAAAATATTATCTTTAACTTCTCTGTGCTTCAGTTGTCATATTATCAAAATGTGCATGTCATACGCATATATTTCACAGAGCTGCCATGAGGCTTAATGAATCCATATTTTGTGTGGAGATGTGTTTTAGCCACGAAGTTTGGAGTCAGTTCTGTTTCTGAACAGCCCCAAAGTCTGAGGTTGCTCAGATCAGGATTTCTGACTCAGAATCACCTCTAGATCTGTATTCCAGCAAATTTTGTGAACTACCCTTAGCCAGAACTTCACAGCCTGAAAACAACCAGAAAAAGTACTTCTGTTTTAATTAAAACTTATCCTAACAAGATTTTTAAACAATGTAATCAAAACTGGAGAACTTCAATGAGATTTTGGCATTTTTGTGCTCAGAGTAGTTTGTATGGTCCCATATCCTGTTCCTCTACTCTCTCTCTTCTAAGGAATATATCAGCAGCTCACATAAATCGGCTTTGGTGCACTGAAGTCAGTAAGGTTATGTTGATTCACACCAGCTGATGATCTGGCCCTAGGACTGAAAGAATGACATCTGCTAGCTACTGTGTATGTGTGTTTCCCTAGAGAATTTCTTTTTTTCATTTTTCAGATTGCCTTTCTCAATCTGAGACTTCCAATACAATCCCCCCAGCCCCAGCTTTCACAATCAATCCATGAGATACAGGGTAGTGGTCTGGGTTAGATTGGGAATTGAGTAGTGGTGGCCTAATGTCAGCGCTAAACTTTTATTTCTCCTTGTCAGTGTCTCCAAGGATGGTGTTTGTGGAGGACAGAGGCTATTTAACACTCTGGGCCAGGACCCTAGTTCTACTTTGTCAACTCCAGAGATGTGTGAAACAGCTGACAAAGACTAGAAACCATTAGGACCTCACATTCAGTCGACAGTAACAACCTAGACAGTAGTAAACTGCTTGTGTTTTATTTTTCAGGAGAATATGAAAAACCATTGATATTTACATGGTAGGTTTTTGTTTATTTTTAGAGGGAAAGGGAAAAATGATCATAAAACATTCTCAGTTTGATGTTTTAGTCTGTTCTCTTGCTTTTCTTTTAAATATTGATATTTAATGTAGCCCCTTGTGAAAAGTTGCTTCAGAATCCTAATGTGAACAAATGCAGGATTTTTCTTAGACTTTTTTTAATACAGCTTATTTTTAATATTAGCTTTTCCTGGCAGTGTTGGAGACCCAAATACAAGAGCATTGTGCTAGGGTGTGAGACTCAGGATGAAACTGAGTTTCATTTTCAGTGGACCTGATTCTGCCTTCGTGAATCATGCTAAGTAGTCACTTATGCCAGAAGCACTTCCCTTATTATGTGTAGGAGAATCAGTGGGACAACTTGTAGAGTAAGATATGGCTCTGCTGAGTATGGGTGGCCAAATCAGGCCCCAAATCAGCAGAGTGAAGTGGCAAAGAACATAAACAGTATGAACAAAATTGGATTTTAAAAAAATTTTAAATTGGATTTTTAATTATCTATGTGCTATTAGTAATACAGGTGAGGAAATGTTTTTAGCCCTTTAAATGTCCCTTTTAGGTTTTAAGAAGGAAAACCCTTGAAAGAGGTCATATCCTGAAAGATTGTCCGTACTATAACTCCCATGCGGGTCAGCATCCCTCTTTGTCTCTGACTCTTTCTCTCCATGGTATCTAGGCATCCCTCAGGATCTGTCCCAAACTGATATAGCTGGAATACAATTCTCAGGTAAGGTGTAGGCACTGCCTCCATGAAAACACTTTAGCAAGTGCTTAAGTCCATCTTAATTCAAGAAAGCACTTGTCTGAGTCCCACTGACTGCAAGCCAAGTGTGTGTTTAAGTGCTTTCCTGAGTAGTAGTGCTTTCCTAAAACTTGGAATGGACTATTTAGGAAGCCAACACTTTTCCCTCGTGCCTGCCACCATGTGCTCCAGAGCCAAAACTCTCAATGTGCTAAAAACTTCTAACCCTTATGGTTTAGAAGGAACACTTCAAAATGTGAACTGAGACTAAACTTATGTAGTGATGTCTGCCTGACCCTGCAAACAGCCTGAAACAGTGGTTGTGCGAAAAGTGTGAACAGTTCCCATGTATCTCCATCTCCATGGGGTGTTAGCTGTGCTGATATTTCACCTTACAGTCTTGTGAAGCTATGTAGATATAAAATTCACAGAAAAATGCTATAGGGAGGGCCATGATACACAGGGTTATCTTTTTATCTCCTGGGGTGGTCTTGAATTGAAAGATTTAGGTACTCATGTTACAAAATTGATGCCTAAAGCCTGGTCTACACTACGTGTTTATACGAATTTAGCAGCGTTAAACCGAATTAACCCTGCACCCGTCCACACAACGAAGCCCTTTATATCTATATAAAGGGCTCTTAATATCAATATTTGTACTCCTCCCCGATGAGGGGAGTAGCGCTCAAATCGGTATTACCATTTCGGAATAGGGTTGGTGTGGCCGCAATTCGACGGTATTGGCCTCCGGGAGCTATCCCACAGTGCACCATTGTGACCACTCTGGACAGCAATCTGGAGTCGGATGCACTGGCCAGGTAGACAGGAAAAGCCCCACGAACTTTTGAATTTCATTTCCTGTTTGCCCAGCATGGAGAGCTGATCAGTACAGGTGACCACGCAGAGCTCATCAGCATAGGTAACTATGCAGTCTGAGAATCGAAAAAGAGCTCCAGCATGGACCGCATGGGAAGTACTGGATCTGATCGCTGTATGGGGAGAGGATTCCGTGCTAACAGAACTCCGTTCCAAAAGACGAAATGAAAAAACATTTGAAAAAATTTCCAAGGCCATGATGGAGAGAGGCCACACCAGAGACTCAGTACAGTGCCGTGTGAAAGTTAAGGAGCTCATACAAGCCTAGCAGAAAACCAAAGAAGCAAACGGAAGGTTTGGGGCAGGGCCACAAACATGCCGCTTCTATGCTGAGCTGCATGCAATTCTAGGGGGGGTCCGCCACCAGTACCCCACCCCTGTCCGTGGATTCTGAGGTAGGGGTAATCTTAGCCTTGCCTGAGGATTCTGTGGATGGGGAAGATGAGGAGGAGGAAGAGGAGGATGAGCTTGCAGAGAGCACACAGCACTCCGTTCTCCCCAACAGCCAGGAGCTTTTTCTTACCCTGGCGGAATTACCCTCCCAGCCTTCCCAAGCCAGTATCCCAGACATGAAGCCATGGAAGGGACCTCTGGTGAGTGTACCTTTGTAAATATAAAACACGGTTTAAAAGCAAGCGTTTTTAAATGATTAATTTGCTCTGAGGACTTGGGATGCATTCGCGGCCAGTACAGTTACTGGAAAAGACTGTTAACATGTCTGGGGATGGAGCGGATATCCTCCAGGGACATCTCCATGAAGCTCTCCTGGAGGTACTCCAAAAGCCTTTGCAGAAGGTTTCTGGGCAGGGCAGCCTTATTCCGTCCTCCATGGTAGGACACTTGACCACGCCATGCATGTAGCAAGTAATCTGGTATCATTGCATGACAAAGCCTTGCTGCGTATGGTCCCGGTGTTTGCTGGCATTCAAACAACATCTGTTCTTTATCTCGATGTGTTATCCTCAGGAGAGTGATATCGTTTATGGTAACCTGGTTGAAATATGGGAATTTAATTAAAGGGACAGAGATGGTTGGGCTGTTTGCCTGTGGCTTAAAAGAAATCCTTCCCTGCATTTAGCCAAGCAGGAGGAGGAGGGGGGTGATTGGCGCTGAGCTTTTTCACGTTTGGCTAGCTGGGATCTTCCCTGCTACCAGCCACGTGGTGTGGGGGAGGGTGGCTAGCACTAGCAGTGATCTTCCATGATACCAGCCACGCGGTGGGGAGAGGGGTAAAGCGATCATCCCAGAGAATTGGATGGGGGCAGTTCTGGTGCTGCACGTTAACAGGAAAGAAGCAGCACTCAACGGACTTTGCTTACTATTTGGGAAAGGACGGCGCTGGATATATGAAGGCTGCAGAAGCCAAAAGACCATGGCCGCATGGCTTACCATGGCCGCATGCAAGCCGAATTCTGATGCCCAGACCTGCGTCTGTGATCTCTAACACCAAAGCCGCAGGCACTCAATATTAAAATGCAAAATGTGACCTTGTAGTGAGATCACTTGTGCTATGTAAGGTGAATAGTGTTGTTCACCGTGAAAGAGTATAACTATTGTTATGTAAAATGTATCTTTTTAAATACTTCTATTTCTTTGGTATTAGGAAAATATCCTGAGTTGTTGAAATTAAACAATGAATGCTTAAAATATGTCAATTTCTTGTGACTGCAGCTGTTTATTTTAACATGTTAGTAACTGTAAACTCATCGGTAGGCTCGAGAGCAGGGATTGGCAAACTTTGGCACGTGTCTCCCCAGGCCGGTTTGTTTATCTGCCGTATTCGCAGGTTCGGCAGATCACGGCTCCCACTGGCCGTGGTTCACCACTCCAGGTCAATGGGTGTGGTGGGAAGCGGCAGCCAGCACATCCCTCAGACCACGCCGCTTCCCACCATCCCCATTGGCTTGGGACGACGAGAAGTCAATCACTAAATCAAACACGTTTGTTTACATTTACAGGAGATAATGCTGCCCTCTTCTTATTTACAATGTTACCAGAATGTGAGAACAGGCATTTGCATGGCACTTTTGTAGCTGGCATTGCGAGGTATTTTATAGCAGTCTTGGATGATGACCCACCACATGTTCATTTTAAGAACACTTTCACTGTAGATTTCACAAAACGCAAAGAAGGTATCAATGTGAGATTTCTAACCGACCCAAGGTTTAAGAATCTGAAGTGCCTTCCAAAATCTGAGAGGGACAAGGTATGCAGCATGCTTTCAGAAGTCTAAAAGAGTAACACTCTGATGCAGAAACTACAGAACCCGTACCACCAAAAAACAAAATCAACCTTCTGCTGATGGCATCTGACTCAGATGATGAAAATGAACATGCATTGGTCTGCACTGCTTTGGATTGTTTTTGAGCAGAACCTGTCATCAGCATGGACCCATGCCATCTGGAATGGTGGTTGAAGCATGAAGGGACATGTGAATCCTTAGCGCATCTATCACGTAAATATCTTGCGACGCCAGTTACAACAGTGCCAGGTGAACACCTGTTCTCACTTTGAAGTGACATAATAAACAAGAAACAGGCAGCATTATCTCCTGCAAATGTAAACAAACTTGTTTGTCTGAGTGATTGGCTGAACAAGAAGTAGGACTGAGTGGACTTGCAGGCTCTAAAATTTTACATTGTTTTATTTTTGAATGCATTTTTACATATAATTCTACATTTGTAAATTTAGTTTTCATGATAAAGGATTGCACTACAGTACTTGTATTAGGTGAATTGAAAAATACTATTTCTTTTGGGGTTTTTTACAGTGCAAATAAATATAAAGTGAGCACTGTACACTTTGTATTCTGTGTTGTAACTGAAATCAATATATTTGAAAAAGTAGAAAACATCCCAAAATATTTAAATAATGGTATTCTATTATTGTTTAACAGTGTGATTAATCACGATATTTTTTTGAATCACACAATTAATTACGATTATTTTTTTAATTGCTTGGCAGTCCTAATCTTTACTTAACAATAAAAATGTTTTGGGGTAAGCATAGCACTCATTAAAATACCTAGCTGGAAATCATCCAATCGCCAGATACTGCATAAACTTCCAAACTAGCTTTGCCCATAATACTCATCTGTGACCTGCAACACCTGTTATACCACCATGGGGTCTCTTTTGAAAAGGATTTGTCAGTTGTTCTGAATTGTGCCGAAATGAGTGGTGACTGGACAGCTGTTCATTTGGGACAAGGCTGAAACTGCAGTGACATTTTGAAAGTTGATCAGCTAATTTAGCCAGAAAGGATAAGATGTAGTGAAACAAATTAGGAGAAACAAATATAATAAATATTGATCACTTAATGCAATTAAGAGTCTGCTGCTTTGTCCATTCATTTTGTTTCCAGAGACAGTGACAACTATATAGATTGTGTAGCTGTTAATTTTACTATTAATTACCAGGAGATAATTTTAAAGACTGGATTGACCTGTTGATATTTGTTGTAGAATGGTATTACAAATAGTCTGCTTGATTAATTAAGCATTTCTTACTTCACTAGTGCTCACTGAAAAATTTACCAAGTGAAGCGAAATTGGCAAAAGTTTGTCCTCCATTCTGCCCAAACGGAGGGGATATTATTCAAAATCAGCATGCAGTCTCATGTGATCTTGAATTGATTCTTAACCAAATGCAGCAAAACTCATTGATTGTCATGGGGAAAGGTACAGTGAACAATCAGGAGACAAGGATCTTAAAATTAGAGCTGGTCAGAAAAATTCCAATTAAATATTATTTTATCAGAATTTGCTGATTTGGAGAAATTGGAATGTTTGGCAGAGATCAGGGCAGGCTCCAAGTTTTTTGCCGCCCCAAGCAAAAAAATTTTCCCGCACCCCCCCCCGGCCCCATCCCAACTCCGCCCCTTCCCCACCCCATTCCAACCCCTTCCCCAAATCCCCGGCCCGCCTCCTCCCCCAGGTGCGCCGCATTTCCCCTCCTGTCCCTCCCTCCCAGGAAAGCCTGGGAGGGAGGGGGGAGAAGCAGAGCAGCGGCATGCTCGGGGAAGGAGGCGGAGGTGAGCTGGGGGGGAGCGGTTCCTCTGCCCCTCCCCAGGGATACTTCCTGCGGCCCTTCCCACACCCCCCACTGCTGCAGCTCACCTCCGCTCCGTCTGCTCCCCTGAGTGCGCCCCTGCCGCTCCACTTCTCCCCCCTCCCTCCCAGGCTTGCTGCAAAACAGCTGATTTGTGTGGCAAGCTTGGGAGGGAGGGGGGAGAAGCAGAGCGGCGGCACACTCAGGGGAGCAGGCGGCAGTGGAGCGGAGGTGAGCTGGGGAGGGAGCAGTTCCTCAGCCCTCCCTCCCCCCCCGGGTTACTTCCTGCGGCCCTCCCCGCGCCCCCCACTACCGCAGCTCACGTCCGCTCAGGGCCAGCTCCCGGCTTTTTGTGCCCCAAGCAAAAAAAATAAAAATAAAAAAAATGGAGCCAGAGTGCCGCCCCTTGGAAAGTGCTGTCCCAAGCATATGCTTGGAGCGCTGGTGCCTAGAGCCGGCCCTGGCAGAGATGGCCCAATTTTGTTAAAGTTCCAAAAGAACCCAGTCAGGGCTCCATTGGAAACCTGCCAGGTTTTCTGCCAGCTCACCTGACCAGCTGTTTGGCAGGCAGGGCTTCCTGGGTCTGTGGCTCCAGGGTAGCGAGCCAAGTAGACTACCTCAGTACCAGCACTTTCCTTTTCACAGAGAATTTTGAAAAAAATGGGTTTTGTTCCCAGAATTAACTGCTCTATTTAAAATTCCCTCTATGTGGGAGATTAGGGCAGGAAAAATGTGGTAGAATGAAAGGGAAACATAGACAAAGAGGAAACACAGCTCTACAAAACTAAAAAAGATAAAGAAGGAAAAATTAATTCAAATGTACCTAGCTCCTCAACTATCTAAGAGGCTCTGAACATTTCAAATGCAAGAGGCAAGGGCCCATGCAATAATGGCATTAGCTTTAGGCATTCGTGTAACCTCTTCTCTCTCCGAGGGTCTGGACTAAATTTGCAGCCATAATCAGGCCAATCTGTTTTCGTGTGTCTGAGGTTTTGTCAGCACTGATGGCTGTAGCCACTGTTATAGGTACACTGTTATAGGTACACTGATACGGCTGCACCAGTGAAAACTCCTCGGGTCAGATTTTCAAAGAACTCAGTGCTGTCCTAACTTCAAGTCAATGGGAGCTTTACCATCTACCGAACCACTGCACTACATGGGTATAAACTGTAACTTCCGCCAGTGGAGTTTCACTCAACAAAGGGAAGCAGCAGTTCGCTTTATAGATTTTAATGTTGATGGGGCCATCAGATCATCTAAACTGACCTCCTGAATAACACAGTTGATAGAATTTTACCATCTTACTCCTGTATTGAGCCCAATAACTTGGTTGATTAAAGCATATAATCCAGAAATGCAATCTAGTCTATCTCCTTGTCAGTGCAGGGTTGTTCCCTAGAGTATATTTTCTAGTTTTTCTCCAGGAACTTGGTTACGGTAGGCAGTAGCCCTGTATCTTATGTTAATGGTTTTTTAAAGCAACTTCTGAAGTGTCACCATTTGACATTTCAGCTAAAAATAATGTGTTATAAAGAGACTTGTTTTATTGCATGAGGATTAAGATTGAGCAAAAGGTTTGTTTGCATGGGGCTTTTGGAATAAAAAAATTGAAGGTGGAGTCATCTGCACTGACAACTGTTCAGGTTTTCTTGGCATTTTGGGTGACTCCCCACATAAACGCAATGGATAATTTATGCTGTCCCTTCACCCTACATACTTGGATCTTGGTTTTGCTGTGAAAAGTAGACATGGAAGTCAGGATTCAGCTCTCTTATAAACATTGAAGAATAATGGATAGATATGGAATGGATGAGTTAGTTTACCCCTTAACCTGTGATATATTAAATGCTTTGTTTAAAAGGAACATATTCAGGTACATAACCCACACTGAATAGTGCCTTACTCTAGTCTCAAGGTTCTGAGTAAAGGTATCACCCCAATAATGTGAATGTATTTTTTACAGACCAAGCCATCTTTAAACATTAAAAACATTTTTTGTTATACTTTGCTTACTTATTGTTCCAAATCCAGACACATGAATTTAGAGTAATATATTTATCATCCATCTTATTGCCAAACCATCTATTGCAGTGCTATTATTCAAAGATGCTAAAGAACCAAAATGAACATAGCTGTTTTTTAAATGTAAAGTTTCTAATTCTTGTTAGATGGACTATTGCCTTTCAGGGATAGTTATTTCCATTGTATTGGGGTGTTTATACCAAGGGGATCATTTTTGCTCTTTCTTTATCTAACAGCATGGATTTTTTTTTCTCACACTGCTGCTGGGTTTTTCTCTAAGTACTTTAGTTCACTGACAGTTTAACTGATCAGTGTGACAAAAAATTCACTTTCAGTTTAGCCGTTGACTCTTATAAATGCTATAGGCTGAAGAAAAGCATCATTTCAATGGCTTTTAGAGAACTGAGATGAAATACAATCAACAAATAAGAATTCTTTCTGACCCGAGGGTATTTTAGAACACAGGGATATAAAATGTTCATATAAGCTGGGTTAGGCAAACAGTTTACTTAAAACATACACAACTACAAATGAAACATAGACAAAAGTGAATTTTGAAAGTGTCCCCTCTGCATTTTTTTTGTTTTATAAAACTGTGTCCTCACCCACATGAAAACCTCAGGAATTTTATGATATCTTTCTAGATTTTATGGTATCTTTCTAGATACTCTTGTATGTATAAGGGCCTCAGGAGGCTACTCCAGCTACTAGACTAAGTGGCTCTGCCAGTGAACCTCAAAGGAAGACTCCCCTCTGAGCATGATGCTTGCCTGGGTACTTAGCCCAGATACAGACTCAGGATTTGACCTTTAAACAAATTGCACTACTTCAGAAAGACAGAGGTTTGTGTCCACCCTGCTGGGATGTAAACCTGTGGTTCCAAGAAATCTAAGTGTCAGACCTGATACTTAGACCCACCCTAAGCCTTTGGTTTCAGATTACATGCCATTGGGGCACAGACCTAACCCTGAATCATAGAATCATATAATATTAGGGTTGGAAGAGACCTCAGGAGGTCATCTAGTCTAATCCCCTGCTCAAAGCAGGACCAACCTCAACTACATCATCCCAGACAGGGCTTTGTCAAGCCGGGCCTTAAAAACCTCTAAGAAAGGAGATTCTACCACCTCCCTAGGTAACCCATTCCAGTGCTTCACCACCCTCCTAGTGAATAGTGTTTCCTAATATCCAACCTAGACCTCCCCCACTGCAACTTGAGACCATTGCTTCTTGTTCTGTCATCTGCCGCCACTGAGAACAGTCTAGATCCATCTTCTTTGGAACCCCCCTTTAGGTAGTTGAAGGCTGCTATCAAATCCCCACTCATTCTTCTCTTCTGCAGACTAAATAACCCCAATTCCCTCAGCCTCACCTCATAAGTCATGTGCCCCAGCCCCCTGATCATTTTTGTTGCCCTCTGCTGGACAATCCTCTGTCCCCCTGAATCAATTTATAATAGTCTAGAAAAGTAAAGTGAAATGAGTTCAAGATCTCTCTGAACCTATTTAATAGCCAACAATCCTAGAGTACAGGGGATGCAGTTGCGTCTCATGACTGGGGGCCAGACACTAGAGGAGACATGGCTAATTAGCAAAGAGTTCCCTTTTGCGCCGTCCTACCAAACTGATAAGTATTTTTGCTATGATGTTTTATTTGACTGTTGTTCTATTAGTAGTGCAACAGAGATATGAACCAGAAGCCTTGTGATCCAGAAGTGGTAGCCTATCAGGCAAGGTAAAACAAAGCATTCCTACACGGCCATGGCAGGAAGAGATGTCTTAAGCTTAGCTCATTTGTTGCATGTTTTATAACATCATATACACAATGATATATCAATTAGTTATAACAAAATTTTATTGCATGGTATCTGTCCAGTGTGGCATTGATGCAAGTCACTGGTGTGTTTGCAACAAGAATGGGGATTGAGTTATGTGGCAATTTTTTTCTGGTAAAACAAATTTAGTCTTTTTTGTGCTTTTATGAAAGGGTTAAAAAAAAAAGCTCTGAAATAAATGCTTCTGTGATTGTCATTTGCGAAGGTGCACAGGACTTGCAATTGTGTGCTGCTCATGAACTACCATGAAAGCTGGGGTGGGAGAAGTGGCAAGAAGTTCTCACTCATCTCTTCGTTGTTGAGCAAGGGCAGCACACAATCTTACCCTAAGGGTGGAAGACCATGTTTATTAAGGGCAATGCACTTAACCTTGTATCACATAACAACTGCAGTCACTTGCTGCACTGGAGAAGCAGGGAGCTACTGCATAGAGCTATCCAAAAAGTTTCTGACAATCCATTGCTATCAGAAAATGCTGTTTCATCAAAACTTAGACTGTAGAAATGTGTCATTTTGTTTGATGGGAAATTTTGAAGTCCTTTGGTTTCATTCCAAATTGGAATAAAAACAAATGTAGAAATTGTGGAATTTCCAGTGAAATGGAGATTCTGGTCCCACACAGTTCTGCTACTGTATCAGCTGCTGGTATGATTAGAGGTAAAGGACCAGAGAGGTTAGCCTTACCCCGTCTTGTGCAAAAGAAATTAAAAATAAAATCGGCTTGCATCCTCTTTGCCACTTAACCTTGAATAGTCCCTTGAAATGTGATACCTATTTATGCTAAACAATCTGCTCCACCTTGTATTTAGCAGTAAGATTGGCATTGACTTCGTGGGTGCTCCAGGGCTGGAGCACCCACGGAGAAAAATTAGTGGGTGCTTAGCACCCATTGGCAGTCAGTTCCCCTCCCTCCCACTCTCATGCACCAGTGGTCCCACTGATCACCTCTTCCCCCTCCCTCCCAGTGTCTCCTGAACTCTGTGAAACAGCTGCTTGGAGGTGTGCAGCAGGTGCTGGGGGGGAGAGGAAGGGGCAGGGACAGGGCACGGTTAGGGAAGGGGTGGAAAGAGTTTGGGTGGGGTGAAGTGGGGGTGGGAAGAGGCAGGGCAGGGGTGGGGGCTTAGGGGAATGGGTGGAGTGGGGGCAGGGCCTGGGACTGGGCACGGAAAATTAGAAGCTGGTGCCTGTGAGCAGTGATACTCTGAATTTGTTTCCCAGATCCAAAGAAGACCTCTGTGTAAGCTCAAAAACTTGTCTCTCTCACCAACAGAAGATGGTCCAATAAAAGATGTTACTTCACTCACCTTGGCACCCAAATTTCTGACTGTTATGGAAACGTAAAATGTTGTGGTCCTTCATGGCACCTTATAGGATGTACTGCACAAAAATACTGTTTAATGGCACTAGAAGTAGGCTGTCACAATTCGTAAAGCAGCCCTTTGGCGCAGGGCCGCGTGGCCTAGTGGCCAGAGTCTATAGAGCCCCCTTTGGTGTAGGGCAGCGTGGCCTTGCGGCCAGAGTCTATAGCACCCCCTTTGGTGTAGGGCAGCGGGGCCTAGCGACTAGAGTCTATAGAGCCCCCTTTGGTGTTGGGCGGCATGGCCTAATGGCCAGATTCTACAAAGCAACCCTTTGGCGCCAGGTAGCATGGCCTAGTGGCCAGAGTCTATGGGGTTGGGGTTTGACAGCCCCGGTAGGGGGCCTCGGGCCCACCCGACTCCACCGGGCCCCAACCGAGGGCCCTAACAGTGGTGTAGTGGTTTGCCACTGACTCAGCAGGGGGGGGGGGTCCTACTGAAACACGCTGAGTTCCCCGGGGGGCAGGTACCACTCTGCTACCCTCCCTGGGTCATTTCCTACCAGAGTCTGTGCTGGGGTTTCCCATGAGATTTTTAAAATCTTATGCACAGTTTTTCCAAAGCCTGTCAAGACTTCGTGCTCACCATAAGCCTAAAAAAGACTAACATAATGTGCCAAGGAGTTGAGGAAGCACCCTCCATCAAGATCAACAATTATAACCTTGAAGTAGTAAATGAGTTCACATACCTGGGGTCCACTATCACAGTCAACTTTTCACTTGAAATGGAACTCAACATCCTCATCAGAAAAGCCACCAGAACAATGTCTAGACTGAACAAAAGGGTATGGCAAAACAACAAACTGACAGAACTCACAAAGATCTGTGTGTATCATGCCTGTGTTATCAGCACACTTTTGTATGGGAGCGAGGCATGGACTTTATACTCTCATCAGGAAAAGAGACTCAACAGCTTTCATATGCTTTGCCTTCACTGAATTTTTGGAGTCTCCTGGAGGGACAGAATCACCAACACTCAGGGGCTCAAGTGGGCCGGTATACCCTCCATGCAAACACTCCTTAATGGCACTATGTCCGTTGGATTTATGTGGATATTCAGTATATTGGAAGACTTATTGCCTTTATTCCTATGACACCACAAAATTTGATGGAGTCATGTATAAATTCTTTGGGAGAGCAAACAGACTTTATATCCGAAAATATAATTCATTAGCATATATTTTAAAATAGAATGATGTGCACAGTGCTTTAAACCACAATTGCTTGTAAAGAACAGAAATAAATAGAACAGGAGTACTTGTGGCACCTTAGAGAGTAACAAATTTATTTCAGCATAAGCTTTCATGGGCTACAGTTCACTTCTTTGGATGCATAGAATGGAACATACAGACAGGAGATATTTATACATACAGAGAACATGAAAAGGTGGAAGTACGCATACCAACTGGAAGAGTCCAATCAATTGAGATGAGCTATCATCAGCAGGAGAAAAAAAACCTTTGAAGTGATAATTGAGATGACCCATAGAAGATCTGAGGAGAACTTAACATAGGGAAATAGATTCAATTAGTGTAATGACCCAACCATTCCCAGTCTCTGTTTAAACCTAAGTTAATTGTATCCAATTTGCATATTAATTCAAGTTCAGCAGTCTCTCTTTGGAGTCTGTTTCTGAAGTTTTTTTGTTGCAAAATTGCCACCTTCAAGTCTGTCACTGAGTGATTAGAGAGGTTGAAGTGTTGTCCCACCAGTTTTTGAATGTTATGATTCCTGATGTCAGATTTGTGTCCATTTATTCTTTTGTGCAGAGACTGTCCGGTTTGGCCACTGTACATGGCAGAGGGGCATTGCTGGCACATGATGGCATATATCATGTTGATAGATGTGCAGGTGAACGAGCCCCTGATGGCGTGGCTGATGTGATTAGGTCCTATGATGATGTCACTTGAATAGATATGTGGACAGAGCTGGCATCGGGCTTTGTTGCAAGGATAGGTTCCTGGGCTAGTGTTTATGTTGTATGGTGTGTGGTTGCTGGTGAGTATTTGCTTCAGGTTGGGAGGCTGTCTGTAAGCGAGGACTGGCATGTCTCCCAAGATCTGTGAGAGTGAAGGATCATCTTTCAGGATAGGTTGTAGATCTTTGATGATGCGCTGGAGAGGTTTTAGTTGAGGGCTGTGTCTGTTACAGCTATCCCCCTATTCCATTTTGTTTCTTACAGCTGTCCCCCTACTCCATTTTGTTTTTGTTCTCCTCCTGTGGCCGCCCCTCCCTGGCTGTTAAGTTGTTTACCAGTGCCACTGCCCTTCTCAAAGGGAGGGCCCCTTAAGTTGTTTAACAAGAGCCATTGCCCTTCTCAAAGGGATGGCCACTTGTGCTGTGTGCTAAGTGGGACCACTGCCCTATTCAAAGGGTTAGTCCTGTTATCACCTTGTTAAACCTGGGCTTGGTGTAGGGTAGGCAATGTCCAGAGCTGCAAGACCTAAAGGCCAAATAGCTGAGCATATAAGTCATACCTGGGGGCTCAGAACTTGCCCAGACATGTTCTATGCCTACCTGCAGTTTTTTCCCTGCCTTCTCTCCTCCCTGTAAGAAGGGGAACCAATCAGAGTTACTGGCGGGAAGCTGCCTAAGTTTGCCTTTATAACCAGACATTTTCTGATCAGACCTCAGAAAGGTTCCTGCATTGCTGCCTGGTTTGATCAGCCAGGGGTTCTGGGGGTCCTTTCTCCACTCTCGTTTTATTTTTGAGTGTACCCCCATTTTTAACCCCCCCCCATGAAGAACGAATTGCTGCCTGAGAGATCTCCTGATTATCAAGACTGTACCAAGCCTTCTGATGTTCTTGCTGCTTCTGCCTTTGCTGCTGCCTTGGGGACTGGTAAGAATCCCTCTGTGAAACTTTCTATACTTTTATTTATTATTTTAGCTGCTGGCTCTGTCTCCCCAGAACTCAGACTCAAGCTAAATCTTGGTATGTGTCTTAAAACCTCTCTTAAATTCCGTGGCACTTTGCCGCTAAAAATAAGTTTGTGCTGCTGCTAAGCTCTGCTCCTGTGGGCTTTGCCTCAGGGTCACTGCTTTCAGCTGTATCCACTGCTGCAGCCACCATCCCTTAGCTTCCTTGGGGGCTGCCTTGGGAGCTGTATCCTGGGCACATACCACTCTGCCCTCTGTAACTTCCCCATAGCATAAGGTGCACCATAGGTTTTGTTTTTTTAGTTTAGTAAGTCATAGTTTGTTAAGATTGTAAAGCTTGTAAGTTTCACCTGCCTTGCTATAGTTCGTTGTTTTGTTGCTCCGTATAGTTGCTTGTTATAGTTTTGCTTAGAATTGTAATATTTGTGGTTTTGCCTAGTTGTTGGTTAAGATAGATTTAAAAAGCCATTGCCTGGTTGTATTCTGTACCTGTTTTGTTACTTTGTATAAGCTGCTTGTCATTTTATATAAGTTTGATTAAGTTAGAGGATAGATAAGGTTCTTGCTGCTCCAGTCTCCCCATCTGCATACTTCTCCGTGTCTCCTGGTTGTAAACCCCTTGCTGCTTTTCCCCCCGCGTCTGCATCACCCTCTGAACTTCTCAAACCCTTTGCTGCTTTTTCCCCCGTGCCTGCATCACCCTCTGAACTTCTCAAACCCTTTGCTGCTTTTCCCCCCGCATCTGCATCACCCTCCAAACTTCCCAAACCCCTTGCTGCTTTTTCCCCCACGTCTGCATCACCCTCCGAACTTCCCAAACCCCTTGCTGCTTCCCCACCCCCCAACACTGCTCCGTTGTCCTTACCCCACAGGGCTTCAGAGTCTCTCGTTGCTTGCAGCTGCACCTCTCATCAGTTGCCACTATCATTCACCCCCCCCCCTCCTGTTTCTTGACCCAGCCTTTGGGTACACTCTTGCTATCACAGCCTCACAAATTAAGTCAGTAATTTTCTACATTGCATAATTTCACTTATCACCCATATTGTATTATTGCACTGTGATTCACATTTTACTTGTAATTATAACACCCCATTAGTTGCCTCCACCTTTCTGATATACTTTGTATTTGCATTGATACTATTGTGTTACATTGTGTATAAGGCCACTAACCACTTAATACATTTTATCTAAGACTGTTGACCATTCTATATAGAAGCTACCAGTTTGTCTTGCATCTCCTTTTGGTATGTTTTACATTCCACGCTGTATCTAGAGTTGTTCCTATATAAAGTTGAGTTGCTTATTAACTGTACTGTATCCCATTGTGCCAAACCCCACTTACTGTACCCCACTGTTAGAACTCCCTACACTGTTCAATAAGAACCCCCCCCACCATCATTGTCTATTGTAAACACCCTATACACCCCATCCCATCGTATTTCATTGTTAAATTCCCACCACTTCCTTTTTACTTTAATAAAGAAATAAATTGGCACCCCACCAGTGTGGTAATTGCTCCCCAAGATCCCATATACCTGCAGGCAGGGACAGGCTATAGGTGATGGCGAGTGGCATTCTGTTATTTTCTTTGTTGGGCCTGTCCTGTAGTAGGTGACTTCTGGGTACTCTTCTGGCTCTGTCAATCTGTTTTTTCACTTCAGCAGGTGGGTATTGTAGTTTTAAGAATGCTTGATAGAGATCTTGTAGGTGTTTATCTCTGTCTGAGGGTTTGGAGCAAATACAGTTGTATCTTAGAGCTTGGCTGTAGACAATGGATCATGTGGTGTGTCCTGGATGGAAGCTGGAGGCATATAGGTAAGTATAGCGGTCAGCGGGTTTCCGGTATAGGGTGGTGTTTATGTGACCATCGCTTATTAGCACAGTAGTGTCTAGGAAATGGACCGCTTCTGTGGATTGGTCTAGGCTGAGGTTGATGGTGGGATGGAAATTGTTAAAATCATGGTGGAATTCCTCGAGAGCTTCTTTTCCATTGATCCAGATGATGAAGATGTCATCAATGTAGCGCAAGTAGAGTAAGGGTGTTAGGGGACGAGAGCTAAGGAAGCATTGTTCTAAGTCAGCCATAAAGATGTTGGCATACTGTGGGGCCATGTGGGTTCCTATAGCAATGCCGCTGACTTGAAGGTACACATTGTCCCCAAATGTGAAATAGTTGTGCGTGAGGACAAAGTCACGAAGTTTAGCCACCAGGTTAGCCGTGATATTATCAGGGATACTATTCCTGATGGCTTGTAGTCCATCTTTGTGTGGAATGTTGGTGTAGAGGGCTTCTATATCCATAGTGGCTAGGATGGTGTTTTCTGGAAGATCACCGATGGATTGTAGTTTCCTCAGGAAGTCAGTGGTGTCTCAAAGATAGCTGGGAGTGCTGGTAGCATAGGGCCTGAGGAGAGAGTTCACATAGCTAGACAATCCTGCTGTTAAGGTACCAATGCTTGAGATGATGGGGCGTCCAGGATTTCCAGGTTTATGGATCTTGGGTAGCAAATAGAATACACCTGGTCGGGGTTCTAGGCATGTGTTTGTACAGATCTGTTCCTGTGCTTTCTTAGGGAGTTTCTTGAGCAGATGGTGTAGTTTCTTTTGGTAATCATCAGTGGGATCAGAGGATAATGGCCTGTAGAATGTGGAGTTAGAGAGCTGCCTAGCAGCCTCTTGTTCATATTCCAACTTATTCATGATGACAACAGCACCTCCTTTGTCAGCCTTTTTTATTATGATGTCAGAGCCAGAAGAGTTCCCAGAAGCCACCTACTACAGGACAGGCCCAACAAAGAAAATAACAGAACGCCACTAGCCATCACCTACAGCCCCCAACTAAAACCTCTCCAGTGCATCATCAAAGATCTACAACCTATCCTGAAAGATGATCCTTCACTCTCACAGATCTTGGGAGACATGCCAGTCCTCGCTTACAGACAGCCTCCCAACCTGAAGCAAATACTCACCAGCAACTGCACACCATACAACATAAACACTAACCCAGGAACCTATCCTTGTAACAAAGCCCGATGCCAGCTCTGTCCACATATCTATTCAAGTGACACCATCATAGGACCTAATCACATCAGCCACGCCATCAGGGGCTCATTCACCTGCACATCTACCAATGTGATATATGCCACCATGTGCCAGCAATGCCCCTCTGCCATGTACATTGGCCAAACCGGACAGTCTCTACGCAAAAGAATAAATGGACACAAATCTGACATCAGGAATCATAACATTCAAAAAACAGTGGGAGAACACTTCAACCTCTCTAACCACTCAGTGACAGACTTGAAGGTGGCAATTTTGCAACAAAAAAACTTCAGAAACAGACTCCAAAGAGAGACAGCTGAACTCGAATTAATATGCAAATTAGATACAATTAACTTAGGTTTAAACAGAGACTGGGAATGGTTGGATCATTACACTAATTGAATCTATTTCCCTATGTTAAGTTCTCCTCACACCTTCTGTGGGTCATCTCACTTATCACTTCTAAGATTTTTTTTCTCCTGCTGACGATAGCTCATCTCAATTGATTGGACTCTTCCAGTTGTTATGCATACTTCCACCTTTTCATGTTCTCTGTATGTATAAATATCTCCTGTCAGTGTGTTCCATTCCATGCATCCAAAGAAGTGAGCTGTAGCCCACAAAAGCTTATCCTGAAATAAATTTGTTAGTCTCGAAGGTGCCACAAGTACTCCTGTTCTTTTTTCAGATACAATCTAACACGGCTGCTACTCTGAAAGAAATAAATAGGTCTTTATTCTCTCTTGCTTAACTTTTTAGCTATTTAATACAATTCTGTGTAGCAGCAGTTTACTTTTCTGTTTTAGTCTTCTTTTTGGCACCACAAAGCTATGTCTACACATACACTGCTACAGCAGCACAGCTGCAGTGCTTCAGTGTAGATACTCACTACAGCAAAGAGAGGGGTTTTCCCCATCTCCGTAGTTAATCTATATCCCTGAGAGATGGTAGCTAGGTCAATGGAAGAATTCTTCTGTCAACCTAGTGGTGTCTACACCAGGGATTAGGTAGGCATAATTATGTTGCTCAGGGTGCCTGGATTTTTCACATCCCTGAGTGATATAACTGGGTTGATTTTAACCTTTTAATGTAGATCTGTCCTAGATGTGATAACAAAACTTAAAAACTTTTTTCTAGACAAACGCGATGAAGATAATGTATGAATAGTCTGAGTGCAAAGAACATGCAAATAAATTATTGTTGATAGGCAAATGGCTTGAGTTGTAAAAAGATAAAAGCAGCATTATTCTGACTGCAAAATATTGTAGAAACATTTTCAGTCACAGCACAATGTGTTTTATCCTTTTTCTGGAGTAGATAATGACCTGCTAGTGGCCATTAATATCCTGACAGGACAGAAATAATTTAACATAAGAATGGCCAGTCTAGGTCAGACCAATGGTTCATCTAGCACAGTATCCTGTCTACCTACAGTGTCCAGTGCCTGATACTTCAGAGGGAATGAACAGAACAGGAAATTATTGAGCGATCCATCCATTTGCAGCTTCTGACAGTCAGAGGTTTAAGGACACCCAGGGCAGGATCCAAGCTTTTTGCCGCCCCAAGCAAAAAAAATTTCCCGCCCCCCCCCACGCCCCACCCCAACTCCGCCCCTTCCCCGCCCCATTCCAACCCCTTCTCCAAATCCCCGGCCCACCTCCTCCCCCAGGTGCGCCGCATTTCCCGTCCTATCCCTCCCTCCCAGGCAAGCCTGTGAGGGAGCGAGGAGAAGCAGAGCAGCGGCATGCTCGGGGAAGGAGGCGGAGGTGAGCTGGGGGGTAGCAGTTCCTCTGCCCCCCCAGGGATACTTCCTGCAGCCCTTCCCATGCCCCCCACCGCTGCAGCTCACCTCCGCTCTGCCTGCTTCCCTGAGTGCACCGCCACCACTCTGCTTCTCCCTCCCAGTCTTGCCGCAAAACAGCTGATTTGCGTGGCAAGCCTGGGAGGGAGGGAGGAGAAGCAGAGCGGCGGCGCACTCAGGGGGGCAGGCGGCAGTGGAGCGGATGTGAGCTGGGGAGGGAGCGGATCCTCAGCCCTCCCTCCCCGCTGGGTTACTCCCTGCAGCCCTCCCTGCGCCCCCCACTGCCGCAGCTCACCTCTGCTCAGGGCCAGCTCCCGGCTTTTTGCGCGCCATGCAAAAAAAAATGGAGCCGGAGTGCTGCCCCTTGGAAAGTGCCGCTCCAAGCACATGCTTGGAGTGCTGGTGCCTAAAGCTGGCCCTGGGGACACCCAGAGCTCAGTTTGCATCCCTGACCATCTTGGCTAATAGCCATTGACAGACCTATCCTCCATGAACTTAATTAGATGAGCATGTCCTAGTTTATATTAGAAAAGGAATAAAAACATGTTTTGTATAAATATTCTTATAAGGAATATCAGATAAAATAATAGGCAAATGGGTGATTGTGTTGGACCTATGATTACTGTCTGAGGAAGATATCTTAAGATGTGTCAAATATTTCTGTATACTTTTTCTTATTAATATCATATGCATCAGTAACTATGAAGCAGATACTGCCTTTTAGACATTCTCTTGCATTGGTAGATAGTGCCAGTAGAAAATAGAGAAAATTATTTTATGACAATTTTCAAACTTTTAAGCTATTTCTAATTTGCAGGGTTTGAAATTTCCTGATTTTTCCAGTTTTCATGGCATATTTGGTAGTGCTTTTTGTCAAAATTGTATTGAACTATTAATCTAAATCATTTTAAAAATCATTATTGCCATATATTGTTTGCAGAAAATGCCATTTTCATCCTGAAAATTGAGTTGAAAATTGAAAATTATTAGAAAAAATATTTTAATAAAAATTGATTTAAATATCAATATATAGAGAAGTGGAGAATTTTGTGGAAAACAGAACATATCTATAATATCAGCCTTTTTACAAAAACTTTCATTTTAGGAATTTTTTTTAAAAGCCTGTTTTCAACTGAAAAAAAAATCAACAAGCTGTAGTGAGAACCATTCCATGTTAACAATAGCATTATTAAAAATAATGAATGTCTCAAGGTTATGTAATCTCCGCATGTTCCCAAAGCAAAATTATATAAACTATTGTTGTAGGAACAATATCTATGGAACCATACTGTGGTTCAAATATTGAGCCATGCATGGGGGAGGAGGAAATGGCGTCTTATCGTGTAATCTAGGGACTTTTCTCAAAATAAATAGCTTTGTTTTCAATATGTTCTCACAAAATGACCCACGTTTGGAACAATCTGTCTGGTTAATTCTCCAAATGTACTTGATGTTTCAGATTTAAAATGCTGTTCTACTATAAGATTTAGTGAAGACATATAGTTACCTATTTAATTGAACTTGGACTTTGAACTTTTTAAGCGCCATACCAACAGTCAGAGAGCTTCCATACCAGAAGATTAGCTTGGTGAGGATAAAATATAGAGCTATAACTATAATATCAGGTCTACATAATCCAGTGTTCCTTAACTGCACATTGTTCTTGAAAGTGGATTTCACATGTTCTTGTCCAAAGTTCCATTGAAGTCTTTAATCGAAATGTCTTCATACCACGTGAAGTTACAACAGGAGCCAAGTCCTGTTCGCAAAGCTCCAACTGATTTAAGTCTGAGTAGATCAAGACCTGGGAGTTCAGCATAGAAAGTGTGCATGGAACAATGACAGAATTAAAGTTATGTGGATGAACTTAATGCTCTCTCTCTCTTTTTTTTTAGGGTAATCTTCACCTTTTACTTTGAATTTCTTGTCTTCTTGTTATTCATCCTTTTAAGAAAACTACAACATTCTCTTTAGGTTTTTTATTTAAATAATGGATATATAATTACAGTCTTAACCCCAGCTTTTCATTTGCGGTGTCCCTGCCTACATATTACCTAGCAAATGCCACTCTTTTCACAGAGAAGTCCAGAAACGTTGAAATAAGAAGAAACATTCTCTTAAATATTAGAAACAGCTTTCAAATCAATTCACTTCCAGATTCAAATATTTGATTATAAATATTTGAACAGTAAAAAAGATAAACAAAATAAATAGTTTTTCAATTCACCTCATACAAGTACTGTAGTGCAATCTCTTTATCCTGAAAATGCAACTTACAAATTAAGATTTTTTTTACATAACTGCATGCAAAAACAAAACAATGTAAAACTCAAGAAGCTACAAGTCCACACAGCCTTGCTCAAGCAAGTTTGTTTACATTTATGGGAGATAATGCTTTAAATGTCCCTAGAAAGTGAGAACAGGCATTTGCATGGCCCTGTTATAGCTGGCATTACAAGGTATTTACATGTCAGATATGATAAACATTCATGTGCCCCTTCATGCTTTAACTTGTAGATTACACTATCTTATCTTTTTTTTACAGTGAAAATATTTGTAATAAAATAATATAAAGTGAGCACTGTACACTTTATATTATTTTGTATTCTGTCTTGTAATTGAAATCAATATATTTGAATATGTAGGAAAATATCAAAAAATATTTATAATAAATTTAAATGGTATTCTGTTATTGTTTGAGTGCAATTAAAATTACTATGTATAATGTCATGATTAATTGTAATTAATGTTTTAATAGTTTGACAGCCATAAAAATACAGATTTAATTGGTGCATTAAGGAACAATAAAGTGGAAGAAGGGTGCATAAAAATCTCAATAAATAAAGAATTTTTTTCTTTTACATTTTTAAATATCACGTGAGCTATGAAAAGAGCACAGTTGTGGCTGTAATCTAAGAGCTAGCCTTGTTCATTTTAAATGTGGTGAGGAGAAACATATTTAGAAACCAGCCACAAGACAGTAAAATTTATTTCTGGTTTATCTGGTGTAGCTTTGAGATGAGAAATAATTGATTGCTTGAAGCCTTGTAGCAGTGGTTAAAAATTGATAAATGCTAAAGCAGACACAATGTTTTATAGGTTCTCAGGAGTTGTGGAGCCTCCATATTTCTTTCTCATCACTAGCTCTAGATCATGAGGTGAAATTTAAAAGGTAGTTTATCTTAGTCTTAGTAAATTACTTTCAGCAACTCTGAACCCTATTGCTGCAGGAGACAAAGAAAATCTTTTAGTCAGATTACTGATTAGTAATTTACAAGGCCATGTCATCTGTTTACCGTCTAGTACATTGTTTTATATTAGCAACTCTAATTAGATTCCATTCAAACAAAACACTTATGTCCATAACTACAATTTATTGAATCACTACAGAATAGTTATGTGTTAGATTTTTTGAGTATGATCCTGCAAAACACTAAGTGCCCTTTGCAGAATCAGACCCCAGTTAGCAATAAAATATTGGAGTGAAGCATGCTTATTATTTCATCTGTTTCAATATTGTGAATGTTTTTATGAGTTTCCACGGTTAAATTTAAAAGCTGGATTACTATTAATTTCATGCACTGTGGTCACTATGAACACCTTTACAAAATAACTTTAGGAATGAGATCTTCGTCCCAGCTCCAATCCTTTGCACTGCCTCCACAGCATAAGCAGCCAGAAAGTTACATAATCAGTGGCACAGGATTCTGACTGACATAGGGGAATCCCAGGATGGTGTAGCCAGCTCTACACCACCCATATTGTGCAGAGAGAGTGCTGGGAATGGGCAGAGGCTTGTGTGCTGATTCTCTGCAGGCCCTATAGGTCTGTTGCAGTCAGTACAATTTAGGACAGTACATTGCCTTCTCTAAGTTTAAACCAGTGGTTGTTTTGACCATCAATCAGCTCAAAACTGGGGAAGCAGAAAAGTGGTTTATACTCACTGAAGACGAGGATCTGACCCTGTAAATGCTATGTTTGTGTGGTATTTGTGGTACTCTTTGAATAGCCCATATAACAAATATTGGAAATGCCATAGCCATAATAATGTTATGCACTTGGAAACTCAACATTGTACAGATTTTAATGGTGACCAGATTAACCTTTTGTAAACTGTCTGTGACTGACCAAATGTATCTTTAAAAATAGACCTTTGATCAAGTGGTATATTTAATAAAGTTCTCACACAACACCTAAAGCATTTGCTGTAGCAATATATTGCAGCCTTATGCAATGCAGTATACTAATGCAGTATGTGCTTATTTTCATTAAAATAACTCTAGTTAAAAAAATCACTTTATATTTTTCATAGGATAAGCAAAAACCTTATTCAAGAGAGAATGCAGAGAAACACTAGCGATTGTTTGCCATCAGTTAGAAGCTGAGTTGTTTTCTGAGTTTCTTTATACTAAAAGAAATGTGATGAATTTTCAAATTTGCACAACTCTTTTCTTTAAACATTTTCTATTTCTACTGAATCTAGATCACTGCTATGTACCAATGACAACATATTTTCATTGTCATATAATTTGACAGCATCTTTCATTAGAGTATCTAATTCAATTTTTTCGCATTTCAGTTACTTTCCCCAGTTCATTACACTGTCTTTTCAGTAACTTTCAACACAGAGTGTTTTTTTGATAACTCACAAACATCCATAACTTCTGATAACTTTGTCCCTAAGGACAGCAAGTTAAATAGGGTAGCCTTATATAGTTTTAATCTTCTTAATCTGCGAAATACAACTATGCATACCGAGGAGGGTTTGGAAGCATACAAACAGAAAAACTGATGAATCACTCTTTAAACAAATCAAACTTTAGATATTCATAAGTGCTGTCAAGCAATTTTTAAAAAAATCACGATTAATTGTGCGATTAATCACACTGTTAAACAATAATAGAATACCATTTATTTAAATATTTTTGGATATTTTCTACATTTCAAATATATTGATTTCAATTAAAACACAGAATATAGTGTACAGTGCTGACTTTATATTTATCTTTTATTACAAGTATTTGCACTGTAAAGAAGCAAAATAAATAGTTTTTTTAAAATTCACCTAATACAAGTACTGTAATGCAATCTCTTTATCATGAAAGATGAACTTTTACAAATATAGAATTATGTACAAAAATAAAACAATGTAAAATTTTAGAATCTGCAAGTCCACTCAGTCCTACTTCTTGTTCAGCCAATCGCTGGACAGAGACTACCTGAGTGAAGCAGGGCTTGGGGAAAGACAGAGGAGCTGGGGAGCTCCAGCCTGGAAAACCCCAGGCTGCGGCCTAGCATTGGGCCAACAGGTACTAGGGGTTGCAGAGGGCAGCCCAGGGATAGGCCAAGGCAGCAGGTCCAAACTCAACCTTGCCAGTGATGAGTAGGCTGATACTGCAGTCTGCCCCAGGGTGCAGGGGCTAGACAATGACTGGCAGTAGCCATATACTGAGGCAAGGTGGGGATAGTGGTTGGGGGGTCCCCCGGGGAGGGGAGACCCTAAGACTGAGGGGATTACTGCTAGGGAGCAGCACCCCAGGTAAAAGGGCACCGGGTCCTGGGAGGGACACGGGCCCAGAGGACAGGTGGATCACCAGCCTGCAGAGGGTGCTCTGAAGCTGGAACTGAGCTAATTCCCAGAAGTCAACAGCAGGAGGCGCAGCAGGGGTGAGTCCGCTCGTCTACACTCCCTTTAATGTAAACAAACTTGTTTGTCTTAGCAATTGGCTGAACAAGAAGTAGGACTGAGTAGACTTGTAGGCTCTGAAGTTTTACATTGTTTTGTTTTTGAGTGCAGACATGTAACAAAACAAATTCTACATTTGTAAGTTGCACTTTCACGACAAAGAGATTGCACTACAGTACTTGTATGAAGTGAATTAAAAAATACTATTTCTTTTGTTTATCATTTTTACAGTGCAAATATTTGTAAGCAAATATAATATACACTTTGATTTAAATTATAACACAGAATACAATATATATGAAAATGTAGAAAAAACAAAAAAAATTAATACATTTCAATTAGTATCTATTTAACAATGCAATTAAAACTGTGATTAATTGTGATTTTTTATCACAATTAATTTTTTGAGTTAATTGCATGAGTTAACTGTGATTAATCACCAGCCCTAATATTAATTCAACTCTTTAACTTTGAGCTAAAACCTTCAGATCAAGAGCATTTGTCAAACATGTTTCAATCCTAATGTTTAAAACCCAGATGGGGTCCAACTTGTGGTAGTGTGAAACTGCATGGTTCTAAGTGTGGATGTTAATTAATCACTTATTGGACCCTCTTTTATACAAAGTCTTATGATTCATTAGCAGGGGAAAATTTACTGGTGGCTGCATGAGAGAGACATATCAAAATTAACAGGCATGTTTCAGCACCCAAGCTTCAAAATAGAACATGTCTAAAATTTTCAGAAGACTCTGGAATCTAAATCCCAATATCACAAGTTACTTAGGCACTAATTAGCCTAAATACCACAGATTTTCCATAAAATCTGTATCACTAAATTCCTAAATCACTTTTGAAAATTGGATTTAAGCCCCAAATCACTTAGGTGCTTTTGCAAAATTTTAGCTTGTAGGCTCCTAAGTCACTTAGGAATTTTGAAAATTATAATTTGTATGTTTATAAAGCAAGATTCTTTTTGAAAAAAAGTGCATAAAATACAACTTTAAAATCTCTCAAATTATGAAGGTTTTTCCGCCCACAGCACTACCTAAAGTAATGGATATTAATATTTTGTATCAGAGGGGTAGCTGTCTCTATCCACAAAAACAACAAGGAGTCCAGTGGCACCTTAAAGACTAACAGATTTATTTGGGCATAAGCTTTCATGGGAAAAATACCCACTTCTTCAGATGCATAGAGTGAAAATTACAGATACAGGCATAAACATATATTGGCACATGCAGAGAAGAGAGTTACCTTACAAGTGGAGAACCAACTCAGTCAGGGTGGATGTGGTCCACTCTGAATAACTGATGAGGAGGTGTCAATACCAAGAGAGGGAAAATTGCTTTTGTAGTGAGCCAGCAACTCCCAGTCCCTATTTAAGCCCAAATTGATGGTATTAAGTTTGCAAATGAATTGTAGTTCTGCAGTTTCCCTTTGATGTCTGTTTTTGAAGTTTTTTTGTTGTAGAATGGCTTCTTTTAAATCTGTTAGTAAGTGTTCTCCTGCTACCTTTTACATGTTACCATTCCTCATGTCTGATTTGTGTCCATTTATCCTTTTATGTAGAGACTGTCCGGCTGAGGGGCATTGCTGGCACATGATGGCATATATCACATTAATAGATGTGCAGGTGAATAAGCCTCTGATGGTGTGAGTGGCGTGGTTGGGTCCTATGATGGTGTTGCTTGAATAGATATGGGGACAGAGACGGCAATGGGGTTTGTTACAGGGATTGGTTCCTGGGTTAGTGTTTCTGTGGTGTGGTGTGTAGTTGCTGGTGAGTATTTGCTTCAGGTTGGGGGGCTGTCTGTAAGCGAGGATTGGCCTGCTTCCCAAGATCTGTGAGAGTGGGGGATCATTTTCCAGGATAGGTTGTAGATCACTGATGATGTGCTGGAGAGGTTTTAGCTGGAGGCTGTATGTGATGGCCAGTGGTTTTCTGTCATTTTCCTTGTTGGGCCTGTCCTGTAGTAGGTGACTTCTGGGTACCCGTCTGGCTCTGTCAATCTGTTTCCTCACTTCCCTGGGTGAGTATTTTAGTTTTAAGAATGCTTGATAGAGATTTTTTAGGTGTTTGTCTGAGGGATTGGAATAAATGTGGTTGTATCTTAGGGCTTGGCTGTAGAAACTCCCTGCTACTGCCAGAGAACAAATCTACACATACACACCCCTAGAGGCCCAACCAGGGGTATTCTATTTGCTACCCATAAACCATAAAGCATAAACCTGGAAATCCTGGATGCTCCATCATCTCAGGCATTGGCACTCTTACAGCAGGATTATCTGGCTATTTGGACTTTTTCCTCAGACCCTACACTACAAGCACTCCTAGCTATATTTGAGACACAAACAACTTCCTGAGGAAACTACAATGCATTGGTGATCTTCCTGAAAACAACATTCTGGCCACCATGGATGTAGAAGCTCTTTACACCAATATTCCACATGAAGATGGACTACAAGCTGCCAGGAACAGTATCCCTGATGAGGCCATAGCACACCTGATGGCTGAGCTTTGTGACTTTGTCCTCACCCGCAACCATTTCAGATTTGGAGATAACTTAAACCTTCAAGTCAGCTATGCTATGGGTACCCACATGGTCCCACAGTATGCCAACATTTTTATGGCTGTCTTAGAACAATGCTTCCTCAGCTCTCGTCCCCTAGCCCTCCTCCTCTACTTACGCTACATTAATGACATCTTCATCATAGTATCAGAGGGGTAGCCGTGTTAGTCTGGATCTGTAAAAGCAACAAAGAATCCTGTGGCACCTTATAGACTAACAGAACGTCTGTTAGTCTATAAGGTGCCACAGGATTCTTTGTTGCATCTTCATCATATGGACCCATGGGAAGAAGGCCCCTGAAGAATTCCATCTGGATTTCAATAATTTCCACCCCACAATCAACCTAAGCTTGGACCAGTCTACACAAGAGATACACTTCCTGGACACAACAGTGTAAATAAATGATGGTCACATAAACATCACCCTACACCGGAAACCTACGGACTGCTATACTTACCTACATTCCTCCAGCTTCCATCCAGGACACTTCACACTATCCATTGTCTACAGCCAAGCCCTAAGATACAATCACATTTGCTCCAATCCCTCAGACAGAGACAAACACCTCCAAGATCTCTATCAGGCATTCTTAAAACTACAATACCCACCTGGGGAAGTGAGGAAACGGACTGACAGAGCAGGAGTTATACTGTAAGTAAATATGACTTATTCTCAAAAACAATAAAGACAATGTCAATTTTATTTTATGGACTGTTAGTCTTTTCTTTGGAGTCAACCTTTTTTTATTGCTTTTGCCCATTAGTGCTGAAAAAATGAAATATAGAAGAAATCCTAAAACATCAAAGAGTTTGGGGAAATGTCCACACTGGCAATTACACAGGCACTCACAACATTGCAAGGAATATTTCTAAGATTTATTTCTAATATGACATGCCCTGATATTAGCTTTACTTCAGTAACCCTGCTGAAACTTAATTTAATGAAGTAATAAATTCAGAAATGTGTTTCTGCATGCATTTGTTTCATGGATTTATTATAGGTAAATCCACTTATAAAATGCACTGGGATGAAAAGTCGACACTGTGGAAAGATCCTAAGTGCTGAAGCATGCATTATATTCTGCATTGCCAATAATTTATAGAAAGGCAGAAAATTTACTTTAATGATCGTTAGCAGAAGCCAGGCACACACTAACTGCTGCAAAATCTATCAATATGATTATAAAAGGTTTGCAACAGTTGTTATAACAAAAGGGGTTGCTTTTGCATATAAAAAGAGAAGTATTGTGCCATGGTATCCTATATTTATGTGATATATTTTCTTTTTCCTATATAAAATGTAAAAAGATGTAAGAAGACCTGCAAATACTTACACAAAGCTATATATATGAATATGAGAATAGTCCCATTGATGTCTATGAGACTGCTTGTAAGCCCAATCCAGCTCCCACTGAAGTCAATAAAAATATTTCCATTAACTTCAATGGGAGTTGAAGTAGTCCTCTTGTGTCTAAAGACACGAGGATGAAATCCTGTCCCCATTGACATCAGCGGAAGTGTGGACACTGACTTCAGTGGAGCTAGGAATTCACCCATATATGTACAAGTCTTTAGCCATACTGAGCTAAAACTTATCACATTTTGTAACTTAAGAGATCATACATATAGATTTTTAACATTAGAATTGATTACAGATACCACTTTTTTGTGATTTCAACTTATAATTAATAATACCCATGATAATTAGTAAGTAATAGTGCCCTCTAAAGGAAACCCCATGTTTGAAGTCCAGTAGGGTGTCTGAGAAAGTTTTATTAACCCATCATCTTAAAAAATAAAAAAACAAACAAGAGATATATGACTTATTAAATGTTAGTCAGTGACATTTAGGCCTATGTGGTTTTGACCTTTGTTTTCACCCTGAATCAGGAGAAAAAGTCAAAACATTGACACTTTTTACAGAATAGAAAGGTCCAAAAATCCTAATTCAGATATGCTGAAATGTTTTGTTTTGACATTTTTGATTAAATGAAACATTTCAGTATTACGGAATTGAAACACCTTATTTGGGTTTGTTGACCTGAAATGAAATGTTTAATTCTGATTCAGGTCGACATTAATCTGTGTCTGCCTGAGCTGCTGTGAGGCCTCATGGGAGCTGTAGTTAAGGTACTTTATACCCCTATTATAACCTTCCCCTATGGGACACCTTTCCTTATTGGGCAACATCTCCCATGCTGAGTCACTCTTGGTGTCCCATGGCTGCAGTGCATCATGGGAGATGTAGTCCAGCAGGGGATCCTGGCCCATAGGGCAAATGGGGGCAGGAGGCACCCAGAGTATAACTCCCATGAAGTCCACCATAGCTCCATGAATGCAGAGACATAGCCCTAAATGTTTCATTTCTATTTTCCCAATAGAAAGATCGAAACATTTCAACAGCTGACATTTTCTCACACAAAAAGCCAAACCACTTTATTTCAACTTTAGCATTTTGACTTATATAAAAGTCAAAATGATAAATTTGAAACAAAACATTTTGACCTTATCAAAATGAACTATTTCAAGATTATTAAAACAAAGCATTTTGATGTTTTTGTTGTTGAAAAATGGGATGAAATCAACACAAAAAATTTTAGCAAAAAGTTTTGATTTGTGGAATCAGCATTTTTCCAACAGAAAAAAGGTTCTGTTGGAAAATTTTCTACCAGCTTTATATAGTGTAAGCATACTGGGTTGGACACCCTGGCTATCTCCTGCATATGCCAACATGTACCACACATGGCTAAAACTGAAAATGTTCCTTGATTTCTTTCACAAGTGTCCAGGTGGACCCCATATCTGTTTCCCTTCTAAATACCTGCAAAAAAAAAGGTGATGAGGTCTCACTCTGAGATGCTGCAGATCCTTTGTGGTGGAGAAAAGAAGCAGGCAATATAGCTTCTTGGCACACACAAATCCCATTTGAAAATCTCAGGGAGGTGGGCACAAGGCTATGTGTGCCTATGCCCTGGCTGTGCTTTCCTCTAGCCTGATTTTCAACCAGCCTATACATGCAGATACATCTTTGAAAATACAGGCATTATTATGCAGGGAGAAGAGTTAGTGCCCATAAGCTCTACCACTCATATACACACAATTCTATGAAAGTATGGCCCTCAGTGAATAGAATTTTGAGAATTAATCTGCTCACGTGTACTCCAGCCTGTACAAGTCATACTGCCATTCCAGATAGTTACAGGCATATTCTTTGATATGTCAAAGGTTGAACTGTATCCATATTATAAAAAGTCACATAACTGAAGTAGAAGCACCTGGCTTAAACACTCAGTGAAACACACTACAAAATCTGACTACAGCTTCATTTTATCATAACATAGTAGTTTTAAAATGTATTTGGATTGACTTTAACATGGAATTCTGCCAGAACATCTTGACATTGGGTGACATTTTAAAAAATTTAGAGTAGGAAGGAAAAGTTATACCACTCTAATTAACCACAAGTTATCCATCATAATATTCTCTGACTACATGCTGAGGCTGCTTAATAGATATTATAGTGATTGGCCCTTTATAAATGATGGTTGGATGGTTAGATATAGTTTGCCTAATTGAGGAACAGTGGATTTGCCCTTCAGTACAGGGGTGATATGCCACTTTCTCATTTGAGACATAAATTAGTGTACATTTATCCATTTGAAAACAATGTTATGCACAAATTCACTTGTGAAATTACAAATCCTGTTTCAACTTACATGTACATAAGACTATGTGCATGTAAATAAGAGTAAACTTTGACCTGAGCATCCACATTGTTACATCAGTGTTTCTATGGATATTTGTATCAAAGCCTAAGACCCTTCCTTTCTGTTAACAAAAGTAAATGCTATGCATGAACACACACATATTCAAACACAGGTGCATACACACACTTTGTGAGTAGGCTGAGCACCCACCAAAGACACTTTGGGCATTACTTGATAAGAATCCTTAACTTTCAGTTTGTCTTTGCTCTTGGAGCTATTGTTGGTTACTATTGTGATGTCTTATTTCTAGCTTAGTTGCTTCCTTTGAAAGTAGTTGTCGATACTGGAATTAGCTAGCTTGTAGTGGAGGTTACCTTCTCTCCCTCAAACACACAATTATCATGTCACTTCCATACTATAACTGACTTCTAGTGGTCCGGGGAACCCAACGTTACAGAACTCTTCAGGATGTACCAGAACAATGTAGTGGAACGGCTCTTACAAACCAGTTCCTCTTGTAATTTTCAGATAATTTTTTTCTCCATTCCCCGGGTACTACAGCTTTGGGCAGTAGTCATATTTGTAGCACATAGGAAAATCCTAGTGATTACATCAGTAGGATTCAGACTATAATAGGTGTAATTGAAAGATAATATTTATGGTCTTCTCGGTAGCCTTCGGTAGCCATGTCAGAGAAAGAATTTGCATTATTCTATTGTGCATCTGGAAACATTCCCAACTTATTTCACAATGATGAAACACCAATAACTAAGGTGTGTGCATAATAATATCCCATCAGAAAGCTTTAATCTCAACTTTAACTCTGACTTCTTGTGCTTATGCATTACAATAGTCTTTAATTTCATGATCATATCCTCCAGGACCTGAACTCTAGCTACAATACACATTTTCCATACAAAAAACTAGTGCTATTGCAATCAGAATTAAGAAAGTGCTAATATTCAATCACAACTCTGTTTACTTGTTTTAATGCATTTAAACATTGTATCACATGATGTAATTATAAATTAATTATCACTTAATATATAAGATACACTGGATGTTGTTATATAATCTTATATGTAGTAAAAGACAGTGCAGGTAATATTGTTTTTCGATGGCTTGATTTTTACATATCAGTGAGATCTACAGAACTAGGCAAGTTAGGGGAAAATTGGCAAAGTTATGAACTTTGTAAGTTGTTAATTAAAATAATCCATTGTGTTTTTGTTGTTGTTGTTTTGTGGTTTTTTTCAACTCAAGTCGAGCTGGTTTAGAATATTGGAAGGCTGTGGAGCACTTTATCTTTGAAGTGGTCTAATTTGTAGGTGCTGGATCTCTCAAATTACAGGACACTTCATACACAGAAATAAAGGGAAGGAAAGGTGGTCTTGTGCTGAAGGCAAGGGGCTAAAAGGTGAGCAATCTGAGTTCTAACACCATTTCTCCTCCGCACGCCATGCATGGCCTTTGGTCATTTAGTCTTATGTTTCTTAGTTTCAGATCTACAAACAAAGGGATAGTAATAGGTACCTACCTCACATGGATGTGGTGATATTTTGTATATTTCATTATTATTTGTAAAGTGTTTTGAGAATGTTGGAGGATAGCCTTATTACTCAATGCAACCTATTGTTTTCATCCCATTGGTTGCAATTACAAAATGAGTATTTACCAACAATTAGCATCCTATAATATTTAAGATAGTATTCTTACTTTCTATTCTAAGTATGGGGGGCAAACATTGACTTTTTAACGGAGACTAGTATTGTAAGTTGTACAAAATTAGCTGCAGGCTTGAACAATAACAGCAACTTTCAGCAATATATATTTATATAAAGGTATGAAATGTCTGACCCTACAATCAAGAAATAACAGGCCTGATTGTCTGTCCTGGAGCAACCCCTTTGCACTGCCAGGAAGGCACAAAAAGCTGTAATCCTAGTTCAAGCCGTTATCCGGGTATTTCCCTACTATAAAAAGAATCTCGTGTCCCCACACTACATCCTTTACAGCCCCTGGCACAGGAAGAATGGCCAGGGCAAAGGGAGTTAGCAAAGCACCTCTCCACTTTCCCTATATGTCAAAACAACTTTTTTGGGCCATTGATAGTCAGCTATCCATTGATAGTAACACAGAGGCTGCTTTCACTCAGTTGGGGGTGTAACAGCCACTGGAATGTCCCAGTAGTGGGCCACAAAAGTCACCTCTATCAAACCTCTTTGATCCTTTGCTGAGCACAGCTCAACTGGACCCAAGAATCAGACCATAACAAATCCATGAAATGTAAGAGGCTATTTTAGCAACACAGACAAAAAAATACAGCAGAGAATAGAGAAGGAGGAAGAAAATTAAAATGTCCAAAGTGCAAATGTATATAGAGTGGAATGCTCAACACAGCTTCTGCCTCTGCTGCTGAAAATCTCCACCTTTTACATGCATATTTTCAACCAATGCTTCAAACTCCGAAGCTGTCATGTCCTTCACACTCCACTGCCATCTACAATCACAAGTCATTGCTTATCAAACTGATTGCCAGCAATGCACTTCTGCCAAAACTGTCAACTTAGGCAGTTTAAGCTTTAATAAAATGGTTTAAAATGTGTGTGTGTGTGAGAGAGAGAGAGGGAATAGCACTTTTAAGTGTTAAAGTATAGGATGTGTTGAAGGATTAAAAGGGGAAAAGAAGGAAGCAAAGATAGGAAATACTTGGAGCTTTTATAATGAGAAATATAAAGACAAAGGGCACAATTCAGAAGAGACCTGTGTCAATACCACCATTCAGGAGGGCAAAGTATGCAATAGAATTCAGGAAAACTGTAACTACAAATTACTCTAATTGTGAGACTGTCAAAGTGGAGTGGGAGACGGGGGGTGATTCCTTTCTAAAAACTCTTTCCAACGAAAGGGAAAGGGAACAAGGGATATTGTTAAAATATAAGTCTTATTTAATACTTTACACTTCAAACTGTTTTTCTTTTTCTCTTTTTTTTCCGTTATGTTTAATTAAAGGTTAGAAGGATTTTTAATTATGTGTTTGCCAGGCTACTAAACAGGCTGAGGATCTCTGTATACCAAAACCTGAACCTTGTTTAAAACTATTTAATATTGGATGGTTAGAGGGTCATGTTAACACCTTTGACTCTTCAGGCCCATATATTCCATTTCAGTTAACACAACAGATCTTGAGATGTACATGACAGCTGGTAAGAAAGAGATTGAATTGCAATTTGCTGTCTACATGGCATGCTGGTTTTGCATACCACAGTGATACCAGCACTGTGAAGAGGCTTTGTATTGATGGCAAACCTGTACAGTGCCTGCAAATGGAAGACGTGAGGTTCTTTACCCATGAAATCTTATGTCAAAATAAATCTGTTAGTCTTTAAGGTGCCACCAGACTCCTTGTTGTTTTTGGAAATGGCAGCATGTTGTGAAAATGTATTACAAGCTCTGTGCATCTAGGAATGTCACAGTCTCATGGGGCTGGTCTACACTGAAAAGTTACTTTGACTCAGTTATGTGATTTAGGGGTGTAAAAAATCCACACCCTTGAGTGATGTAGTTAAACTGCCTTAATCTCCTGTGTAGACAGTACTGGATTAAGGGAAGAATTCTTCTATCAACCTAGCTATCGCCTCTCAGGGAGGGGGATTGCCTACAGCAGTGGTTCTCAAACTTGTGTACTGGTGACCTCTTTCACATAGCAAACCTCTGAGTGCGAACCCCCTAATAAATTGAAAACACTTTTTTTATATATTTAACACCATTATAAATGCCGGAGGCAAAGAGGGGTTTGGGGTGGAGGCTGACAGCTCACGACCTCCCATGTAATAACCTTGTGACCCCCTGAGGGGTCCCGACCCCCAGTTTGAGAACCCCTGGCCTAGTAATGAGAAAACCCCTCCCATTGCTGTATGAGCGTCTAGGGCTACAGTGGCTCAGCTGCAGCACTGCGCTGAAGAGTGTTAAGCGTCAACATAGCCTTGAACAACAAAGGCAGCTATTTGAAAGGGCAAGTGCATAATTCCCTAGGCAGGGTGGTGTATTGAACCTAAAACTGATAATATAAATAAGGGCTGTTTGTACATATGACTGCTTTTTATAGAGAATTGGTCAAAACAATTCCAACAGAACAGTTTTTTAGGAACATATCAATTTCATTTAAATTTTCATGAGAAATTGTCAAAACATTTTGTTTCTACTTTATTAATTTATTTCTGCTTTTGTAGTAAATATAATATAATTATAAGGGTTGAAATGATAGATTGAAATAAATGTTTTGATAAGGTCAGAATAAAATATTTCAGAATATTTAATTTCAAGAAAAATTCCAAGATTTCACCTTTAGACCTGATTTGGGATAAAACCAAATTTCAAAATCTCAGACTTGACCATGGGATGGAAATTAAATTTTTTCAGCCAGCTCTATTTTTACATAGAATCATAGAATATCAGGGTTGGAAGGGACCTCAGGAGGTCATCTAGTCCAACCCCCTGCTCCAGGCCAATGTGGGTGGTGGGAAGCAGCGGCCAGCACATCCCTGAGCCCGCGCTGCTTCCCACAGCCCCCATTGGCCTGGGATGGCAAACTGTGGCCAGAGGGAGCCGTGATCTGTGGACACAGCAGGTAAACAAACCGGCCCGTAACAAACAAGGCAGGTAAACAAAGCATGCCGAAGGTCGCCGATCCCTGCTTCAGATAATTAATGAAGATATTGAATAAAACCGTCCCCGGGACTGATCCATGGGGCACTCCACTTGATACCGGCTGCCAACTAGACATGTAGCTATTGATCACTACCGGTTGAGCCCAATGATCTAGCCAGCTTTCTATCCACCATATAGTCCATTCTTCAAGCCCATACTTTTTTAACTTGAATGCAAGAATACTGTAGGAGACTGTATCAAAAGCTTTGCTAAAGTCAAGTCGTAACACATCCACTGCTTTCCCCTCATCCACAGAGCAAATTATCTCATCATAGAGGCAATTAGGTTAGTCAGGCATGACTTGCCCATGGTGAATCTACGCTGACTGTTCCTGATCACTTTCCTCTCCTCGAAGTGCTTCTAAATTGATTCCTTGAGGCAGCGCGCCAAATTGCTGCCGCAGACGACGGGGGCAGTCCGTGTGTGTTAGGGTGGCACTCGCGTTTCTGCGGTGGCGGCAATTCGGTGGCAGCTTCTACCTTCAGCCGGAAGACAGAAGCTGCGCCACCGCGGATAGCTGAACATAGAAGCTGCCGCCGAATTGCCGCTGCTGCGGAAACAGGCGTGCTGCACTAACGAAACACGGACTGCCCCCACTGTCCATGGTGGCAATTCGGTGCACTGCTTGGGGGCAAAAACACACGGACTGCCGCCCCTTGCAGATTGCCGCCCCAAGCACCTGCTTGGAATGCTGGTGCCTGGAGCCGGCCCTGCCGTGAGGACCTGCTCCATGATTTTTCCAGGGACTGGGGTGAGGCTGACTAGCCTGTAGTTCCCTGGATCCTCCTTCTTCCCTTTTTTAAAAATGGGCACCACATTAGCTTTTTTCCAGTCATACAGAACCTCCCCCAATCACCATGAGTTTTCAAAGATAATGGCCAATGGCTCTGCAATCACATCCGCCAACTCCTTTAGCACCCTCAGATGCAGCGCATCCGGCTCCATGGACTTGTGCTCGTCCCGCTTTTCTAAATAGTCCTAAACCACTTCTTTCTCCACAGGGGGCTGGTCACCTCCACCCCATACTGTGCCGCCCAGTGCAGTAGTCTGGGAGCTGACCTTGTTCGTGAAGACAGAGGCAAAAATAACATTGAGTACATTAGCTTTTTCTACATTCTCTATCACTAGGTTGCCTCCCTCATTCAGTAAGGGACCCACACTTTCCTTGACCTTCTTCTTATTGCTAACATACCTGTAGAAACCCTTCTTGTTACTCTTAACATCCATTTGTAGCTGCAACTCCAAGTGTGATTTGGCCTTCCTAATTTCACTCCTGCATGCCTGAACAATATTTTTATACTCCTCCATGGTCATTTGTCCAAGCTTCCACTTATTGTAAGCTTCTTTTTTGTGTTTAAGATCAGAAAGGATTTCACTGTTAAGCCAAGCTGGTGTCCTGCCATATTTACTATTCTTCCTACACATCGAGATGGGTTGTTCCTGCAACCTCAATAAGGATTCTTTAAAATACAGCCAGCTGTCCTGGACTCCTTTCTCCCTCATGTTATTCTCCCAGGGGATCCGCCCATCAGTTCCCTGAGGGCGTCAGTCTTCTTTTCTGAAGTCCCGGGTGCATATTCTGCTACTCTCCTTTCTTCCTTGTGTCAGGATCCTGAAGTTGACCATCTCATGGTCACTGCCTCCCAGATTCCCATCCACTTTTACTTCACCTACTAATTCTTCCCTGTTCGTGAGCAGCAGGTCAAGAAGAGCTCTGCCCCTAGTTGGTTTCTCCAGCACTTGCACCAGGAAATTGTCCCCTAGACTTTCCAAAAACCCTGGATTGTCTGTGCACTGCTGTATTGCTCTCCCAGCAGATATCAGGGTGATTGAAGTCCCCCATGAGAACTAGGGCCTGTGATCTAACTGTTGTAACTGTTGTTAGTTGCCTGAAGAAAGCCTCGTCCACCTCATCCCCTGGTCTTGTGGTCTATAGCAGACTCCCACCATGACATCACTCGTGTTGTTGACACTTCTAAACTTAATCCAAAGACTCTCAGGTTTTTCTCCAGTTTTATACTGGAGCTCTGAGCAGTCACACTGCTCTCTTACCTACAATGCAACTCCCCCACCTTTTCTGCCCTGCCCATCCTTCCTGACCAGTTTATATACATCCATGACAGCACTCCAGTCATGTGAGTTATCCCACCAAGTCTCTGTTATTCCAATCGCATCATAATTCCTTGACTATTCCAGGACTTCCAGTTCTCCTTGCTTGTTTCCCAGGTTTCTTGTATTTGTGTATAGGCACTTAAGATAACTTGCTGATTGTCCCACTTTCTCAGTATGAGGCAGGAATCCTCCTCTCTTGCCCTTTCCTGCTTGTGCATCCTCCTGGTATCCCACTTCCCCACTTACCTCAGGGCTTTGGTCTCCTTCCCCCAGTGAACCTAGTTTAAAGCCCTCCTCACTAGGTTAGCCAGCTTGCTTGCAAAGATGCTCCTCCCTCTCTTTGTTAGGTGGAGCCTGTCTCTGCCTAGCAATCCTTCTTCTTGGAACATCATCCCATGGTCAAAGAATCCAAAGCCTCCTCTCCGACACCATCTGCGTAGCCATTCATTGACTTCCATGATTCGATGGTCTCTATCTGGGCCTTTTCCTTCCACAAGGAGGATGGGCAAGAACACCACTTGTGCTTTAAACTCCTTTATCCTTCTTCCCAGAGCCACGTAGTCTGCAGTTATCTGCTCAAGGTCATTCTTGGCCATATCATTGGTGCCCACATGGAGAAGCAGGAAGGGGTAGCGATCCGAGGGCTTGATGACTCTCGGGAGTCTCTCTGTCACTTCATGAATCCTAGCTCCTGGCAAGCAGCACACGGTTTTCCTGTTTGGGACGGAAGATAGATAACTCAGTCCCCCTTGAGGAAGGAGTCCCCGACCACCAACACCCACCTCCTACTCTTGGGAGTGGTGGTCGTGGAACCCTCATGCCTAGGACAGTGCATCACATGCTTTCCAAACAGTGGAGTCTCCTTCTGCTCCCTTACCTCAGATGTATCATTTAGACCACTCTCCTCATTAGCACCTGTGGAGGGAACATGAAGACGGTTGCTCATCTGTATCTGCATTGCTGGTACATGGATGTTCCTCTTTCTTCTTCCAGAGTCATAGGGTATGTCTACACTATGGAATTATTCCGATTTTACATAAACTGGTTTTGTAAAACAGATTGTATAAAGTCGAGTGCACGCGGCCAGACTAAGCACATTAATTTGGCGGTGTACCGCCATGTACCGAGGCTAGTGTCAATTTCTGGAGCGTTGCACTGTGGGTAGCTATCCCATAGCTATCCCATAGTTCCTGCAGTCTACCCTGCTCCTTGGAATTCTGGGTTGAGATCCCAGTGCCTGATGGGGCAAAAAACATTGTCACGGGTGCTTCTGGGTACATCCTCACCCCTCCCTCCGTGAAAGCAGCAGACAACCGTTTCGTGCCTTTTTTCCTGGGTGAACTGTGCAAACGCCATAGCACACCAAGCATGGACCCTGCTCAGCTCAAGACAGCAATCATGGACGTTGTAAACACCTCGCACATTATCATGCAGTCTATGCTGAACCAGGACCTGCAAAACCAGGCGAGGAGGAGGCGGCTACGGCAGCGTGGCGACGAGAGTGATGAGGACATGGACACAGAATTCTCTCAAACCACGGGCCCCTGCGCTTTGGAGATCCTGATGGTAATGGGGCAGGTTCTAGCCATTGAACGCTGATTTTGGGCCCGGGAAACAAGCACAGACTGGTGGGACCGCATAGTTTTGCAGGTTTGAGACGATTCCCAGTGGCTGTGAAACTTTCGCATGCGTAAGGGCACTTTCATGGAACTTTGTGACTTGCTTTCCCCTGCCCTGAAATGCCAGAATACCAAGATGAGAGCAGCCCTCACAGTTGAGAAGTGAGTGGCAATAGCCCTCTGGAAGCTTGCAACGCCAGACAGCTACCGGTCAGTCGGGAATCAATTTGGAATGGGAAAATTTACTGTGGAGGCTGCTGTGATGCAAGTAGCCAAAGCAATCATTAAGCTGCTGCTACAAAAGGTAGTGACTCCGGGAAATGTGCAGGTCATAGTGGATGACTTTGCTGCAATGGGATTCCCTAACTGTGGTGGGGTGATAGATGGAACCCATATCCCTATCTTGGCACCAGAGCGCCAGGGCACCCAGTACGTAAACCGCAAGGGGTACTTTTCCATGGTGCTGCAAGCACTGGTGGATCACAAGGGATGTTTCACCAACATCCACATGGGATGGCCGGGAAGGGTTCATGACGCTGGTGTCTTCAGGAACACTGCTCTGTTTAAATGGCTGCAGCAAGGGAATTACTTCCCAGACCAGAAAATAACAGTTAGGGATGTTGAAATGCCTGTAGTTATCCTGGGGGACCCAGCCTACCCCTTGATGCCATGGCTCATGAAGCCATACACAGGCAGCCTGGACAGTAGTCAGGAGTTGTTCAACTACAGGCTGAGCAAGTGCAGAATGGTGGTAGAATGTGCATTTGGACGTTTAAAGGCGCGCTGGCGCACATTACTGACTCGCTCAGACCTCAGCCAAACCAATATCCCCTTTGTTATTTCTGCTTGCTGTGTGCTCCACAATCTCTGTGAGAGTAAGTGGGAGACCTTTATGGCAGGGTGGGAGGCTGAGGCAAATCACCTGACCGCTTATTACGTGCATCCAGACACCAGGGCGATTAGAAGAGCACATCAGGAAGTGGTGCGTATCAGAGAAGCTTTGAAAACGAGTTTCATCACGGGCCAGTGTACGGTGTGACTGTTGTGTTTGTTTCCCCTTGATGAACTCCCCCCCCCCCTTGATTGACTCATTCCCTGTAAGCAACCCACCCTCCCCCTTCGATTACAGCTTTCTAAGGAAATAAAGTCACTCTCGTTTAAAAATCATGTATTCTTTATTAATTAATTATAAAAAGAGGGAGAGAACTGACAAGGTAGCCCAGGTGTGGTTTGGGAGGATGATAGGAGGGAAGGAAAAGGCCACTAAAAATATTTCAAAATAATGGCAGCCTTTTGGTTGGGCTGTCCATGAAGGTGGAGTGGGCGGGTGCACGGAGCCTCCCCACACGCATTCTTACACGTCTGGGTGAGGAGGCTAAGGAACATGGTGAGGAGTGAGGGTGGTTACACAGGGGCTGCAGCAGCACTCTGTGATCCTGCTGCTGTTCCTGAAGCTCCACCAGATGCCAGAGCATGTCAGTTTGATCACGTAGCAGCCCCAGCATTGCATCATGCCTCCTCTGATATTCCTGCCGCCACCTCTCATCTCGAGCGTCCTTCCTGTCCTCACGTTAACTGACATCTTTCCTGTAATTTGATACCACGTCCTTCCACTCATTCAGATGAGCTCTTTCATTGCAGGTCACTTCCATGATTTCTGAGAACATTTCGTCTCGCATCTTTTTTTTCTGCTGCCTTATCTGAGATAGCCTTCGGGATGGAGTAGGGAGGCTTGAAAAATTTGCAGCTGCATGAGGGAGGGAAAAAAGGGAGAGAAGTATTTAAAAAGATACATTTTACAGAACAATGCTTATACTCTTCCATGGTGAACAACGTTATTCACCTTACATAACACATGTGATTTCACTACAAGGTCGCATTTTGCATCTTAATATTAAGTGCCTGCGGCTCTGGTGTTAGAGATCACAGACGCAGGTCCGGGCATCAGAATTCAGCTTGCATGCGGCCATGGTAAGCCATTGTCTTTCGGGCTTCTGCAGCCTTCATACACACAGTGGCCTCCCTTCCCAAATAGCAACCAAAGCCCATTGAGTGCTGCTTCTTTCCTGTTAATATGCAGCAGCAGAAACCATCCCCCCATCCAATTCTTTGGGATGATTGCTTTACCCCTCCCCCCACCGCATGGCTGGTATCATGGAAGATCACTGCTAAACACCCCCCTTCCCCCCCCCCACCGCGTGGCTGGTAGCAGGGAAGATCCCTGCTATCCAAACATGAAAAAGCTCAGCGCCAATCATCCCCCACTTCCCCCTGCTTGGCTACCTGCAAGGAAGGATTTCTTTTAAGCAACAGGCAAACAGCCCAGTAGGAATGGCCATGTTTGTCCCCTTAATTAAATTCCTGAATTTCAACCAGGTTACCACGAATGATATCACTCTCTCTGAGGATAACACAGCGAGATAAAGAACGGATGTTGCTTGAATGCCAGCAAACACTGGGACCATACGCAGCTAGGCTTTGTCATGCAATGATACCAGATTACTTGCTACATGCATGGCGTGGTCAAGTGTCCTACCATGGAGGACGGACTAAGGCTGCCCTGCCCAGAAACCTTCTGCAAAGGCTTTTGGAGCTCCTCCAGGAGAGCTTCATGGAGATGTCCCTGGAGGATTTCTGCTCCATCCCCAGACATGTTAACAGACTTTTCCAATAACTGTACTGGCCGCGAATGCATCCCAAGTCCTCAGGGCAAATTAATCATTAAAAAACACTTGCTTTTAAACCATGTTTTATATTTACAAAGGTACATTCACCAGAGGTCCCTTCCATGGCTTCATTGTGTGGGATAGTGCCTTGGGAGGGCTGGGAGGGTAATTCCGCCAGGGTGAGAAAAAGCTCCTGGCTGTTGGGGAGAACGGAGTGCTGTGTGCTCTCTGCAAGCTCGTCCTCCTCTTCCACCTCCTCATCTTCCCCGTCCGCAGAATCCTCAGCCATGGCTGCGATTACCACCCACACCTTGGAATCCACGGACAGGGGTGGGGTACAGGTGGCGGACCCCCCCTAGAATTGCATGTAGCTCAGCATAGAAGCGGCATGTTTTCGGCCCTGCCCCGGATCTTCCGTTTGCTTCTTTGGTTTTCTGGTAGGCTTGTCTGAGCTTCTTAACTTTCACACGGCACTGTACTGAGTCCCTGGTGTGGCCTGTCTGCATCATGGCCTTGGAAATTTTTTCAAATGTTTTTTCATTTCATCTTTTGGAACGGAGTTCTGTTAGCACGGAATCCTCTCCCCATACAGCAATCAGAACCAGTACCTCCTGTGCGGTCCATGCTGGAGCTCTTTTTCGATTCTCAGGAGACTGCATAGTTACCTGTGCTGATGAGCTCTGCGTGGTCACCTGTGCTGGTGAGCTCTCCACGCTGGCCAAACAGGAAATTAAATTCAAAAGTCTGTGGGGCTTTTCCTGTCTACCTGGCCAGTGCATCCGAGTTCAGATTGCTTTCCAGAGCGGTCACAATGGTGCACTGTGGGATAGTGCCCGGAGGCCAATACCGTCGATATGCGACCACACTAACCCTAATCCGACATGGCAATACCGATTTCAGCGCTACTCCTCTCATTGGGGAGGAGTACAGAAATCGGTTTAAAGAGCCCTTTATATCGATATAAAGGGCCTCATTGTGTGGACAGGTGCAGGTTTAAATTGGTTTAACGCTGCTAAATTCAGTTTAAACGCGTAGTGTAGACCAGGCCATATTCTTCTTCTGGAGGTCACATGTTTACTTCAGAGCAACAAACACATGCATGTTGTTTGTTGCTCTGAAGTAAACTAGTGCTAAACAGACACACTATCAATATTTCTGCAAAATAATATACAGTATGGATAGTACTGAAATGGCATCCAGGGAAAATGGTGCACTGCATATTTACACAATTCTGATGATGCTAATAAAATGTCTCCATCTAAGAGACTGACTGTGGGATTATGCCTAGACATATCTGGAAATATTGAAGTCAAACAAAAAATTCTACCTTTTATTTCTTCCAGTATTTCAGATCTACTGTAAATGGATAAAAAGTGAGCACGGTTCAGTCAATGCTTAGTCCTTTTCTACCTGCAGGTGTTAGAGATTGTACTACAAAGGGTACTTCCCATGTCCTAGCTATTAGCCAAAGACAAATGTAGAAAATTATGTGCACAGGAATGTGATGCCATTTGCTCCTTCACATTGCATGTTTGAGCCTTTTTTGTGGAAGATAGATTTGATGAGCTTGGAGATTACTAATGTCTAGCTAATGGACAATATTTTTCAAAAATATTTTTCCTATCTCAAGGAAATGCTACAGTCCAAATATGCCTTTCCCTAACACTTAGCATGTAGTACTGAGCTCAAGGCTTAGTGTTCTGGCTGCAGCCCCAAAGTAATTCCATTGGTGTAATGTAAGGAACAGAGAATGGAACAAGGTGTCAAACAACCTGACTTTGTTCATGTCGGGAAAGTTGCTATAAAAGTGGCAAGTAATATTGTCATGCAGTGAGTGCACACTTTTGAAAGGCTACTCAAATCATCCATAGATGGACATTCCCCAGTGTGAGCATAGTAGGTTTTCCTGTTAGGTCAGTTGGCCACAGTATCTGCTGTGACCCTAGTTTGTTTGATTATGAGGACTGGTAGCTGTGGTTAGCTGTGGTCTGTATCTGTGGTAGCTGTTGTATCTGTAGTTTAAACAGTGGTCAGCATTGCCTCACACATACTCCCACTACTACTATTACTCACTATGGTTTGAAAAGTACCTTTCAGCATAAACTTCAGTACCTGTTGTACATCCAAAAGTGTGAATGTGAAGAATTTGCCATTCACTGTAACAAAGGTTTACAAGGTTGTAGAATCATAGAATCATAGAAGATTAGGGTTGGAAGAGACCTCAGGAGGTCATCTAGTCCAATCCCCTGCTCAAAGCAGGACCAACCCCAACTAAATCATCCCAGCCAGGGCTTCGTCAAGCTGGGCCTTAAAAACCTCTAAGGATGGAGATTCCACCACCTCCCTAGGTAACCCATGCCAGTGCTTCACCACCCTCCTAGTGAAATAGTGTTTCCTAATATCCAACCTAGTCCTCCCCCACTGCAACTTGAGACCATTGCTCCTTGTTCTGTCATCTGCCACCACTGAGAACAGTCTAGCTCCATGCTCTTTGGAACCCCCTTCAGGTAGTTGAAGGCTGCTATCAAATCCCCCCTTGCTCTTCTCTTCTACAGATTAAACAAGACCAGTTCCCTCAGCCTCTCCTCATGAGTCATGTGCCTCAGCCCCCTGATAATTTTCGTTGCCCTCCGCTGGACTGTCTCCAATTTGTCCCCATCCTTTTTGTAGTGGGGGGGTCCAAAACTGGACGCAATACTCCAGATGTGGCCTCATCATCCAGATCATTAATAAAGATGCTCAAGCAATATTTGTATACTCCTCCCTAGTCATCTTTTCCAAGTTTCCACTTCTTGTAAGCTTCCTTTTTGTCTTTAAGCTCATCAAAGATTTCACAGATAAGCCAAGCTGGTTACCCGCTATATTTGCTATTCTTTCTGCACATCAGGATGGTTTGTTCCTGTGCCCTCAATAAGGCTTCTTTAAAATACTGCCAGCTTTCTTTCCTGAACTCCTTTCCCCCTCATATTAGCTTCCCAGGGGATCCTGCCCATCAATTTCCTAAGTGAGTCAAAGTCTGCTTTTCTGAAGTTTCTTGGATGTTATGCAATGAAAGAAATATATATATATATATATATATATATATATATATATATATATATATATATATATATATATATATATATATATATATTAGTCATCTTTACTTTCTTAAATAAAAAACTAGTCTCCCCACCTGGAATGGTTCCTTTATTTGCTGCAGGTTCTAAGCATCCTTCCTGCCTTTCCCTGCATATTTGCTTCATACCTCAGTCTGCAATTACTATTCTGAGGTTGCTCAAATGTTAGAACAAGTCATCTAATTATGGACAGTGTTATGGACTAAAGTTTGTGATTTATTTGTCTTCTTAAATGTGTATTTTTAACTGTGATCTCACTCTCCTTCCCGTGCTCTCTCTACTCTCAGTTCACAAGTCTCCCTCTTGCTTTCACACGTATGCCCAAAGGGAAAAGAATCAAGAAAATCGCGTTCCGAAGGTGAATCATCATGACACACTGATCTCATTCTGAATGTTAAGTTATGGGTTTAGTAGCATGGTTATAGCTCACTGTGCTTTGGAGTGGTTTGAATTCCTCAGGCAGCTTGGTGGCATGATTTACAGAAGCATTTCAGGATCATTGTTCACTGCAAGCCTAAGGGGAGAATGCATGCAAGTCCAACAGCTTTTGCAAGCAACTTATAAGGGCTTGTATGCCGGTGTATGAAATCCCGGTGAATAGCTATATGCTATATATATATGAATATAATAGCTATATATATATGAATTCTCTGAAACACCGCTGAGCTAGTGTGGAATACAGTACTCACTCATTATGGATCCAATCTGGCTGCCTTATTATTAATTGTGCACTCTGTACATGGACTATCTTTTATTATATATTCATATGATTCCTACCATAATGGGGCTCTGATCCATGCTGAGGGCATCTTGGTGCTACCATAATTATTATAATTATTGTTAATATGTAGGCCTGTTTGTTAGCCTGAGATATAATTTTGGGATTAATTTTTAATACTTTTATATCCTTACTAACACTTCAACAGCAACAAAAAACACTGTGTGTTGCTTCTGCCTAACCAAATGGAGTTTATAGCACAACGAGAAAAGATAAGGACTGTTAAAGTGTTGTTGTGTATGGTAGGAATTGAATATACAAGCTTATACTTAAATACTGCCTCAACTCCTGTCTCAAGGCAAGGTCAAGCAACCAGTCAGAAGGGGCATGGGGAAATAGGCGGGCAGGGAGGCATAAGAAACTCTAAAAGCCAAAGAAAACGTGACCCTGGCCAGTACTAACCTCATTCCTTACTTCCTCTCATGGAGTACAAAAGAGGTGGTACCAAAGCCCCCAGACTCACCACCTTACAAAACGTAACATGACCATAAATTGCAAGGGCAGGGACTAAGGGCATGCACTACAGATATAAGAAAAGAGGAGGGGAAGGGGAAATTTCTGCAGGGTATAAAGCTATGGATATGCCTGCTTAATTATCCCAATAAGCATTGCATTGCCTGCACTTTGCACTATGGTCTTCTGCTTTCTGTCTGCATGACAAGAAGCAACGGAAGGGGCAAGGAAAGCCCTAACAATTATAAAAAAAGAAGTCAATGGAGTTTCAGTGTTAATTTTAGTGGAAGCAGGATCAGGCCCTAAACCAGAAATATGTAGAGAGATGCTAGGAGTCTGATTCTGCAAGCTCTTATTTATGTGAGTAGTACTTACTTGAATAGATCAATTGAACTCATTGACTTGCATTAGTAAGTGTTTGCAGGGTTCCATGGAACAGTGAAATAAACATGTTGAGCACATACATGTTTTCAATACCTTGAGTCCAATCTTCTGATTACTTACAGGAGTGCTGCAGCTTTCATGGATTTGCACCAGCAAATATGACATCAGAATTGGGTCCTGCATGTTTATTTAGATTGTTGATTCTCTTATTTCTAAGTTAAAGGAACCAAAATAAAGATTTCCTCTTGCTTTCCTTTTGTGAAGTACAGCAAGTTTAGGATTTTTTCAGAAAGAAAAACATCATGGAAAACTTTTTTCTTGCCATCGTTATGAGTATTTTGTTTTCTTCTATTAAAAGTAACATGATCCCAAAATAAAACTTTTAATTGATACCATTGGTTTAACTGTCATGAAGATGGTAGTCAGCAACAAAACTAGCAAGGGAGACAGACAGAAAGCTCCAAAAATGTTTATGATCCTTTTAATTCTTAGCTCACGTCAGATCAAAGTTAGCCATGACTCTGCTTGTCAGCAAGATGCAACATAAGAAACTTCTTTGTATTGCTGCAAAATGTTTTAAACATATGCTTAATGCATGTTTGCCATTTAGACACAGACTCATATAGAGCAGATATCATTAAACCATTCAATCAGGCTATAGGTCTTGATTATTTTATTTTGTGTATTCTATTTTTTGTTGGCTTAAATTTGCTCTATATATTCAGAAGCCTCATGGTTCATTGTAGGCTCATTGTAGGCTCAATTCTCTAATGCATTTTTACAGACTTCTTATGTTAGTGGAGACGTGGGGACTGACAGGAGCTATTCCTGGTTTCCTGAGTCTCCTGCCTAGTGCTGTATAAGTTAAAGCTGGAGGGCATCTTCCCCTACATAAATGCTGGAACTAGGGGTGCTTGAAGTGGTTTCCATCATATATAGGGTTTACAATTTGGTTCAACGGCTCTCAGCACCGACTATAAAAATTGTTCAAGCACCCCTGTTGCTACCCTCCCTGGATAAATGTCCCTCCTAGGGTTGCCAATTTTGGTTGGCCATATTCCTGGAGGTTTCATCACACCACATACACTTTAATTAAAGATTAATCTTTAATTCCTGCAGACTGCAGGACAATCCCTGGGGGGTTGGCAACTCTAATCCCTCCCCAGACACAACGTGCTCCTCTTACTTGCCCTTTGCTTAACCCCCCCCCATCCAATATACCCCATTTCCCCCACTAGGCAGCTCTTGTGGAGGAGGTAGCAGCAGGGGTTGGCAGAGATGACTCCACTAGCTGTGTACACCAGTTGGATATTCCTACACATGGGAATTCTCTAAGAGGCATCTACAGCTGCTATAAATTCATGCTGTGCTGCACAAGTGAACTTAGCTGATCAGAGAATGCAGCCCTATATCTTTCTAGTCAGTGAGGAACTGTTTCCAAGCTACTTATCCATCATTTTAAGTTGTGAAAGCTCCTCAAACTCCTCGATTTTCTAGATTTGTTCATTTCCAAGTGCATGAGAGGCCCAATGCAGAGCCCTGTGAACTCAATGAGTCTTTCCAATAGGCTTTGGATCAGATCCTTAGTTCTGTGACTGCTGTTGTCCTCCTTATCTGTCACCTAGGCAGTTTGTTGGTGGTGTGGAGGACCAATTTAACTGTCTGCATATTTCCAGTCCATTTTGTCATCTTGCCCTTGTATCTGGTTCTCTCTTCTGCACAATATCTGTCCATGGCCTCCTGCACACTTTGTTTTTCAGAAGATATCATAGGTATCAGCAGAGGACAATGCGGTGAATCTGCTGATTGTGAATCTGCTACAGCTTTTCTCCTGTGGCTCTTGAGGGTGATGGGTTACCAGCAGGAGTATTTCTTTTAGGCTGTTGGGAAGACAGCTGGGAGAACTGTCTTGGAGAGAGGACCCTGGAAGCAGGGGCGGCTCTAGAAATCAGGCTGCCCCAAGCAGGGCGGAGCACTGCGCCGCCCTTCCCCGGTCCCGTGGCGGGTCCCCTCTTCCCGCGGCTCCGGTTGAGCTCCCGCCGGCATGCCTGCGGCAGGTCCACCGGAGCCCGGGACGAGCGGACCTGCCGCAGTCATGCCTGCAGGAGCTCAACCGGAGCCACGGGAACAGGGGACCCGCCGCAGTCATGCCTGCGGCAGGTCCGCTCGTCCCGGGCTCCGGTGGACCTGCCGCTTGCATGCCGGCGGGAGCTCCACTGGAGCCAAATGCCACCCCCCCAGAAAACGGCCGCCCCACGCGCCTGCTTGGCGCGCTGGGGTCTAGAGCCGCCCCTGCCTGGAAGGAGCATGATGGTGCAGGCAGTTGGAGCCTGCATGTTAGGGCCCATGAAGCCTTAGTCCTCTCCCACCTCAAAGTGTGGTACCCCTGCACACTAGAGACTCTATAGAAGACCCACAAGTACATGGTTCAAACCCTGGACAAGCGCCAACTTGTAGGATGGTCACCATCTTGTCTGACACACTGGGATCAAACTGGAGACCTTTAGAACTAAAAGCATAAGCTATAGCAGCTTGAGCTGAAGACCTAAGTTTCTTTTAATGGGGTGCCGTAACAACTGCTATCCTCTGTCAATAGGTACATCTGTGACCTGTAACTCATACGCACTGATGGGTTACACTATACACCTCTACCTCAATATAACGCTGTCCTTGGGAGCCAAAAAATCTTACCATATTATAGGCGAAAACGCGTTATATTGAACTTTCTTTGATCCACCGGAGTGCGCAGCCGTGCCCCCCACCCCCCCCCCGAGCACTGCTTTACCACGTTATATCCGAATTCCTGTTATATCGGGTCATGTTATATCAAGGTAGAGGTGTATGTAAATGGATAATGAAGGGAAAGGTCTTCATATCCAGCTACCTATAACTTAAACTGGAAATATCAAGGGAGACATTTTCATAATCCTGTCTGCATTTGTGTGTGCACCTTAGAAAAAGTAATGCTTCTACATGCAGTTTAACTTACATGAGCAAGTCTTACCAATTGCGTGCATTGAAAGTTACAGTTTATTACCTTCATGTTCATATGTTTGGCAGCTAGAGCCTGGGATTTAAAAAATGTAGCTCATAGAATCTATTGTTGACCAGTTGAACATTAGGGAATTTTCTGTGTGATGTCTCTTTAATTGCCTCTTATGTCTGTTAATTTGAGCACCTCTGTCCGCTTTGCTGGTTACTATTTGTTAATTTTTCTTTTAAGCACTCTTAAACCTCATATTCCTTTTAGCCTTTAAAGGCCGTGTTTCATGTACCGTATGTGGGTCATACAATGAAAGGACTGTACTTGTAAAACTAAACTGACTCTTTATTAAAAGAACCACTTACAGAGACGATCCAGTTGAAACTGGCATTCCAGTCATGTGCATGCTGACTTTGTGGTGCCTTCTCTAAACTCTTTCCTCCTGTGACCTGTGTTCCTCCCTCCAAGTTCCACACAGGTTGCTACTAGGAAACCTTTGCCTTTAGGCCTTCAGTCAAAGTAACCCATCTGGTACTAATGCTGTTCAGTGTATCTGTAATTCATTAAAAAATAATCTGGGATAAATGATTGGCATGAGGTCAGCATCGTTGCCAACCTGAAAGAAACAGTGATAACACAGAAGAACACAAAGGGACTGACTGTCTCCTCACTCACAAACCCAATTATTTGTAAGAAAGAAATGATACATCCTCCCGAATGAGAAGTCTTCAAGGGTAAGGGTAATCATCTTTTTGTTTCTAGGAGATTACTCAGCCCTTCTCTGAGACAGACAATTGTTTTATGTCATCACTGGGTTTTTCTAATTAATCAAATTATGTACAGTACCTTTTAAAATGGACCTTTTCAGATCATTTATTAAGGGTAGGGCAGGACAGGCAGGGAATGAAAGGTGGAGGAGTTGCACTGTATGTAAGAGGGCGGTATGATTGCTCAGAGCTCCAGTATGAAACTGGAGAAAAGCCTGTTGAGAGTCTTTGGGTTAAGTTCAGAAGAGAGAGCAACAAGGGTGATGTTGTGGTTGGCATGTGCTATACACCACCAGACCAAGAGGATGAGGTAGATGAGGCTTTCTTCGGACAGTTAACTGAAGTTTCCAGAACACAGGCCCTGGTCCTAATGGGGGTCTTCAATCACCCTGACATCTGCTGGAAGAGCAAAAAAGCAGTGAACAGACAATCCAGGAAGGTTTTTGGAGAATGTTGGGGACAACTTCCTGGTGCAACTACTGGAGGAACCAATCAAGGCCATTCTCCTCTTGACATAAGAACATAAGAACGGCTGTACCGGGTCAGACCAAAGGTCCATCTAGCCCAGTATCTGTCTACCGACAGTGGCCAATGCCAGGTGCCCCAGAGGGAGTGAACCTAACAGGCAATGATCAAGTGATCTCTCTCCTGCCATCCATCTCCATCCTCTGACAAACAGAGGCTAGGGACACCATTCCTTACCCATCCTGGCTAATAGCCATTTATGGACTTAACCACCATGAATTTATCCAGTTCTCTTTTAAACGCTGTTATAGTCCCTAGCCTAACCTCCTCAGGCAAGGAGTTCCACAAGTTGACTGTGCGCTGCGTGAAGAACTTCCTTTTATTTGTTTTAAACCTGCTGCCTATTAATTTCATTTGATGACCCCTAGTTCTTCTATTATGGGAATAAGTAAATAACTTTTCCTTATCCACTTTCTCCACACCACTCATGATTTTATATACCTCTATGATAGCCCCCCTTAGTCTCCTCTTTTCCAAGCTGAAGAGTCCTAGCCTTTTTAATCTTTCCTCATATGGGACCCTCTACAAACCCCTAATCATTTTAGTTGCCCTTTTCTGAACCTTTTCTTGACCTTGACCTTTGACCTGCTGCTTACAAACAGGGAAGAATTGGTAGGGGAAGTAGAAGTGGGTGGCAACCTGGGCAGCAGTGACCATGAGATGGTTGAGTTCAGGATCCTCTAGAGTGACCAGATGTCCCAATTTTATAGGGACAATCCGATGTTGGGGTCTTTTTCTTACACAGGCTCCTATTACTCCCCACCCCCGTCCTGATTTTCCACATTTGCTGTCTGGTCACCCTAGGATCCTCACAAAAGGAAGAAAGGAGAGTAGCAAAATACAGACCCTGGACTTCAGAAAAGCAGACTTTGACTCCCCTAGGGCAGGATCTCCTGGGAGCCTAATATGAGGGGGAAGGAGTCCAGGAGAGCTGGCTTTATTTTAAAGAAGCCTTATGACGATGCAAGAACAAATCCTCCTGATTAGCAGAAAGAATAGCAAATATGGCAGGTGACCAGCTTGGCTTAACAGTGAAATCTTCAGTGAGCTTAAACACAAAAAGGAAGCTTACAAGAAGTGGAAACATGGACAGGTGACCAGGGAGGAGTTGGCAAATATTGCTCAAGCAGGCAGGTGTGTAATCAGGAAGGCCAAAATGCAACTGGAGTTGCAGCTAGCAAGGGATGTGAAGGGTAACAAGAGGGGTTTCTATAGATATGTTAGCAGCAAGGAAAAAGGTCAGGGAAAGTGTGGGACCATTAATGAATGAGGGAGGCAACCTAGTGATAATGTGGAAAAAGCTGAAGCACTTAATGCTTTTTTTGACTTAGTCCTTCAGACAAGATCAGCTCCCACACTGCTGTCCTGGGCAACACAGTATGGGGGGAGGTGAGCAGCCCTCAGTGGTGAAAGAACAGGTTAAGGTCTATTTAGAAAAGCTGGACATGCACAAGTCCATGAGTCCGGATCTAATGCATCCGAGGGTGCTGAGGGAATTGGCTGATGTGATTGCAAAGCCGTTGGCCATTGTCTTTGAAAGCTGGTGGTGATCGGGGGAGGTCTGGACAACTGGAAAAAGGCAAATATAGTGCCCTTCTTTAAAAAGGAAAGAAGGAGAACTTGGGGAACTACAGGCCAGTCAGCCTCACCTCAGTCCCTGGAAAAATCACGGAGCAGGTCCTCAAGGAAACCATTTTGAAGCACTTGGAGGAGAGTAAGTTGATCAGAAACAGTCAACATGGATTCACCAAGGGCAAGTCATGCCTGACCAACCTGATTGCCTTCTATGATGATATAACTGGCTCTGTGGATATGGGGAAAGAAGTGGACATGATATATCTTGACTTTAGCAAAGCTTTTGATATGGTGTCCCACAGTATTCTTGCTAGCAAGTTAAAAAAGTATGGATTGGATGAATGGACTATAAGGTGGATAGAAAGCTGGCTAGATTGTCGGGCTCAATTGGTAGTAATCAACGGGGTTGGTTCTGGGGCTGGTTTTGTTCAACATCTTTATTAATGATCTGGATGTTGGGATGGATTGCACCCTCTGGAAGTTCGCAGATGACACTAAGCTGGGCAGAGAGATAGATATGCTGGAGGGTAGGGATAGGGTCCAGAGTGACCTAGACAAAGTGGAGGATTGGGCCAAAAGAAATCTGATGAGTTCAACAAGGACAAGTGCAGAGTCCTGCACTTAGGATGGAAGAATCCCATTCACCGGTACGGGCTGGGGGCCGACTGGATAAGCAGCATTTCTGCAGAAAAGGGCCTGGGGATTGCAGTGGATGAGAAGTTGGATGTGAGTGTGCCCTTGTTGCCATATTGGCCTGCACTAGTAGGAGCACTGCCAGCAGATTGATGGAAGTGATTATTCCTCTCTATTCGGCACTGGTGAGGCCACATCTGTAGAATTGCATCTAGTTTTGGGCCCCCCACTACAGAAAGGACGTGGACAAGTTGGAAAGAGTCCAGCAGAGGGCAACAAAAATTATTGGGGCTTGGGGCACATGACTTACGAGGAGAGGCTGAGGGAACTGGACTTGTCTAGGCTGCAGAAGAGAAGAGCGAGGGGGGATTTGATAGCATCCTTCAACTACCTGAAGCGGGGTTCCAAAGAGCATGGAGTTCAGCCTGTTCTCAGTGGTAACAGATGACAGAACAAGGAACAATGGTCTCAAATTGAAGTGGAGGAGGTCTAGGTTGGATATTAGGAAACACTATTTCACTAGGAGGGTGGTGAAGCACTGGAATGGGGTAACTAGGGAGGTGGTGGAATCTCCATCCTTAGAGGTTTTTAAGGCTCAGCTTGACAAAGCCCTGGCTGGGATGATTTAGTTGGTGTTGGTCCTGGTTTGAGCAGGAAGTTGGACTAGAGGGAGGGATAGCTCAGTGGTTTGAGCATTAGTCTCCTAAACCCAGGGTTGTGAGTTCAATCCTTGAGGAAACCACCCAGGAATCTGGGGCAAAAAATTGGTTCTGCTAGTGAAGGCAGGGGACTGGACTCCATGACCTTTCAAGGTCACTTCCAGTTCTAGGAGATTGGTATATCTCCAATTATTACCTTTTAGATGACCTCCTGAGGTCTCTTCCAATCATAATCTTCTATGATTCTATGACCTGATCTTTAGTCATTGAGTCTGTATGTCACCTTTGCTATATGCTGACTCTGTCTCTGACAGCTTCCAAATGAGCTGATCCCTTTCCCCAGTTGATGGCCCACCACTGTTGTCTTAATTACTTTGAAACCATATATCTAAGATATGTCATATTTGTGTCATTGCTTGAGTCTTCCTGGGATCCCCTTTTAAGCCTCTTGTAATAGGGGCTTGGAAGGCCAATTGGTTGACGTGCTTGACTTCCTGCTCCCTGCTTCTGTGGTTGAGGCACCTCAGTCTTTAAAGCAGGGGACTACAGGAATAAAGTCCTCCCATTCCACCAGGTCCCAGCCCAGAGCCCTGTGTAAATCAACCCCTGGGCTACTTCCCACTGTTGCCCCTTCAATTTGGGGCTTGGCCCCTATAGTCCAAGATCCTGTTGTGACTTGTCTCTAGTAATGCCCACTCATAGACCCTGGGTGGTATCCTGGTGTGGTCTAGGTCCCTCTGAGTGCAGCAGCTGTAAGTTTGGTGGGGTTGGAACCCCCACAAGGTTTCCACATTTTGGTCACTGGGTTCCTCTTAGGTGCTCCTAGGCCTCTTTCTCCATCTCTTCTGGCCAGGAAGATGGTGCTTAGCTCTTGGTGGCTGCCTTGGCTAGTGGCTAGTGATCCTTCCCTCAGGTAAAGAGGCAGCTAGATCTTGCTTCTTTGCCAGTAAGCCTTGAACTGAGCCACACTCTCTCCTTTTCTCTCCCTTCCAGGCCTGGCACTGGTGCACATATAACAGGGAGGGGCTAGCTGGGTCCAAGTGCTCTCTTTAATCTCTTCTGTGCTGGTGGGCAGTTTCTCTGCTTCACCACGTCTCCTTTGATTTGACTCTATGCAATAAGGCAGGTAACAATACCAAATTGAATAGGGAAACCAGGTCATACACAAACCTCATGACATTTCCTTTTTGGTGAACCCTTATAGAGAGATTTGTCGGGTTTTAAGATTTTTTTTAGCATCTCTTCAGGCTTCTTTGAGAGGCCTTTTCAAAGACATCTCTCTGCCAGTTTGGGTGGCACTGAACTGAATGTTTTGGAAAGGTTATTCTTTCTTTCACAAACATAATCATGGGGAATTCTTTTTCCTGGTGGAAATTTTGAAATAGCGAGGTTGAATAAAAAAATCTAGGTTTCCTAACCTTACCTCACCCATAGTTCTGTAACTTCTGGAGATCTTTATCACCCGGGTTTCTCTCATTCTCTCAGATAATACAATTTCATGCACAGTCCTCCAGTTCTGATCAGACTAACTCTTTGAAAATTCTGTGCTGTTATTTTCTCTTTTGATTTGTGCTCTCTCTTTCTATTATTGCGTGTCCTATGGAGACATTCTATAAAGTAAAATATACAGGTGGTCAGGAATTTTAGACTTTTTTTTTTACAGAAAGTTCCAACTAATTGAAACTGAAACTGTTGGTGGGAAAATTGGGTGAGGCAATATCTTTTACTGGATCAGTTTAAACAAATTTCCCATTTCAAAAACCTGTTGAAAAAAGAAGTTTTGACATTTTTAAATGAAAAAGTTCCATTTCTCCATTCAAACCAACTTTTTTGTTTTCAAATTTAAGTTAACTTACAGTAAAAAAAAAAAGAAAGTGAAAAGGTCAAATTCAAAACAAATAATTTTGAACTGATCAGAATGAAATGTTTTGATTGACCCAATCTGATTTATTATTATTATTATTGTTGGTTTTAATTTCATTTTCAGTTCTCAGAAAGCTCAGGCTTTGACTTTTTGTGCCAATTTGGGATGGGATTCCCTCCCCCCGCCCCCAAATCAATTACAAATTACATAAAATTCAACAAAGATCAAGTGACTTGCCCAAAATCCTAAGATATGCCTCTGGTAGAGCCAGGAATTGAACCCAATTTACCTGAGGTCAAGTATAGTGGCTTCACCATAAATCCATCGTTCCTCTCCCAGGTTATCTTTTTCCCTGTCAGAATACAGGAAATTCCCAGTGACTCAGGTGGGAATCATTCATGTCTTGTTGAAAGAATGTAGTGTCCTTGTTTCTGCATAGTGCCTTGTGAAATGTAGCTATTTGAAATATATTCCTTTCTGTTACCTTTGAGAAATAAGTCCTTATTTTGCATTTTCCCACATTAAAAATCAGTTAAGTCTTATCCTATAATATAGTTTTACTGGGTTTTTTTGATCTCCTGTCTTTCTTCTGTAGCAGATTCTACCAGTTTTATGTCAGCTACACATTTCCACAGTTTTCTACGTAGTACCTCCCTTAGGTCACATATGTTTGGTGCACTGTGGACAGCAGTCTTTTCGACACACTGCTTATCCATTTCACTGATTCTTCTTTTCTCCTCTGAACTTCGCTACTGAAAAATTAAGGACCTTATTGGCTCTGATTAATGGAAATAGGATTGGATCCTATTTTTTTTTACTTCTATTGAATATTTTGCCATAATTTTGATACCGTGCCACATAACAGCAAAAGGTTCTTTGAAGTCTAATTAGTTTCTCTACTGGTCAACTCTTGTCAGCTCTAATTTTTATTGCATTAAAGAAGATATTCACATTTGTCACACTGGCATCACTTTAAAGATCCTTGGCCCATATGTGTCCCTCACTATCCGGTTTTGTCTCTAATCAAGAACAGTAGATTCTCTCACAATACTAAGTATTAGGATATAGATATTCAGGCCTGTCTGTAAAGGCCTATACTTTAAGAATTTAGGTATATGTTTATCCAGGGGCGGCTCCAGGCCCCAGCACGCCAAGCACGTGCTTGGGGCGGCAAGCCACGGGGGGCACTCTGCCGGCGCCGCGGGGGCGGCAGGCAGGGTGCCTTCGGAGGCTTGCCTGCGGGAGGTCCGCTGGTCCCGCGGCTTCTGGACCTCCCACAGGCACGGCTGCGGGAGGTCCGCCGAAGCCGTGGGACCAGCGGACCTCCCCCAGGCAAGCTGCCAAATGCAGCCTGCCTGCCGTGCTTGGAGCGGCAAAATGCCTAGAGTTGTCCCTATGTTTATCAGTTAGCTATTTATAGAGGTATAAAAGAAAGAATCAAAATCATTGTCTGCCTGTGTAAGGGCCTTCTCTCACTGTGACAGTCTGAGGCCCTGTTCTTAAGCTAAGGCCTTTGGCTAAGCAGTGGGAGCAGCCATAAGCTGGAATGTGTATGGTCATGTCCTCACACATTTCAAACCAGTCATATTGAAATAAGGCAATCTGGGGCTGTTAGAAAGATGATCCGATCTATCACCTCCAGATAAAGGGAAAAGCCTAGAAGATGTAAAAGGAAATTTAGTTTGATAGTTTTCTGTTTAGTAAGAACTCACTTATCAATAGACAATTGAGTTGGGAAACCCTTATGTCTTTATAGATGTAGCTGTGAAATCCTCACTTCTGTATTATTTTGTCATTATAGTTCCCACTTTGTTATTGTTTATTTGCATGGTCTCTGTCTGGTTCTGTGATTGTTTCTGTCTGCTGTATAATTAATTTTGCTGGGTGTAAACTAATTAAGGTGGTGGGATATAATTGGTTAGCTAATCATGTTACAGTATGTTAGGATTGGTTAGGTAAATTTCAGTAAAGTGATTGGTTAATGTATAGCTGAGAATATTACTATATAAACTAGGGGCAAACAGGAAGCAAGTTGGGATTCAAAAATAAGGAAAAAAGGAAATTGGATTTAAGCTTGCTGGAAGTTCACCCCAATAAACTTCAAATTGTTTGTACCTTGGGACTTTGGGTATTGTTGCTCTCTGTTCATGCGAGAAGGACCAGGGAAGTGGGAGGGTGAAGGAATAAGCCCTCTAACACTAAACTTCCAGTACAATACAATTTATTTCTATACAACAGCCTTCATACATGGTTTCACAAAAAGCATTCTGGAATGAGTCATACATAAGCTACAGGGAAAAGGAAGGTGAAGTTTAAGGAGTGAAAGTGACACATTGTCTCAGATGGAAGAAATGAGAGCATTTCAGATGGATAGTATAGTGCAAATCAAAGAACAACCCTCACTGGAGATGAGGTGAGGAGCAAGATTGAAAATCAAGATGAAGGAGCTTGGTGATGGATAGTGCTGCCACTGGTTGAGGGCTGAGGCAGGCAGATGAGACAATTGGGAGTAGTATGACGAGTACCCAGAAGAGGAAGGAAGTGCTCTTAGGTGTACAGGTAGTTGGATTTGGCCCACCATGGACTTTTCTGTTACCATAATAATGAAAACCCCTCTATTAGGAGATTTGTTTGGCTAAGAGTATGGATTAATGGTTAGCCCAAGCATCTAGAATTGAGGATTTCTGGGTTCTATTGCCAGCTCTGTCAATGGTACATTGAGTCACAGATACTTTGGACTATTATTTACTGTGACCTCTATGTGCCTTACTTTACCATCTTAAATGGGGTTAGATTAATGTATGTTTGTAAAGCTCTCTAAGCTTCTACGGTGTGTCTATGGTAGAGCTGAGTGAATTATTGTGAAATATTTTCATTGACCCAGTTGGGGGTTGAACATTTCATTCAGCCCCAAATGATTTTTTTTTTCATTTTGGTTTAAACCATTCTGGATCATTTTCACTTTTGTTAGCTAAGTTTTGAAACAAAACATTTTGAAATGAGAAATCAAAACATATTGTGTTTCATTTGGAAATGGATGAAATGAATGTTTTCAACTTTTTGAACTTTCCCCCCCATTTTTTTAGGCAACAGTTATATTTGCCCATTTGGATCTGAATTCAGGAATAGTTTTGTAACCCCCCAAAATGCACTTTTTGATGAATTGACTTTTGTAATATAAAAATTCACCCAGCTCTAGTATACAGTACACTTCTTTACCAGTGTTTATACTACTGTGTCAAAGTAGATTTTCATCACACAAGACTATAAACATCAGTCTATCCCGTTGCCTTCACTTTTGCTACCGCACATGCAGCTGCATCTTTGCTAGCACTTACTGAAATAGGGGTACCGATTTTGCTGTAGTATATAAGGCACGACACAAGTGCCATGTATTATTAGGGCATACTATCACCACCTTCTTTTTTTGCAGAATTCTGGGATACAGGGCATCAGGTCCAGAAGCCTTCTCAGTTTTTAGCTTCTATAACTTCTACATTACCAATTCTAGCATGACCCACAGGATCACATAATTTCCCTTCAAGAGAAATGTCTGTTTTCACCAGGTCTCCTTGGTGAATGCTTACAGTAAAAAGTCATTCAGTGTCCTTTATCTAGCCACATTTCCTGTTAAATTCACTTCACCGTCCCTCCAGAGACCTGCAGTCTCGCTCAACCCCTTGTTCCAAATATACTTGTAACATCTTTTATTTTCTGGCTTCACTTTACCGAGTGTATATTTCAATTTTTCGCTTTATTCTTCCAGGAAATGGGCTAAATGCTTGTGTGTTGGACTGGTGGCCCAAGGGGACTGAAGGAGATAAGGAGACATTTTCTCCATGCATGCAGTCAGGCATGATTCCTCCATAGCACACAGGAGTATGCTTAGAGGAACACATGGCTTGTTTGCACCACTTCAAAGTCCACTGAAATCAATGAGGGTCTTTGCACTAACTTCAGTGGGCTCAGGGGCAGTTGATCCATACTTACTTGACATCCCTAACAATCAAGATGATCAGCCTGTGGTTCAATTAACTGCATGTGCCATGTGTAAACTGATTTAGTGGCAAGCAATAATAAATGAAATCCAGTGGTCCATGCCAAGGTTATACCCCTCTTGTGCTGAATGTGAAGTCAGCACTCCATCATTTACCACCTGCTACCAAGTTAAGGCCAGGATTTAGCCTTAAGCCACCTCCCATGGCATTGGCCCTATGGTTTTAAATCTTTCATATGTCTTCTTGTCCTTGCTGATTTTCTGTATTTTCCTGATTTCCATAAATGTTTTCTGCTGTTTGTTGCTCAGTAGTTTACATACCGTCTGATCTTCCTCTAATTTAGCTTTTAGTGTCATCATTCCCTCATCTATGTCCCTCTCACTTATTTGAATTTTCCAGTGTGCTTTTTACTCAGCAGTAGATATTTTTGTTTCAACTATTGTTTTTCTGAATTTTGACATTGTTGTTTCTCCATTTCTAGTATTTGCTTTGGGTCTCGTTTCCTTTCTTTCTTCATGTTAATTTAATGCCTGTTTAAAGGAAGTGCCCCGCCCTGTTAACTTGCCTTAGCCCTCTTTTTGCAAGTGTCACCTCCAGGTCTTCTTCTTCATAGGGCTAATGTAAATGTAGAGCAACAACTATTATTTTACATTCAGATAGTTAAGCCAGATAATTGCATCTGGAGTAGCAGAGTATATTGCTGTGATGCCTCATTTGTATTTGCATTGAGTTATATGTTCCATGGTCTGTTCCGGATAACACAGAAGCACACTGGAGAGTCTTTAATTTTCCATTTGTGCAACAAGTATCTGCATCTGCTATGGTTTGTGAGGATGCGATTTAGGGTTGTCTATGAGCTTCATGGGAGAGTGAAGCCAGGGATGTGGAATGGAAAATGGCAGCTTTCATGTGACCCACTCTGTTAAGTGAGAAATCAAGACTAATGCCATCAACCCGGTGACCAAACATTGATCAACGATCTCCCAGTCTTCAGAGCAACAACTCAAGCCACCATAGCAGCCTTCTTCAAGCCAAGTAACACTCTAGATAGGTTCTGGAACAAGGATCCTCAAGGTGAGAGGCAGTGAGAGAATAGGTCAGTTACCATGCCCATTTAATTCTTGACTTCTCTGATGAGACTGCAATAAGAGATCTTTTTTGGTGTGGACAGTTGTCCACTAGTAGTTAGAATGAGACTACTACAGACACCACAGAAAAGCAGGGGTTAAAGTACACCTTTGTTTGTGGGACAGCTGCTCCTCAAGAGCTCTCCCTCCTCATTGGCTGATGAAGTAAGGACACACATGGCAGGGGAATCATGGAAGATGCAAAATACCTGTGGTGCCTAGCTGTGGAGTTTGCTTTTGGCTGGAAGGCGCTTAAAAAATGTCAAGATTATGTCCATTCCCTTGAACAAGATAACCATTTTCAAAGAGTTTCCTGTACTGTATATATTTCAGGTACAAATATAAGGCAAATTCCACAATTCCTGTCTGTTCCATGACATCTGATACACTCTGAATTCTCAGTAGGATAACTAAACCAACTGTAGCCCCTTTGTATTGTCCATCAGAGCAGTGCAAAGGAGCTGTAATGGAGCTAGTCACTGGTTATTGTCCTCTTTGCTGTGTTATATCTTTAGTTCCTTTGTGCTTTACAAGTGCAGGCCAATGTTGCGGGTAGTGCACAAGGCTTCCTGGTGCACTGGGCAAATAAAGTGTGCTCTCCTCTCTGTGGGCTGGTCATGACTAGAGTTGGGCTTTTTTCTTTTTCTTTTGTGAATAGTAAATTTGTCAGCAAAATGCATTTTCCAGGGCCCTGGAACTATTCATGAATTCAGGTCAAATTCAGTGAATAGTTTCAGCCAAAAAAAAAAAAAAAAAAAAAAAGAGAGGAATTGTGTTTTTAAACAAAACAAAACAAAACCTGAAACTGTTCATTTTGGCTACTTCAAAATTAAACATTTTGACTTTCCATTTTGAAAGGGCATTTTGTTTATAAATTTAATTGATTAAAGAAGTGACCCCTCCCTCCCTCTCCCCTCACCCCCAAATGACCTTAAATGAAACAAAAAACAAAAAACAATATTTTTTCAGGTCAGATTAAATTTCTAGTTTAATCCCAAACTTTGTACTTTTTGTGTGGTGGGGTTTGTTGTTGTTTATACATTTAGGTGAGAAAAACCAAACCATCATCAAAACAATCAGTCTTAGTTTGAGCAGAAGCACATTTTTTCATTTGGCCTTCAGATTGAAGGATCAACATTTCATTCAGTTCAAGCCATGACTCTGCTACCTCCCCAACGCCTTTTAGAGTGGCTAGCACCACTGCTTTCAGATAGAGGAGTACAAGGATTGTAACTGTGCCTGTCCCTTGCATGGAGGAGGGATAGCTCAGTGGTTTGAGCATTGGCCTGCTAAACCCAGGCTTGTGAGCTCAATTGTTGAGGGGGCTATTTAGGGATCTAGGGCAAAAATCTGTCTGGGGATTGGTCCTGCTTTGAGCAGGAGGTTGGACTAGATGACCTCATAAGGTCCCTTCTAACCCTGATATTCTATGATTCATCCGGTTGCTTTGTCTGTGAAGCACCAAAAATACCTCTGGTGATGTGTAAATAATGTTTCAAAGCACCAGTGGGGAAGCTAGGCAACAAAAAACAGAATTGTGTTAAAATAGGTGCAGTGTTTGGATGACTACACACAAATTGCATAATTATTGAAACCAAGACTATTTACCAATATTAGAGATGAGACAAATAATATAGGACAGTCTGAAATGCTCTAAAACTGGGTGTTTTGAGAGATCTCACAGTAAGGGCACCACATAGCAAAGTAGCAATTCATGAATTTTGCTTCAAACCATGAGCCTGATTCTCTACAACCTTGCACTATATTTACACTTGGGAAAAGTGGCTGTTGAATGGAACCATTCAGAGCTGCCCAGGGAAACTGGGCTAGGCACTGAGGCTTGGGATGGGTGGAAAGCTAGGCCAAGAAGCCAGCTCCCATTCTGATTTGGAGTGTTTACACCCACTATGAGCAGGTGTGAATAATTACACAGGGATGGAGCAGTGGAGAATCAGGCACTGTGGAGCTTCAATTGGGAGACAGGATTGTTATTCTTGAAGAAGGGATTAGGCCTCAAAGGGCCATTACCTCAGAAGGAAAGTCAGAAGAATTCTGCAGGGCCCAGCCAAAGCAATCCCGAATACTGTAATTTCTGACAGTTACACCAGTTGCATCTGTGAAATTGATGTTGCCCTACTTTCAGTGTATTAAGTACAATGCAGAAGCAAAGAAGACACTGATAAGCAAATTGGCACAGGTGTTTTCTAGTGTGTCTTGCTGGCAGCATTAAAAACTCATCCAAGACTTTATCTGCATCTTTGTTATATATTTAGAGGGAATCATTAAACCAGGAATTCATTTCTCCTGCATTACACGGTGCCGTATTGCTGCTACTACAACAATTAGGGCACCAACACACCTCCATTGCTTCAATAGGATTACTCCTGATTCACATCAGTGTCAGTGAATATAATAAGTGTTAGTCTTCACTACTCATGGAGAAGAAGGGTTGTAGAAACAGGGATCATAATGGTTCTTGATATATTACTTGTGATGTAATAAGTTCTGCCAGGCTGACTTCTTAAACTTGTGGTTAGAAGTGATGTCCTGCACAGGCATATGCCACCAAAAGAGACAGAAACAGGTGGTAGTTCTGAAGAAGGATAATTATTTTCAGTCAATTTTTTACTGATCTATGCTAGTGCATTCTTTACTGGTATGAGCTTAGGCCTGTTTACTTTTAGTTATAGAGACGTAAGGCAGCCGAATACTTTGTCTTCACCTTATGAACTACAAAATGGGAATATGTCAGGGGCCGTGTCATAGTTGGATATGGGTGAACCAGAAGAGGGAGTGGGTGGATCATGGATGGGAGGAGGCAAGGCTGAGACAGTTCTGAATCCAGGCTATTTCCCAGCGGCACAAGTCCAACAAGGGCTATAGAGGTGCTAGATGCAAGTCAGGGTTGCTCTCAGGGCTGTCCTAGTCTTTGCCAGGAAATCAAACCAGCTGAGAGAAGCCCTGAATAGGGAAGGCTCAAGCCATCTTTCCCCTGTCCCTGAACTGGAGCAAGAATGAATTGCCTTGTGTGACTAATGATTGTTTGTATTGCAGGTGACACTAATTCCAATTCTGCAAATCCTCAGTCTTGTGAATGGTCCTATATAAATATTGCTGATTAGGGGACATACTAAAATGAATGTCCTCTCTCCATTAATATCTCTGGGCATTCTCTTCCCACAATCTCTATATTAAAACGTATGGAATTCTTTTTTATTGTCATTCTTCTTAATGAAAGCAGCAAGTCTATTACTCTTGTATCTACCCATGTACAAAAATGCACATATAATTTACATTATTACATATAACACACACAAACCCTTGTTACATTAGAATGAACGTAGCTCAAGTCACAACTATATTTCCTATCAACACAACCCTCTGCCTACAAGTGTGTTTCAATGATATGATATTGAACATGTGAGCTGAGATTGATCTGGATGTCAATGATGAACTTGAGCAATTTGTAAAGCAGAGTGATTTTACTGCTGCTTTAAGTGCAATCCTTGACACAGTCCTAAATATGTAGTTGCTATTGATACCTCCCTAATGTGTATGTTTGTGTGTTGTCGTTGTATACCTTCTAGTTTACAAGCAGCAAAATCTGAATTATATAAAAAAGGCTTTGATGTAATTTAAACTGGTATTAAATAGTAACTGGGAACTCATTCTGTTTATGAGGCAAGAACAAATATCCGTATTGCATTGATCTTGTAAAGTGGAGAGAGTCATTTTAAAATCTCTTGTTCTAGCCAATATTTATAATTGTTTAATATGTATATTCTGCATTACTTTAGATTGTTGTGTTTCCTCTTCTTGCAAGGAAGAACAATAGTGATGAGGCAGAATGCAAAATTTTACCACTATCCCTGAGAACTGTTATGCTTTTTATGATGCCTCTTTAAACAGTAAGAAACATGTGAAAAGCTTACAGAAAAAAAGTGAAATAAAAGCTCCTTGACAACACTATTTCAACAGCACTTGTGCCAGCTGCCTATTAGCTATATAGATATAATTTTCTCTTTTGCTCACTAAAGCATTGATAAACGTCAGGATATATTCTGTTAGCATTTTATGTTACTGAAATGGAGCCTAATTAGCTATCTTGAGAAGCTGAGATATTTTAGTATTGAGGACCTGAAAATGCTATTTACCAAAGACTGCAGAATGGGAATTGGAACAAAATTCATGGACTCTGTTTGATCAATAGCCCCCGTCTCTTCTTTTCACAGGATACAGTAAATATCATGAGTTGCAGATATACCTTTTTTTCCCTCCTCCAACTATGGTTGTGCCTTTAAGAAAGGACTGCTGTTATTCTGTATCTTGCAGAATAGATGCCTTCCACTTTTAGAAGCACTCAAGGTAAATGCTTTCCCGTACTGTTAATCCTGGATAGACAACAATTACAATTGTGTGCTCTTATGTTATTCTTTCCAAAGCCCATCATGAGGAAATTGCTAACACTCTGCTGTTCCTCTCCCCAAAATCATTCAGTGCCCACAAATATCTGGTTAGCAAAAAAGATGAAATAGCTTTTGCATCTGAGTAGTTAAAATTATGCATGAATTTTCACAACTTTACATTTTAGACCTGATTTACAAACTGTAGCATTTAATTTCTCACACTGAGCTGTTTTTCGCTTTAAAGGCAGTTAGTTACATAACATCACCCTCCAAATTAGAAGCATTCTTCCTAAAAATACTGTTCAAAATCCTTCAATTCTCAAAAACTACCTTAGTATTTGAAAGTAAACTAAATTGAGCCTGATTCATAAAACTATAATGATCCCTCAGAAGCCTATGTTCAAAATAATTGCAGCAAAATAGTTGCACCCAAAGATTCTATTTCACTTTAGAAGTCACAGCATTTGCTACACGGAGCAGCTCTGCCCTGTTTACTGATCAATAAAATGCTAAAAGTAACTGAAAGAAATCCACAGACAGATGGTTAGAGCTTATCAAGGTGTCTTCATTTAAAAGAACAGTATTCCTTCTGAGTTAGAAAACAACCACAAAATCCAGACAAATCAAAACACATAATGAGTCTCATTTCTGGGCACTAAGAGAATTTTATTTTCCAAAGGAACTTGTGCTCAAGTTTCCTTTTATTGCCCACTCAAATGTGTACCCTGAAAACCCCTCTATAGATGTAAGATCTGAGCCAGCAAAGCACTTAAGCACTTGCCTGACTTTAAGCATGCTTATAATCCCATTACTTGTGTGTGCAAATGTTAGTGTTTGAAAAGTGTGTGTGCAGGTATTTGTACATTCACAAGAGGCAGCCACTAAAATGGATTTACATCAACTAAGAATCTTGCCCTTTGTTTGAAAGCTTCCAGCAGAATGAAGCTTCTGATTTGGGTTGATGGAAGCTTCTGTATTACAAAATGTAAACTAAAACAACAGGAACTTAGTCTGTTCCACAGTTATTCTCATATCCTTGCAAGTGCATGATAAACTTCAAAATGTAGGAAGATTTGGAAGAGAAAACAACCTCAAAATGTAGCTGCTTACCTGAACCATAACAAAAATATCTTATCTTTCCAAGTATATCAAACTGGGCGGGGCACTGTTAAAACAGGCTTTTCTGAGAGCTTTTTAATACTTCCTGATACACATCCTTTAATATAATATGTATTTACTCTACTCTGTGTAATTCCCACCAGCAGGAATTTTCCCCAGTATCCCTGCCAAAAGTTTCCTGATTGCGGCTAGTTCATATTTCTGTGTAGATCTTTTATGAAGCAAAGACTGAAAGCTCCATCTATGGATGTTGTTAACGTTTAAATTGTTTGAGTATTATTTGGAGTAACACTGCAGACTGTATTGAAGGATTCATAATTTATAGTTTGGCTTGTTCTGTTTATCATTCCAAAGGTTCCTACTTTGTTTTCATTCCACAGATAAATTTTATGGACATCAGTGAATCCTATTTTTGTAACATGTATAATACATAGTGTTCTCGGTGGACAGATTTGGATGTGAGCTTTTTCTCTGCAGTTCTCTTTATGTTCCATTTAGATTTATTTTCTAATGTTGAAGATTATAGAAGTGATCCCGGGGCTCCTCCATCTGTTTTGTCACAGAATTCCTCAGTGAATGTATAAGAAGTCATAGGGAGGAACACAATTGTTAGGTGTTGGAAAGGATAAGAAAATACCAGCAATCAATTATTTAAATGAGCACAACTGAGCTTAGAATGCCTAAAGGAAACTGTGTGACAGATTTAAATGGAACCTGGGGAGATGTTTCTAGCAATAATAGCATTCAAAGGATGACATCCTGGGAACTAGGGGTTAGAACTTGTTCCAGAGACAAGAGCCTCGGAGCTCAGAGAAAGGAAGCTATGACTGCTGTTTAAAAGAGAAATATAAAGGACACAATGGGCCAAATTTAGTTCAGAGAGCATGAAGGGGGTGCATCTCTCTTGGAAATGTCTGGTTTCATTCTTCTTCAGTTAGGTCAATGTAAACTAGGAAAGACTTCACTTAAGTCACTGCAGTGTCACTTGTAAAGCTGGTTGTGAGATCAGAACTAGAGGCTAGATCTTTAGCTAATGTAAATTAGTACAGCCACATGGAAGTGAATGGAACTACATCTGTTTGCAATGCAACAGCTGAAGCTTTGCCCTCAAATCTTTTGGTAAAATGCAACAGTGACTTCAACCGTGGTGCAAGTTGCCTATTGGGAGCCCGATACTGATATAATTTATACCAATGTAACTTGAATGGGCCAGATTTACTGCACAGCTTTGGTTCAATAGCTGCTTGCATCACTGCAGCAGACCAAAGCAGTTAGGCTGTACCAGTGAATTCATCCCTATGTGTCGAGAGTAGTGCAGTGATTTGTCATTCAATGTGTGCTCAAAACCAAAACATAGGGTATCAGAAAAACAACTAGCAGGAGCAATTACCATAAAGGACGCATTCTACTCTGTGCTCCTCTGGAGGACCTCCACTTGTTTTTATGTCCACAGTATTTTCCCACTCGACCATTGGAGGATGAACTGAGAAGAATTAGAATTTGGCCTTCAGTGCATAGTGAAAGACCCATCTCTTTTCTTATGCTTCTTCCTAATGAGGGTAGGAGAGGCATTTTTCTCCCTGTAATCTATATTTTGGAGGTAGGAGCAATAAGAGTCTTTGGATGCAGTACTTGGTATTTTCAGTACAATAGCAGCAAATCCTCATTATGGACACAATTCTGCAGACTTGTAGAGCACCACACTCCTGTTGATTTCAGTGAGATGTCTCCATGTGGCGAGATTAAAGAATTAGGCCCATAAAGTTGATGTTGGTCCTGCTTTGAGCAGAGTATTGGACTAGATGATGTCCTGAGGTCTCTTCCAACCCTAATATTCTATGATTCTATGAAAGAGGAATCTGAACTGTTATCAGCAAGATACCAAGAATTATTGGGAATTATTGACTACTGTAGAGAAACTATAGAGTCTGCTCTCACCCTTTGTATGAAGGGAGATGGGGGTGTCAGAATTTATCCCTTAGTGGTTGGAATGTATTTGAGACTTTTTTTTTTTATTTCAGAAGGTTGAGAAAGCTACTAGCAGAGAAGCTGTTCTAGATTTGATTTTGACAAGTAGGGAGGAAATGGTTGAGATTTTGAAAGTGGAAGGTAGCTTGGGTGAAAGTGATTATGAAATGGTAGAGTTCATGATTCTAAGGCAGAGGTGGGCAAACTACGGCCCGCGGGCCACATCCAGCCTGCGGAACTGTCCAGTCCGGCCCTTGAGCTCCCGGCTCAAGGGAGGCCAGAAAGCAGGCCCCTGTCTGCTGTCCCCACTCCCCCACAGCTACGCTGCCATGCAGGCAGCACTCTGGGCAGCAAAGCAGCTCACTCCTGCCAAGCAGAGTCTAGCATGTCTAGCTCTGGCTGGGCAGTGCAGCTGCCAGACATACTGCTCTGAGCGGCATGGTAAGGGGGCTGGAGGGTTGGATAAGGGGCGGGGGTTCCTGGAGGGCAGTCAGGGGACAGGTTACAGTTCAATGGGGCAGAGATTCAGGGGGAGGGAGTGGGCAGGGGGGTTGAATAAGCTTGGGAGCCCCAGCGGGGCTGTCAGGGGGTGGGAGTGTGGATAGGGGTTAGGAGCGGGGGATGGGGGGGCTGGATAGGCATGGGGTCCCGGGGGGCCTGTCAGGGGGCAGGGGTGTGGATAGGGCTCAGGGAAGTCAGGGGACTGGGAACAGGGGGGTTGGATAGGGGTGGGGTCCCGGGGCTCAGTTAGGGGACAAGGAGAAGGCGGGGTTGGATGGGTCAGTGGTTCTGAGGGGGCAGTCAGGGGGCAGGATGTGGGAGGAGGTGGATAGGGGGTGGGGGCTAGGCTGTTTGGGGAGGCACAGCCTTCCCTACCTGGCCCTCCATACAGTTTTGCAACCCCAATGTGGCCCTCGGGCCAAAAAGTTTGCCCACCCCTGTTCTAAAGAATAGTAGGAGGAAGAACAACAAAATAAAGACAATGGATTTCAAGAAGGCAGACTTTAGCAAACTCAGGAAGGCAGTAGGTAAGATCCCATGGGAAGCAAGTCTAGGGGGGAAAACAATTGAAGACAGTTGGCAGTTTTTCAAAGAGACATTATTAAGGGCACAAGAGCAAACTATCCCACTGCGTAGGAAAGATAGGAAGTATGGCAAGAGACCACTCTGGCTAAACCAGTAGATCTTCAATTATCTGAAACTCAAAAAAGAATCCTACCAAAAGTGGAAATTAGGTCAAATTAAAAAGAATGAATATAAACAAATAGCACAAATATGTAGGGACAAAAATAGAAAGGCCAAGGGACAAAATGAGATCAAACTAGCTAGAGACATAAAGGTTAAAAAGAAAACATTTTAAAATATATTAGAAGCAAGAGAAACACCAAGGACAGGGTAGGCCTGTTACTCCATAAGGGGGAGGAAACAATAATATAAAATGTGGAAATGGCAGAGGCACTTAATGATGACTTTGTTTCGTTTTTCACCAAGAAGATTGGTAGTGATTGAATGTCTAACATACTGAATGCCAGTGAAAACGAGGCAGGATCAGAGGCTAAAATAGGAAAAGAACAAGTTAAAATTTACTTAGACAAGTTCGATGTCTTCAAGTCACCAGGGCCTGATGAAATGCATCCTTGAATACTCAAGGAGCTGACCGAGGAGATATCTGAGCCACGAGCAATTATCTTTGAAAAGTCATGGAAGATGAGAGAGATTCCAGAAAATTGGAAAAGGGCAAATATAGTGCCCATCTATAAAAAGGGAAATAAGGACAACCTGGGGGAATTATAGACCAGTCAGATTAACTTCTATACCTGGAAAGATAATCAATTTGCAAACATCTAGACGATAATAAGTTGATAAGTAACAGTCAGCATGGATTTGTCAAGAAGAAATGATGTCAAACCAACTTGATAGCTTTCTTTGATAGGGTAACAAGCCTTGTGGATTGGGGGAAGCGGTAGACATGGTATATCTTGACTTTAGTAAAACTTTTGATACTGGCTCAAATGACCTCATAAACTATGGAAATGCAACCTATATGGAGCAACTATAAGGTGGGTGATTAACTGGTTGGAAAACTGTTTCCAGAGAGTAGTTATCAGTGGTTCACAGTCATGCTGGAAGGGCATAATGAGTGGGGTTCCACAGGGATTAGTTCTGGGTCCAGTTCTGTTCAATATCTTCATCAATGATTTAGATAATGGCATAGAGAGTACACTTACAAAGTTTGTGGACAATTCCAAGCTGGGAGGGGTTGCAAGTGCTTTGAAGAATAAGATTATAATTCAAAATGATCTGGACAAACTGGAGAAATGGTCTGAAGTAAATAGAATGAAATTCAATAAAGACAAATGCAAACATTCCTTCCACTTAGGAAGGAACAATCAGTTGCACACATGCAAAATTACTGCCTAGGAAGGAGTACTGCGGAAAGGGATTTGGGGGTCATAGTTAATCATAGAATCATAGACGATTAGGATTGGAAAAGACCTCAGGAGGTCATCTAGCCCAACCCTCTGCTCAAAGCTGGACCAACCCAAACTAAATCAGCCCAGCCAGGAGTTTGTCAAGCTGGGCCTTAAAAACCTCTAAAGATGGAGATTCCACCACCTCCCTAGGTAACCCATTCCAGTGTTTCACCACCCTCCTAGTGAAATAGTGTTTCCTAATATCCAATTTAGACCTCCCCTACTGCAACATGAGACTATTGCTCCTTGTTCCGTCATCTGCCACCACTGAGAACAGCTGAGCTCTAGCCTCTTTGGAACCCCCCTTCAGGTAGTTGAAGGCTATCAAATCCCCCTTCACTCTTCTCTTCTGCAGTCTAAATAAGCCTAGTTCCCTCAGCCTCTACTCATAAGTCATGTATCCCAGCCCGCTAATCATTTTTGTTGCTCTCTGCTGTACTCTCTCCAATTTGTCCACATCCTTTCTGTAGTGAGGGACCCAAAACTGGACACAATACTCCAGCTGTGGCTTCACCAGTGCCGAATAGAGGGGAATAATCTCTTCCCTCGATCTGCTAGCAATGCTCCTACTAATGCAGTCCAATATGCCATTAGCCTTCTTGGCAAGAAGGGCACACTGACTCATATCCAGCTTCTTGTACACTGTAATCCCCAGGTCCTTTTCTGAAGAACTGCCATTGAGCCGGTCAGTCCCCAGTCTATAGCGGTGCATGGGATTTTTCTGTCCTAAGTGCAGGACTCTGCACTGGTCCTTCTTGAACATGGTCAGATTTCTTTTGGCCGAGTCCTCCAATTTGTCTAGTTCACTCTGGACCCTATCCCTATGCTCCAGCATATGAACCTCTCCCCCAAGCTTAGTGTCATCCGCAAACTTGTTGAGGGTGCAATCCATCCCATCATCCAGATAATTAATAAAGATGTTGAACAAAACCAGCCCCAGGACTGACCCCTGGGGTACTCCACTTGATACCTGCTGCCAACTAGACATTGAGCCGTTAATCACTACCTGTTGACCCTGACGATCTAGCCTGCTTTCTCTCTGCCTTATAGTACATTCATCCAATCTATACTTCTTCAACTTGCTGGCAAGAATACTGGACCACAAGATAAATATGAGTCAACAGTGTAACATCTGGAATGTATTAGCAGGAGTGTTGTAAGCAAGACATAAGAAGTAATTCTTCTGCTCTACTCTGCACTGATTAGGCCTCAGTTGAAGTATTGTGTCCAGTTCTGGGTGCCACATTTCAGGAAAGATGTGGACAAATTAGAGAATGTCCAGAGAAGAGCAACAAAAATGATTAAAGGTCTAGAAAACATGCCCTATGAGGGAAGATGGAAAAAAATTGGGTTTGTTTAGTCTGGAAAAGAGAAGACTGAGAGGGGACATGATAGCAGTTTTCAAGTACATAATAGGTTGTTACAAGGAGAGGGAGAAAAATTGTTGTTCTTCCTCTGAGGATAGGAGAAGAAGCAATGGACTTAAATTGCAGCAAGGGAGGTTTAGGTTGGACATTACGAAAAACTTCCTAACTGTCTGGGTGGTTAAGCACTGGAATAAATTGCCTAGGGACTTTGTGGAATCTCCATCGTTGGAGATTTTTAAGAGCAGGTTAGACAAACACCTGTCAGGGATTGTCTAGATAATACTTAGTCCTGCCATGAATGCAGGGGACTGGACTAGATGACCTCTCAAGGTCCTTTCCAGTCCTATGATTATATGATTCCGCTGCATTAATGGAAAACTCTAGTTGCCCTCTAACGGTACGTCCAGACTACCCGCCAATTTGGGATCAGGGTCTAATTGTACTAGGCGCTGTACTAACTAATAACACAAAGACAATTCCATGACTCAGGAAGCTCACATATGTGGACAATATAAACAAGGTGCGGGAAAAAGCTGAAGAAAAGGGAATGGTAGAGACAGATGTGTTTCCATAAGCAGGGCTGGTGCAAGGATGTTTCGCGCCCTAGGCAAAATTTCCACCTTCCACCCTGCCCCCCCCCCGCACCCCTGCCCTGAGGTGCCCCCCCTGCAGAAGCTCCCCACCCCACACCCTAAGGCACCCCCCGACACCCCAGCTCACCCCTAACCTGATTGGTGCCGCAAGCCTGGAGGCAGGAGAAGTTAAGCAGCTCACCCCTGCCCCGCCTCCTTCCCGAGCAGGCCGTCGCTGCTTCAGATTAGGCGCCGCAAGCCTGGGAGGCGGGCAAAGTGAAGCAGCCACGGCGTGCTCGGGGAGGAGGTGGGGCAGCGGTGAGCTGGAACGGGGAGTTCTCCTGTGTGCTGCGCCCCCCCCCCTTACTTGCTGCAGGCGGCCCTCCCCGCGGTCCCCTGACCCAGCTCCCTCCGCCTAAATGCCTGCGGCGACCGGGGCGGCCGAAGATCTGGCCGCCACGGTCACTGCTGAAGAAAATGGCACCCCCCCAAATCCTAGCGCCCTAGGCGACTCCCTAGGTCACCTAAATGGTTGCACCGGCCCTGTCCATAAGGTAGTACGTCTGACAAAAAAGCATTTCACTGAGGAAAAAACAAAACAAAACAAAACTTTCTAAAAGCATGGAGATACAGGCTTTCACTTGCACTGGTGCCAATCGAGGGAAGCTCCAATGAAAATAAAAGAGTCACACGCTGTATACAGGAGCAGAATCAGCCTAGAAAGAGTGCAATGCCTAGAAAACTAACCATGTTAGGAAATCAGACTTGGGGTAACATTCTAAAAAAAGTCAAAGTGACTTAGGCTCCTAAGTCCCATTTTCAAAAGAAACTTGGGCTCCTGAGTACCCAACGCCCAGATCCACAAAGACACTTTGGTTCCCAAATCCCAGATATAATTACTACTTTGGTCCACAAAACCCCTGCTCAGGTTCTGCCTAACCTTGTAAAGTTCCCTAGGTAGCTAAGATTCTGCCTCTGGGTATGTGCACTGCCACAACAGGCAGGTGCCCAGATACCTATCTGTACCTAAGCCATGGTGCAATCTTCTCACTAGGTGACCATAGGTGGGGGAACCCTGTTTCACCTGTGGGGCCCAATCCAGTCGGTGTTTGCTGAGCACATCTACCAGATCAGAGCCCATTCAAAATTCAGCAGCAGTAGAGGCTGGTGCTTCTCTTGTAACTTTTATCCCAATGATTAGAGCACTCACTTGGAATGTGGGAGACGCAGGTTCAGTTCCCCTCTCTGCTTTAAGAGCAGAGATAGAGTGAGACCCACATCAGAATATCCCATAGCCCAGTTGTCATAAACAGATAGTTAAGGGTTAATGCCTCTTTTACCTGTAAAGGGTTAAGAAGTTCACCTAGCCTAGCTGACACCTGACCAGAGGAACCAATGGGGGAACAATATGTTTCAAAAGGAAGGAGGGAAGTTTCCTTTGTTTAGAGTCAGTTTCAGTTCAGCCGGAGTGAAAAAGATCAAGGAACCAGCCTCTTATCAGAGTAGTAAGTTTTAGAAAAGAATAATAGGTTTATGTTTATTTTCTTTTTGAAACTTGTCTTGGCATTAGGGGAATAATCAAAATTGGGTATTTTTGTGTTTATTAAGGGTTTTGCCCAGGGGAACATCCTGTGTTTTAAATCTGTTGTCTGTGAGATCAGCTTGTATGCTATCTCCCAGAGGTTTTTTTCTTTTATCTTTCTTTTCTTTAATTAAAAGCCTTCTTTTTAAGAACCTGATTGATTTTTCCCCTGTTTTTTAGATCCAAGGGGATTGGATCTGGACTTACCAGGGATTGGTGGGGGGGGAGAAGGGATGGGTAATGAGTAATTCTTCCTTGTTTTAAGATACAAGGGGTTTGGATCAGTTTTCACCAGGGAATTGGTGGAGGAGTCTCTCAAGGCTACCCAGGAAGGGGAAAGTTTTTGTGGGGAAGACAGAGTTTTCCAGATGACTGAAACATTTGGATGGTGGCAGCCTATTGATCTAAGCTGGTAATTAAGCTTAGGAGGTTCACATGCAGGTCCCCACATCTATACACTAAGGTTCAGAGTGGGGGTGAAACCTATGACACCAGTAATTAGGGCACTCTTCTCAGAGATGGGAGACCTCTGTTACAATCCTTTCAGCCCAGCAGACAGAAAGGGAATTGAACTTGTATCTCCCACATACTGTTTGAGTGCTCTAATCACTGGGCTGAAAGTTACAAGGGAGGCAGTGGCACCACCACCTCCTCCTGTGGCAGTTCTAGCAAGAAATAGCACAAACTTAGGTGCCAAAGCCCCACAGAGGGCTGTGTTGACATCTGCTGTCAGCTAGCTTAGGTGGTGAGCTGCCTAGGGTGCTGGCTTCCGTGGATCCCATTCTTAGGTTCTTATCTCTCCCAATAATTGTATAGGAAGCTTGGGTGCTGAACTTGAGCTTTGTGGATTCCAGTGATTTTTCTAGGTGTCTAAAACATAGATGTTGCAATGATGAGCATCACAATGCCTATGTCCTTCTGGGGATCTGGGTCCAAGTCACTTTCTACAATGGGAGTTTGGCTCCTAAGACATGCAGGCATTTTTTAAAATGTTACCCTTGAAATATTGCTGGACATGTCACATTGGCTCACTCTCTACTGCCCTTTTCACATAATTTTGGGTGAAAGTATTAATTCAAAATGCAACATAATTAAATTAATATTGAATATGTCTTTGCTAATATTCAGGTCAGTTATTATAGGGAAGCAAAGCTGAAAGTAGAAATGTTATAGATGTACAACTATTCTCAGCTACATATCAGTCACTGGATACATGTCATCATTATGGCCGATGTATTTGAGAGGACATATGCTTACAAACAAATGGCAGGCCAAATACTGCCAATAGGTACAGTGATATAAGTGGGCAATAATGCCACTGATTTCAGTGAAATTTCTCTGCATTTACACCTGGGTATTAAGGATATCTTTTCTTAACATCTGGAATCCAGTGAATAATTACCTTAATTAAAATGTATAAACAGTTTGCCTATTTGGTATCTGTCTATTTAGCAATTTAAAATATGTACATTTAATTAACAGATGCATGTACCTAATCATGTTTTTCTCTCCCATTATAATATAATGTTTCTTTGTGTATGTTTTAAAACACAATAAAAACTCAGAAAAGTTGCAGGTTTTATCAAATCAACCTCTCCAACAAAATGGGGACAAAAATAAGAGCAGAGTAAAGTTATAAAGAATAGGTGTGCCTTTTATGGGGTTCTGGTAATTGAGTGATGTTGTCAGCAGAAGGATGGAGCCATCTCTCTTTTCTCAGATATATCCATTGGAAGTCATGTTGGAAGAAGGTAAGATTTCCCTCTTTCGTTGTGGGAAGAGCCAGCAGATGCAGTGTTAGATGAAGAGATCCAATGCAGGGTACTCAGTTAAGCCCAGGAAATATCACCCGTCCTCAGGTTCAGTAGATCTGACACCCCCTAGATCCATAAATTTAAGTAGAAAATAAAGAAAAGTACAGACACATCGCCAAAGCAACAAAAGCAAAAATGAGCCACATCTTGTAGACCACTCTGAGTTTTTAACTTCCCTAGTCCATAGAAAGTTACTAGACTTTTCATAGCAGTGCATTCTGAGTTTTACAGAAGCCTTTTTAACACAAACAATATTGATTCAAATCCTACATAACCTTGGGCAACACAAAACAGACTGAACCATGCCACTGAAAGTTTAACAAACTTCCCAGACTGCATTAGCCTTTTTTTGCATGACTTTGGTTCTTTGAGATTAGACTGACTCACGATTCTGTGGTGATAATCCATGGTCCAAAGGCTTTAAACCTGTTTCAGTCTGCCTCCCGAAAGCAGGTTGGTCCCATTGTGACAAGAGCTGCTGACTTAATCTTAACCACGTCTTTTTTAATCTGACCACCCAGAAGACTAAACCTGTCCTAACCTGCTGAGTTCTTTTAAGATATCACACCTCTTCCTGACTGGACTGCTCTTTTTCTAGCTTTTAAAATATCTATCTATCTATCTATCTATCTATCTATGAAGTGTTTTGCATCGGATTACAGTATATAATATGTATTAAGTGGCAAATCTAGCCCTTCCTGTGGCAGAAGAAATGAACAGGCAATGGGAGAGGTGACCAAGAATCTGCTGCACACATCCTCCTGTCCACCCAAGGAAGTTGCGTGAAGGCCCATAGAGACTAGGCTGACAGTTTAGTGAAGTAGCCACTGTGAAGTACCTTCTCAGCTGCTCCAAAGCAGAGGCATCATTTGCTATGGGGCAGGAGGGGGAACTTCTCCACCCCTGGTCTTGGTTTGCCCTGCCTTTCAGACTTTTCATAGCTCCTCACCAGTTAGCACTCTGGTCACCCTGGGACTGTGGGGGCAGCTATGGGCCAGGCCTCCTAATTGCAACATTGTCAGTGCCACCCCTCTCTCCCTGCCAGCTGGATAAGAAGCAGCAGTGGCAGCCTGGGCCGGAGTTGAGTGCAGCATGAGTTAAGCCCCAACCTCTGCGTCAGGCCCGCCATCAGTGAGACACTTACCCCCAGCCCACCGCTTCCCCTACTTCCCAGGATAGGACTAGCTTGCCACCTCCCCAGTCCACTCTGGGAAGGAACGGGTTTGCTATTCCCACCCACCACCCCGAGCAGCTGCGGCATCAGCAGAGGGTGAAAGTAAAAATGCTGACACAACTTTGCCTCTGTCCCTGCTCAGAATTTTTCTAAAATGATGCCCCTGCTCCACAGCCTGGGTACCATGGTAGGTTTCCTCCCATCTGCTTAGTGCTAGGCCCAGCTATGCAGGTCAAGCACTGGGAGCTGGATTTATCTCTAATAGTGAAATCAAAACAGTTTCCCACAACAAAAAGCTTACCTAAATTCTGCAGACCGAGGTCTTATTGATGACTTCCTTGGAGTCCAAGAACTGCATCCAAATTGCACAAACAATTACAAAATTGTTAATCAAGCATTAAATCACACAACAATATTTGTTTGCATTGTACTTTTCTTAGTGCCTGGTGAATTCCATCAGCAATAAAAGATTGCAATTGATCACGTCTGTCCTCTCTCTTCTGTTATGGGGGAGCTGCTGTCTATCATACTGCTCCGAGTTCTAGTCTTTTTAACTGATGATAATGTCTACTTACATGAAACAAAGCCATCAGTCACTAGGATGTAGTGCACTGCTACCTGGAAAACATCGCCATCTGAGTATTAATCTTAAAATACACACTGAGAGCACTAATATTACCAATTATGTTTGGCCATGAGGCCTTCATATGGACCAATCTGTGAAGTAAAGCATCCAGTTAGTTGCACCCATAAGTGCTAATTATGTTTATTACTTTTCTTTTACAGATGTCTCACGAGAAAGACTTCCAGGTCAAAATATGCTTCAGAATTATTTTCCATTTACAATTATCTTTAACCCTTTCCCCCATCTGCAGTTCTGATACTTTGCTGAAAAACATTTGTCATGCTTGCTTTGTCATTTGATTAGGGATACCCAACACAAACTGTATAGATCTTAGATACCCCTTATGGCACCTGTTACTGTAGAATCTGAGTGTCTCACAGTCTTTAATAGATCAGCACAATACCATGTGAGAAGGGCACTACTCTTGTCCCTGTTTTACAGATGGGGAGCTGAGGCACAGACAGACAAAGTCTGGGGTAGAGCAAGAAATTGAACCCAGGTCTCCAAGTCCTTGACTAGCATCCTAACCACCGGACCTCATTAATTATGTAACTGGGCTCTTGTAAGTATATTATTTGCACCCCAAAGATGGTAACTCACACTACTTAGCACATATTTATTGTTTTTATATGTTCAGATGCTACACAATGGATAACATATCCTAATATATTAGAAAGTATCTTTCTGATACTCCAGCAAAGGAGTACAAATGACAAACTAAAATGAAAGAAAATATGGTCTACTGGTTTCAAATAAGTTAAATGGCATGAAAACAAAAGACAGTTTTTGTCTACATCCTCATGTATATCAGACAGTGGATGTATGTGGTACATCACTCTTACATTGTGTTATATACAGTCCTGTCTTATGATTCCTCACATTTCAAAAGGAAATAACTCTGGATTGGATATCTATCTGTTACTGTAATCATTTGAACAGAGGATATAAAATTCAAATTGACAGGAATACTGCTGCCCCAGAGATGCGGGGAGGAGAAACTGCTGCACTGCTTTGACATTCCTCAGCAGGGAGAGCTCACATAACTACTCATGATGCCGCTCCCACTCCAGGCAGTTGAGGAGGCTGTGGGAGAACTCAGAGGGAATCCTTCCAAGATGTGCAGCGTGGGATACATGCCCACAGTGCATTGCTCACACTGTTGATGATGGTGACCACAATGTGGACATGATCTGTTGACAGAGGAAGCAAGTGAGAACACCTTTTGGCGATTTTTGTTTTGTCAACTTTTGAGTGTCAACATAAGTTTTGTCGACAAAACTTAGTAGTGTAGACAAAGCCTTAGGCACGGGTATGGGGGAGGGGGAAAGAAGGGAGGGTTGACATGCCCAAAGTTGCACAGGAAGTCTGTTGTAAATAGTGGGGCTCCAAAGCAATGCAGCCCATTCCAACAGCGTAAACACAGCTTGGAATAGTCAATCAAATCCTCTTCGGGTTTGGGAGGAGTTGGGAGGAGGAACACTATTAAACTAGCCCTGTTCGCACACTTTCACACTAATACAAGAACCAGATCCAATCTTCATTGATGAATAATGAGTTCACAGTCTAGTCTCACAGTGGATTGCTCTGAAAAGCTTATACCCTGCAAATCTGTTTGTCAAGGACATCTTTGAGTGGATGAGATCCAAGCTGGCCCACTATAACGGGAGTTTGCAATTACACATAAGGTGATCTCGTGCTTCTCCTTCTGACTGAAAACATTAAATATGCATTTGATTTTGAGATTGGACATTCCCCCCTCTCCCACCCTGAAAAAAAAATAGTCTCAAGCAAAGAATGAAAAGGATCTAATAATTAACCTGATACTTGGCCAATAGGGATGCAGTTCAGAAGTGACAGATGTTATATAAACAGAAAAACTAAATAGCTCAACAAATTGCATCTGAGGGCAATCCAAGAAAATCATTAAATTATGAAAAATGAAAAAAATATTTGATACTGCTGGAAAAGAGCTGGAAACTACCAATAGAATTTATTTACAGAATTACTCATAAAATAATTGCATTCCTTCCATAAACAGTATACATGTATAGTGTACTAAGAATTAGATTTTCATTAGTGTACATGAAGCCTACAACCAAAACTAAAACAAAGACTCTGCACTGAAGATCTTACAATCTAACTGTCAAGCATACAGACATATTTCAGGGAACTGAAGGCATTACTGATGAGAAACAGCTTCATGCCACAAGAGTGAGGGTTTCTGAGTAGCAGCCGTGTTAGTCTGTACCTGCAAAAAGCATAGGAGTACTTGTGGCACCTTAGGGCTGGTCCACACTAAGAAGCGGGGTCGAACTAGGGTACGCAAATTCAGCTAAATGAATAGCGTAGCTGAATTCGAAGTACCCTAGTTCGAACTACTCACCCGTCCAGACACCGCGGAATCGAAGTCTGCGGCTCCAAGGTCGACTCCGCCACCGCCGTTTGCAGTGGTGGAGTACCGGAGTCGACCGCGGCGCTTCCGGAGTTCGAACTATCGCGTCCAGATTAGACGCGATAGTTTGAACTCCGAGAAGTCGAACTCACCGCGTCGACCCGGCTGGTAAGTGTAGACTAGTCCTTAGAGACTGACAAATTTATTTGAGCATAAGCTTTCGTGGGCTACAGCCCACTTCTTCGGATGCATAGAATGGAACATATATTGAGGAGATACATATACACATGCAGAGAGCATGAAAAGGTGGGAGTTGTCTTACCAACTCTGAGAGGCCAATTAAGTAAGATAAAAAAACGTTTGAAGTGATAATCAAGATAGCCCAGTACAGACAGTTTGATAAGAAGTGTGAGAATACTTACAAAGGGAGATAGATTCAATGTTTGTAATGGCTCAGCCATTCCCAGTCCCTATTTAAGCCTAAATTGATTGTATCTAGTTTGCATATCAATTCCAGCTCAGCAGTTTCTCCTTGGAGTCTGTTTTTGAAGCTTTTCTGTTGCAAAATGAGTGAGGGTGTTATCTGAAGAAGAATAAAAAGGGTTCTGAGCAGTGAAGGATTGGGAAACTACAAGTTATTTATGTGAAGACTTCTGGGATTTGTGGAATAGTTGGCAGGCTCAGAAGCTACAGCAGGGAGGTCTGTGTTGCTCACTTCTGACATGTGTGATGGGGCTCATGATACCACCTCTCAAAAGATTTCCTTGGATGAGAGGGCCAGTGTCAATAGCAAGATATACACTGACCAGCAATGCCCCCAGAGGCACCAACAAGAAGGATAGGAATGGAAACCTGAGAGCTCCCCCTCTCTGAAGACTTCTAATAATGACTGAATGAGAGAGGAAGTGGGAAGGGAATACATGTATGCTATTGAATGAATGGTTCAAGGTGTTTAGGATCTGTACAGGGCAGGAGTTTGGAAGGGGAACAGGGCAGGTGATATGTAGTTAGAATGGAGATGAAGTAGCTTCCACACCTGGAAACTCAGATCTGGCCCTGACCCTTCTGCAGGTTTTGTACAAGGATTGGATTGATACAGATTTAGAGATGGGCCTCTAAACACACCAAGGGTATGTGTGTGTTTGGATTTGACATCTGGATTCAGAATGATTTGTACACAAACAGAGTTGGAGTCTGCAAAAGAGAATGCTGAATATGCCCTAAGGCAGTAAAATAATTCCATTATAAAGCCTACTGATCCCTCGGGCTAAGGTTTGGAGGGAGGCCAAGCTGTGTTGCTGCATCCAGGGGCGGCTCCAGGCACCAGCATGCCAAGCGCGTGCCTGGAGCGGCAAGCCGCGGGGGGCGCGCTGCCTGTCGCCGCGAGGGCGGCAGGCAGGCTGCCTTCGGCGGCATGCATGCGGAGGGTCTGGTGGTCCCGCGGCTTTTGCAGCACGCTTGTGGGAGGTCCACCAAAGCCGTGGGACCAGGGACCTCCCGCAGGCAAGCCGCCAAAGGCAGCCTGCCTGCCGTGCTTGGGGCCGCAAAATACCTAGAGCTGCCCCTGGCTGCATCAGGCAACAAACAGTCAATTAATGGTCTATGGCTCTGGCCCTGTGGCAGGCAGAGTGGTAAGTGATCCCTAGCCCAAGCCTTGAGGCTTGGGCAGGGGAAATCACATTCAGGGATTCTGGCTAGAGTTGCCAGGTGCCCGGTTTTTGACCGGAAAGTCCGGTTGCTACAATCTGCCTGCGCTGCTGCCATGGATGGAGCTGGGGTAGGAAGAGCAGCTGCTGCTGGAGGAGCTGTTGGAAATAAACTTCTGTGAGGATCTGGCTGCTTCCATGGAGAGGTACTGCCTGGGGGAGGGATCCACATTTGAAATAGGAACAGGGTCCCCAGTGTCGGCCTGTCACCTTCTCAGCCTACCAGGGCCCCAGGTCTCTCTGAACCTTCACTCTGTGGGGGGACTGTCCTGCCATACCCTGATTGTCCCCGACTCCTCATTAGGCCTGGATGTGTGGAAACAATGCAGCATATGGTTGTGCATTGTCAACAACTCCTGTACTGGTGAGTGCTAGATCTAATTGCTGCCCACTATCTCTTTCTTTGGTAGGCAATTAGATGACAATTACTTTGAAAAGCTTAGAAGGCTCAGAGTAGAGAGCGGGCAGGAGAGACCTTTAAGTTTCGATTCATGTTCTGTGCAAAGCTGGTTAACTTTTCCTTTCAGCTGCCTATAAACAAACCTAATGGAGAAAAGGTTTCTCCTTCCCACTCCAAAAAAAAAAAATCTGTTCTGATTTTAATGGACCAAAAGCAAAATTATTCTGTAATCAAAAAGATGTTTCCTGCTTTCCCTTCCACAAAGATCTTTTCCCAACCCAGTTAACTTCTCATTTATGATCTGTAGTAACTATGATTTCACATTTGAATGATGTACTGTAAAGGTGTCAGAGTTCTTTGGACATCCCTCAGCTATTTAGGGGTGTTGGGACTCTCAGTTAATTACATTTACCTTACTTTATGTGCTCATTTTTTGGTCATTAATTTTGAAGAGATAAAGGAGATTTTCAAAACCCGGCTTTAAAATGATGTGCACTCAACAATTGTGATTTAATTGTCCAAATAGGGAAATCCATGTCTTGAAACATATGATTCAATTTTAAAATTGGATAAAAAAGACGTCATGAGAACGGGGCAATATTTTAAAAGGATTCAGCAACAGCCCCATTATTGTTACCCAGTATTGTGCCTCAGGCTGTAACAAAGGGCAACAGGTAAGTTAGTGTTCATGGGTATTTCAAACAAAAAGTCACTTACTCCTCTCCAGGCTTGGTCTCCTCCGGGGGCAGCGTACTGCACAGTGCAGGTTCAGCTCCGGAGTTCTGCAGCAGGCTGGAGACATCTGCCTCCTTCCCTGGCTCTGGCCCAACTGAGCTATAGGGGCTCTTCCTTTATACTTCCTGTCATGCCCCTTCCAGCATGGGGGGCAGAGCTGGCCCAGCTCCACCTACCAGAAGGAATGTAGTGGTCCCTCAGGCTCAGGCTCGGAGGGAGGCCACTTGGCCTCACTACAATAAGTTTGCATTCGGTCTTTACAGCAATGTCAATTACATCATTGCTAAGTTTACAAAGATGTAATCATGCATGATGTTAATTGATTATACTTCCTTTCAGTGATTTACAGCCAGTGACAGCTCTGACAAGTTAATTTTGCACTAGCAATAGACACCACCTACTTTTTTATTTTGGCTTTTTCTCTAACATAGACTGAATTATTCTATGCTTTACTATTACCTTTAAAATGTCCTATTAATTTTCCATCAACTAAATTATCACTTCTTACATCAGTAATTTCAACTGGCCTGTGCTGCGTGACAATTTATGCTAACAACTAGTAAAATGCTAAGTAAACCAAATGGTTCTTGCTATATTGTCTGCCTATTGTAATATACTGTTCCCAATTGTAATAAACCCCGCCCCCCCAACTAAGTATGCAGGGCTGAATTCTGCTCACCATTACACTGATTTAAATTCAAGTGTTACTTTGATTTACATTTGAGCAAAGGTTGGCATGTGGTGTCCAAAAGAGGCCACTCTCTAAGTATGAAACAAGAGAGAACAAGTATATACAGATGTATAGATGGGGGAGTACAAGGAAACAATGACACAATGTTGGTCATCATGATGGGCTGTGGTCTCAGCACATCAGGAGCCTAATTATTGTCAAGATTTTTTGTTAGCGTCACAGAGAAGGAGAATTTGAAGAAAGGACTTGACAGAGGCTAAAGAGTTAGATTTGTGGATGTTTACATTACTTAATAGGTGGTCTGCGATGATGGGAAGATGAGCAGCTAGCACACTCCAGTGATAGTGTATCAAATATAATGCCTCCGTGGATGAGTGAGTTCAACAGTATTGTGTGTTTGTTTGTCCATACATTATTTTATATTGCAGTAGTGCTTATGGGCCCCAGTCAAAAATCAGGGCCCCATTGTGTTAGGCACTGTACACACAAAGAAAAGAGGGTCCCTGCCCCAAGGAGCATGCAATCCAAGTATGAGACAAGAAGTGTCTCTAGACAGATAGTGGAAGGGCACAGGGCAACAGTATGTGCTTCACTTGTAAATAATATTAAAAATAGACATACACTCCTGCAGTATAAACTCTCCACTTTTTGTGCAGAAAGGGAAAATCTTTGTTTTTAAACAGAAACTCAGTGCTACTAAATGGCATTCACGGACTAGTAAATCTGATGCAGGGCATGGATCTATTTAAAAGCTTCATTACTCACACACACAGGTACCTCTCATCAAATATGACTTCATATTTAGTTTTCTCACTCATTTCATTCCTCCACTTTTGCCCTTTCCCCTTCATTTGCGTTGCCTGATCAATCTGAAATTTAATGAGTCTCTTTGACTTTTTAAATAGCTGTTTCTACTTTTGCTGTAAAGTGTAAGACAGATGCTGTAGGAAAATGAATGATATTGCCCTGTGATATCACTATGCAATATGAATATAAGTGGTGTGACTCTTCATTGCTGGCATAAGCCAGCTTCTTGCAAATTCCTAACGAATGTCTTGAATGATTTCAAAATATCTAGGCATAGCATATTACTTCTAATTAAAAAGTATCCTGTGAATTTACTATTCAGTGTAAAAATAAAAACATCTTGCTTAGGCTTGTCTGCATGGCATAGTAATGTACTCTATGAAGACGTGATTTCTAAAGCCCACTAACATGTTACAAACATTGATTGGTCCATGTATATCTTAGGGTATGTCTACACTACAAGACTATTTCGAATCAACTTAAGTCGAATTTGTGGAATCGACCTTATGAAGTCGAATTTGTGTATCCACACTAAATACACTAATTCGACTGTGTGAGTCCACAGTAACGGGGCAAGTGTCGACTTTGGGAGCGGTGCACTGTGGGAAGCTATCCCACAGTTCCCGCACTCACCGCTGCCCATTGGAATTCTGGGATTTCCCCCCAATGCATGCTGGGGGGAAAAATGTGTCGAGGGTGGTTTTGGGTAACTGTCATCATTGAACTGTCAATCACGCCCTCCCTCCCTCCCCGAAAGCGCCTGCGGGCAATCTGTTTGTGCACTTTTCTGCTCAGTGATAGCGTGGGCGGCACAGCACTGCGAGCACGGAGCCCGCTGCAGTTATGGCCGTTGTCAACTCCTCGCACCTTATCGTCCACCTCTTCCACAGTCAGCTGCTGAGAAATAGGGCTACTTTTCAATGGTGCTGCGAGCACTGGTGGACCATGGGGGACGTTTTACCAACATCAACGTCGGGTGGCCAGGCAAAGTTCATGACGCGCGTGTTTTCAGGAACTCTGCTCTGTTTAGACGCCCGCAGGAAGGTAGTTTCTTCCTGGACCACAAAATAACTCTTGGGGATGTGTAGATGCCTATAGTGATCGTTGGGGACCCAGCCTACCCGCTAATGCCCTGGCTCGTGAAGCCCTATGCAGGCGCCTTGCACAGCGACATGGAACTCTTCAAGTACCAGCGAGCAGCGAGCAGCGTGACCTGTGACTGTTCAGTTTCTTTACAGAGAAGCTGAACCTGCCCCTGTTTCTTTACCAAGTTACTGTTGACTAGCATCTGCAGTTACATACCCCGTCCACCCCACTTCCCCCACTTCCAACACACGTTTAAAAATAAAATACATGTTCCACTGTAACTTTACAAAGGTTTCTTTATTGATGACTTTGCGTTAAAGGGTTGAAACTGGGACGCGGACTGTGCTGGGTAGGGTGTGCGGTGATGTAAAGACCACCTCTAAACTCGAGGAATGACAGGCTCCTGCTCCCAGAGCGGTCTGCAGTGCCGGACTGGTTGTTTCAACGGAGCCTGCCATCCCTCCTTTTTGGGACTCTGTGTGCGGGGGCTATGCGGCCTTTTGGCGGGGGAGGACGGATACAGATTCCTCTGCTGCGTGGCTCTGTGGTCCAGGACAGGGACCGTTGCATGAGATCTGTAACCCCCCTCCCCCGCTATAAAGTCACATACCTCCCCACCCACACAGAACCTGCAAACCACCTCCCATACCGACCAGGGTGCCTACTGACTGCACTGTGTGTGTGACCTGCTGCTGATCCTGTCCCCGTGTCTGTACCCTGGTAAAGGTGATTGTCCTGTCCAATTACCAACCCCCTTCCCCCACTTCAAACACAGTCTCCTCTAAAAGAACATGACGGAAACAGTAATTAACAGAAAAGTATTTTTTATTATCAACTAGACAGTTAGGGGATGAAACTGGGACGGGGGCTTGGGTGAGGCGGGAAGGAAAGGACTTCTCAAAATTTAGGGTATGAGAGCTTTTGGGTACTTGAGCACTCTGCTGGGGTGCAGTGACAGTTTTCACAGCCCCTGGTGCCCCTCCTTCTGGTTATTTTGGGTGAGGGGGATATGGGACTTTGTGGCGGGGGAGGGCGGTTGAAGATACACTGCAGGGGGGCTCTGTCCTCCTGCCTGCGGTCCTGCAGAACATGCACAAGGCGCCGGAGCATGTCCGTTTGCTCCCTCATTAGTCCAAGCAGTGTTTGAGTCGCCTGCTTGTCTTCCTCACGCCACCTCTCCTCCCGTTCGCTGTGTGAGCTCTGGTACAGAGAGAGGGTCTCCCTCCACTGGCTCTGCTGGTCCGCCTTGTCTCAGGAGCAGCCCATAAGTTCAGCGAACATCTCGTCCCGTGTCTTTTTCTTTCACCACCTAATCTTTGCCAGCCTCTGTGAGGGGGATGCTGTGGCAGGTCTGGAGACAGCCGAAGCTGTGTGATGGGAAAAAGGGAGTGAATTCCTTGCAAAGATACATTTTTGCAAACAATGAACACAGTCTAGTCTGTCTCTGTGAATTCTGGGTTGAGATCCCAGTGCCTGATGGGGCAAAAACCATTTTCGCGGGTGGTTGGGTAAATGTCATCAGTCATCCCTTCCTCCGGGAAAGCAACGGCAGACAATCATTTTGAGCCCATTTTCCCTGGATTGCCCTGGCAGACGCCACAGCGTGGCAACCATGGAGCCTGTTTTGCCTTTTGTGCCTGTCACCGTATGTGTACTAGATGCTGCTGACAGAGGCGGTCCAGCAGCGCTACACATGCTGCGTGAAAGCCAGCACAAACCAGGGGCCTATGCAGCCGTGCTCGGGGAGGCAATGCTCCCTGAGTACCTCATGAAAGCCTGGCGCGGAAAAGTGTGCTACCACGGAGCACCCAATAAGGCAGCTCTCCCCAGGAACCACCTGTGGAGGCTTTTCGATTCACTCCTGGAGAGCTTCGTGGAGATCTCCCAGGATGATTTCTGTTCTATCCCCATATATATAGAGACCTCCTTTTCACATACTTCAGATTCCTGTAATATTAAGAATAAAAGTTTATATGTTTAAAGCACTTACCGACTGCTCCTTCCCCTGATTCAGGGTCCGGGTTAACGGCCGGGGAGGGTTGGTAGGGGATCTCCGTGAGGGTGATGAAGCGATCCTGGCTGTTGGGGAAACCAGCGTTGTAAGCGCTGTCGCCTGCCTCGTCCTCCACAAACCCTTCCTCATCTTCCCCGTCCGCGAACATCGCCGAGGAACTGGCCGTCGACACTGTCCCATCGTCAGAGTCCACGGTCACTGGTGGGGCAGTGGTGGCAGGCTCCGTAGTGTCCGTTTGCCGCTTTGATTTTTTGGTAGCCTTGTCTGGGGTCCTTGATTTTCACGTGGCGCTGCGTTGCATCCCACCTGTATCCTCTGTCTCTCATGGCTTTGGAGACCTTCTCGTAGGTCTTTGCATTCCATTTTTTGGAGCGCAGCTCCGAAAGCACAGACTCCTCGCCCCACACACCGATCAGATCCAAGACTTCCCGGTCAGTCTATGCTGGGTCCCTCTTTCTATTCAGAGATTACATGAACTCCTCTGCTGGAGAGCTCTGCATTGCTGCCGGTGCTGCTGAGCTTGCCCCGATGTCCAACCATGAAATGAGATTCAAACTGTCCGGACAGGAAAAGGAATTCAAATTTTCCCGGGGCTTTTCCTGTGTGGCTGGTCAGAACATCGAAGCTCGGACTGCTGTCCAGAGCATCAACAGAGTGGTGCACTGTGGGATAGCTCCCGGAGCTACTAAGTTCGATTTGCATCCACACCTAGCCTAATTCGACATAGCCATGTTGAATTTAGCGCTACTCCCCTTGTCGGGGAGGAGTACAGAATTCAAACTAAAGAGCCCTCTATGTCAAATTAAATGGCTTCCTGGTGTGGACGGGTGCACAGTTAATTCGAATTAACGCTGCTAAATTCGAATTAAAGTCCTAGTGTAGACCAGGCCTTACTGGTGCGCTTTAATGTACTGCTCTTTGAAACACTACTACATTACAGCATACTAGGGAACTTTTAGTGAACATCAGCAGTGTCTATATGCACCAATTAATGTGCAACACGTTAATGTGCTTTAGAAATGATACCATCTTAGAGTGCATTACCACATCGTGTACAAAAGTGCTTAGTGCTTTAAAGGCAACAGATCAGTGTGATTAGTATGATATATCAATTCTACACTCTCCTCATGTAGTACCATTGAAAAGGGTGCTAAAAGAAGAAAGGAGGTTTCCTCTTCCCAGTGGTTCATTCATAATTCCATCAGATTGCACTGTACTTGCCTTCAAGCGGTCTGCCGGGTTTCTGTTCCTGTTACATTCAAATTGGTGTTGGCTAGGAATAGATCAAAATATTATATCAAGATTGTCCACTGTCACTGTGGGAACAAGGGCATGAACATGACAAATGCATGTCTTTGAATTTCCATGGCTGCCTGTGTAAACTTGGATAGGACAGATAACCAGTGACTATCCTGATTCTGCCATTATGGTATAAAACAATGATACCAACATATTGAAACAGTAAAATAAAAATAGTATAGAGATTAAGTTCTTTGAGTAATTTAAGGCATTATTTTTCTTTAGAAGCCATTTTTTGTCATTCTTTCATTCCTCTCTACAGTGGTTCTCAACCTTTTCTGCACTGTGAGGCCATGTTGCAACAGTACAAAGATTCAAGTAATCTTTCTCAAATGGCCATAAAGAAAGCCCTCCTGAGGCTACATCTACACTATGAGCTAGGGATGTTTTTCCTGTGCTTGCATATACCTACTTGCACTAGTTCTCATCAAGGTAGCATGAATATAAAGAGTAGTGTCGCTGTGATAGCATGGGTAGCAGTGGTGGAGGTACGTCTCAACTGTACCAAGCATGAACCTACTATTTTCAGGCATATTTGTACTTAACATGGCTGAGCTGTGCCTCCGTTGCCAATGCTATGGATTCATTGCTATTTATACTCATGCTAGCTCAATGAAGGCTAGTGCGAGTATGTGTACATAAGCAGGGGAATCACACCCCTCGCTCATAGTGTAGATATATAGCCTAAAAGTCTGCTTGAGAATCCCTAATCTCTGAGACCCTAGTAGCAATTAGACACGAACACACCATATGGATGTTTAGAACTAACGGCAGTAAAGGGTTTTTTCTTTCAAGGATTTCTTAGGAGAAGGATTTCTAAGGCTAGTTTTGCAGAATGTTTTATTTCAGGTTTGTGAACTGGGAATATGCTGAGGATTCCACTGGGTGAAATAGGAAGGGGAGGATAAGCCAGCAGTGTTGCTGTGGATGTGCATGGCTTTTCTGGATGACTCTCAGGATTCCATGTGTTATTAGGATGCTTGGTTCAGATAAAAAAATATATCCAATCTGAATTTCTGTCCATACCTCAAACACAACCCTATATGAGATTTTAAATTGTTAGATTCTTTTTTCCCCTTGCATGCAACATCACACTGCCTGGCAATACTGATCAGGACCAGAAATGGAAGTGCAATGGAAAAGATAATTGCATTAGGGCCAGAAGGGACCACTATGATCAGCTAGTCATAACACAGGCCATAGAATTTCCCCCTGTAAAATCTGCATCAAGCCCAAACACTTGTGGTTGAACTAAAGCATATCTAAAAAGTATATCCTCATCACTACCCTAACCAGCAATTACCAGAAATGTACAGCCCAGTTATACAGGCTAATTAAAGTGATGAGGATAATTTGGATAATCATTCATACTGTTAGCTGCTTCTTTTAGCTTTCTGAGATGTGCCCAGTGCCCATCACTGGTCTACATAATGCTCTCTGTTGTACAGGATCATTTAATTTCAATACATGAGATCCCAAACGAATTATGTGAATTTCTCAGAGCTCAATCTATTGATTAGGTTCGATTTTTTTAGTTCTCCGTTTTGTTTACGTTTATAGACATGCATAAATGGGATATGGGAGGTAAAATAAGTGTTTGTGTATATACAGAGTATATAGACTTGTTCATTTCCCTGGGCCATTCTGGTTTACCCATAAACTCCACTGCCTTCTTCTCTATCACTTCAACTCCACCTACTCTATCCATTCTAAGAGCCATAATGACTGTCTTTATCAGTACACTGAAGCTAGTTCAGTGTTTATTTATAGACTCATAGACTTTAAGGTCAGAAGGGACCATTATGATCATCTAGTCTGACCTCCTGCACAACACAGAACAGAATCTCACCCACTCACTCCTGTATCAAAACCCTATTGCCAGTGATGCTTTGCTTATTTAGGGAAGGTGATAACAATTTGCATGGAAATGCAGCAAACTGTTCACACTGCCAGTGAGCTCCAAGGAATAGGTCCCTCTGAGTCTGCAAGCTTTCTACTCTTGATCTGGTAGGCTTGCTCTTCCTGACAAGCCTACATTGTTCTATTCAGGCCACCAGCATAAGGCACAAACATGGAACTTTGAGTATTGGAAGGACATTTACATTTCTGCAAGGGAAAGCTGAAGGCTACATTCCTAATGAGATGACTACCTTTTACAGTGAGTTACTCCAAAAACTATCAGGTTAATTCTTAGTATGTTCATACTGGAAAAGCCAGAGTCCATCAGTAAAATTCTGGCAAAACTCTTACTGATGTCAGTGGAGCCATCATGTCAGCCCATGTGTATCTCTTACTATTGGCTTGAGGGTCCTGAGAGAATTAGCTAGATCAGGGGTAGGCAACCTATGGCACGGGTGCCGAAGGTGGCATGCAAGCTGATTTTCAGTGGCACTCACACTGCCTGGGTCCTGGACACCGGTCCAGGAGGCTCTGCACTTTAATTTAATTTTAAATGAAGCTTCTTAAACATTTTAAAAACCTTATTTACTTTACATACAACAATAGTTTAGTTATATATTATAGACTTATAGAAAGAGACCTTCTAAAAATGTTAAAATGTATTACTGGCACACAAACCCTTAAATTAGAGTGAATAAATGAAGACTCAGCACACCACTTTTGAAAGGTTGCCGACCCCTGAGCTAGATGCTCCTCTTGTAGCTAATATTCTAGTTTGTACGTGAGTTTAATCAATCAGTTTGGAGACAGCTGCACAGAAGAACATCTTGGGAGCTGCTACTGCTAGGAAGATGGGTAGACTGATTCTCACACCTTGGAAGCATTTTCTTTGTTTAAGAGAAACTAGGCATTTTGTTAAGGAAATCCAAATGGATGGTCTGTGTTTCTAAAAAGCATGGCTGGACTTCATTCATGATTTTGTTACTCCAGTTCTATAGCACTGGAGCAAAAACTAGAATAACATGGTGGTGAATCAGACCCAACGTCTTTTCATATTTTCAAAAGGAAAAACTTGTTCTCCTAATTTTGACTTAATTTTGAGATCCAAATGTGAAAGTCAAAGGGGAAGTAAGCTGAAGAGGGGAAAACAGGAAAGTTGCATCAGGAACCAAAACAATTAACTCATCATTTTAAAGCATGTTTCTTACTAAAACTTGGAGATGTACTAAGGTTAGAAGAATGGAGTGAGTGCAGAATGCACTAATAACTGAGTACATAAGGTCTCTGTTCAATAAATTAATCCCTGATCTAACTTCACTGACTTCAGTCCTTCTGACACTATTCTTGCCTTCTCTACTTGAGAGAGTTTTACTGGCAAATAAAACATACTGAAGTATCTTTAGCATGCCAGTAAAGGAGACCAGCCATCAGAGGGCCAAGGATTGCAATGTGTGGACTGAGACTTGTGCACTAAACCTCTGTGGTGGCATCACAATGCCTTCTGACCAATGGTAGCCTTCCCTCGTTTGGAGGAGGGGACATACCCATAAAAGGAAGCACTGTGTGGAAGCAGCCCTCGACTTGGGACCCCCTTCCATCCCGTTTCTGTTGCTGCAAAATTTATTTCAATAGAGTGGGTTAAACTAGGGACATATTAGGATGTTTTGAATTTTATCATCAAAACACTTGCTTTTCCTCTTTCCCTGCCGCTAAAACAAGATTGATGGAATGTTGCTGATTAACACCAGCTGAGAATCTGGTCCTTGATTTTGAGTTAAAGATCTAATAAGGTTGCAACCACTTAAACAGTCCAGTGCCATTTTCTGTCTTCACTGATCCCCTGTTACTCCCAGTATTTTTTAAGGTAGTGTGGTATAAAGGTCCTTGTTAGCAATACTTCACAGGTCCTGTATAGCAGAAACAGTTAATACTGCTGCACTTTCTATAATATTAGCATAGTTTAGGGGCTTTGCACATAACCCCATGAATGGACACATTCAAAACATATCCCAGTAAGTCGAACAATAAGGAAAAAGAAAAAAACGTGCTACTTAATCTTGTGTATGATACTATCAAACCTATGAAAGCAAATGACCTGCTGACAGCACCAGGTAACCCAGCTACAAAATCATTTGAGGAAACTGTAACAAAATTACAGTAATGCCTGTCTCCCAAAGTAGTGGTTACAGCTGAAACATTTCATTTAAATAAACAATCTTGGGAAGCGAGTGAAACCGTCACACACAATATTGCTGTCTTAAAGACTCTATCAAAATGCCTCAAGTGTGAGACGGATTTAAATAATGTAATGCGTGACAGGTTAGTGTCTGGCTTCCAAAGTGAAGCAAATCAGAAAAAGTTGCTCATGAAGGTTGACTTAACAGCTGAGTTAGCAGTATTCATAAAAACTGTAGGAAACGGCTCCCTGGAGCTGAATGCTGATGCTAAGGCCACTAAGGAAGTAGTGAAACTGACATTAAAATATAGAATAAAAAATAAATTAGTGCTGAGAAAAAGCGGCTGACAGGATAGGAAAATCCTGTCTGAGAAGCAATTCGTGCAAGTCATTCATCTATGCAAGTGCTTTGTGCTTTTTCTTCAGGGGAAAGTATTTAGTATGCTCACAGACAAGAGTGAATACGAATACAGGTATGAAGTAGGCTATTCATAGAAGATAAAACTGCTAGTCATGAAATGTGGATGAAGATCTGAATATGAAAAAACAACATCCTAAGGTCCAGAGCTCTAGATTGGTGCCAGTTTGCAAAATTTGAAACTGAGTTCATGTTCTGAACACCCTCAAAGGAAAGTCACACGTGACTGAATCCAGGGGGTTGATTCAGCTCCCTCTCTAAATAGAGCCCCTAATCTCAAGCGTTGCAGAGAGGCAAGGAGCTTGTTTATGGACTTGCATTATTCATAGCCCTTGTGCTGTAAGTTCTCTTACCTTTCCCTCTGCAAATTTGAGGCAATTCAGATTAAGTACTCTGGATCCGGACCTGTGAGCTGGAATCTAAACTGTTGGGAGGAAGGAGAATTCCACTTTGGGTTCTTGGCTGTTCTGTTCTTGTGAGAATTCAGCCATCTTGTGCCTGAAATTTCATAGAAATGAGGCTGTGGGCCTGTGAAAGGCCAATGCACCATATGGCAGGCAGCAACAGCAATCTGGAGGATGGGGGACGCATGATTGGAGGATGCAGTCTGTTCATCACAATACTTTGGGGCCTTGGTGGAGAGCCTTTGAAGCCCTAACAACAGTGGTTAAGAGGGCCCGCCTCCTTGTAAGTAGGGAACAGCGCATGACAGAGACAGGATTATTTTATAGTTCTCTGTCTGCACAAATCAGATTCTCCAAAATCCAACAGGTTAATTGCTACAGTGTCCAGACTGATAAAATCCAGTTCTGTGGTCTCCTGCCTACAGAGCACTCTGATTTGAAATGGAAGATAGAAGGTCATATCTCAGCTACCCCATCCCTGCCCTCTAAAAGCCATTAGAGTGACATCCAATCCATACAGCATCCAGATGTATTCATAATAATAGCAAAGAGGGTGATTCCTAAAGAAGTCTACTTCTGAACAGCAAACAGGGCACTCTCCATAGAAGATCCCAATTTAGAATGTCAGACACTGATCCTTTCTCCACACTTATGGTGCATTACTGAATGCAATAGGAGCCTGCCACTGACTCAGTATTTCCAGCACAGATCCTGCATTCCAGTGTAGGATAGGGCCCTTCCATGAACACTGTGCCCATGTTTGCAGATTGTGTTTCACACTGGAAGTGGAATCTTTCACTGCATTTTTTCTGCGCTGGTTTTCTCCACTCTAACAGAGATCACGTAGCACCCAGAATTACATTGACAGCCAGCTACTGCCTAGATACTGGGTTCCAGACTATAATGTGGGCACCGTAATTATCAAGGCCTTTCACTGCACTATTGAAATATTGAATTCAAGAATATGATAGGAGCCTTTTACTGCACCATTTGCATGTATCAAAGATTGTAACTATGTATGTAGTCATCTTGCGACTGATGTGAGAAGCTTGGAGGAGTGTATTCATATAAGGCACAAGGTAGGTGGACTGTTCTCCTCTGAGCAGCTTCAGTACTACCTCTGAGCTCGTGCCAATCCCCAGTCTGCCCTACTACCCTTGCTTCAGGCTGTGGGTTGATTAGGTCTCAATGTCCCCATGCTGCTCTGCTCTGATCTCTGGCTACCTTATGTTCTTCCTTTTATCTCGTGTCTATGTCTAGTCTTAGATGTCAACTATCCTTCCTTGTAAGGTACCCTAAGGAGAGTTTCCCTATGAGTTCTGAATTTAAAACCACAGACTGGCATCACAATCACAAAACAAGAAGCTGTTTGTTTTTTTCCCTGGAAAGGGAAAACATGCCAGTTGAGGTCTTGCCATATACAAAGCCAAAACACTGCTGTCTGAGCCTATCTCAGCCCCAAATAAGGTGAGACTCAGCAGTTTGGAATGAACATTCCTTCCATCGCTGGTGTTTGTTATAAGCCAGCAGTGTGGGTGAATTCATGCACTAATGGGCAGACCCAGGTGAGGGACTCTGAGGTGGTAAGTCTGTCTGGAGGGGAAGATTGGAGCAGTAGCAAACAGCTAGGAAATGATGTTGTTGTCTGAAAAGTCTGAGAGGTTCAGTGCATCCACCTCATCAGCCTGTGTCCCAGCAACTGTTTAAAGTTGCCCTTCCCCAGCAAAAGAAATGGAGGGACTGCTGGCTGACCCAGGGGAAGTTATAATTTACACCTCTCTGCTAGCTTAGTGAATCCAGTACTCTCATAGGTCAGGGCTACCAAGCTGCTGAAAACAAAGCTGAAGCAATAGCTCACACAAATGTCTTCAAGCTGAAACAGCAGGTTTTCTCACAGCTCTAGATGTAGGAAATAAAGCAGCACTGCTGGCATCCAATCTTCCCTGGACATGAAAAAGTAACGTCAGGGTAACAGAGAAAACAAACAAGCTCATGGTGTTGTGGAGGGAAAGAGGGAGAAAGGAGTATGACTCATGGCAGGTGACATGATAGTTCAAGTGACAATCCTGCATCAGTGTGTGTTGAAAGGAGACAGCAGTAGTGCAGGAACATTCTGGCAGGTAAACTCATTGGACCTGCATACAATGTCAGTGATCCATGCTAGGAAATTCTCACAGATGTGCCAGGGTGTAATATATTGTTTGATTGGCTTGCTAATTAGTAGATGATTGACAAGGAGGGATGACCGACAAAAGAAAACAAAGTAGTATCCAGTCAGACATAATACATACATGCAGTCCATCACTAGGCATTGAGTAGCCATACCGCATTGTGTCTAGACTGTGTAGTACTTAATGCTCTAGAAATAGCTGAGTGGTAGGTAAGGTGCAGATAAGTTATTATTGCTTTTAATTTGTGTAGGAAATGGAGATCCTAACAGAGGCCTAGACTGGCAGAAACTGTCCTGGCTTGAAGGCTGACTGATGCTTCACCACTGCAATAGAACAGCTCCCCAGACTGGTCTTATATTAAGGGTTTGATCCAAAACCTTTGAAGTCAGTTGGAATCCAACCTCCTTACTGTCTTCTTCTGCTTTTTTTTTAAATCAAATCCTGACAATATCTTAAAGTCTTGGTGTTGTTTTTTCATAGAATATCAGGGTTGGAAGGGACCTCAGGAGGTCATCCAGTCCTACCCCCTGCTCAAAACAGGACCAATCCCCAGACAGATTTTTACCCCAGTTCCCTAAATGGCCCCCTCAAACCACTGAGCTATCCCTCCCCCTTTTTTTTTAAAGACATGCATTAGGAATTTAGTGTTAGAAAGAAATAAATTCCAACTCTTAACTTAGTCCCTATTCAGCAAGTGGCAGTCTCAGAAAAGGGATGCTTGGATTTTTGTCAGTTAAAGTTTCTGCTTGCAATATTTGAGCTGACATAATTTTGTAGATGGCTTTGCAAAGAATTTTACCTCATCAGAAAGACACATTTGCTAGTGGCAAATACAAATATATATATGACAAGAACAAAAAAAGCAGTATGAGCTTAGGAGAAGGAAACAAATAATTGTCTATTGAACCAAAATAGCCAAGCAAGAGAGGTGCAACAGAAGTGAAAAACAGAAGATTAAAAGCATTTTAGCTGAGCCAGCTCAGTAGCTTGGTGGATAGTGTGCAGCACTTTGGGCATATGGTAATGGGTGGAAGTGCTGTGTAGACAATGGACAAAACTCAGACATAATCTGTAAATTAATTCAAGCCACTGTAATTTACACACGGGCTTCACTAGTCTTTGGGGCAGGCTCTTAGACTCTGTGGGCCAAATTCAGAATTGGTTAGGGGAGATATAAATTTTCCAGCAATAAATGGTTGTGAGGCCAAGCGAATCAAACTGGGTCACACTGAGATTTTTTTAGTGAAACTCACATGTTGAAGGCACCAGAACAAGGTGTAAGTTATCCCAGTTCAGACGCACTTCTGAGTTTGGCAAACTGGACCCAATTTATCCCTGTCTGAAGGTAAAAACCAGTGCAAGGCCCAGGTGTGGGGAAGATGACCATGTGCCACCTTTGTTCCCGCCATGCTGGGTTGAGTAGCAGAGGTGCTTCAGCCCTCAGCACAGCTTAACATAGCCTGAGGAAGAGCCAATGTGAAGGGACCACAGCCTAGGAATGACTTAGGCCAGCAGTTCTCAAATGTTAGTAACCCAAGAACCCCCATTTTGATTTAACATGTTTTATATACTGTGACATTCCCCTGTGGTGTTTTCTGGACCAGTGATCTGCTAGGTCACTCCAATCCTTGACTCTGGGAGCCAGCCTTACCCTGCTCTGCTGTGAGAACCCCCACTCCTGGGCTGTTCACACACAGCCTCTGGCATGTAAACTGTTCCTTGGACTGTGCAACCAAATGACACTAGCCAATGTCTCTGTTCCCAGACACAACCCTAGGAACCTCCGTCTTGCAGTGTCCAGTTATGCCCACTGGACACGGCAAGCTTAGATGAGTTTGTCAATTTAACAAAGAAATTGATGTGTACCAGGCTTGTTATCCCAAGGGGAGTCTCTGACATGCTTCAGACCAAATGCACTGCTTCTGGTAGAATAATCAAACTGATTTATTAACCACAAAGATAGATTTTAAGTGATTATAAGTCAAAGCACAACACGTCAGATTTGGTCAAATGAAATAAAAGCAAAATGCATTCTAAGCTGATCTTAACACTTCCAATGCCCTTATAAACTTAGATGCTTCTCACCACAGGCTGGCTGGTTGCCCTTCAGCCAGGCTCTCCCCTTTGATCAGCGCTTCAGTTGCTTGTTGGTGATGTCTGTAGATAGAGGTGGAAGAGCAGGGCAAATGTATCTCCCTTTTATCATGTCCTTTCTTCCCTCTTGGCTTTGCCCTCCCCCCTTCACAGTCAGGTGAGCATTACCTCATCTCAGTCCCAAACTGACCAAAGGATGACCACTCCCTAAGGTTCCATCCCGCCCCATCTCTTCCCCACCTCTTTCTGCCCCCTCCCCTGAGTGCACCCCATCCCCACTCCTTTCCTTCCCTCCCAGCACCTCCTGCACGCCGGGGAATAGCTGTTCAGCAGCATGCAGGAGGCGCTGGGAGGGAGGGGGAGAAGTTGAGGGCGGGAGAGGAGGAGTTCATCAGCATGGCCCACGACCCCCCTGGAGTACTCTCATGGACCCCCAGGGGTCCACTGATCCCAGTTTGAGAAAAGCTGACTTAGGCCCACTGTCTTCAACTCCTGTGGAGATGTAACTGGGGGCAGTGTTGATGGGCTTTGAACAGAGTCCAGCACAGATTGACTGAAGTTGTGATGAGAAATATGTGCTTGGTAGCTTTCTGTTTCCAGTAGCACTAGTTACCTAATTTGCTCTAATGAAAATATTTCCGTTTGTGAACTCTGATGTACTTTACGGCCTGTTTAAAATGAATTCATTGAAAATGTTGACCTAGAATGAAGTGAAATGAGTAAGAAATACATCGTTTCTAAACCAGCAATTAAAATGCAGAGTTGCTGGATGATGAGTCTCAGTTCAATGAGCGTGATGGAATTGCTAAAATGATGATGTGTACTATGAAAACTATACTTGTGGCCAGACTCCCATGTGCGAACTACCTCCAAACAGGAGCACAGGGCAATATGAAATCTGGATCTCATCCTGTAAAATCTTATGCAAGTAATTCTGTTGAAATCAACAAGATTATTCATGTGAATGAAGATCTTCAGTTTCTGTATTTAAGTCTTGGTCCATTTAAAGAAAAATCTGACTGTGTCTTCATTTGGACTCTAGCTGCTTTCATTATATTCTGCATATCATATGTTAAGGGCTAGATTTGCCATTCCCCAGCACCTTATATAGTCATTTACACCAATGCAAAATGGATATTATGTTGTTTATTTACTGTTTACAAAACAATAATAATATGAAGAAACCACACTGGTGCAGTTGAGTTCCATATAACCATGTTTACTAACAATATACAAACATGCCAGAGCTATCTACATACATATATTTCTCCTGGCTTCTCAAACATAGAACATAAGGAATATCACTACACGGCTCACAGATAATTTAAAGGGACACTATAGTATTCCTATGCACTATATAAACCTCACCCTTTAATGTAAAAGGACATTTTAAAATGTGATAAATGCATTACTACCACAAACTACTAAATATACAACATGCTACAAATAAAGTCTGAGAGGTGGTTTACAACTGCTCCCTGAATAACATGTCATAGACATCACAACAGTATCTGACAGGGTCTGTACTTCCTGGTGTAGCTGTATTAATATCGTTTCAACATCTTCCTGCTCTGCACTGTTAGAGTCAGTTATAGCAGAAACAAGAACATGAAGCTTACTGGTATTATCACAATTCTCAAACTAATTTCATAGGCACAGTTGCATTGTGGTGTATAAAGATCCTTTCAGATGCTCCAAGCTTCTTGGTGTCATTAAAAGCCCTGGTGTAGTGCCTTCACTAACATTTCTTTCTCTTGTGTAACAGTTCATTTAGGGGATGTCTGTCACTATGTTAGACTAGCACCTATGCCAGTAACTGACAATCCCCAGGAAGGAGCATAATTGTGACATATTTTGTGACTGGGGTGCCTTAAGGATAGCTTCACCCTTGACTCGTCATTTATACAAACCATCCTTGTCAATGGTAGGGACACAATATGTAACTGAATCTTTGAAAACAATCACATTTTTCGTTGTTTGCTCTAGGCACAGATTTACAAGAACCCTTTGGAGGTTCTCAAGTTGCTCTTCACTAGCTATTACAACCAGTATATTGTTCAAGTAACACTGAGAATGACCTTTGAAATAATCTATGAAGAATTCTGAGATTTTGACATTTTGACCCAGTTTGGGACAAAACCAAATTTGAAATCTCAGAATTTTCTGTGGAACAGAAGTTCCATTTTTCATTTCAGAAAATAAGTCCTTTTATGTGTTAATCATGAGGTGCTTCTTGTCACTGTCTTCAGTCTCCATTTGTAGGTAGGCTTGAGCTAGGTCAGTCTTGGAAAAACTATTGTGTACTGATCTGTGTCAAACAAATCAGTTTTCCACAAACAGCCAGGCAAAACCCTTTTCTGTCTCAGTGAGCAATTTACTCACAGTCCAATGGCTGTAGGATTCAGGTTCCTTTTTAGGTTTACTTTCACTAGGCCAAAACTGTCATTCTCTATTACACTGTATTCCTGGATTAGGATCCCACCATCATTGCCAATTATTGCTTCCTTTGCTTTTTACAAAGCACTAACAATATGAAGAAACAACATAAGATACATTTGGGTCCTTAATAAAAGTGTTTGCTAGCCGTATACAAACGTGAAAGGCCTAGCTACATATATACTGCTGATCTCACTGGTTTCTGGCCGCTACTAAACCAAAATGGAATCAGATTGATGGCACTGAAAATTAAAAATGTCATAGAGCATTTTTTAAACTAACGGCTGGGGGAAAGCCAACAGGTGCAGAGGAGCATATGGTTTGGACAGAGGCATCCCTTAGGGGAGGATCTATTAATGGAGATTCTCTATGGGCAGGTCTACACTAAGAGCGGGGGTCGAACTAGGGTACGCAAGTTCAGCTACGTGAATAGCGTAGCTGAATTCGAAGTACCCTAGTTCGAACTACTCACCCGTCCAGACGCCGCGGAATCGAAGTCCGCAGCTCCAAGGTCGACTCCGTCACCGCCTTTTGCAGTGGTGGAGTACCAGAGTCGACCCCGGTGCTTCCGGAGTTCGAACTATAGCGTCCAGATTAGACGCGATAGTTCGAACTCCGAGAAGTCGAACTCACCGCGTCGACCCGGCTGGTAAGTGTAGACTAGCCCTATGTCTTTGTAAAGAGGAGAGAATGGAAGATGATAAAATACAGGTAGGATCTGATGAGAAACAGTCAAATGAAAAAGAGTCCCATTTAATTACATCATGTAGTGGCAGACATGTTTTTAAAAAGTTCCAAGTTTTTAAAGTGCTTATATAGAAATGCTAGAAGTCTAAATAATAAGATGGGTGAACTAGAGTGCCTTGTATTAAATGAGGATATTAATATAATAGTCATCACAGGAAATTGGTGTAATGTGGATAATCAATGGGACACAGTAATATCAGGGTACAGAATATATTGGAAGGACAGAACATGTTGTGCTGGTGGGGGAATGGCACTATATTTGAAAGAAAGTGTAGAATCAAATGAAGTAAAAATCTTAAATGAACCAAACTGTACCATAGAATCTCTATGGATAGTAATTTCATGCTCTGATAATAGGAATATAACAGTAGGGATATATTACCAACCACCTGACCAGTGCCGAATAGATCAGAATAATCACTTACTTCGATCTGCTGGCAATGCTACTACCAGTGCAGCCCAATATGCCGTTAGCCTTCTTGGCAACAAGGGAACACCGCTGACTCATATCCAGCTTCTCATCCACTGTAATCCTCAGGTCCTTTTCTACAGATGTGCTGCTTAGCCATTCGGTCCCCAGCCTGTAGCAGTGCATGGGATTCTTCCATCCTAAGTGCAGGATTCTGCACTTGTCCTTGTTGAACCTCGTCAGATTTCTTTTGGCTGAATCCTCCAATTTGTCTAGGTCACTCTGGACCCTATCCCTACCCTCCAGTGTATCTATCTCTCCCTTCATCTTAGTGTCATATGCGAACTTCCAGATGGTGCAATCCATCCCATCATCCAGATAATTAATAAAGATATTGAACAAAACCAGCCCCAGGACCGACCCCTGGGGTACTCCATTTGATACCGGCTGCCAACTAGACATCAAGCTGTTGATAACTATCCATTGAGCCCGACAATCTAGCCAACTTTCTATCCGCCTTATAGTCCACTCATCCAGTCCATTCTTTTTTAACTTGCTGGCAAGTATACTGTGAGAGACCGTATCAAAAGCTTTGCTAAAGTAAAATATATCACATCCCCGGCTTTCCCCATATCCACAGAGCCAGTCATCTCATTATAGAACACAATCAAGTTGGTCAGGCATGACTTGCCCTTGGTGAATCCATGTTGACCATTCCTGATCACTTTCCTCGCCTCCAATTGCTTCAAATTGCTTTCCTTGAGGACCTGCTCCATGATTTTTCCAGGGCCTGCAGTGAAGTTGACCGGTCTGTAGTTCCCCAGGTTCTCTTTCTTCCCTTTTCTAAAGATGGGCACTATATTTGTCTTTTTCCAATCATCTAGGACCTCCCATGATCACCACCAGTTTTCAAAGATAATGACCAATGGCTCTGCAATCACATCAGCCAATTCCCTCAGCGCCCTTGGATGCATTAGATCTGGATCCATGGACTTGTGCATTTCCAGGTTTCTAAATAGTCCTTAACCTGTTCTTTCACCACTGAGGGCTGCTCACCTCCTCCCCATACTGTTTTGACCAGGATAGCAGTGTGGGAGCTGACCTTGTTTTTGAAGACTGAGACAAAAAAAGCATTGAGTCCTTATGTTTTTTCCACATCATCTGTCACTAGGTTGCCTACCCCATTCATTAAGGGTCCCACACTTTCCCTGACCTTTTTCTTGTTGCTAACATACCTGTAGAATCCCTTCTTGTTACCCTTCACATCCCTTGCTAGCTGCAACTCCAGTTGTGCTTTGGCCTTCCTGATTACACTCCTGCATGCTCGAGCAATATTTTTATTCTCCTCCCTAATCATCTGTCCAAGTTTCCACTTCTTGTAAGCTTCCTTTTGTTGTGGAAGCTCACTGAAGATTTCACTGTTAAGCCAAGCTGGTCATCTGCCATATTTGCTATTCTTTCTGCACATCAGGATTGTTTGTTCGTGCACCCTCAATAAGGCTTCTTTAAAATACAGCCAGGTTTCTTGGACTCCTTTCCCCCTCATATTAGCCTCCCAGGGGATCCTGCGCATCAGTTCCCTAAGGGAGTCAAAGTCTGCTTTTCTGAAGTCCATGGTCCATATTTTGCTACTCTCCTTTCTTCCTTTTGTGAGGATCCTGAACTGAACCATCTCATGGTCACTGCTGCCCGGGTTGCTACCCAATTCTACTTCCCGTACCAATTCTTCCCTGTTTGCAAGCAGCAGGTCAAGAGGAGAATGGCCTCTGGTTGGTTCCTCCAGTAGTTGTGCCAGGAAATTGTCCAGATGATACAAAACTGCTCAAGATAGATAAGTCCCAAGCAGACTGTGAAAAGCTGCAAAGGGATCTCACAAAACTGGGTGACTGGGCAATAAAGTGGCAGATGAAATTCAGTGCTGATAAATGCAAAGTAATGCATATTGGAAAACATAATCCCAACTGTACATATAAAATAATGGGGTCTAAATTAGCTTTTACCACTCAAGAAAGAGATTGTGGAGTCATTGTGGATAGTTCTCTGAAATCATGCACTCAGTGTACAGTGGCAGTCAAAAAAGCGAACAGAATGTTAGGAATCATTAAGAAGGGGATAGATAAGAAAACAGAAAATATCATATTGCCTCTATATAAATCCATGGTATGCCCGCATTTAGAATACTGCATGCAGATGTGAATGCCCCTTCTCAAAAAAGATATATTGGAATTGGAAAAGGTTCAGAAAAAGACAACAAAAAAGATTAGGGGTATGGAACGGCTTCCATATGAGGAGCGATTAATAAGACTGGGACTTTTCTGCTTGGAAAAAGGAGGATATGACAGAGGTCTATAAAATCATGACTGCTGTGGAGAAAGTAAATAAGGAAGTGTTATTTACTCCTTCTCATAACACAAGAACTAGGGGTCACCAAATGAAATTAATAGGCAGCAGGTTTAAAACAAACAAAAGGAAATATTTTTTTCATGCAACGCACATTCTGGGGAACTCTTTGCCAGAGGATGTTGTGAAGGCCAAGACTATAAAAGGGTTAAAAAGGAACTAGATAAGTTCATGGAGGATGGGTCCATCAATGGCTATTAGCCAGGATGGGCAGGGATGGTGTCCCTAGCCTCCATTTCCCGAACCTGGGAATGGGCAAGAGGGGATGGATCACTTGATGATTACCTGTTCTGTTCATTCCATCTGGGGCACCTGGCCTTGGCCACTGTCGGAAGACAGGATAGTGGGATAGATGGACCTTGTTCTGACCCAGTATAGCTGTTCTTATGTTCTTACAGAACACAGTGAGTGCCAATAGAGGGCTCACAAACTATTTAAAGGGATACTACCCTCTTCCTATACATTACAGTATAAAATGCTAATATTTTAATTTGATACACCACCTACTCTGTACTCACTTTGCATTGGTGTAAATGATTACACAAGATTAAGTGTAATGATGAATCAGACCCTATGTTCAAAAATTGACTAAATAATAGGGCTGTCAAGCAATTAAAAATAATGCACAATTAATCGCATTGTTAAACAATAATAGAATACCATTTATTTAAATATTTTGGATGTTTTCTACATTTTCAAATATAATTATTTCATTTACAACTCAGAATACAAAGTGTACAGTGTTCACTTTATATTTATTTTTATTACAAATATTTGTGCTGTAAAAAATAAAAGAAATAGTATTTTTCAATTCACTTCATACAAGTACTGAAATGCAATCTTTTTTCATGACAGTCGAACTTACAAATGTAGGATTATGTACAAAAAATAACTGCATTCAAAAATAAAATAATGTAAAACTTCAAAGCCTACAAATCCACTGTTGTATCAAGCAGGCAAGGTACTAACAAGCTTCTATAGGACTTTATTTACAGTGGAAACCCTTAAACACCACATCCACCCAGTCCTACTTCTCGTTCAGCCACTCACTCAGACAAATAGAGTTGGTTTACATTTTCAGGAGACAATGCTGCCCGCTTCTTGTTTACAATGTCAACTGAAAGTGAGAACAGGCATTCGCATGGCACTGTTGTAGCCGGCATTAAAAAATAATTACGTGCCAGATGTGCTAAAGATTCATGTGTCCCTTCATCTTCAACCACCATTCCAGAGGACATGCATCCATGCTGATGATGGATTCTGCTCAATAACGATCCAAAGCAGTGCAGACCAATGCATGTTCACTTTCATCACCTGAGTCAGATGCCACTAACTGAAGGTTGATTTTCTTTTTTGGTGGTTTGGGTTCTGTAGTTTCTGCATCATACTGTTGCTCTTATAAGACTTCTGAAATCATGCTCCACACCTCATCCCTCTCAGATTTTGGAAGACACTTCAGATTCTTAAACCTTGTGTCGAGTGATGTAGCTATCTTTAGAAATCTTATATTGGCATCTTCTTTGTGTTTTGTCAAATCTGTGTGAAAATGTTCTTAAAACGAACAACATATGCTGGGTCATCATCCAAGAATTCCAGAATATGAAATACAGGGCAGAATGTGGTTAAAATAGAGCAGGCGACATACTATTCCCCCGCAAGGAGTTCAGTCAAAATTTACCGTATTTTCTGGCGTATAAGACGACTTTTTAAACTAAAAAACAACCCCCAAAAATCGGGGGTCGTCTTATACGCCGGGTATAAACAGGCTTCGGCTGAGCCAATCCTGGGAGGCGTCTCTCTGGTGTATGCCATTAATGCATACAAAGCCTGCTCGGATTGGCAAAGGTTGTAATAGCCTGCCTCTCTGACTCAGCCAATCCGAGCAGGCTTAATAGATGACACCGCTCCCCTGAACGCTCCGCCCTCCTTCTCCTCCCCTTCCCCGGCTTCCCGTGAATCAAATGTTCACGGGAAGCCTGAAAAAAGGAGCAGGCAGGTAAGCCGGGCATGTGGGGGAGGGGGCGGGAGGGCTTACCTGCGGCGCCGGTCCCGGTGTCGGCCCGGGGAGCCGGGCCCCGCGTCTGCGGCGCCGGTCCCGGTGTCAGCCGGGCCCGGGGAGTTGGGCCCTGTGGCTGCAGCGCCGGTCCCGTGTCAGCCGGGCCCGGGAGTTGGGCCCGCTGCGCGCGCCGGTCCCGGTGTCGGCCAGGAGCCGGGCCCGCAGCTGCGGCTGCTCGGTGTCAGCCGGGCCCGGGAGCCGGGCCTCGGCTGCGGCTCCGACCCTGGCCCCGGCAGGGGTAAGAGGCCAGGGCCAGGGCTGGGACTGGGGCGGGGAGGAGGGGTTGGATCAGGCAGAGGTTCTGGGGGGGCAGACAGGGGATGGGGAAGGGGGGGTTGGATAGGCGCCACGTGGGAATTCCTGGGGTCTGTTGGGATGGTGGTGGATGGAGTCGGGGCAGTCAGGGGACAGGGAGCGGGGCAAGTTTGGCAGGTGGTGGGGTTCTGGGGGGGAGTTAGGGTTGGGGGTCTTGGGAAGGAGTGGTCAGGGGACAAGGAGCAGGGCAGGGGGGGTTATGGGTTGTGGTTTCTGAGGGGGGGGCAGGACGTGGGTGGGGGGTGTACTCACTGGACGGTTCCCTACCGGGTCTTCGGTGGTGGGTCCTTCAGCCTCGGAAGGGGGGGTAGTCTTATACGGCGAGTATAGGCCAAAACCTATGTTTTAAGTGGAAAATTAGGGGGTCATCTTATACGCCCAGTCATCTGATACGCCAGAAAATACGGTAATTAACATTTTTTTAAAGCTTTTTTTAAGCAAGCGGTCATCAGCATGAAAGCATGTCCTCTGGAAAGGTAGCCAAAACATGAAGGAGTATTAGAATGTTTAGCATATCTGGCACATAAATACCTTGCAATATTGGCTACAAAAGTGCCATGCAAATGCCTGTTCTCACTTTCAGGTGACATTGTAAATAAGAAGTGGGCAGCATTATCTCCTGTAAATGTAAATAAACTTGTTTGTCTTAATGATTGGCAGAATAAGAAGTAAGACTGTGTGGACTTGTAGGTTCTGAAGTTTTACATTGTTTTGTTTTTGAGTGTAGTTATTTAACAAAAGAGCCTGTTTTCCCTGCCAGCTTGGGACTTCAGTACCTTGCCTTGTTTGAGCCAGACATGCTTGCCTGCTGCAAACACAGTTCCAAGTCTGAACCACAACCCTCACAAGCTGCAGGTTTAACTGAAAGCAGCTTAAGAAGTGCTCCTGTCTCCAGCACTCAGATACCCAGCTCCCAATTGGGTCCAAACCCCAAATAAATCTGTTTTACCCTGTATAAAGCTTATACAGGATAAACTCATAAATTGTTCTCCTTCTATAACACTGACAGAGAGATATGCACAGTTGCCAGTTGCTTGCCCTCCCCCGCTCCCCCCGCAGGTATTAATACTTACTCTGGGTTAATTAATAAGTAAAAAAGTGATTTTATTAAATACAAAAAGTAGGATTTAAGTGGTTCCAAGTAATAGACAGAACAAAGTAAATTACAAAACAAAATAAAACACGAGCCTAATACAGCACGAAACTAAACACAGGTAAATCTCACCCTCAAAGATATTCCAATAGGCTTCTTCGACAGACTAGCCTCCTTATAATCTGGGTCCAGCAATCACTCACAGCTCTGTAGTTACTGTCCTTTGTTCTAGTTTCTTTCAGGCATCTCTTTGGGGCGGAGAGGCCATCTCTTGAGCCAGCTGAAGACAAACTGGAGGGGTTTCCAGGGGCTTAAAAAGACTTTCTCTTGTGGGTGGAAACCCCTTCTCCTCTCCTATGAAGAATCCAGCTACAAGATGGAGTTTTGGAGTCATTATATCATAACCTTTGCAGAGATATGTTACATGGCATATCTAGCATAAAACATATTCCAGTTATGTCCTATTTACACTCATAAGCATATTTCTATAAAGCATTATGGGGTGAAATGTCAAAAATATAATAATATAAACTGGGCACTGTAGACTTTGTATTCTGTGTTGTAATTTAAATTAATATATTTGAAAATATAGAAAAACATCCAAAACTATTTAATAAATTTCAGTTGGTATTCTATTGTTTAACAGTACAATTAAAACTGCAATTAATCATGATTTTTTTTTCAAGGGATTAGGGGGATTGGCTAAGAGGGTAGATGGCAAGAAGTTGCTCCTTTTTGCTCTGTGCTAACTTGTTTATGAGATGAGTGTTATAGCTAGAAATGTTGTCGCTTCCTAGCAGTAATCAACTTTGCATCTAGACTAAAATAAGGAGACATAAACTTATGTGTTACTGAGAGTGTTGGCTATTTATGAAAAGGTCCATTCTGTACTTCTATTGCTGGGTTTGGGTCCTTTTAAAGACAGGCATTCTAGGGCTTGTTATTTCCAAAGGGAGGATAAGAACTGTATGACAGAAGCAATGCAGGGTCAGGAATATAAAACAGCTCCCTGCACTCAGTGTGGAGATCTGGGAGAGCAGCAGCAGCAGCCAACTCAAACTCTCTGTTGACGGGGTCTGGGCCCGGTCTGGAGGGGGAACCAGAGAAAGAATATGGGAAGGGCCATGCTGGAGTAATCTGTGGGCAGGTTAGGCAAGAGGTCTAAGAAAATAAAAATGTAGGAAGTGGCTGTGGAGGTTGGGGGAGGGGAGAGTGAAGGAGGGATGACTGAAACTGGAGAGGACAGGAGTTTCACTGTTAGGTCCCCAGACCAGGAGCTTGTGGTAGAGGAGACACTCTCAGGAATCAAGACCACACCAAGAAGTAGTGTGGTTATACACACTTTGCAACCAAGGGGAAGGGGTATAACAAGCACTGCAACTAAGAGAAGAAGGAAGCACAGATACTAGTGAGAGGGCTGTGCCCAAAGGTGAAGGACTTGTTCTGTCGACTTTTGTTTGTCCTGGTAGTGGAGGATTTTTTGTTGGTGAACTACACAGCTACTGAAGGCACATTAAGAGGGAAGCTAGAGGAGTAGCTGCACCTACTGCTGGAGAAGGTAAGCCATTGTTAGGGTAAGCACTACAAATTAATATAAATATTGAAAAATAAATTTCTTCTGTCTCCTATGAAACTCTGCTAGCTTATAAAAACAAATAAATAAATAAATAAATTTCATACTGCATTTTGCCAGCTCTATTTTGCAACAAGATTGTTCTCTGCCTTTGGCAAAATTGTGAATGTATCATTTGATTGATCTGCTTTGTTTTCACAAGAGAGACTGAAGTGTTAGTAGAAATTACTGAAGTGCAAGTTCAGTGTATTGCATGATCTGGATAGGGTACTTGAGCTTTTCAGCATTTGAATATCTGCATAAGCCCATACGAATTTCAAATAGACCAGATTGTGACACAGACACAAGGCAAGGTTTTATTCTTCTCTTTGATATCTGAATAGGAAATACTCTTGTAAAAGACAAAAAGGAAATTTACTTCTCTCTCTGTCATAAGCTCCTTTCACTAGTCCCTGTGCATAAAAATGTAAATAATTTCTTTTTCTATTTAATATGTTGGAGATGCAGTTTTACAGAACTCAGCTGGATAGATTAAAAAAAAATCTCTTGTATTCTCAATGGCACCAATGTTTGTAAGTCATAAAATGCCTTATTTGCATCTGGTTTTGTGAGGTATGTTTAATTCCTACTTCCTATTATGTTTCCTTTGAAAGGATAGTCTCTTCTCTGCTCTGATCCTTTGTGTGAGACAACAGAAAAGTACTGTTTAAACTGTGGGTGAGAGACCCCAGGACTGCTGCAGCCCTTCTACAAGTTTTTATTTATTTATTCTTACTTTACTGATTCAAACATATGATAAACTTTAAAAAAGACAAGTGAAATACTGCAGTCCAATTTATGTAGACACATCTGTGTTACCAGTTCACATCCATGTTACTAGACCTGGCCCATAAATAGACAACTTCATGGACCAAATGGCAGACTTCAATGGAGTTGCAACTGGAGATAATTTGTAAGACTGGCCAGAAAACAAGAATTCCATTTCACAAAAAAAATCGAGGTTTTGAAATCTGTTTCCATTCTGCATTGGAATGAAAATGGGGCCTTTTGAAATGTTTTGTGGGGAAAAAAAATGTGAGCGAGAGAGAGAGCAACATACCCCAGAATATCCTGGTAGGTAGGGCACTCACCTGGGATGTGAGAGACACAGCTTACAGTCCCTTCTCTAAGTCAGGCAGAGGAGAGACTTTAACCTGAGCCTCCTACATCCCAGGTGAGTATCCTAACCATTGGGCTATTGGCTATTCTGCAGGTTCTCTCTCCGGTTTTGATCAGAAATTCCATGTTGAACCTTCTTGATTGAATCAGTATTTTCCAGTGAAAAAAAGGTTTCATTACACAATTCCCAGTCAGTTCTAATAATTTGTACCTACTCTTGGGATTTTAACAGCCTAAACAAACAAACAGAAATACTGTCAAAATGAGATGTGAGTCGTGTGATATGTTTCTGAGTATATCTGAGGTACCTTTGAGAATCTGTGGACACCACTGCTATGCAATTTGCACGGTTACTAGTGTATATAATTACAAAGTTTCAGATGTTTTGGCTGGCTGGGAAAAGCCCTGAGAGGTTTGGCTAAGCTTCAGAAAAAGATTCAAACCTTTTGCTTTTTCCCTCCTTCCTTGTCAGATTCTCTCTCCCTTCAACCTCTGTCCTTTTACTCCTCTCACCCACCAATTTCTTTTTTTCCTCCCCATTAGTACATTGAGTTCTACATAACCCTACATATCCCTTTGATGATATTTCATTGGGTCAGGAATTCTGGTATGCTCTTTTCTGGGCCTTGCCCAGCTATCTGTGTATCTGTGTGCATCCTCTAGGGCTTCACAGTAAATTACAAGGGAGACCAGGTTTGTGATAGCTGACGACACCAAACAGGGATTTTCAGGGAAAGCGGGATATTCTTCAGGAGGTGAGGAAAAATGGAAGAGGTCACATATAAGGACCTACAAAAGTATGGTGTGATTAAAGTTATAGAACTAAAAATCAGTCTGAGTTGCTGTTATGTGTTTCAAAGTAGATTTTCCCATTCTTAAGCTCATTGCATCCTGCACTATGTTTGGGAGCTAGGTAGTACAGTGGATTGGAGTTGGTGCATAAGTCTTATTTCTATATTACTTTTGTTGGATAAGGGTGACACATTATCCATAGACCAAAAGTCCTCCTTTCGGCTACAGAACAGGTACTGGTAGGACATTCATCTCACACACGCTTGACCAACATGTTTCTATCCTGCTCTGGAGAGACGCATACATAAAGATAACGGAGGAGTTAAATCACAGTGCTCATTTATCTATGTTTAAAGAGCCCACAAGTTAAGGGCTTCAGTGAAGCTTTGATGCCCCCAAAACCTTGCACAGTCCCTCTAAGTAGGGACACATTTCACTTTATATGTGTTAGTATTGTCTAGGAGCATAGAATTGCCATGTCCAACCATACCAGAATTACATTTCATCAGGAGTCCTGCCTCTGGCAGACAAGTACCAGGTGCTTCAGAGGAAGATGCAGGAAACTCTGTAGTGCACCATAATGGACTGAACTGCTCTTAGTGGAAATCATGTCTAACTTCCATCAGCTAGTGGATGGTTTATGCCTTGAAGAATAAAGGCTTATATCCCTTTATAAAAATGTGTTTACCTAATCTTACCTAATATAACTGTGAATGTTCTCATTATATTAAGAGATCTGGAGCAAAATCTGTAGATCATGATGAAAAGTGAGTTTGGAAGTACCTCATTTTTATTCCTACAGTACATCTGTTGACACTGCAAAATTGTCAAACTGTTGAGCACAATTGGCAATTTCTAAAAGAGCAAAAATATCCTGCCTTCTACAAGACACCCAACCCACATCCTCTGTGTGTCTCATTTCATTGCCCCATGCAGACAAACACCATCAGAATTTTGTTGAACACCAAGATTCATTCCCCACTCTGGATGGCTGCTGTGAAATATCATTTAGCATCATGGTTAATCAGCACTTGCTTGACCACCAGCGCTGTGTTGTTTAGCTACCAGATGGATCTGTTACACACTATAGCTTACTATACTTTCCCTCCTATATATTTATTTCATCCTCCTCAAGACAGCAAAAGACATTTGTAGCCTGTCATGTATTTGTTCTGGTATTTTTTAGTTTACTTTCCTCTTACTGAACTCTAACACTAACACACTAACTTCAGTTTCTTAGGCCTGGTCTACACTACGCGTTTAAACCGAATTTAGCAGCGTTATATCGATTTAACCCTGCACCCGTCCACACAATGAGGCCTTTTATATCGATATAGAGGGCTCTTTAAACCGGTTTCTGTACTCCTCCCCGACGAGAGGAGTAGCGCTGAAATCGGTATTGCCATGTCGGATTAGGGTTAGTGTACAGAATGGCTGGTAACCGTCCTCATCATAGCAACTGGGGGCTGAGCTCCATCAGCCCCTCCCCTGTCATGTCTAAAGAAAAGATTCTGTACTCCCTGGACTATCATAGCAGCTGGAGGCTTCCTCCCCCTCATTTTATCTCACTAAAAAGTCTGTGTTTCTTATTCCTGCATTCTTTATTACTTCATCACACAAATGGCGGGACACTGCCACGGTAGCCCAGGAGGGTTGGAGGAGGAGGGAAGCAATGGGTGGGGTTGTTGCAGGGGCACCCCCTAGAATGGCATGCAACTCATCATTTCTGCGGGATATCTGGGGCTCTGACCCGGAGCGGCTGTGCTCTCTGGTTCTCTAGTACACTTGCCCCATATTCTAGGCTGGACTGACTCTATTTTTAGACAAAACATAGGAAGAGAATGACCCAGGGAGTCATTCCCATTTTTGCCTATGCGCCCCTGGCCGACCTCAGCGAGGCCAGCCAGGAGCACCCATGATAGCAGCAGACTGTACAGAACGACTGATAACCGTCATCTCATCGCCAATTTACAATGGCATGGCAGACAGTGCAATATGACTGGTAACCATCTCTGCTATCTTGCAAAGGCAAATGAATGCTGCTGTGTAGCACTGCAGTACCGCGTCTGTCAGCAGCATCCAGTACACATATGGTGACAGTGACAAAAGGCAAAACGGGCTCCATGATTGCCATGCTATGGCGTCTGCCAGGGCAATCCAGGGAAAAAGGGCGCGAAATGATTGTCTGCCATTGCTTTCCCAGAGGAAGGATTGAGTGACGACATTTACCCAGAATCACCCGCGACACTGTTTTTGCATTGGGATTGCAACCCAGAATTCCAATGGGCGGGGGAGACTGCGGGAACTATGGGATAGCTACGGGATAGCTACCCACAGTGCAACGCTCCGGAAATCGACACTAGCCTCAGTACATGGACGCACACCGCCGAATTAATGTGCTTAGTGTGGCCACGTGCACTCGACTTTATTCAATCTGTTTTACAAAACCGGTTTATGTAAAATTGGTATAATCCCGTAGTGTAGACATACCCTTAGAAACGTTACTAATTCTGGTATTATTCTTTTGCTTGCTTTCATGTTTTGTAATTGTGTACATCTAGAGTGACCAGACATCCCAATTTTATCAGGACTGTCCTGATATTAGGGATTTTGACTTCTATAGGACCCTATTATTCCCCTCCCCCGGTCCCAAATTTTCACCCTTGCTATCTGGTCACCCTATGTATTTCATACACATAATTATGGTGAATCATCTAACGATATTAAAGAAGAAATATACATTTCAAATATAGCTGAATTAATAGCTTCTTAAAGACTGCAGTGTAGGGTGACACATTTTAGGTTGCAGTGCCATCAACATACTGATAATTTTCAACCCTGTGTCTCTTTATCATAGATAACAGGTGCAGTTCTCTTGCCTTCCCACTGTCTCATAAAGCAAGAGCTGGAAGATGAGCTAGCTGCAGCTTAATCTGGATTTGAAAGAGGTGATGCTGCTTGTCAGAGAAAGCAACTGGATCTGTTGCTGTGATTGTCCCATTAGTGTGATGTGTCACTTGCCAAAGAGGCTTTCAAGCACAGGATTTTTTATCACCTACCAAAGCTCTTGTAATTCATAGCCCCCTTTCCCATCAGCAGTTTCCAAAGAGATTGAAGAGTAAGGCAAACTTGGCCACATTTTTGTCACTTTTAGCAGGGACTACTGTGATGTATTCTACTTCAGGAGACGCTTCAAAACTACACAAAAACTGAACGATGGGAAAATGTGGAGTCCCACATTCAGTGGAGTGGGTCAGTGCCATATGAGTACACTTCCCCTGTGCTTTGCACACTGTACTACCATTTCATTTGCCTCTGAGTGCAAGTCAAGAAAAGATGTTTCCCACAGCATTTTCACAAGCTTCCTAATAACAACAAAGTTCTTCATACAGTTTCATTAAAGAAACATTTGGAAAATGGAAAACAAGTGGGTATGTGATCCTGAAAATCCAAGTGATGAACTCTAGAACCATTTGACTTAATCCTGCACATTTGACTACCTCACCTGGACTGACCACTGACCCATCTTAACTGAGCATACTTCTAACAATCTAAGTCCCAGAGATGTTTCAAACCACCACCATGCATAATAATAGAACAAGTTGAAAAGTGATATTCTTCCTTTCCCCACCATCCAAGAAGTAATTTTCAGTAGGAAAAAAGGCTAATGTTAGGGTTCCACAAAATTAATAGTAGGACAGGTATTTATCTATCTATGATCTGTGAAAGGAGAAAAAGAGGGAAATGCAAAATACATTGATGAAACATTAATTTAATTTAGTCAAAACTAGAGGGGATATTGAGGGGCTGAAAGAAGACCTAACAAAGCTAGGCATAGTGAAGGTTGTTCAGCCACTCATACTGTATTTGCCTTCCGTTAAGCACAAAAAATGAGGACACCCAGTTAAATGAAAAGTAACAAATTTCAGATTGATAAAAGGAAATTATTTGATTTACACAATAACTGATTAACCTATGGTACTCACTGACAAATATTTTATTGAGATGAAGAATATATGCCTGGACTGTGCAAGTCAATGCAACTCGAGGCAGACAAAGCCTCTTGGGCTAAAAAACTTGAAAATTGGGGAAATTGATGGGTTTAGATATTATTATTAGTGTTAGTATTATGATACTACTAATAATTAATTAATAAAAGCTAGAAGTAAAATGACTAAAATAAAACTGTTTAAAGAAAAACAGACTTTGGGGCATAACATTGAATACTAACTGCCAGTTAAAAAAAATTCCCTCATAGATATTTCATTAAATAATTGCCCATTATGAAATTACTTTATGCAGTCTTCTAAAACATCTGATACTAGGGCTGGAGACAGAACACCAGACCACATGGTTCATTGGTCTAATCTTGTAAGGGAATTGTTATGTTAACACTCATGCTTGGACTAATGTTAAAGGTCTTATTCTTTATCCAAGCTAGCTAGAAATAGCGGCTTTAACTTAGTTATAAACACTAGGGATGGTTAACTAATATTTGCAAATAGTTTGTTCACTCTTCTTTCTGCCAGTCAGTGAATCAATTATTCATATTGGCACCTTGTCTGGTGCCTTAACCACAAGACCATTTTTCCTCATAAAACCACTCTTCCATGGTAGTGTGATGCCAGTTACACAGCCCTCAAAGAGAGGGAAAGATAACTATATTTATTCACTGTGAATTGAAGTAAATGTCTGTTCTTCCATTTGAGTTCATCAGCGTAGGATCAAAGCTGTATTGTGGTGATGGGCACCACATAAAAACCCTGCAAGTGACAGAGGAACATGGCAAATAATACCCACTGAACATTTTTAAAATGAAAGAATTTCTGAAACAAGAGTTCTTTAGTTTTCTCTTTTCTGTAAAGTTTGACATAATCAAGAGTCATGCTGAGTTTGTGTGATACAAAGGTTTTATTGACATGTATTTAGGATGTCCTGCATCACACATTCAGGTTTTTTTCACTCAGAAGTAGAGCTGGGTGAATAATGGATTTTTCACTTCATTGGCTATTTGAGGGGCAAAATCATTCTGGGTCAGACAAAACATTTCATTTTAATACAACTGAAACATTTCAGTGCTGACACTTTCTTAATATTCTTGAATTTTTAAAAATAAAATTAAAGGAAATTTTAAGTCATTTCAACCTGATAAGTCTAAACATTTTATTCTGAAGATGTGAGAATGATATGCTTTTACATTTATTAATTAATTATATTTGGATGTTTAAAAAACAGTTTGGCAAAACTGAAGTGAAGTCATGAAATATTTAGATTTTGCTCAATCTGCACATTTTGCCAGGAAAAGTTGCAGCTGAAAAATTTCACTCAACTACATTCATCAGTAGTACAGGATTCATACTAGTGAAAATTTGATATCACACCATCATATATTTTCTCTTTGTCTCATATATATTCACTACCCAACAATTTTGTTAATGCAGCGTTAAGGTTGACTGGTTACTCTTCCAGAAAGTCAGATGCACCTATACTTTAGCCCCTGAAAACCACGAAATACTGGTATACTTTTTCATAATAATAATAATAATAATAATGGTAATGTCTCCCCACACCTTAGCAATTGTGGTGTTACCTCCCATTCTCACTGTAGTACACCTTATTGGTTACTAGTGAAAATATTGCTTAAAAATAAAAGCAGTTAAAAAGGTGATTAATTGGTCTTTGAGAAGTAAATCAGTATTATTCAAAAAATGCTAATATGATTTAGAGTTTCTAACATTTTAAACCAAAACAATTTTATTCAATCCCCTTTTTAGACTTGAGGAAGGGGAAAGGCTATATTGATTTGATTAAAATAATTCTTCCCTTCCCACAAGACTAGCTTCTTAAACACTTCTTACAGAACGATTCATAATATATAGAATTGCAAATGTGGCATGGGACTTCTTGTCAGTTGTTAAAATGTGCATGTTCTTGTTTAAGCAAAGAAAAAAAGATGGAAATTTTATAGTGGAAGAAATTACACTGCACTCCTCTTCACACAATATTGTGATGTTTTGGAAATGAAATTCTGTTTATCTCTCTCTCTCTGTGTATGTGCTGCTTACCCATTATAGTAAAAGCTAAGACAGGAACCATTTTGATTCATGAAACACACAAAAGTAGCTGTCTACATCTCTAATACTTGGAACTCTGTTGCACAACACAGTTTGCTTGAATAATCAACTTAAAGCAGCAGTACAGTAATGTCAGTCGCCAGTCATGCAAGCTGAACTTCATTATACAGTAATTGCACATTTGATACACTAAAAGCGAAGGGAAGCAGTGTTTTATTGTACTTACCATGAAATAAACATGTATTACTCATTCACTTAGTAACTACACTGTAGCACTATAATAGACGTTGCCATTTTGCTTTAAGGTTCAATGAGTAATTTATTAGGTAGTGACGTGCAGATGATTATTTACAATGTTAGAATAAACTTCTGAAATGAACTATTACATACTTTACAGGAGGCTGTCTTGCTCACATTCTTAATTTTAAAAGTTTTAAAAGCTGTGCTATGCTACTTTCAGGAAACTTTTAAACCTTTCAGTGTCACAGAGGAGAGATCATACTGTCGTCACCATTTAAGAAAAAGACAATGGGGGCCTACAATGTAGAGCAGTAGCTGAAAAATCCCATTCATGGCTATTCCAACTGGACAACTGGATCTGTTAGCACGCCTGTGGCCTCCCCCTGTCATTCCTCCATCATGGCATACTATGCAGTCTTGACAGCAGAAGAAAGTGTGCCACCACCTTTACATTGCTGCTTCATCTGCTTCAGCTGGTGCAGCCCCTCTGAGTATGTCTACAAGGCAGTTGGGAGCAAGTTTCTATGAGACAGGTATATCTCTGTATATATATATATATATATATATATATATATATATATATATATATATATATATATAATAGCGTGACTGTGAACCAAATATATATATATTTGGTTCACAGTCACGCTGGAAGGGCATAACGAGTGGGAACCCACAGGGATCCATTCTGGGTACAGTTCTGTTCTATATCTTCATCAATGGTTTAGATAATGTCACAGAGAGTACACTTATAAAGTTTGCAGACAATGCCAAGCTGGGAGGGGTTGCAAGTGATTTGGAGGATAGGATTAAAATTCAAAATGATTTGGACAAACTGGAGAAATGGTCTGAAGTAAACAGGATGAAATTCAATAAGGACAAATGCAAATTATCCCATCTAGCAATCAGTTGCACACATACAAAATGGGAAATGACTGCCTAGGAAAGAATACTGCAGAAAGGGATTTGGGGGGGGGGAGGGATCGTCATAGTGGACCATACGCTAAATATGAGTCAACAGTGTAGCACTGTTGCAAAAAAAGCAAACATCATTCTGGGATGTATTAGCAGGAGAGTTGTAAGCAAGACACAAGAAGTAATTCTTCTGCTCTACTCCGTGCTGATTAGACCTCAACTAGAGTATTGTGTCCAGTTCTGGGTGCCACAATTCAGGAAATTGGAGAAAGTGCAGAGAAGAGCAACAAAAATGATTAATGGTCTAGAAAACATGACCTATGAGGGAAGATCGAAAAAACTGGGTTTGTTTAGTCTAGAAAAGAGCAGACTGAGAGGGGACATAATAACAGTTTTCAAGTACATAAAATATTTTTACAAGGAGGAGGGGAGAAAATTGTTCTTCTTAACCTCTGAGGATAGGACACGAAGCAATGGGCTTAAATTGCAGCAAGGGAGGTTTAGGTTGGACATTAGGAAAAACTTCTTAACTGTCAGGGTGGTTAAGCACTGGAATAAATTGCCTAGGGAGGTTGTGGAATCTCCATCATTTGAGATTTTTAACATCAGATTACACAAATATCTGTCAGGGATGGTCTAGATAACACTTTGTCCTGCCACGAGTGCAGGGGACTGGATCAAATGACCTCTCAAGGTCCCTTCCAGTCCTATGATTCTATGATACTATCTGAATTTGCCATCCTCTTGTCTCAAACTCCACTCTAAAAAAAAAAGAACTCTGATTTTATTTGTCTTCATTGTTTTTAGATTTCTATACTCAAAGATAAGACTGCTTGTCAATGGGTTTAAGGCAAGAACACATGTTTTTACTAAATATGTATTTGGGTGTGTCTATTATATATTAGAAACACATTTATATTTCACAACTCCCTGTGTTTAATCCAAACCTCCCCCAATAAACAACTACAAGACAGAAAATAGAAATTTAAAACAAAGATATTAGTGAAAAACAAAGTAAAATCATGACCTATATTAAAAATAAAAATCTCCCATGAGCTGCTCTCCTCTCTATAAATGTTTGCCTAATATACTTTCTTCCTGGTTACAGGATTTTTTCTGCCTAGTCTGTTTTCAGTAGAGATGAGAAGAAGCATGTTTTATTTTACATTTCACAGTGGGCTAGGATATCAGATTATTCTCAGTTCAAAGTAGAGATGAAAGCCAGTACAAAAATATATGGCTGCTCTTTTTCTAAGAAAAAGTCTTTGTAGAGATGATATGGTCTCTGGTGTTGTACGCAACCATTCTATACAGAGCAGTTTGTTTTTAGGAGGGGAAATAAGAGAATAACATTGTCTGAAGCTACAAGGGACTGTAGAGGTGGAATGGGCCAGATATTGCGTAGTGCAGAAGCCCAATGGTTTCAGACCTGTGGGAGCTCTGCAGGGGCCTGGACAGTTGTCAGGATGGCATGGTAGCCACTGTATACTTGGGACTTGAAGAAGCCTAGAAGGGATAGGTAGCTCATAAAAAATGAACTTCCTCCCTTCTCCCTCCCTTTCTGTCTCTCTTTCCTTTGCAGGGATCATGGAGCTTACTTTGCTCTAGCCAATGCAGCGGGGAACAGAAAAAGGTGTACCTCTGTGCCTCAAAAAATAAACAAACCACTTTTCCTATACAGTACTGAAAGGAGGATTGTGCGCCATTTCGCTGACCTGACCTCTGACTGCCCTGGCATTGAGCTATCCACTGTATTTCTGTATTTCTGTCCTGATAACTCCATTTTGGAGCTGTCAATTGGCTCCTCTGGTCTCCTAGCTATGTTCTGCTGGTGAGAGACCCATTTCTGTCCAGATTGGCGAGCAGCTTACTGCAGGACTGAAATGAGACTGTCAGGACCAAATTAAGGTAAAACCAAGATCGTAGATTCATGAGGCAGAAGAAATGGCTTATAGAGAAAGCCTGTATTTTTTTCAACAGCTTACCGGACAATAACATCCTTGTTAAAGGGGAAAACATGAATAGCACTGTCAGCTTGCCAACCTGAGCCTTGCAATTAAATAAGCTTCAGTTCCATTCACTTTTTGCCAGTTTTTGAGAGAGGAGAAATATTCTTTTGATTGGTAAAAAAGTGTAAAACTTTATTTAATATGGCTCAATTAAAGGTTAACTAAAGAACTACTCAAAAAGAACAGTGAACAAGAGGTAACAACTGATACATTACAAATATTGGCTATTATGCAATTAAATAATTTTTGGTGAGTACTTAAATTAACTCACAATTTGCTGAACTCATCCTTCAGACATGTGAATGTATCAATATAATTAACTGAAAGGAGCAGAAGTGGCTCCCTTTGAAATCAATGGCAATACACCCATTGGCTTCAATAATGGAGGATCAAGCCTTTAGGTCCTGGGATAGGGCACATCCTGAAGGGTTTAATGTGGGCCTGAGAGACCAATGAACAAACCTGGCAGCACCTAGGAGAGATAAAAAGCCAGACTTAACTTATAATGAAAGTCTGATTGGTAGGGGCTGGGTGATTATAAAGCCAGGAAGTTAGCAGCAGAAGGGGGCTGTAGAAAAAGAGACTCTGCAGTCACTCTCTGGGGGATAGAAGCAGCAAGAAATGGTCCAGAAAGGCAGCAAAGAAGCTGAGGGAGTAGACCTTGGCTTCTAGCTACAGTGTCCCTGGGCTGGAATCCAGAATGGGCTGGGTTCCCCTACCAGCCACAAAGGAAGGTGGGCTGAAACCTCAGAGGTAAGCGGTGTAAGGGATCATGGAGCCCAGAGGCAGAGAGAAGATCTGCTATAAGGTCTATAGCTTGAGTGGATTCTCTGTTATCATGGAAGTGGGGACTATTGTGTGACCTGGTTGGAGGGCCAACTTGTGGGAAGAGAGATCACTGCAGTGATGGAGTGATTGTTGATCTATGGAGCAACAGCCACTATGCCATACCTGGCCACATAGAGGTGCATGTGTGTTGAGTGAACCCCTTCACAGATCCTGATCCTGCAAAGCACTTATTCACAAGCCATCTCATTGACTTCAGTGGGACAACTCATATGTTTAGGTGCTTTACTGGCTGCGAGCTGGGCCTTCCAGCCAACTTTAGATGAGAGAAAACCTGGAGAGGCAGAACTAATGACATATGCGGAATGTACAATAACAATACAAATGTAGCAACACCATCCCATGGTAACTAAAACTCCATTTAAAATGCTCAAGCATGGTTCACCTCCTCCAATAGAAATACTCTTGAGAGAGTGTCAGGGCCAGAAAACCAGAGACATTCCTGGGGTCACTACCTCAGGGAACATGGAGTTTTTCATAGAATCATAGAAGATTAGGGTTGGAAGAGACCTCAGGAGGTCATCTACTCCAACCCCCTGCTCAAAGCAGGACCAACCCCAACTAAATCATCCTAGACAGGGCTTTGTCAAGCCAGGCCTTAAAATCTCTAAGGATGGAGATTCCACCATCTTCCTAGTAACCCATTCCAGTGCTTCAACACCCTCCTAGTGAAATAGTTTTTCATAATATCCAATCCAGACCACCCCCATTGCAACTTGAGACCATTCTTTCTTGTTAAGTCATCTGCCATCACTGAGAACAGCCTAGCTCTATCTCCTTCAGAAAGTTGAAGGGAACTATCAAATCCCCCTTACTCTTCTCTTCTGCAGACTAAATAAGCCTCTCCTCATAAGTCATGTGCTACAGCCCCCTAATCATTTTCATTGTCATCTGCTGTACTCTCTCCAATTGGTCCACATCTTTTTCAAAACGGGACGCAGTACTTCAGATGTGTTCTCACCAGGGCCAAACAATCACGTCCCTTGATCTGCTGGCAATGCTCCTACTAATGCAGCCCAATATGCCATTAGCCTTCTTGGTAAAAAGGGCACACTGTTGACTCATATCCAGCTTCTTGTCCACTGTAATCCCCAGGTCCTTTTCTGCAGAACTGCTGCTTTGCCAGTTAGTTCCCAGCCTGTAGCACTGCATGGGATTTTTCTGTCCTAAGTGGAGGAATCTGCACTTGTCTTTGTTGACTCTCATAGGATTTCTTTTGGCCCAATCCTCCACTTTGTCTAGTTCACTCTAGACCCTATCCCTATCCTCCAGAGTATCTACCTCTCCCCCCAGCATAGTGTCCTCCACGAACGTGCTGAGGGTGCAATCCATCCCATCATCCAGATCATTAATGAAGATGTTGAACAAAACCAGACACAGGACCGACCCTTGGGGCTCTCTGCTTGATACCAGATGCCAACTACCCATTTATCCCAACAATCTAGCCAGATTTCTATCCACCTTATAGTCCATTCATCCAATCCATACTTTTTTAACTTCCTGACAATAATACTGTGGGAGACTGTATCAAAAGCTTTGCTAAATTCAAAATATATCATGCCCACCACTTTCCCCATATCCACAGAGCCAGTTATCTCATCACTGAAAGCCATTTGGGTTGGTCAGGCACAGGGGAGTTGGAACCATTTTTATAAAGCCATTGAACCAAACTGTAAATCCTGTATATGATGGAAATCACTTCAAGCCAGAGGGTGCTGCAGCACCTACAGCACCCCTAATTCCAGCACCTATGGTCAGGCATGACTTGCCCTTGGTGAATCCATGTTGACTGTTCCTGATCTCCTTCCTCTCCTCCAAGTGCTTCAAAATGAACTCCTTGAGGACCTGCTCCATGATCCTTCCAGGACTAAGGTCAAGCTGACCAGTCTGTAATTCCCTCTATTCTCCTTCTTCCCTTTTTTAAAGATGAGCACTATATTTGTCTTTTTCCAATTGCCTGGGACCTCCCCTGATCACCACGAGTTTTCAGAGATAATGGCCAATGGCTCTGCAATCACATCAACCAACTCCCTCAGCACCCTCAGATGCATTAGATCCAGACTCATGGACTTGTGCATGTCCAGCTTTTCTAAATAGTCCTTAACCTGTTCTTTCACCACTGAGGGCTGATCACTTCCTCCCCATACTGTGCTGCCCAGTGCAGGAGTCTGGGAGCTAACCTTTTCTGTGAAGATTGAGGCAAAAAAAAAAGCATTGAGTACTTCAGCTTTTTCCACATCATCTGTCACTAGGTTGCCTCCCCCATTCAGTAAGGGTCCCACACTTTCCCAAACCTTTTTCTTGTTGCTAACATACATGTAGAAACACTTCTTGTTACCCATCACATCCCTTGCTAGCTTAAACTCCAATTCTGCTTTGGCCTTTCTGATTACACCCCTGCATGCTCAAGTAATATTTGTATACTCCTCCCTAGTCGTCTGTCCAAGTTTCCACTTCTTGTAAGCTTTCTTTTTGTGTTTAAGCTCTCTGTTAAGCCAAACTGATCACCTGCCATATTTGCTATTCTTTCTGCATATCAGGATTGTTTGTTCCTGTGCCCTCAATAGGGCTTCTTTAAAATACAGCAGCTCTCCTGGACTCCTTTACCTCTCATATTAGCCTCCCAGGGGATCCTGCTCATTAGTTCCCTGAGGAAGTTAAAGTGTGCTTTCCTGAAGTCCAGGGTCTGTATTTTGGTTCTCTCCTTTCTTCCTTTTGTCAGGATCCTGAACTCGATCATCTCATGGTCATTGCTGCACAGGTTGCCACCCACTTCTACTCCCCCTACCAATTCTTCCCTGTTTGTGAGCAGCAGGTCAAGATGAACTCTGCCCCTAGTTGGTTCCTCCAGCACTTGCACCAGGAAGTTGTCCTCAACACTCTCCAAAAACTTTCTGCATTGTCTGTGCACTGCTGTATTGCTCTCCCAGCAGATGTCAGTGTAACTGAAGTCGCCGATGAGAACCAGGGCTTGTGATCTGGAAACTTCTGCTACTTGTCTGAAAAAAGCTTTGTTTACCTCATTGTCTTGGTCTGGTGGTCTATATCAGATGCCCACCACAACATCATCCTTGTTGCTCTCACCTCTAAAGTTAACTCAAAGACTCTCAACAGGCTTTTCTCCAGTTTCTGAGCAATCATACTGCTCTCTTACATACAGTGCAACTCCTCCTCCTTTTCTCCCCTGCCTGTCCTTCCTGAACAGTTTATACCCATCCATGACAGTGCTCTGATCATGTGAGTTACCCCACCAAGTCTCTGTTATTCCAATCACATCATAGTTCCTTCACTGTACCAGGACTTCCAGTTCTTCCTGTTTGTTTCCCAAGCTTCTTGTGTTCGTGTAAGCGCCTAAGATAACTAGCCAATTGCCCTACTTTATCAGTATGAATAAGGAGGCCTCTCATGTTGCACCCTCCTCCTTGTGTTTTCTCCCAGTATCCCACTTTCCCACTTCCCTCTGGGCTTAGGTCACTAACCCCTGGCAAATCTAGTTTAAAGCCCTCCTCACTAGGTTAAAAAGCCTGCCTGAAAAGATGCTCTTCCCTCTCTTTGTTAGGTGGATCCCATCTCTTCCTAGCAATCCTTCTTCCTGGAACACCATCCCATGGTCAAAGAATCCAAAGCCCTCTAGCCAACACCACCTGCATAACCACATATTCACCTCCATAATTAGATGGTCCCTGCCTGGACCTTTTCCTTCAATAGGGAGGATAGAAGAGAACACGACTTCACCTCAAACTCCTTTATCCTTCTTCCCAGAGCCATGTAGTCTGCAGTGACCCATTCAAGATCATTCTTGGCAATATCATTGATGCCCACGTGGAAAAGTAGGAAGGGGTAGCGGTCCTAGGGCTTGATCAGTCTTGGCAGACACTCCGTCACATCCTGAATTTTAGCTCCAGGCAAGCAGCACACTTCTTGAGTCTCCCAATCTGGGCAGCAGATGGATGATTCCATCTTTCTTAGGAGGAAGTCCCCAACAACTACCACCCATCTCCTCCTCTTGGGAGTGGTGGTTATGGAACCCCCATCCCTAGGACAATGAATCCCATGCCTTCCGGTTGATGGGTTCTCCTTCTGTTCTCTTCCCTCAAATAACTCTTCCAAACCATTCTCCACCATAATACCTGTGCAGAGAACCTGAAAATGGTTTTTTACTTTTATCTGTATTGGGGGTACATGGGTTTTCCTCTTTCTTCTTCTGGAGGTCACATGCTGCCAGTTTTCTTCCCCGTTCTGCTCTGCTCTCTCTGATTCTTCAGCATGCTGTGTCTGCAGTACCAAACATTGACTTCTATCCAGAAAATCTTCATTTTCTCTGATGCAATGCAGGGTTGATACTTGGCTCTCTAGTCCTTTAACCTTCTCTTCCAATATGGAGACTATCTTGCACTTTGTTCAGATGAAGTTGCTTCTATCCTCTGGGAGAAAGACAAACATGGCACATCCTGTGCAGGTCCAACAGCTGACCGCTCGCTATCCATAATGTTTTCCTTCTAAGACTCTCTTCAGATGTTGTATTTACTGCTCACAGAAGCCTGAAAGGCAAAAACTCTGTGGGATCTCCCCCCCAGGCGAGGTTCATTTTTTGTCTCCATGGAAATGCTAGTTTTTCTTACCCAAACTTGGAGATCCCAGGGGATGCACAGGTAGCCAGGACCCTCTGCCAGGAAACCCTGTGCTGCTTTATTATCAATGTTATGACTTGAGTTCCATAAAGTACAGCTATTCAGAACATTTTCCTTTTATCCAAGTCTTGTAACTTGGAGATTTTCTTTCTCCATGGAAAGTAAATGAAGTATACACTTGGCTCAAAAAACCCCACAAACCCTGAAATAAAGAAAGTTCTATATGATGTGTCTGATTAGAGAGACTGAAATGAAAATAACTAGGAATGTATTTGCACTTCAGATATTTGTATTCATCCCATCCGACTATGAATGGCAATGTTCCAGCTTAGCTAAATATGACTAGTTTTAGCATCTCTCAGTGAATAACATACTGTAGGAGAAGCAAATTTCTTGGGCCTTTCAATAGCAGAAAAATAAGTCAAGCAAGATTTTACAAGACATTCCCCTGGGTAAAAAATCTTAATTTTTTCCAGATTAATTATTGCAATTAGGACCGCAAGCACTCTGAAGCAGGGACTATTCTTGTTACTTTTCTGTAATGCACCTAGCACAATAGGGTATCTGCACCTAGCAAAAAAGCAAGGCGCTAGGCCAAAGCTACAACTAATAATTACCAAGCATATAAAACTCATACAGTATTTCTAACACTATGACAGTTTCAAGTTTAAAAAAAATCCTGCCTACAGAGATTGTATGAGTCATCCTGTTTGCATCAAAATTTGCTGTCATATCCAGAGGAAATAACTAATTTAACTACAAGAATAAAGCTTTATTACAGCCTTTATAAAGGATTTGAGGACTACATTAAGTAGTGCAGCAATCGAGATGATTTTTTTTCAATGGCACCTTACATATGAAAGGTTTTCCAGTGCTCTGCACAAAGAGTGCAGCTGCACCAGAAGCATACAGAGCAGTTTCATGCATTTGGCAACAGCATCCCCAGAGACCTGGATTTTGGAACTTATTTTATTATAGGGGAGGGGGGTGTGTGTGTGTGTGAGGGGGGTGGGAAATATGCTGTCCAAAAATTGTTTTAGATGAGGGAGAGACAAGACAACCTGGTTATCTTCTTGGCTTTCTGAAAGCGCTACTGGGTCTTTAACACAACTTTGAAGTAGGAGTAGACCTTATTTTTGTATCTCCTTTAAAGGAAGGAACCGCTAATCCTCCCTCAGCACTTCACAGGTCCCTTGACCAGACAACCTGCATGGGTATAAGGGAGAACACTGAATTTTTGCTGTATCAGAGTTTACAATTATATGTTTTCTGCACACCTTCTTACAGTCTCAGAGTTGTCACAGCTGATGCTTCCTCCTATGATGTGACTGTAGTGAACCACAATTACCAGCAGCCACCAGTGATGCCAACATTCTCAATAAACACTTGCTTAAACAAAACTTATGGAGACTAAAGCCAGTGTTGGTGGGCAGCTGGGAATTATAGTATATTGCACAGTATTGCCCACTCATGACTTTTTCCGTAAAGTCCTATCTGCCAGAATCATGTGATTACAATGAGAATCTCAGCTTTCATTAATAACAAAACAGTTCTAGGTCTAATGATTGTGGAGAAAAGCTTGAGCACATGGCACAAGTTCAGCATAAAGGTTCAAGCCAGCTGACAAACAAGTCTCACTTTTTAAGCCCATATTATGATTGGGAGGGGAGGGGGACTGACATCATTTTTTTTTTTAATGCTTGGAGTTGGCAATACTGACATGGTCACCAGGGATAAAACTTCTAACAGTATTGTCTTGGGCATGTGCTTGATATATTTACCTGACTCTTCTACACATTGACAATACTTGTAAAGCTTGTCATGTCAGTAAAATATTGTAGGAAATGAACTGTGTTCTCTCACACACGCAAGGATTTATCCAGAAACATTTTGTGAGAGACCTCATTTAATCAAGAATTGTTCCTGCACCTCTTTCCCAAAATGTGAATGCAATGGTCTAGTCTACAGCAGCCCTGGCTCAAAGTCTGTTAGCATATAAGCCTGTTTGTTAGCCTGAAATAGAATTTTGGGTTTGACTTTTAATACTCTTACATCCTTACTAACAGGTGTGAAGAACAAAGGACAAAGATGCTGAGCGTTGCATTTCCCACAACCAGATGGGGCTTTTAGTACAATGAGACAGATAAGGGATGGAGCTAAAAGTGTTATAGGGTATGGTGAAAGTATAATATATGAACACACACTTGACAACTGCCTCAACTCCTTATCTCAAAGTAAGGTCAGGCAACCAGTCGGGAGAGTCAATGGGGGATTGAAGGGAGAAGTAAAACACGAAAAGACCAGGTAAATGCCTGCCCCTGACTGGAGCACAACCTCACTCCTTACCCCTCCCATGGGTACAAAAGGGATGAGATGAAGACCCCGACTCATGACCCTCCAGACCAGAACATGACTGGTGTGTATAAGGGGTGTGAAAAGGGGCGTGCATTGCAGGTATATTTGGGCCTACTAAGAAGAAGGAGTGGGAGTGGGAATGGGGAAGGGGAGTGGGAAGGGGAATAATAATGCCAATGGGTGAATGGGAGACTGGGAATAGGGGAGTGAGGAACAGGACACAGGCAAGACTCTGCAGCATCGGAGCTGGGAAGGGGGGCACAGGGTAAATGCTCTGAGGCATCAGAGCTGGAAACAGAACACTGGGAAGAGGGAGCTCCAGCGGTGTGGGGAGCTAGGGGTTAGAAGAAGAAGGGATTCTATTGGTGTATAGAACTGTAGTTGGGGGAGGGGAAGGAGAAAACTCTATCGGTGTCTAGAGATAAGCCTGACTGGTGTGAAGGGCTTTGGACTTCTGGTCTTCTGCTTTCCATCTGCGTGACAAGAACCAGGGAAGGGGGTGAAGGGAAAGCCCTCTAAGAAAGTCATTCATAAAAATCTTCATGAGGGTTCTCGGCCAACAGAGAGGGTCTTGTCTGTTTGTGTCTCTTTCACTGTTTCTCCATCCAGGATGGAGTTGTGTCATTAATGTATATTCCTGATTCTGTTGCAGGTTGCTACACATGGAATTTCATCTGCACAATCTTTGTCTTCTTGCAGGTTTACAGACACCCTCTCATGGCTTCTTAAATGGAAAGCGTTGTTTCTGCTAATATGAGGAAATTCTTATAATCCAGCAGATTTTTAGACACTGAGTAGAAAATGTCTCTCCACTTCTGTCTTCTTGATTGCAGAGAGATGTTTATCTCGGCTTCCATTCTGTAGTGTGTGATTTGATTTTTCACTTCTAGTTTAAAACCATTTGTTCTATAGACTAAGAGTTTCTTAATTTATACATGTTATTGTGGGGAGGTAGCAGTCACATATGTTGTTTATCTGGTGCGAGTGACTTACGCAGTATTGGTTGATCCAGGGACTTGACATCATTGGGTAAAGCCATTGGCTCCCCTGGTAAGATTAGTGTGTTTGGAAAGGGAGTGATGTTATGTAAGAGTGCATTTTGCCTTTATTTCACTATAGGTTTCGATCCTCCAGTGTGGTGGTGCGCAAAGATTGTATGCAGGTTTGGTGTCCTGCCTGGACTTACTTGGGATGGGGACAGGGGCGGTTCTACGAATTCCGCTGCCCCAAGCAGGGTGGCGCGCTGCGCCGCTCGTGCTGCCGGGCGCCGGTCCCGCGCTTCCGCGGGACCTCCCACAGACGTGCTGCTGGTCCCGCACCTACGGTGGAGCTTCCGCAGTCATGCCTGCGGGAGGTCCACACGAGCTGTGGGACCAGCGCACCTGCTGCAGTCATGCCTGCGGGAGGTCCGGTCGTCCCGCGGCTCCATTGGACCTCCCGCAGGCATGACTGCGGAAGGTCCGCCGGACCCGCCTGCCGCCCTCCCGTTAAAATGCCGCCCCACGCGCGCGCTTGGCGCGCTGGGGTCTGGAGCCGGCCCTGGATGGGGAGACGATGTGCACTGCTAGATGTGCTAGTCTTGTATGAGATACAAACCAAGGTCTTTGTTTCCTCTCTCTCCTCATCTTCACTGGCTGTCCATGTGGAAGTTAAAAAAATCTACTGGCTTGTGACTATCAGTCCGTTCACTAATAATAAGAAGCTGTCAGGGTCTAAGGCATTCAGCAAGAGTTCACACAAAGCATCCTGGCTTTTTTATTTATTTACTGTAAATACAATTACTGTCCTTTTAAAAGTATTTGAAGATATAATATCTAAAGTAAGCAAAGTGCTTTAAAAAGCCAAAATTGAATTTTATTTTATTCCACTTCTTGAAACCATACCATTTCAAATCCTGTATGATTTAGGAAAAAGTGGGGTATTTTGCCTGCTGAAGGGGCTGTCACATTTAAATGATTAATGTTTGTCCAGCACTTGAATGCACTGATGTGTAAATGTAGTCACACCTCTTACTTTCAGATGGTACTATCTTTTGACTTTACTAGTTCTAATGATGTTCTCAATTATATGCCTATGAGGAAATATCTCTCATACCCATAAAATGTTCAAATCACTATTTGTTATTTAGTTATGCTAATAAAACTTAGCTCTTTTTCTCCTTAGCATGTTACAAAGGAGAGCAATATCACTGTGCCTCAGTTTCCCTTTTTGTTAAGTGACTTTTCCAAGCTCACACATCAGGCCAGTGGCCGAGTCAAAAATAGAATTGATGTCTGAGTCCCAGTCCTCATTTTATTGTTAAACTTATTCCTTGGGAACAGCCTACAAACCACTGCACCTGTAAAATAAATTTAATAAAATCTTTACATATCAGCCCATTCTCCAAGTCAATTGAATAATACCAAGCACATTCTAAAATGCTTGATTTTAATAAGATACAAAACAGTTTTATAAGGAGTAAATGCAGATTTGCTTCCTGTCCGCAAAAACATTTTCTGTCACCGGTATGCTCTAGCAATTTTTGACATTTGCTACCTAGATTAGCTAAATTTACCATGGCTTTGCAGTCTCTTCCATTCACAGTATGGCATATTCCTGGAAGTACTATGGTATGGTAAGCATCTAGTTTTTAGTGGCACCCACTCTATAATGCACTGAAAAGTACAGGGTTCTTTACTGAAATCATTTCAAAGTGATGGCAAGTGCCATAAAGTTAGACAAACAGTTATTTTTAAGTCTCATTATACTTCTTCATTTTCCCTTAATATTCAGCACTTTGGTCCCCTAAGAAGCTGCATATATACTAGCAACGCTAGCCTCTTTGAATCTGGTTACATTTAGAATAATAGCTGGAAATATATGAAATTGTTTAATGGTCCTCTGTTCCAATGTCTTTTAATGTTAATAGTTAGGGCCTCTGAAATATCAGAAGTTATCTAATCACAATGATGAATTTCTGAGAGTCAAGCTAGGCTCCAGCATTCGCCAGGTGAGTAGTAAAAGATACTTATGTCTCAAGGCATCTTTCACTTTAGCTAGTTAGAACACTCTGACCATGGCCCTTATTTTGATATGTAACTTCTCCAAATAAATGCCTCCTCTTCCTCCAGGCTCCTTATTTGAAGAAGCTACAAAGAAAATGACAAATCTGGTAGGACTTTCTTGTATTCTGGCCTGTTAATTATATTAAATATTTGGCATGGCTGGGAGTGATCTGCTATTTACTGTGGCAAAACTCCCATTGAAGCCCATGGCAGCAGCCTTATTGTGTGTAGTAGATAATCATTCATCCATAGTTGGAGGCAACTGTGCTTCCCAATTTCATTTCAAAAGCTAATGAAGTTGGCCTCAAGTCCACTTAATATACCCACCAATGCTAGATTTGGATCAAAATGTCATTTCTGTTTCCCAGGTCTGCTTGCAAAAAATGAGACTGTGTTTGGATAATAACCATAACATAACTGAGACAAAACACAAGCCTTCAAAATATTTATGGAGAGAGAAAAATGCTAATACTCTAGTAACCACAGAGTAGTGACTGACACCAATACCACTAGTTAGAAATAGCAAAACTGATACATGTCATTTTACACTGATTTTTTTTCAAAGAAAGCTAATTTAAATGCAATTATATCCCCCAAAGATGTGAAAGTATTTGGCATGCTAATCCTGATTACGCTGAAGTCAATGGGAGTCTTGTTGTTGGCAGCAGGGTTGAGCAACTGATGTTAAACTGCTTTCCTGTTGAAACTTTCATGGATTATGTTACTACTAACCATGTCCTGTGTGACACAGGGCCAGAAAGAGTTCAGAAACTTTCAGGGTAATTGACTCAGATTCTACCTTTAGGGACATATGAGTAGATAAAGGTTGTGTTTTTTTGTGTGTTTACATATATTTTGTTAGAGGGTGACAATGTAACCAAACAGTTCTTGTCTATCACTGCATTTGGTTAATTCAGAGATCAAAGGAGATGTTAACATTTAAATGAACTGTGAATGGAGTAATATTATTGTTCTTATTTCTCTTTGAAGTATAGTAAACTACCTGTAAATAGTAGGAGATAGGCAATTGATTTATGTTAATCCATGTAGCTAATTACCAGTGATACTTTTAGGAAATAGGAGATTACTTCAAAGACACTATTCTTCACCCAAGGAACACCTTCTGTCAAGAGGCTGACAATAGCCTGCCAGGTATCTATAGAAACTCCTGGGCCCTGATCCTTTCATCTCAGATCTGCATAAGCTTAATCAAGGGAAGTTTGAGTTGCAAGACTGAGATGGCCAATCCCATCTGGATCACCCTGATATTGGACATTGGATTCCAACCTATGGACTAATTCTGAAAGGATTCTTTGCAACTTTAAAGCTCACCATCTCTACTATGAAACTGTCCTAAACACTCGATTCATGACTGTATGTATAATGATCTTTTAACCAATACTCTCTTTTCTTTTTTAAATAAATAAATTTTAGTTTAGTTTATAAAAATTGGCAGTAAGTGTGTATTTTGGTAAAATCTGAAATATTCATTAACCTGGTGGATAATGTTTCTGATCCTATGGGACTGATAGAACTTTTTATATGATGAACAAGATTTTCAGTAATACTCATTATATTTGGCTTGGTGTCTGGGTAGGAGCCCTAGGCTGGGTTGTTTTAAGGGAACTATGTTTTGGCTTCTGGGTAACCAGTAAGGTATTGTAGAAGTTGTGTTGTTGCTGGCTTGGTGAATCTAAGTATTAGAATCACCACCAGTTTGGGGGATTGTCTACCCCATTGTTTACAGTTTGCCCTCATTGAGCAACCTCAGTGTGGCCTCCCTGGGACTCTGGTTACACCCTGTCTTATATTTTAGTGGGCATCTCTCATTATTCAGGTGCTCCCTACTGCAGCTTTTCACTGTCCTGTTATTACCTATGTGTCTTCTATGCAGACACACGACTGTTGCCCAAAGCACCAGTAGAAACCCTAGCCCCAGCTGAGAATTACTCCATTCCTCCCCTTGGCCCAGCTGTGCCTCCATCTCCACCTACAAACAGGCAGATGGGCTAAACTTGAGTGGCTCTGTGTCCAGTTTAGCCAATTGAAATGTTGAGAGAGATGCATTGGCATTCACCATAAGTCAGGGATGAGGCAACATGGGAGGAATGTCCCAGGGCCACTCCGGAGACACCTCTTATTCAAAGACGGTCAATTCTAACCCTTCCTGTCTGTATGAATCCTATGGCTCCCCTTTCAAAAGGATTTAAAGAGAATTAATTTAATAAAACAACTATTTCTTACAACTTCACTAGCCATTCAGATTTTATGGACTGAATCAGCGTTGCACCAGTTAGTAAACATGGCAATAACACTGAAAGGTAGGTAGATATGGTAAGGACGCAAACCAATGCTAACAGCAATAAAAAATTAGCTATATAATATCAATATAAAGAAAATCAAGAAAAAGATGGTTGCTAAAAGTTTGTCATTTGAAAAGATACAGAAGTCTGGATTTGTCTGCTAATGCTAGTCTGAAAAGTATCAGCAGGTTTCTAATTAGAGAGCAAAGCACATACCTTTCACTTCTATGGCCATCTGCCACCCTCACATGTGCCCTGAGAACATCAGATGTCTGTCTAATGTAAACAACCGCAAGCACTTATATAATGCTTCTTATTTCAAAGGTTTGTAACATTCTTGGCTGGCTGGTTCAGGGGAAAGGCAGGACCATATCCCTCCATTTCCCTATCCCCTCTTCTTTCTGACAGCACTAGTAAGGGGACAAGCAGGGAGCAAGGACTACACTTCCTGCAAGATTATGGCCAATCCCTGCACAGGAACACACAAGGTAGGCAGGGCACAGAGCAGAAGCTCCTGTTCCAGATTCTGCACCTACACTCAGGTGGGCTAGAATCTAGCACTAGTTGAGCGTTTGGGTTTTTTCTTATCTGATTTTGAGTTTTGATGCACAGCAGTCATACACATTCATTCAGGAGCTCCAACAGACTATATGAAATGTAATTTACACACAGAGACTTAGATTGACTCATCATAGCCACCTAATTATCCTGCCAATCAATAATAAAAGTAACAATATTATACTGTTTCATAAACATGTAGGCTACACTTTTCACTGCAATACTATTACACTTACAGTGTCTGTTCACTTAAGCACAATCAGCAATAGCTACTACATTGTTGAAATCTGTATTTCTGGAAGGGAAGCTTGTTAAATTGTCCAGAAAACATTCTAACTAAGTAAATACAATACTCTAAATAATAATAGGTAATCTCTTACTTCATAATACACAGAGTATTTGAATATCATTTTTGACTGTCATCTATGTTTAAATTGTACATCTTTTTTTTCTATTCTATCTATAACTCTAAGGCTTTGTCTACAAGTTTTGTTGGCAAAAGTTATGCTGCTTTAATTAAAGCATTTTAATTAAAATTGCTGTTGCATGTCCACACTATGCTCCTTGTGTCAGCAGAGTGCATCTACACTAGAAGCTCTTGCATTGACACAGAGAGCAGTGCACTGTGGTAGCTATCCCAATGTGCAACTGGCCACAGGATGCTTTGGGATGGGTTTGCAATGCCTCTTGGGCAGGTACAGCATCACATGATATAGGCTTCTCAATCTCATCATTCCCTGGGCATTCTAGTAGATTGTCAGCCACTTTTCAACTGAAGCATGTAGGGGGAGGGAGAGGAGAGTGGTGTGTCTGGGGTGGGGAAGACAGCAGGCTGACTGACCTATCCTGAAGCAGAGGGAGGGGGATGCCACTCCCACATCAGCCCCCGGCTCTGCTTGGCACAGCAGTCTCTCCTGAAGCAGCCCACTTTGCCTGCCTATGCTTCTGTGATTCCCTCCAAGTTCTCCCACAGCCTCCTCAGCTGCCCAGAGGGGCAGACCAACCAGCTCTGTGAGCTTTCCAGTTCTGAGGAATGTCAAAGCAGCACAGCAGTCCCACCCACCCCTCACTCCCTGCAGCAGCAGTCTCCCCTGCCCTCTGTGTTTCTCCTGCAGGGAGAACAGGAGCATTCCTTGTTAATGCTTTGTTCTTTGTTCCTCAAGCAGCACACTCAGCTGTCAGATACTTCCTGCAGCTTTGAAAGGGGAGGGGCGCATGCCTGCAGAGCAGCAGGGATCAAAACAGTTAGCAGAGTGGTCATGGCAGGCATTATGGGCAGTGTCTACACTAATGCTTTGTTGCTTTAACTTTGCCACAAAAAGCTTTATGTCTCTCATCTATGTGGTTTTGTTTTGCCGCCAAAAGTAGCTTTGTAGTGTATACACCTCCACTGTTTTGTTGGTAAATAGAAGCTTTTGCTGACAAAACTTTGTATTGTAGACAAAGCTTAAGTCTGTGTTCTACCATCTGGCATAGTTTTAAAAATATTTTTAATAATTACCTAAAAGAATGGAGACTACAGTAAAATTGAAAAAAATACCTTATTGCATGCTTTGCTCACAATGACTCAGGGCAGGATCAGGCACAGGACAATCAGACAAAAACAATGCACTGTGTAACAGAGTACTTGCTAACAGCAACCTCACAGAAGATCTCTTACTTCTCTTTTCTTCCCCAAGTGGCTCTGATTTTTGAAGCACTGATGAAAGGAGATTGCTCTCAGGTGATGCAGGGCCAAGAGGAATCTGATTTCCCTTGTTAAAGATGCTCAATTTACTCAGTGTACCTTGTTGGAAGGTTTGTCAGAAGATGGAATCTCCTTTTCTAGGTGTAATCTACATCTAGGACTTGGGTTGACATAGCTATGTTGCTTAGAGGTGTGAAAAATTTATAGTCCTGAGAGACTTAGTTAAACCAACCTAAATCCTGGTATAGACACCGCTAGGTCTATGGAAGAATTCTTCTCTGGACTTAGCTATCACCAGTTGAGGTGGATGGTGGTGGATTTACTGAAGTTATGGAAAACCCCTTCCACTGCTGTGTCAAGTCTGTATACAACAGCAGCATAGGTACTGCACTGCTGCTATAGTGCTTGTAGTGTAGACATACTGTTAGGCAACAGATGTCCAAATGCCCACAAACTCTCTGGATTTCGATACTATTTAGATATTGACACATTCAAGCATAGAGTATGAACAATTAGTTCTCAAAGGTCAAGTACAAAAGTGGGCAAAAGTGAATGTACTTTTGGACAGCATAGTGGAGTGGGTTCTGTTTCCAGCCCAGTCACTGACCTGCTCTGTGACCTGAGGCAAGTCTCTCCATTGTGATGTGCCTCTGCCTTCCCCTCCAATTCTTCTCTGCTCTTCTTGTCAGGAACTCTCTTACTATGTGTTTGTATAGTTCCTAGCACAGTGTTTCCCAAAATATTTACTTCGCACTCTCCTTTACCCAGTCAATGGAGCTGGGGCTGGGAGCAGGCCCATAGCTTCAGGAGGAGGGGATGTGGACAGGGGTAAGGGGGCCGAGGCTAGGGCCACAGCTGGAGGTGGGGCTGGGAGCTAAGGGTGGTGCTGGCACCTGGGGCCTTGGGCGTAGAGCCCTGGGAGTGGGGCTGGCAGCCAGGACCCCGGGCACAGGGCCAAGGCCAGGGCCAGGAGTTGAGCTGGGTGGCACTTCCTCTCCGTCTGTCTCTGTGTGGACTAGCCTGGGCCCCAGCCACACACCCCCGATGTTCCTCTGTGCCCCACTAGGGGGACTGCCCCACAGTTTGGGGACCTCTGGCCTAGCATGATGGGGATCCTAATCCTGGCCAAAGCCCCTAGGCACTCCCACAATACTACTGCTAATACAGTTGGATGTGCATGAGTAGGTCATGCATAAAAGTGCAGCGTGATCTTTTGAAAAATCTGGTTCTTAAATGTATACATCAATGGATATCTTCTGTAAATTTGGAGTAAAATAGGTGACATTACCACTGACTACGTGAAATTATTATAGTAGTCAACTAACTTTGCATAACACTGCAGTTTCTTGCTAGTCCCCATGATATCCTCCATTTCTGAATTACAGCATAGTTCAGCTGCTGATAAAATATGATAGCTATCAAACTTAACTAACCAGCTGCCTTTTCAGAAATGGCATGAGTGTGCTGAAACCTTGCTGCCTTGTATCATTTTGACAAATCGCTTTAAGCTTTCAAAAAGGTAAAACCGTTTATATACTACCTGGTATCTGGAAAACCTTTCCCACCCTTAAATGCCTTTTTTTTTTTTTTAAGCAGCAAAAGGCTCTATACAATTGTATGTTACCAGCACTTTTTCTGGGAACATTGTTTTTACCTAACTGGCGTATCTAAGCTGCTTTTCTTCTATTGCCCATTATCTCCTTTTCCTATCTCTTTTTGTTACTGTAAACCAAAGATACAGGGCCTGATTACATGTGCAAGAAAATGAATAGTCATTAACACTATTACAACTGGGTAAAACATTACCAAATTAGAATAGCAATGTTTTACCTCCATTTCACAGTCACATTGCGCCGGAGGAATTGTTGATATGAGATGCAGGGTAACAGAATCAGATTCATAAAGATACTTTCCCACTCTAAAATTGAGGCTCTCAAAATCACTAGTCATTTTTGAAAAACATGCCGTAAGTGGGAAAGTTGACCGGTAATGAGACTATCCCTCCCCTGCTCCCATACCATACCTTGCCTAGTAACAGGCACTTCTTGTAGCACCACCTACAGAGCTGTCTAGCTGCAGGCTGGAATTATGATATATCAGATGGAAAGATTAAGCATTAAATCTAGAATGTTATTAAAAGGCTTGTATTGCTCTTTCAGCAGATTTATAGCACTACTTAATGCATATAGTAGTCTTGTATTATCATCTGTAACAACCACACAGAATGTCTGTATATCAAGGTTTAAGTGAGCCTTAATAATCCTACCAACGTCTGGCTAGTGGAAAGTCTGGGGAAATTTAAAATCTTGTGGTGCTACAGTAACATGAGATTTCACACTGGACCAACTTTTTATAAAGGACCTCAGTCTGGCCTTCAATTTTGTGCCATGAATATTTTGGGTGCAATTTAGTTGTGGGGGAAAAATGGTAGCATTTAGATATCTAATTACTCAATGAACCTGGGTAGCTAGAAATCTAAGTGTTAGCTCAGACTTGAACTCATGATTATTTGCACGTAAAGATAGAAGATATTTTACACACTTTGTCCAATGAGCAATAGCAGGCAACCTGTGGGCTGCATCAGGGTAATCCGCTGGCGGGCCACCAGACAGTTTGTCTACCAAAATTGTTCCACTATAAGAAGTTAAAATGGTATACTAATTCTTCCTGGTATACTAATTCTTTCCTGGTATACTAATTCTTCATGGACTCAGTAAACATTATTCAGTATTATTCTTGCAAGGCCCTTTCATTGCCCATGTGTGTAACTACTTTAGGCAACAAGTTGGGAGCATGGTGTTTTTTAGAGCTCTTTAAATGCTGCTTATTTTTGATGGAAAGACCTTGACTTTTTTTTTTCTTCCCATTTTGTTCAGTAGAGATTGAAAACACAGATCTGTGGTTCTTCCAACTCTAATTAGAACAAACCCTTCTTCATTCAAATATTTTACCATTACTTAGATCTAGTGAAAACTTTGAACTTGATAGCTACATTTTTGGTTAACATTTAAAAAAGTGTTGCCGTTTCATGTTTTCCATCCAGCTAGCTGAATTTTTTTGAAAAAAATTGTCATTTTTTTCATGAGAAATTTTGCAAATGCAGTGTGAAAAATGTTCATGCAAAAAAATGAACTCTATTAGTGCCTTAACTACCAATTCTAGGATAAAGCCAGGCTAACAGCAAAACTCCAGACCAAGTTCATTACCAATGTTGGTGAAACTTCCAATCTGGAATGATATGAAGGGTTTAATAAAACCCTAGCAGTTGCATAGGTACGGCATATCCAGTATGTCAGAAAGAGAGCAGAATGCAGTGATCATTTTGAGCTTTCAGGTTTGTTCAAATTGAGAGAACTGAAAATGAAATGTATCTGGTGGCAAGCACAGTAACCAAAAGCAAACATTTTCCTGAAAACCCTGCAGACCACACAGCTACATATGGGTTTGTTTTTTAAAAAATTGTTATCTCATTATCATTAGTCCTGTCATGTCCATGATGATAGGTGTATGAAAGCTGGAAGTGGTGTTTAAAGTTATTCTTCTCACTATCTACAATTTACTCAGGGCTAGATCAGAGTTATCACTAGCCTGGAGGGAGGGGCAGGATATCTTTGCACTGCCCCGTAGCAAACCTGGGAAAGAACTGGGACTGTGATGCAGTCCCTGCTTCTTTCTTGCTCTGTGGGGAATTAAGCTGCACCTTCTGGTGTATATTACTTCCCCCTCCATGCACTCAGATTATGATTTTACTTTTATTTCTTAGGTAACCAACTTTGATCTGTTCACTTACTACTTACAATCACTTAAAATCTACCATTCTGTTAATAAATCTGTTTTATATTTTACCTAAAAAAGTGTGTTTTGTTTGAAGTGCCTGGGACATCTGCTCAGGAACAAGAGCTGGTGGAAGTCCTCTCCTGACTGAGAGAGGGGCGGACTGGGTTATAAACTTACACTGATCAGGCTTCTGATCAGGTCAAGATGGTACAGATCTGGGGAGTGGGGTTAGGGGAATTGGTTGGAGCCTTTCTATTGTTGGTTAATGAATTGCCGGCAAAAGTATTCATGTAACTCAGCTGGGTGTGTCTCTGCCTGTGGATGTCTGTGTAAGTGCAGTACCTGGTGAGGTCTGCAGCTTATAGCATCACAGTGTGAGAAGAAGCCTAGGATGGTAGGCCAGAGGGCTCAGCATTACTCCAGTTCCAGGATGCACACTGAGGAATCCCTCACAACACCAAAAGCCTTTTTAGGTACTTTAACAATCAATACAAAGTTCACCACCTCTCTGGGTATGGCACAATATGTGTGTGGAATTAACCTCTCCATTGTACTCTTCCCCAGAAACAATATCTTTTTGTTATCAACATTCTCCTAAAGAGACAGTCTCTTATTTATCCTCTGCTGTAGCAGAGCAAAATCTGCATGAGTTATCAGCTGAGTGGCAAAGTGGATGAGGGGGAGAACTAAAATCCCATACATGCAATAATTCACATACTACACATCACTGCTATAACTAACACATTTCAGCTGTGTTTACACTAAGGGGCCACCTACAAATAATTCTCACTGATGCCAGCACTATTACAGCTCTACCAGTGTTAGCAACAGTGGGAACCCTAGTATAGATGGGTCCCCAGCAACTGTCTTCTGCAGAGCCAATGTAATCAACACAGTGCTGAAAACAGCTGCTGGAACTAGAGAGCTGTGTACTTAATAGCTCCCAATGGTGCTAACATCACTGTTATTGCAACACTGTTAGCAATGGTGAGAATGTAAACATTTCCTAGTGGAGACCAAGACTATGCTGGCAGTGACCTCTGCTTTCTGTCCTTCTCTGGAATTATTGGAGATGGCATTTATAGTAATCCTCTCAGTCTCAGATCTAGATTTATAAGTTAGTTAGAAGCTCCCCTGCCTCACAATTTTCCTTAGAACTTGAAATCCTGGTTTAATGATGATAAACTATGATATATTTCTAACTACAGTGCTGCACATGTTTCTGTAATACGAGAAGTTAAGAAAGCTATGCATTGTACTTGATTTGTGACATGACATGAAAATAAATCTCTGTTAAAGGGTCTGTAAATGTTCTGTAACAGGACCCGAAGGGATATTATTCAATTTGTTTTACTATTTCTTTAATAAAGTACAGTATAATTCCAGGTTTCAGAGTAGCAGCCGTGTTAGTCTGTATCCGCAAAAAAAAGTACTTACTTACTTGTGGCTAACAAACAAATTTATTGCAGCATGCATGAGCTAAGTGAGCTACAGCTCTCTTCTTCAATGATGACAGAAACACACAGACAGATACATACATAGAATACAGAAAGGAAAAAGAAAGGAATACAAACCACCAGAGTCTAATCAATTGAGATGAGCTATCGTATCGCAGGCAGGAAAAAAAAACTTTTTTGAGTGATAATATAGATGGCCCATAGAGAGGTGTGAGGACAACTTAACATAGAGTCAATTGGTGTAATGACCAAACATCATTCCCAGTCTTTTTATTTGACAGTTAATGGTAGAGTAGTTTTTTAATTTAATTCAAGTTCAGCAGCTCTTCTCTCTTCTCTTTTTTGAAGTTTTTTGTTGCAGTTGTGCTTACAGTCTGTCACTGGGGAAGGTTGAAGTGGAGGAATTGTTTTCCAGACTCATTGAAATTTTTTGAGATGTGATGTGTCATTTGAATCATTGAATTAACAAAAACACTCTCTCAGAAAGACACATTTCATGACAAAAAGGTAACAAAAAGAACAAGCAAACAGAAAACTGCACTTGAAATCATAAACTGACTGTGAAAATTAGACTGCATTAACTATAAACTAATATAATACACTAATATTACACCAATTGAATCCTTCATTACTTAAGTTTATCCTCCTCTATTCTATCCTTCCTCTCACTAATTCACTGCAACACCCTTTTTCTGCTTCCAATGTTAACTGCCTGTGTTCTGTAATCTCATCTCCTGTCTGTGGTCTTCTATGCTCCTTTCTTGTGTGTCTGTGTCTGTATCACATCTCCTGTTCATCAATAACTCTGTTTCTGTGCTAGCTCTGTCTAATAAATCAATTATCCAGTTTTCAAAAAAATCCAATATCATCCAAACTAGTTAGTTCCAAAAACCCTCTGTTCCAAATCCATACTTGTCTTTATCCACCTCTGTTAGTATCCAAACTTTGTCTTTATCCAAAAACCTGGTCCCCAGGCCATTCAGATAAATGGGAGTGAGTAGGGAATTTATTATATTAATTTTTTTTGTTTTTTTTTTTTTTTTTTTTAATTTTTGTTTTTATTTTTTTAATGTTAGATTTAGGTGAGTTGGTGTTGTTACTGGTTTTGAATGTTTTGATTGTTGATGTCAGATTTGAATCATAACATTGGTTTTGAACAAACTCACTCAATTCAGTACCAGTGACAACACTGAACAGTGACACTTTTACAACAACACTAACTTCAAAACAGACCACAAACAGACTGCAAACTACTCAAACCAAACTAAAGAAATGAAATTGAACTTGGTCTAAATACTGAATGATTAACTGTGGTCTACATAGTCTGGATTCCAATTGGTTCTATTTTAAAATTTTTTTCCCTCCCACTCTATATTCCCTAGTTTAACACTTCTCTTAATTTCTCCTTTTCCTTTCTTCTAACGATACCTCATTCCTTTTCGTCATATGACTGCTATGTGTATCTACTGCCTTCACTGCTCATCCACTTCTCTGTATGTGTGATATTCTGTATGTATGTGTATCTCTGTGTGCCCGAAGAAGTGATCAGTATAATTCCAGTTATCCAAACCCTAGTTATCCAAATCCATAGTGCGTCTCCCGTGTAGCCCTCTGTTAGTTCATAGCACTTGTCTTTATCCGAACACCTGGTTATCCAAAACTTTGTCCCCCAGGCCATTCAGATAAATGGGAGTGGACTGTAGGCTCATTACAGTAGGGCATGAATTTACATGGCTCAGTAGGGTCCATTTAAAGTATTCCAATCTTTCTTTTCTGCTATTTGAATTCATCATTATACTGCCACATCTTCTGAGATGTCTTATAGTACTTCTGGGAAAATATGACTCTCTACATTACTGCATTTTAAAAGTGGTAATTATGGTATGCTATTCTATAATCTAAATCTAATCCAATGCCAACTAAAAACAAAGATTCTGTTGTGTGAGCATGCACAAGGGAATGAGTGCTGGTTACCTGTATGGTATCGAAGAGGTTACTAGTAAGGTTTGCTCTGGTAATCCACTGGTTACTGTATGGTAGCAAAGAGGCCTCTGTAGAGCTACTATAACCCCCTTTATGAAGGTGGGCAGGGATAGGACATAGTAGGTAGCCTTGGTTCTGCCTGCACAAGGGGTAGTCACCAGGAGACTAGATACAGTGGTGGTGCAGGTATTTCTCCACCTGAGCAAATGAAAAGCAGAATGAAAAATTGCATCACTATTCCCTTGAGACAACACCACAGGAGGCTGCCCCAAACCCAGGGCCTGGCCAAGACATGACTGACCCCTTAAGAAATAGAGAGATCAAGAGGATAAAGTCCATGAAGAAGCTAGAAATAGAAAATGCATCACAGTTAGTATAATGCAAAAGCACTGGGGAGAACACAAACTGAATGCTGTAACTGGTTTCTTGATCACAGCTCTTGTCTGAGTAGCAGATGAAAGAGAGCCACATATTCAACTAGTTACATCACTGAGTATCTTTTCTGAGTGTAGTCGCTTACCATTAATGTAGTTTAAATTTTGAATCCATCTATTTGTGGCTGCTTTTGTAATAGAAGCATTTGATATGGCTGAGCATGTTGACAGCTTCACTTTCTCCAATGACTTGCATAACTTAAGTGACACATTTAGTGCATTCTGTTGGGGATGAGCTCCAACCTGCACAAAGAGTTCTACTGGCTAACAGAAATAGGCAAACTACTCATTACACATACTGTTCATGGCCAAGTTAGCCCCTTTTTTATGGTTAGTGAGTTATTCCCCAATTCTCTTTTAATATATTCGTATTCATCAGCTCATTTCATAGAATACCAGGGTTGGAAGGGAACCTCAGGAGGTCATCTAGTTCAACCCCTTAATCATTTGCAGCCGAAAGGTTGTTTGTGAACTTTATGCTTGGATTGTTCACCATTGGTTATTCATATTGCAGGACTGGTCACCTAATAAGGTAAAGTTTGAATTTTATTTTTATTCAGATTTAGCTGTAAAAATGCAGGTTGAACCCTTTGGCTATACAATAGTGGCATGAAGAATCATGGCACAAGTGTTTTCCTCAAGGTAACGCATTTTTATTTGCCAATGTTTATTCAATAAGATAAATTTGAGGGTGTAAGATGCCTCATTTACTTTCTAATGGCAAGCTTGTTATGGGTCCTATGTGTCCACACAGAGCAGGGAGGGGGGTGAGGGTGTTGGGGCAGCATATGACTTTCCCTCATCTCTGGTCCACACTGGGTGGCAGAAAGGAATTTCAGGCTCTGTAGAGCTTATACCAGCCTCATCCCTCAGCACTAGTGTGCAGAGAGGGATGGGAAATAGATGGAAATGTGACACCACTCTCAAATACACTGGTCAGCACAGAGGAGCTTTTACATGGAGGGGCTAATAGCAGATTATTCGAGGTGGGGTAGGTTTAGGGACCAATGGGCTAAACCAGAGAAATAATCTACTACACCTTGTTTTCTGTGTTGAGTATTTATAAATAGTTTTGTATAATGTAGAACAATAAGCTAGTCTGAGGTTCTCCCCACCCCCTTTGCAGGAAGTACAAGGCCTTAAAGGACCCATTTTTCAGGACAGAAGCTGAAGAAAGATAAGTACAAATTTTATAAAAGCAGCAAAGAGTCCTGTGGCACCTTATAGACTAACAGAAGTTTTGGAGCATGAGCTTTCGTGGGGGAATACCCACTTCATCGGATGCATGTAGTGGAAATTTCCAGGGGCAGGTGTATATATATATATATATGCAAGCAAGAAGCAGGCTGGAGATAACGAGGTTAGTTCAATCAGGGAGGATGAGGCCCTCTTCTAACAGTTGAGGTGTGAAAACCAAGGGAGGAGAAACTGGTTTTGTAGTTGGTAAGCCATTCACAGTCTTTGTTTAATCCTGAGCGGATGGTGTCAAATTTGCAGATGAACTGAAGCTCAGCAGTAATACAAATTTTATGTTCCCTGGTTCCACAGATTCCTCCTACCAAGATTTATCCCTCCACTGGGATTCTCTGCAGACTTAACTCTGAAATTCTGATAGCTAGTCTGCTTTCCCAGGTTACAGAAACACTTTAAGTGTGAAGTCATAGCCCATGTTTCCCCTACAGACATTACAGAGGCAAGCTGCCACAGCTATGCTGCGGTAATGCAGATGCAGACTACAGCAAAGGAAGGTTATTTTCCACAGGAACTCCACAATCTTCAAATATGTTGAGGCTGTTTATACAACGGATAGTGATCAATTGCTTATGTTCATATGCATATTTTAGTATGTTTTCTGTAGTTGGGAAAATGACAAAGTTCATTGTGTACTTCTTGGGCAACATAAGAACGCACTGTCCCATAGACTTCTTATAGTAGCGACTGTATGTACAGCACCTATGCTTTGGGGCCCTGATCCTTGATTAGATGCTACCTATACAAATAAATGCTACTAATATATTTCAGGAGTCCCACTTTTTCTTGTGACCTCTGGTTCACATTTTTTTCTTGTGACCTCTCTGATAAATTTATCTCTTCTTTCCCTTCAAATAAATAGACTTTTAAAAAAATAAAGATAATTGTATTTGTTTTCTTTCGCTTCCATCTTTAAAGAGAAAAAGCATCATTTCATGTGCCAAACGGCACAGCTGACTGACAGAATATGCGGAAAGGTGTTATTTGTTGGCAGAGGCAGGAGGGTGAGGGAGAAATGAAGCAAGTATTTAAGAGCTCATCTCAACAATAAATAATCAGGAAAGGAAGTAAAGAAGAATATATAATTAAACTGAATCTGTATACAAGATACAACTGCTGAGAAGAGAAAGAGCATTGTGACTGTAATTTAGTTTTCCATAACAAGGCCTAAACTATCCATGTGGTTTACTGTGACCATATGTTGCGAAGCCAGTACATTCCATCCCCCTTTGGGCAGGGTAAGGGCATTGTAACCCTGTGGTTAAGTCCGTCAGACCATCCTGAACCTCAGTGCAGTAAGGCCCAGTTGCCAATGTCTATAAGGTCACCCTTCCTCTCAGGGCTATGAGGCCTGGCGGCCGAAGTCCATATGCCCGCCCTTTCCCTCAGGGTGGTATAGTTTAATGGTCAGAGTTAATATAGCCACTCTTTCCTTCAAGGTGGTATGGTCTGGTGGCCAGAGTGAACATGGCCGCCCTTTCTTTCATGGCGCTATGGTCTAGTGGCCAGACTCAATATGGCCACTGTCCTCAGAGGGATTCTGTGGCCTGGTGGCCAGAGTAAATGTGTGCCCTCCTCAGTGGGACTGTGTGACCTGGTGGCCAGTTGGGGGCAGCAGCCAGGGAAGTGGGACACATTCCCTCCCTACTCCACCAGGTCCCAGCCCAGGGCCCTGTCAATGGCAAGTGTATTTGCCGCTGACTTAGTGGGAATCCAACCAAAACACACTGACTCAATGCCCAGTTCTATAACTGGTCCACAGTCTAGTTCCCCTTCCTACCATATCTCCTAATTCCTTGATCTCGGCATCTTTGTGGTCTCCAAGTTCTTTGGCCTGTGCTGCTCCCAGCGGATCCAAACTCCCTGGGTGTTTTGCAAGTACCTGGGTGTCTGCTCAGGTATCAGTGCCTCTGTCTGGGACTTCAGCCCTCTCGGGATAGAGCCTGCAATGTGTGTCGTCCTTTCTCAGCAGCCAGCCCTGACTGAGCTGAGCTGTTCCCTTTTATACTACTACTCCAGCGGAGCATGCCCAACAAGGTTGAGGGGGCATGGCTTCCTCTGCCCAGAGTGTGGGGTTAACTCCTTCTGGTCCAGTGCAGCGCAAGTACACCCTGTCACACCATAGAAGACTTCACTTCATTTAAGTTTTCACACATTTCAACTTATAACTGATATCTATAGACAAATCATAGAATCTTAGAAATAATGCCAAATGGCCTTATAACTACCTTGTTTCTACCAAGGTCTCTTAACTTTTTCACTCTGTCAAGTTAAATGCCAATTAGCACGTAACTTACTAATTAACAATTTTTGCAATCTATTCCAGCTATATTTTAAATACCAATTAAATACATGGTGAATAAATTTCATTATAAGTTTAATGTATTAATGAGAATACAATTGTGCATTTATTGCTTGTATGATTTTAAGTTAATTACATGTCAAATAGATTTATCTTTTCTCTAATTAATAAAACGTAATGAGTTCTTTTAATATTTGGAGCACATTTACCATATAGACAGTAAAAAACTTGAAGGCAATAAGTAGCCCAGCATTAGTCTCTGCCTTTGAGAATTGGCTGGCCTAAATCAGAATACCCACTAACTGCTGGTAACCAACTGAGAGTTGATTAGAAACCCAACCTGACATTTAACCTAAAGAAAATAAATCAAGAACTATTGGTCCCTTCTTATCAATTTGTAAGCTCCTGAATATGAATGTCTAGGGTTAGATCAAGTATTGTTTCATTAATTTGATTCAAAATCCAGGCTACCAGATGAAAGAAGAAAATGAAAAGTCTATTATTTCTGTTGACACTGGAAGATAAATGTAGTCTAGTCCTATGGGCAATTTATATAGCACCTTTGCTAATCACATAGCTGAATTTAATAAAGGAATGTCTACATCTCCAGAAGATTACTTATCTAGCCAAGCAGAACAAATCTGAAAGGACCAAAAGGGAAATACATTACAGCAACGTGATGGGATGTACAAACTCTTTACCAGACAGGAAGGGGTTAAGGAGTTCCTGTGCTCAGCTGGCCCCACACCAGCATGGTATTTCAGGACTGGAGGAAAAGTTCAGAAGGGGAGAAACCCAGCTCAGCCATAGGTAGCTAGAGGAGGAAGACAAACCATTAGTCCCTCCAGCTCCCAGGGGAAGGCCTGACAGAGAGCAGAACCTGCATCCATGCCTATTCACGAGTATCCCAAGAGAAAGGCAGATGGACTATACATTACCTTAGGAGGCTTTCTAGTGGTAAAGCTGAGGACATTGCACCAGACTACAGCGTGCCTTCCCCTCCCCTTGAATAAAGGGAGGCTGGTGACTTGTTTGGGCCCGGCTGTTTGTTTCAATTTCTTTCCTGTGTTCACCTTTTTGTTTCCTCTGAACCCCAAAAGGGGTGAACTCCAGAGAAACTGAGCTGGAGACCATGGGACACAGGGAATAGGGTGCATGTCTCTGGAAGACTGAGGTGCCTTGGAAACAGAGAAGATGAATTGCTGACAGGCTATGTCTGATCAAGGGTGGCCAGACAGAGGATGTTGGTTACTGGTCAAGTAACATATATTCCTTTTATTACAGCATAGCTTGGCTCACTTTGGCTTAGATTAATTTGTGATGTGTGTGGTGTTTCAATCCAGCTATGACATGTAAATCAGTTCCTTAAATCTAGTATGATTTTTCTCTTTCCTTAAGAACTTTTGGGACAGATCCTCTACTAGTGTAAACTTGAATTTAATGGAGCCACCCTGCCTTATATCAGCTCAGTAAATACACCCTGTTTTTAAAAAGGGTACCGCAGCCTTAAGATTGTTGTTTGGTAATAGCTCTAAGGACAGAGGTGTTCTAAAGCCTCACCCCTCAAAGGCGCTGGTTAAATGGGTTTGGATCAAGACTTTCTCTCACAGAAAGTGTGTTAGGTGGAGGGCTGTGGTTCTATGTGCCTGTCAAGGATCCACCAGTCTGGTGCTCTTTTACAGCTCTGGAACATTCCCTGAGAGGATCCCTTCAGTGTGTCAGCCCCCTTTAGGTTCACTGGGATAAGACCCTTAGCTTCACTACTTCCTGGGACAAAACCTCAGGGCCTTCAGCACCCCTGCTTTATGCCGTGAGTGCCCTGCAGCAAGGTCACATGGACTGGACACTGGAGGGAGATTTACATACCCAAAGGGAACAATCCACCCCTTGCTTCCTGACTCTGGAGTGACTCTCAGCTAGTGTTGTAAAAGCAGAAGGGCTTATTAGATATCTGGATCATAGCATAGAAAGTCCTTAGTTAATGTTGAGAATGGAAAGCAAAATCCATCTGGGTCAGTCCCAGAGCCCAGAGCTCTCAGACCCCTCCTGGGTCCCAGTACCTCCAGTTTCTCCTTCCAGCAGTCCCATGCTTAATAATCTCACCTATCCCCTCCTCAGTTCTTTGTCCTTGTTCCTAGGCAAATATGGTCACTTGGCCATCCTCCTTAGCCCTGTGTTCTCCAGGTGATCACAACCAGCTGGCTTTGTGCACAGGGTGGTCCATCAATGGCTGTTAGTTGCTAGGTGCCTGTAACGGGTCAGACTCACCCCTGCAGCGCCTCCTGCTGGTGACTCCAGGGAATTAGCTCTGTTTCCAGCATGGAGCGCCCTCTGCAGGCCAGTGATCCGCCTGTTCTCTGGCCCCGAGTCCCTCCCTGGACCCCAGTGCCCTTTTACATGGGGTGCTGTCCCCTGGCAGTAACCCTTTTCTCTCAGGGTCTCCCCTCTCAGGGAACCCCCACCCTCTATCCCCACCTTGCCTCAGTGTATGGCCACTGCCAGTGATTGTCTAGCCCCATGTCCTGGGGCAGACTGCAGTATCAGCCTATTCATCACTGGCAAGGAGGATTTGGAGCTGCTGCATTGGCCTACCCCTGGGCTGCCTCTGCAACCCCCAATACCTGTTAGCCCTCTGCTAGGTGGCAGCCTGGGGCTTTCCAGGCTGGAGCTCCCTAGCTCCTCTGCCTTTCCTCAGCCCTACTCCACTCAGGTACCTGGTCTAGCTCCCTGCAGCCAGGCCCATCTCTCTCTACAGCCAGAGAGAGACTGTCTTCTTGGGCTTCTGGCTCACAGCCTCTTTTATAGGGGCCAGCTGGGCCTGACTGGGGCATGGCCCAGCTGCAGCCACTTCCCAATCAGCCCAGTTTAAAAGCTGCTTTCTCCAGCCACATTCCCCTTCCAGGGCTGTTTTTAACCCTTCAGGGCAGGAGCAGGGGTCCACCCTGCTACAGTGCCAAATGTCCAGGCAATTGGAGTGGCCATTGTCTTCTGTGACTCTCCATGGGCGTGAGATCCAGAACTTAGACAGCCAGGCATCAGTAACACCTGGATCTGCAAAGAGTAAACAACCTTTCCCCCCACCTAGTTAACCATGCAGCACATAGGGGAAACTGAGGCATACAGTATTCATACAAAATATTATGAATAATTCCCACTCTGTCACAGGGTCACAGTAGAGACACAGATTTGAGGGGACGCAGTTGACAAGGTGAGTTCAGTGCCAGCTTTGAAGAGGCAAATGATGCAACTGTTTCAAACTACCTGTGCACAGTTACCCAATTTACATATGTAATTGGAGCTTTGAGGGGCCCAGGTCTACCCTCGTTTGTACTATGTAAATCAGTAGCACCTCAAAGTAAACAGAGTTGCATTGATATAAATGTGAGGGGAATAAAGTCTTTTGTGCATAATGATGCAGACTTTAGGGGTGAATTCTGACCCTCACTGGCCCACCTATAAAATGTCTTAAGTATTGTCTCCTCTTATGACTTACAGTGGGTCTTGTATTTGCCAAGGCCCAGATTATGGCTGAGCCTAATGCAGTCAAGGGAGCATGACTGCCCAAGTCTCCAGTGCAGAGTCTCCAGGTCTTGTGGCTGGATGTTGGGGAGGAAGAGAGGCAAGAGGTTCCACATGGCATATATTCAAAAAGCCTTATATATTCCTCCTGCATCTGAAGATCAAGCAGGAGGAAGGAGTAGGGAATGGACAGAGCAGAGTTGAGTCTGTGTGAGGAAGGAAGAGTGCTATGCCAGATAAGGGGCTGTAAGGCATTATTATCCCTTGGGGAAAGGATGAGAGGGAAGGACTGGTCCTGCTTTGAGCAGGGGGTTGGACTAGATGACCTCCTGAGGTCCCTTCCAACCCTGATATTCTGTGATTCTATGAGAGGGAAGAACTGAGTCACAATTTCCCCATTGGCCTCCTCTGGGGGGTAAGGTAATAATTGGAGATATACCAATCTCGTAGAACTGGAAGGGACCTTGAAAGGTTATTGAGTCCAGCCCCCTGCCTTCACTAGCAGGACCAATTTTTGCCCCAGATCCCTAAGTGGCCTTCTCAAGGATTGAACTCACAACCCTGGGTTTAGCACGCTATCCCACAGCTGCCTAAAAGAACAATCTCTCCCTCAAAGGAAGAGGAAGAAAGACAATGAGTCTTATTTAGTATCAGCTTTTCTCTTTAAATGTGTGACATCCTGCTGCTCAGCAGGAGATTTTGTACTGCTATTAAGTTATGTGATATCACTGAACATTGCCCTCAAAGGTGGAGTAAGCAAAAAACATGGACCTCTAACTTAGTTATGATTAAAAAAAAATAACTGCCAAGCCTGTCAGAACAGGGATCTGGTTATAAACTTTATCTTCTGTGATTTCATCTTTTTATTATGTTTGAGAGCTTTGTTCCAGACTAGTAGCCTGTGATGGTGATCTGGGAAGATAAGAATTCAGCAAATTATTAACATTAAAAAAGATGTGAATGAAATTGCAGTGGAAGATTTTGTGGGTGATTTTGTGTGAGGGGAGTGAAATGAAATACATTCCAAGAGACTGTCTTACATTACACACTAACCTCCAGTGTTGAGCCTAGAGGAAAAGCAAATAGGCAAACTGTGCCCAAAAGCTGATAGCAAAACTTATGAGAAAATCACTTTTTGCATTTTTGGATCATTTTATTGTCTCTTCCTTCTTTCTAGACAACTTAGCATGAATTCAAAAAAGGACGTGTCCTCATAATTTCAAATGAAAAGTTATTCACTTATATTACACATTGAGCTTGTCATCTTTACTGCAGAGTTAACTTGAGTTATCATTTCAGCATTGCTCCCAACTCAAGTCCCATCTCCATGCACAAGCCCCTTTAATTTGTGTGCGGCTGGTCTGTCAGGAGTTATAGACTGCAGCTCAAATCAGCACAACTGGTCACATGATAACCCAAGCGCTCTGTGCTGCTCTAGCATTATTTCACAGTGTGGCTGCTCTCACTCCAGCTATGCTATCCTGAGAAGAGTTAAGTCAAGTGTAGATTACTCAAACTAACTCTGCAGTGGAGATGTAGCCACAGAGAATATTGTAGAAATATTCTAAAATTGTAGAAATATTGGGAGAACACTCCCAATGGCTTTTCAACATATTCATTATTTATCAGGATATAGGCCATGATCCTGCAAAAGACCTATGAATGTATAACTTTACACATGTGAAAAGACCTAGTCACTTCAAATTTGGATGAATACAGCCATCTCTAGGATAAGGGCTATATCTCAATGGATATATAGCTATGTACAGTATGAACATGCTTTCCAAATTATAATATCTTAGTCTTGACTTCAGTGGAACTACTCATGTGCCTAAAGTTACATATGTCATTGCAGGATCGGGGCTGTACTGTGCACAGTTTTTGTCCCTAAAAAGGTCTTATATTCTGCATAATTCTCATCAGGACAAAAAGACAATTGATGGTAGGGAAGTAAAGAGGACTCTCATCCAACCCATCCATTTTCTGCCTTTTTTTTTATGTTTTCATCCTTTGTAAAGCATTTTGTGATTTACTGATGAAAAGCAAAATATAAGAGCTTGGTATTATTAATACCCACTGTGAAAGTCTTTGATAGACTCTTAACAAAATTTACTACTTTATTTTCCCCTCTTTACAGGGAAACTCAAGTTAAAAAAATGTTTTTAAACACATTAATCAGCTATTATTGACAGTGGCTAGGATACTAAAACTTGATCACACATCTAATACAATGCTGATGACTTATTTTGGCAGTGCAGATAATGAACATAGACTAGTCTGTTTCATTTCTGTGTTTAGCTGTTCTTCTTCTGGCTCTAGCACCATGCTTCAGTGTTTGTGCTGCAAATAGATCTGGTCAAATACATTATTCAGCAAATGTTGCCTTTTTCATTGAATAATTCAATGAGTAATTTTTTTGCAGTATTTGTCCTGCTCTATAAATTATTCAAAAAATAATGGCAACATTTGTCAAACAATTCTTTCTTTCTAATGTTTGACCAGTCTTTGCAGCAGACACTATAGGGGAAATGTTTCAATCCACACAGAACAACCAGAGCATTTAATTAGCATTAATCAAACATGGGAATTTCTGCTGGTTTTAGGTCTTATAAGCTTAAAGCCATATTTTTAACTCTGGGCTCATATAGACCCTTCTCCAAAGCTTGTTGGAGTCTTTCCACTGACTCTGATGGGATTTGGATCAGGCCCTGCGAGAGCTGACAGTGTATGGTTTTATGTATATCGGTGGTGAAAATTAAGAATAGCTGAACTAGAGGGAGGAAGGAATTACACTTCCCTGATTCTGGAAAGCATCTCCATTCAAGAAAACTCTTAAGTACATGCTTAACTTGATGTTTAAGGACTTTACTGAACAGCAGTCAGTCCTTATATATAAGAAAACTACTAGCCAAAACATCATTATTCTACAATACTTGCTTAAACCCATTAAAATATATTTTGGAGCTGTACTTAAAAGATAACACCTTAAAATGGGGGAACTAAGAAGTCTGAAAAAACTGGTTCCTTTTCTTTTTTCTTTTTTTTTAAAGTAGTGAAACTTGAGAAAATCATATGTATGAAAGAATCAGATTTTTTGATTAAGATGATCAAAGTGTATGCCACTAATTACATGCTTCACTCCAGGTGGAATTTGCCCCTCTGCAGAGGGTTCACCTCATTTAGGGTGACCAGACATCCCAATATTATTGGGATCATCCAGATATTAGGGGCTCTGTCTTATATAGACCACTATATCACCTCCTCCCAAAATAAGCGTTCTGATTCCTGATTTTTACACTTCCTGTCTGGTCATTGTAACACTATGTGTCCCACTTAAGCATCCATTAATCCCCATTAATTCATTATATCCTTCTGCAGGCCCTCTTCAAATAGGCAAATGTCACCCTCCATATTTTGGTTACTAGACTGTTTTTGAAGGTCAGCACTGAGTGAAAGGAAGTCATATTTACCTCCTGAATCAATAAAACTTGATGGTCATCCCAACAAGAGTCAATATCTGATTATTTTGTTCTATTGGCACAGTCAGGATCCCCTCATGATAGAGCGCTAAACATTTCATATGACTTTGTATTTGTATTGCCAACCCCAACAATTCATGAATCAGGACTATAAAAATCATGAGATTTTAAAAAAGGAACATATTTTTAAAACTGCCTTTTGATATCATCCTCTTTTTGTGCAACAAGAAAGGCAAGAAACTTTTTTTTTATAAAAGCTGAAATTCATGACTCCCAGAGCTTGGGATTTAAGAAAATCATCAAATATCATGAGACTTGTGATAAAATTGCAAGAGTTGGCTAATTTATTTTTTCCTGGATGGACTGCCATTCTCATGTAAACCTGATTATTTTTCACATGGAATAACCGGTGCTTCCGGTGGTTGCTTTATAAAATAACCTTGGTGAGAAATTCTAATCTCTACCTTTAAAGACAATATCCACTATCTAACCACTCACACACTATATATACAACTTTCTCAGAGAAATCCCTGATTTTTGTAAGCCACTTCGTTTCATCTCTACTAAATTCACTGCTTATGAAATGTTAAATTGTGAAATGCAAGTGTAAGATTAATAGAATTTTGAAAACACACAGCATTACACTATGAATCATTGCCAAGAAAATATAAGGAACACAAACTTATACATTTAAGATGATTGCTAGCCTTTTCTGGAAAAGCTATTCTTTTCATCATTTCTGTCTACTTTGATCTGCAGTCCTTTGGTCAAAAGTTAGTTTAATACATCTTTCTTTTGACTGTAGTTATTTTCTTCCTTTGGAAGACAAAAACCAAACAAAACTGTGTTCTTTGTGGCATATCAGAGGCATATCTATAGCTCCTCTGCTAATTATGTTTTTTATACTCTTACTGCTATGATCTCAGTTAAAGTGCATATATCCCACATAACCTTTTTCTTCTTCATCATAATCTATGATACATATATAGATTTATGCTTTTTGAAACATAAATGCTCATCTGAAATCTCAAATGTATGTTCATGCATAATTGTCTGTTATTTAGCTACTACCATTTTTTACTTATCTTTGGGAACAATCTCTAATGATGTCATACATTATTTAAAACTAAGATTAGAGGTGATTACAGTCACATTTCTAGTTGAATTTCCCAGTGTTCTATGATTCTTAGATTTTTCAAGTAACATTAGATTCATATCTAAATTATTTAGAGATTATTTTCGTGGACAAAAAATTTACAGCTAATAAATGCCTCTATAGCACATGAATGATACCTTAAAAATAGTATGCACATAATTCCATAGTTTTCATAATTTTTTTCTAGAAAGCATCTAATAAGAGCTCTAAAATGACTTGTCTGTTAGTGCATGAGGTTGATGCATTTTCTCTTAGAAGAAAGCAACAAGCCTGCCTGTCAGTTTCTTGTCAATTATAGCTAGTATTCTAAGATGCTTTCTGTTTCTTAATAGGAATAAGGTAACAATCCCAAATTCACAATTAAGAATATAGTAGGGGGGCTAGAGTTTACTCATCATCTATTGCAACTTCGTCAGTGAGGCTCATAGGGGATTTTTTTATATATATAAAGAATGAAAAAAAAATCAGCATATGCTTCACAGGCAACTGAGGAATTTGAGAAGATGCATAGAACCAGAGATGCTACAAACTCTTTACTTGAGATTTAAAAGTGTTGTACACACCTATCTTATAAAATCTAGGCTTATACCTCCATTTTTTGACATACTTAAATTGCAGCAAACCCCAATTTTGATTTTAGTTTTACAGAACAAAAAATTCAGCCCAACTATATGTTGATAAGCCAATGCTAGAGCCAGTTCAGCCCATTTCTACTGAGAAATGAAATAACATCCAAGGATATGCACTAAGATAAAAGGGGTGAGGGAACTGGCTCAAATGAAAGTTTTCTACCAACTTTGGGCCCATATGTGCAACTCTTACTCATGCTAGCATGCATTTACTTGTGAATATTCCCAGTGGCTTCACTTAGACCAGTGGTTCTCAACCTATTTATCATTGTGGGGCCACAGTCTGATGTCTTGGCCACAGGTTGAGAACCACAACATGACCCCCACCCCCTTACACAGACCCCTATGCCCTGCGCCTTCTACCCAGAGTCCCCTCCACAGAGTGGGGCCAGGAGTGGAGCTAGGGTTGCTAACTTTCTATTTGCAGAAAACTAAACACCCTTGACCCAATCACCTGCCCTACTCCTTCCCCCTGCTCACTCCATCCCCCCATCCCTCATTTTCACCAGGCTGGGGCAGGGGGTTGGGGTGCAAGAGGGAGCAAGGACTTGGTCTGGGGGTGTTGGCTCTGGGGTGGGGCTGGAGATAAGAGTTTGGAGTGCAGGAGAGGGCTCCAGGCTGGGGCAGGGGTTTGGGGTGTAGGAAGAGGATCTGACCTGATATATAGGGGGTTGGAGTGTGGGAGAGGGTATGGGCTCTGGGCTGGGGGTGTGGGCTCTGGATTGGGGACAGAAATGAGGGGTTCAGGTTGCAGGAGAGGGATCTGGGCTGGGGCAAGGTGTTGGGCTGCAGGCAGGGGTTGATGGCTCCAGCTGGGAATGTGAGCTCTTGGATGGGGCCATGGTTTGGGGTGCAGGAGAGGGTTCAGGGCTGAGGCAGGGGGTTGGAGCATGGGAGGGGGCTCAGGATGTGGGCTTCAGGCAGCGCTTACCTCAGGTAGCTCCCGGGAAGCAGCAATATCTCCCTCTGGCTTCTAGGCAGAGACACGACCACGTGGCTCTGCATGCTGCCTGCACCTGTAGGTGCCGCCCCCTCAGCTCCCATTGGCTGAAGGTCCTGGCCAATGGGAGCTGTTGAGCTGGCGCTTCCCCTACCCCACAGCACAGATCCCACGTGGCCATCCCTCCGCCTAGGAGCCAGGGGGAGATGCCAGCAGCTTCCCAGGAGTTGTGCAGATCCGGGTAGGAAGCCTGACTGCACCACCAACCGGACTTTTAATTGGCTGATCAGCGTTGCTGACTGGAGCCGCCAGGGTCCTTTTTCGACAAGGAGTTCCAGTTTAAAACCAGACACCTGGCAACCCTAGTGGAGCCCTGGGGGGGGGGGCAAGCAGCAGGGACCCCAGACCCCACCATGTGGGACTGGGCATCAGGAACACCGGACTCCATTGTGTGAGGCTGGGTAGTAGCCAGCTGGACCCCGCTATGCAGGGCTGGGTGGCTGAGTAGCCAGGTGGCAACATGGACTCCAATCTTGCAGGGCCAGCAACCAGCCCCAGATCCCAAACCCCCACTTTTGGGGCCTTGCAGTGACCCCAGACCCTGCGGGGCCAGCTGGCAGCCCCAGACCCCAGATCCTTTGGGGCTGGCCAGCTACCCCCGACCTCTACCATGTGGGGCCAGACCCCTGCCACGTGAGGCTGGCCGGTGACCCTGTCTTCTGTGGGGCTGGCCGGCAACCCCGGACACCGGACCATGCGGGACTGGCTGGCAGCCCTGGACCCCCGCTGCACCAGGCCAGGAAGCCCAATGCTGCCACACTGGGCAGCCATGAACCCGGACCCTGCTGCGGCCCGGCGGCCGTTAGCATACAGCTGGGCCACAGCTCCTGTGCTAATTGGGCCGCATGCGACCCGTGGGCTGCAGATTGAGAACCAGTGACTTAGACTACATGAGTAAGTGCTCACCAGTGTAAATAAGGCCCCATAATCTGGCATTTTAATGACTCTTTCTCTCTACCTTGGCTCCCAACACTTTTATGATCAGACATTAAGTAGATAAGATGACAGTACAATGCAAAAGAACTTTCTGGTTAAGAAAGCATTCTGCTCCCTGAAAGACTTTTGCAGGCTGTTTGCGGGCAGTGTGAGTTATCTATGGAATAATTGCAATATGTCTTGCTGTTGCATTAGCAGAGTCTGCTGCTCACTGAACTGGATTTTCCAATACTACACAGATATATTTTTTCCCTCACACAGATCAGTAAATACTTTGCCTAAAAGTTGTAGTCATTTTTTCTCCCCTCCCAGGAAAAAATGTTGACCTTTTGCCATAAATAAACTGGCAAAATACAAAAACAGAACATTTGGGGCCAAAACTTCAGGAAAAAAAAGTAAGGTTTTTGATTTTTCCCCAGCAAAAATATTAAATTTTCAGGAATACAGACACTTTTTGCAAAAAACAAAAACAAAAACAAAACCCTAGATTAGGAATAATAAAAAACTAGTAATATTCAGTCTTTGAGGACTGGTGTGGGTGAAATATACATGATGAGTCACTGGCATGTTGAGATAAAGCACAGTAAGCTTTGCTGAGCTCTGGGAGCCTGAGAAAGGAAAAGGATTTGCAGTTGATAGACACCCAGCTGATGTCAAATCTAAAAGATCATTTTCAAAATCTGTTTATTTTCAAATATTTTATTTTATCTAAGCTAGTTAAGCACCATATTCTTCCCAGAAACTAAAAAGGTCATAGAAGCCTTACTATATTTGATCCTTCATATCATGAAAACATTTGAATATGTAAAAGAAAGTATTAAATTGTATGAAAATTAGCTCCAGTCAAAGGACAGTGTTGGCAACAAATTAAAAATCTAGACAAGGAGATGACTCAAATGAGAACAGAATGTCCTTGCTTGTCTTCTTTTCTTACTGTCTGTGTGCTAAGGACAAATTTGCGAAACTAAAGCTCTCCTGACTGAGACAGTACTGCTATTTTATAAGATTTTAACCCAGATAGTAAGCATTAATTTATAAAGGCTACTGCAAATCAGTCCAGTGAGAAAATACAGTTATTTTTTTCAGAACCATAGAGTGTATCATTACAATCAACATTAGACTTCAGGTTTTTGCAAGTTTATATATTTATCTGTCTTTTAACCAGGAAGAATTCTGAAATTCTTCATTATATGAGTCATATACCTCCTTGAACACCTTCCACAACACTCCCACACCCTTCCAAATAATCATACTCCAGCTGCCTAGGCAGTCAGAGGACTCATGGTGATTTTGGCATCTCCATTTAAATGTTCCTGTTGAAAACATGTTAGCACTGTTAGAAACTGTGTTTTTTGTTTTAAGACTGAGCCAGATCCACTGGTGAAACATGGCTGCTTTGTGCCACACAGCGGATATAATCTGACTGTCTCAAGTTTGTCAGTGGTGATCACCCCAACATCAGGGTAGTCTGTACGTGGAGTAAAACTGATATAGGGGCTCTTATGCAAGATGTCCTTTCTGCTGCTGGTGTAGAAAAGGGTGCATGGGTAGAACGTCCCTTTGTCATGCTGCTTTAACTCAGCTGTGTGTTTGGTACCTGTGACGGGGTTGGGATTCACCACTGCAGCGCCTCCCACTGGTTACTGCCGGGAATTAGCTCAGTTCATGGGGAGTGCCCTTTATTGGTGGTGTCCCGTCCGTCATCTGTGCTGGTGTCTGGACCTGCGTTGCTCCCCGCTCGGCAGCGTCCTCTTCAGGCCACTGCCCTCCGACAGTGCCCCCTAGTCCATCCTCACCCCCTTCCGGGGTTTTTCATTTGCTGTCTCATTTTTCAGCCTATACAATATACTTGGTTCATGTTTAAACTTGTATCCACATCCGTGAGGGCTAGAAATGTACTATTTTTTAAAAGAAAGTGGAGATTCTCATGCAATCCCTTACTTCCAGTAGCTCACAATGCCTTGCTATTGTAGCTCCCAACTTGGGCCACTGACAATCAGCCTACCAGCTTGCACCCTGAGTGTCTTTGTGTTAGACAGCCCTGGTTCATTGGCTCTGACTCCAGCAGCCAGTCTACAACCCCACAGTCCCACATCTGGCTTTCACCAGTCTTGGTTACAACCCGCAGGATGACCTCCAATGCACTCCCAAATTTCCCCAAAACCGTGTGCCTTGAAATGTCCAGCTCTCTTCTGGACAGGTCAGAGAAATCATAAGGTTTATTGCTCCTGGAAAGATACAAAACCACATTGGCTTATAGTAAAAATGAACTCACTCAATCCTATGTATATTTTGTTGATAAATGTATTTCAAGTATAAGAAATAAACATGTAAAGAGTTACAAGTAAGGCAAAACAAAATGAACTTCTAAAAGTCTAAAACTTAATCTAGCAAGATACAGGCTTTGTTCAAGATGATTTCTCTCACCAGTCCTTCTTTTACCCAGCCATGGCTGACTTTCCCTTAGTCAGGACCTTCCACTAAAGTACAGACTGCTCACTTCCCTTGTCTTCTTAAATCATTGTCTAAGCAGTCCAGGTGCCAGCTCATGTCAAAGCCCCAGGTCAATCCACTTGTGTATTAGAATAGATCAAAGTAGTTGTTAAATGTATAAGAATGTATTTGTTGTTTAAATGTCATGAAAACTAATGGGGTGTTACTTGCACTGTTTTCACTTATCTGTATCCTGTTAAAATATAATAGCAAACTTTTATATTGTGTATACCCTGTAGCTAAATAACCCATCAAGCAAGCCTTTTAATTAACTTGGATAGCTATATCTTTAAAATCCCCGCAATAGACTCCTATCAGATTTACCCAAACTGGTGAGGGGCATGGAGAAACAGAAACTTATCTGATAGAGTTTTGCAAATCTCATCAGAGCAAAACACTGCACAGACACAAAAGAGCTTGGATAAGTCCCCAACATCCCTTGAATCATCTATTAAACTGGTGATGCCACAGAAGCAGAAGTTAATCATACACATTAACTGAGAACATGAGAGCAAATTGGAGACTGCAAAATGGAAAACTGATTTGATCACTGGAAATCTTGAATAGGGCAATAACCTTCTGTGACATTAAGCACCCTGTATTCACTATTCACTAAATACTATTGTAATAATCTCTGTACAAAATATGCTATGTGAAGTATAATTTGAAAACTAATAACTTGCTGATCATTAATATTCTTGCACGATGTACATACACTATGCATATTAAGAGTTCTGAATCACTGCTCTACAGCCAAAAGACTTCTGAAATAAATGTAGTCAAACTTTACTAATACTGGGTCGCTGAGAACGAAAATGATGCTTAAAATTGTTGATTGGCTCTAGTTTTCAAGATATGCTATTGGGTCAGTATATACGACCCTTGACTTGGGAATAGCGGAGGATAAGTGAGTTATAAAGGGAAGGGATCTCAATTTAAACCAGAAATGACTAAAATACATCTTTGACTGGATCTATGAATAAATCTATGACTGGGTTTGGACAGTACTTGCTTTTTAGGCAAAACAATGAATGATGCAATCTGAAGCTGGTATTGTGTCATACATGATATGAATTGCATCATGTTATTCCTAGAAGTCATGGATGATGCAATCATAACGAAGCTTACATCACTCTGCTGAACAAATTGCCCTATATCAGCTCTAGAAATCATACAGTGTCGTGCTCTCTTATTTGTCAGTGTTTGATTTTGCAAAGGGACACATTTCTGTTTAGCCAAAGTGAGCAGAGATGCCTCGTACTTGTGTGAACAGTGCAGATAACTTCTGCTATGTTTGTGGTGAAGTGACTTTTGCATCACAAAAGCGCAGTATAACCACTATGGTTAAGAAAGCCTATCACCTTTATTTTGGCTGCAAAATTGGAGATCAGGACAAGGGTGGGCCCCACACATATGCTGCAACACTTGTGCAACAAATCTTCGCCAGTGGTTGAACAGGAAAAGGAAATCTATGCCTTTTGCAGTGCCAATGATGTGGAGAGAGCCAACAGATCATACCAGCAATTGTTACTTCTGCATGGTGCCTCCAGTTGGGAAAGGTGTGTCAAAGAAGAAAAAGTGGACTATGCATTATCCAAACATTCCATCGGCTATACGCCCAGTACCCCACGGAGAAGGACTGCCGGTTCCTGATGAACCAGAATCATTCTCACTTGAGTCAGATGAGGAAGAGGAAGAGGATGAAACTACTGGTCCTGAACCATCAATGTCACAGGACCCACATTTTCTTCCATCCTCCTCCTCTGAACCACACCTCATAACACAAGGTGAACTGAATGACCTTGTCAGGGATTTGGAACTACCCAAGAGTAAGGCAGAGCTGTTGGGCTCCAGACTACAGCAGTGGAATCTCCTGGCAGGTGATGTTAGGGTTTCCATGTTCTGTGACCATCAAAAGGTTCTTGTCCCATTCTTCTTCATGGAAGGTGATCTTGTAGCCTGCAACAACATCGATGGTGTGATGGCAGCCCTCAACATCGTTCACGATCCAGATGAGTGGAGACTGTTCATTGATTCATCGAAGACAAGTCTTAAAGCTGTTTTACTGCATAATGGCAATGTTTTGCCATCAATTCCAGTTGGTCATGCAGTCCATATGAAGGAAACCTATGACAACATGAAACAACTTTTGAGGTGCATAAACTATGACCAACATCAGTGGCAGCTTTGTGGCGATTTGAAGGTTGTTGCTCTCTTGCTTGGTCTGCAGACTGGATACACAAAGTACTGCTGTTTTCTCTGCAAATGGGATAGTCGTGCAAGAGATTCCCACTACATCAAGAAAGATTGGCCACTCCGACAGTCATTGGAGCCAGGGAGGAAAAGTGTTCAGCATCCACCACTTGTTGAATCAAGGAAGATTATGTTACCACCCTTACACATCAAGCTCGGTCTGATGAAGAACTTTGTCAAGGCCATTGACAAAACACAAGCAGCTTTCAAGTACCTCCGTGGAAAATTTCCAAGGTTAAGTGAAGCTAAGATAAAGGAAGGTGTCTTTGTTGGTCCTCAGATTCATGAACTTCTTTGAGATGATGCATTTGACCATGCACTGCGTGGCAAGGAAAAGACGGCATGGAAAGCCTTCCAGTTAGTGGCAATACATTTTCTTGGAAACAACAAGGCAGACAACTACAGGTTGTTGGTGGAAAACCTCCTCAAGGCATACAAAAGCCTTGATTGCAACATGTCACTAAAGATACATTTTTTCACTCTCACCTAGATTTTTTTCCACCGAACTGCGGAGCAGTGAGCGACGAGCATGGCGAGCGATTTCCCCAGGACATTGCAACAATGGAGAAACGCTATCAGGGCAAATGGAGCCCATCAATGCTTGCAGACTATTGCTGGACAGTGACAAGAGATGCTCCATTTAATGAATGCAAGAGACAAGTCAAGAAGCGCCGAGTAGACACTGAATAGGACTAAACTATGTACATAATAGTTTTTTGCCTTTTGTTTCATAATAAATTTTAGTTAGATAACCCTTTTGCTGATTTTAAAAGTGTTACATAAACAGGACAGGTGAAATATTATCATGTAACGCAACCATAAACACATGAAAAGACCTAGGTTTACAATTTATGATTAAAACTCTACTATCTACACAATATACATAGACATAAAACGTAAAAACTTAAATAACTTAGAAACGGTAGCCAATCAGTTGTTTTAATTGCCATATTTGAATTCAGCACATCAAAATACATAATAAATAGTACATTTTATCTCTGAAGCAGATAACTTCTCAAAAATTGTAGACCAGTGATATATGAACAATGACTAAACTGTGTGTAAACCAGGTACATCAGGGAAGTTGTTAAAAAGTCTGTGCTAAATAAAGGAATACGTGTTTACCTCAATTTACATATAAGCAGAAGTGAGATTATAGGAATGACAAGAAAGAAATCAGCCCTTGTCAGATGGACCCTCATGACACATGGCTTTAACGAGAAGTAGTGAAGACAAAGTCCACAAACAAGTCCTTGACTCTGCACTGAAGAGGGCTAAAGAGCATGTTACACCTCTTACAAACCATGTAATCAACAATATAACAAACCCAGACCCTGAATCACATCCAGAAGTGCTTATCAACATATTTACTGGGTTGCATGTAACATTAGATGTACGAAAGTCTCTACTGAAAATAGCAAATGTTAGTGAAGAGCAAATGGAGAGATTTGTGAGATGTGCACTTGACTCTGTTCAGAAACAGCTTCTTCAGCCCAGTCAAGAAATCTGGCATCAAAACATTTGCTGATATGGCCAAAAAGACCAAATCTGAGTCTGGCAAGGGAGGGATAATCACAGCAGCTATCAGTCCAGAACTTGTTTTCTGCAGAGCCCTGTGCCTATGTCCCTCTTCCGTGCTGATGGAACAATGAGAAGAACAGACAAAACTGAATTAGGGCAACAGCTAGAGGCTCAAATTGAAAGAATCCATGAGCTAAGGGCATGCAACAAAGAAACCACAGTGTACATCAGAAATGCCATGACAATTATGGCTGGAGACAAATTCCGCACATTCAGAGAATTGCCTGCTGAGTATTTGAAGCAGGCCCTAAAAGGATTTGACAAAGCTAATTCTGTATTCAAAATCATTGACAGATATGACAACATTAATACTATGAAAACTGCAGAAAGACAGTGTCCCTATTCCTCCATAGAAAAAGGTTCTAAATATGGCATCTAAAATGAAGTCAACTGTACCATTCCTTTGTGAATATACGGCTCAAAGTGCACTCAAGAACGTATGTGCACACCCAACACAAACTCTCCTCCTTGCTGGAGGTTTTTCCAATGATGAAGTAGCAAAGTCCACTAGTAGAGGTGCTGAAGATGGCCAAGACTTGTACAGTATTCAAGAGGAAGCCAACACAAGGATGCTTGTGTATGCTGTATGTGTCTGTATGGCTTTGGGGGCTATTGGAGTCAAGGAACCATAGTTCTTAGGTCACATGACAGAGAAGTTTTGATCCTTGCTGCTCACTACTTTTCCAAAAATGGAACAATACAGATAACATGTGGATTGAAACAGGCACCATTACCAGCACAACTTACAAGCATTGCTTCATAACTGGTGCATGCAATTGGAGATGCACTTATTTCTGCAACATACTTCTTCCTATATACACATTAACAGGATGTGAGTCTGTCATCACTTGGGGGGGGGAGGGGAATCTGTGTTTTTAATGTTGTCAAAACAAAGGGGGCTTATTGTAACGGGTTCAGTCACAGAGACGCCCCTTGAGTCTGTCACCTGATATGCCGAGACTGCCTCTGAGCCCGTTTTCTCTGCCAGTTTGGGCCTTCAGAACCCTGCCTTGTTGAGCCAGACATGCAAGCCTGCTGCAACACAGACTCAGGGTCTGAACCACGCCCCCAAAGCTGCAGACTTAACTGAAAACAGCTTAAGAAGTGCTCCTGTCTCCAGCACCCAGACACCCAGCTCCCAATGGGATCAGAACCCCAAATAAATCTGTTTTACTCTGTATAAAGCATATACAGGGTAAACTCATAAATTGTCCATCCTCTATAACACTGATAGAGAGATATACTCAGCTGTTTGCTCACTTACTCTGGATTAATTAATAAAAGTGATTTTAGTAAGTATAAAAATTAGGATTTAAGTGGTTTCAAGTAATAACAGAACAAAGTAAGTTACCAAGCAAAATAAAACAAAACACGCAAGGCAAACTTAATACACTAAGGATCTAGTTACAAATAGTAACTTCTCACCCTAGATGTTATCCCAGGTACAATCCTTTTCAGACCAACGTTGTAATTTATGGCCTGGGTCCAGCAATCACTCATACCCCTGTAGTTACAGTCCTTTGTTCCAGTTCCTTTCAGGCATCTCTTTGGGGTGGAGAGGCCATCTCTTGAGCCAGCTGAAGACAAATTTGAGAGGCTTCCAGGGCCTTTTATATTCTCTGTCTTGTGAGTGGAAATCCCTTTGTTCTTTGCTTTTCAGGCTGGACACTATAGGTGAATCCATCCCTGTGCAAAGTCCCAACACAAGGATTATGCACCAGTTAAGGCATAATAGGGTTTATGTGGGACTTAGGTGGTATGTACAGCCTTATGCTGACAATCTGCATGGGGGTAATTCTTACCTTGTGACTCAGACTTGAGAAATGAGGTACAGCAGAAATCAATGGATTTCAATGGATAGGGCCAGGACTTTATCATCCTTCCCCTACCATGCTTTCCATGCAGAAACTAGTAGAGGCAGCATCAGCAAAACAGACATCAGCAGCCTTTCAAGTTTCCAGGAGATAGATATCAAAAGTGGAAAGGATGAAGGGCATGTATGAAGCTGTGATCTCCCTTCTCAAACCTGCTACAATCCTTAATTTATCCTTGTTCCCTAGCTGCCAGAAAAAATGAAATTGGCAACTATTAGGTAAATTTCATCAATTTAATATACTCTCTATGCACATACACATCACACCATCATTTGAAAGCTTTTTACATCTACTTTAAGATGATGTATGATGTGGAGTTGTCAAGTGGTGCTGTTACCATAGAAGAAGGGATAAGAAATGACACTCTCAATGTTAAAATGACTACTTTAAAATATTTCATTGGTTTCTGTTAGTTTAATGACTATATATTATTTCAAGACATAATACTGGATTTATTTGTGACCTCAAAACATCACCATAACAATCTAAAGGATAAAACAAAATCTGACTATTAATTTGTATAGGCATTATTGAAAAGTAATAATACTGGTGACATTTCTACCCAACATTGTTATCATCCTCTTATTTATCGGTATGATCTCTGTCGAGAGTGTGGGGGTTACCACAGTCTTCATTGGCCTGGTATATACAGAGTTCTGTGCAGGGAAGATTGTTCTAACTACAGACACAGTTAACTGTGTAGTGTCCTCTACGGGTACAAGCACAAATAATGTCTTGTAGAAGCTCAGATGCCAGTGGGCTCTTGAAGAATACAGGAAGTAGTTCATCATCAATTTTATTTTCTATCCACGTTGTAATGGTGATCCTATATCTGGTTACCTGTGTGCGAAAACATCTAAATCTTTCTTTGTCAAGATGAATTTTTTACAGACTCTTCAAAACTGTCCTCACATGGGAGTTTGGCCAGTGAATTATCCTTTATGATGGCTAGATTGAAGCACAAGCAATTCAGTCTCTGTGGGTCTCATTTTCTCTCTTGCTTTAATCATACAGTACTGCTACCAACTTCCTTGCTGCAGAAATTTTGGCTTGTCCATCAATCTCCCAATTTGGCAAGTTTTCTGAAGTGGTAAGTGTGATGTTGCATTCTACATGTTTATGGAAATATGCTTATGAGTGTAAATATGACTTAACTGGAATATGTTTTGTGCTAAATATACCATGTAACATATCTTTGCAAATGTTATGATCTACTGAATATATTCATCCTATTTGTATGCATGTATTTTTATCTGAAGTTATGAGCATGGGCTCTATGCTTGTATTTGAAGTGTTTGCTGTAGGAAACACATAAGAAAGATTTGATCAACATATTGTGAAGGGGCTATTGAAATAATTGGGAGTACTAAACTACAGTGGACTTTGGGAGACACCAATCTGAACTTTCCTGGGAATGTTGAAACTACCAAGTATACAATGGCATCGGCCTGCAAAGAGCTGAATCATTCATGGACATGTGACTTGCCCAGGTGGCTACAAACTCCATCTTGTTGCTGTAGATCTTATACCCTTACTCAAACTGAGTAGCATCTTTCCCCATATGTAACACTAAGGTGCTATTCTGTGTGACAAAGGCTGCCTGGACTATCAATGGATTTAAGCAAGTATCATATGGTTAAGCAAGTCCTTGCATCCATTGATAGTCCAGGCAGCCTTTATCACACTGAATAACACTTTACTTTAGAAGTGGCCTCCTTTAAACCAGTAGTGCTACATGTGAAGTAAGCTGCTACTCAGTGTAAGGTATGTATGTATATATGTATATAAGTTCCATTGAAATAAATAGGACTTACATATATCCTTAAAGCATGGGCACAAGTGCTGTTCTGAACAGAGATGTTTCCTGAACTGGGTCCTTATTCTGGGTCACATATTTCAGTCCTCTCTCAGGCAAAGGCCTCAGTGAAATAAATGAAGAAATCTGAATGAAGATTGTAGGACTGGGCTCACTAATTTTTGTTGTTATTGCTGAAGAAATGTAGAAGAGTCTGTATAATCGATTTCTTATAACTGTGGAAGCTTTTGACATCCAAAACATTCTGATTCTAGCTCACAGGGAACACCAGAAATCAGCATCTATCCCTAGCCAATTCACCTATTTACAACCAGCCTTTTATTTTAACATCTCCAAAACCTACAGAGAACTGTGAGTGAGAGACATACGGTATGTTCTAGAAAGAGCAAAGTAGTCTCCTGCCAGTAGTGTTGTTATGATTAATTGCCAGCTCAACAGAAGGTAGGAAGTTTTGAAGCAAGGGAAAAGATAAAATGGCCTGGGAAAATTTAAAAGGGTCAAGCAATTTAACTGGCTAGAAAATTATTTGATAACCAATTAAGGCAAAAAAGAGCATGTTAAAGGTGAATCAATTCATAATGCCACAAGATAATGGTAGGTCTTTTATGCACACATCAGACCATGAAAGATTTGCAAATTTTTTTGTCTCACCATTCATTTATGAAGGTGAATAAACAGGGCGAGTCAAATCAGGTTAATCTAGAAATGACAAACTCAAAGATGATGATAATAGCAAATGCAGGTGAATTAATTTGAAAATAAAAAAAAGTTAAGAAAATAACATTACTTAATAACTTCAATTCATGTGCACATTTCTATGTACATTTTTATACATTTATATAGTATCCCTGCCTCAAATTAAAAGACTATTAAGGTTGCATAGTCAATCATTCAAAAGTTTTAACATTCCATGGTTAAGGATGAATGTACAACAATTATTTAGCTATCTTGTGCATATACATGGTCACATACTAATTTTTCTACAGAACCCAATTCATTCAGTGTACAGAACGGGCAGTGCTCTCTGAATGAGAAGCTATTCAATATCTGTTTTATCCTCATCAATCAGTGTGTTGTGGCCCTCGGTCTTATTTACTGCACACTGCTCAACCCTGCTTTGAATACAGAGTTATTAATTTCCTCATGGGCTTGTCTATGGCATTCATCGCTGTACCATGTGACAGCTTCACAAACATTAAAGAATTTAAATTCACAACACCCTGTGAGATGAGGTGGTGTTATTCCTATTTTACAGAGAAGGAATTACAGAATAGACATTAATCTCAAAAATATCTACTAATTAGGCCTTCCCAAATCAGGCCCCTGACCTGAGTTTTCAGAGAACTTTAAGTTATTTTATTTGTTCACAGCATCACTACCATCAACTTCAGTTGCAGTATTGAGTGCTCATCACTTCTGCAGATAAAACTCCAAGTCTAAAGTTAGGCACCCAGAAGATGAGGAATACATAATTGGTGGCCACTTGTGAAAAGTTAGGTCCAAGCAGGGTGTCATGGGTTATGTGCACTCAGTCCTATTTTATGGTGGGTTGGGGTTGTGATACCATTGCAATTATAGTCGATCCAATGATTCCTAGACTGAAAGCAGCATGTCTCAGTGGTAAGAGTCAAGATGGTTGCCCTTGGGTGAGGGGCTGTCCGGAGTCAATATAGCTGCCCTTATGCTCAGGGCTATGTGGCCTAATGGCCCAAGTCTACACAGGTGCCCTTGGGGTCAGGGCTGTGCAGACTAGTGGCCAGAGTCAATACAACTGCCCTTGAGGTCAGGGTTATGCGGCCTAGTGGCCAGAGTCAGGGAAATGGGCCACCATCTACAAGTGGGTGGTGGCTGGGGTAGGGGGACCCGGGACCTCCCTCTCCACAGGGTCCCAGCCCAGGGATCTTTTGGCAAAAGGTGTGGTTGTCACCCAGTCAGCAGGGAATCCTACTGCAACATGCTGATCTTGCTCGGGTAGAAGATACCACTCCCTCCGCCTCCCTGGGCCACTTCCGTCCATGTCCCCTGAGGGAGCAGTCCATACACCGTCAGGGTCCCTGGGTTCCCTGTCGGGGGTAGCTCCCTAGAAGTACTATTCCCAGTAGTTGGCTGAAGATTGCAGGTCTCCAGTCTGGTCTCTGGGTTCTCTAGTTACCACAGTCTGTGGCTGTAGCTGCTCCTGGCCTGGAGCCTCCACCAAGCATCCTTTCTCCTCAATGGTCAACCTAGAATGAGCTGGACTGCTCCCTTTTATACTGAGGCAGAAGTTGGAACATGCCCATCACAGTCTGAGGGGTCGTACTTCCACCACCCATAGCGTGGGATTAACCCTCTCTTGCCCAGTGTGGGGTATGCACATCCCATCACACAGGGAAATGCTGACACTCAGGAATCCTGAGTTCTGAGCCAGGTTCTATGGGGAGTGTGCTGTAGTGGTTACAGACACTTCTGTCCCTATCCCTCATAAGCCTGCCCCTTTCTGATGCAGGACTTTCCAAGGTATCCTTTCCCAAGCCACTATAGCCACTCCACCCCAGCTCACCCTGTCCCCTTGTCCCTGTTACCTCCTGACAAGTCCCAGTTCCCTCAGTTGGCTCCATGCCCCAGTCTCCCCCAATCTCAGCTCTCCCTGTCCCCTTTCCCAGCCTCTTCCTGATGAACCAGCCCAGCCCAGCTCCTCACCCCTCTACAATACAGTCAAGCTGATTCATCCTTTTTTCCCCTTGTTGCATGGGTGTCAGAAGGGGCCCATTTGACAGCACAGGAGAGAGCCTGTATTAGTTCCTGTGGCTGGCACGACACTAGCTCCTAGCTATTGGAAAGATAAACCACAGGGAAAGTCCTGCTCAGTCCTTATAGCCCTGGGATGGAATGTGCCCTGTACACATGGAATTTTAGTAAATTTAGCTGACAAACTCCAGGGAGTGTCTATTGAGCATGTGCAAACTGAAATTTTCAGAGGCCAAATTTGGACAAATTTCACATAGACAGCAAAAGGTATACCCCAACACCAAAATGACCCCTGCCAAATTTCATGTCCCTGCTCCAAAGCACTGGGGCAGTAGAGCATCTCGACTAAACAGTTGTATTAATTTTTTTTTTGTCATGGACAAAACATATTTTCCCCTAAACACATTCTGAAAAACAACTGAATCGTTTTTGTTGAAATTTCCCAAACAAATTCAGCATTGTGTGGCAGATATCAAGTATGGGAAATTTAAGTCCAAATAGAAAATATGGCTAAGTTCTAAGCAAATGAAAACAGGGTCTTATAATAGGAAATGCTGGGCAACATTAACTATAGGTCAGGGGTCGGCAACCTTTCAGAAGTGGTGTGCCGAGTCTTCATTTGTTCACTCTGATTTAAGGTTTTGCGTGCCAGTAATACATTTTAACATTTTTTGAAGGTCTCTTTCCATAAGTCTATAATATATAATTAAATTATTGTTATATGTAAAGTAAATAAGGTTTTTAAGATGTTTAAGAAGCTTCATTTAAAATTAAATTAAAATGCAGAGCCACCAGAGCCTTCTGGACTTGTGACCAGGACCCAGGCAGTGTGAGTGCCACTGAAAATCAGCTCATGTGCCGCCTTTGGCACGCATGCCATAGGTTGCCTACCCCTGCTATAGGTGCTGCATACACACACATATGCATATAAACATATGCCCAGGGGCAGACTGAAGGATCAGACCATGATGAACAAACATGCAACTTGGGGCCCAATGGTCACATCACTTTAGGTTTTTTAAAAGATTTTAAAAAAATCACAGGGCCAAACCCAAGTGGAATTCCACCTAAATTGTGTTGGCTTATGTATTTCCAATTATTTGAACCTCACACCACAGTGACACTTTTCCTTGGTAAATAGTACTCCAATGCTGTCCAGCTCCAACCCTGCAGTCCCGTCTTTCTCAATTACATGGAGAGCAAGCAGCAAAGAGTCCTGTGGCACCTTATAGACTAACAGACGTTTTGGAGCATGAGCTTTCGTGGGTGAATACCCACTTCGTCGGATGCACTCAGGCATATCTGTGACACGTAGTTTTTCACACGCTGAAATTCATATAGCTCTGGATTCCAAGTTACAAAATGAACACCTCATTGTCCTTTGTAAAATAATACATCTTGAAAGACATAATCTCATGAACCAAGTCTTAAGCAAAATATGAGCATTTTCCCATGAGTTTAAGAACTTCCTCCTTTGACTCTTGTAAAGTTATATTTTGAAGTCCCCTGTGATGGAGGAAACCAAATAGAATAGCTACTTTTTGAAATCCCTCATGTCAAGATTTTAGTTTGCTGATCATATTGTCTAAGACCTCAAAATATTTCCTGTGATACTAATCCTTTGCTTCTAATACAGAATTGTCTGCAAATTCATCATCCATGCTGCGAACATCTCTCTTCCTGTGGCTTGGGTAGTTTGTATTTTAAAAACCCATTGCTTCCCACCCATTCTGAGGTTCTTTTACAATTTCCTCTTATTTTTCTTCAGAACAGAGTTTTCTGAGCCCATTCACTGTGCTCTCAAATGTTGGGAGGAATTGGAAAAGGTCAATTTTCTTTGACTAAAGAATTCTAGCAGCTGCAGTCAGGATAACTAAGAACCTCTGCCACCGTAACATACTGAGGTAGAATAGCCAAGCTATCAAAGACAGTTTGCTTTTTGCTTGATCTGTGTCCCCACTACACTTGTGTTCAGCAACAGTTTCATCTTCTAGGCATTAAATTATATTCTGAAAATTTGCCATCATTGCCTCGGTGACTTTCATCTGAGCTTCCCATCTAGTTTTGCAGAGGGCCTTTAGATGTAAAAGTCTCCTTTATTCTTCAGAAGCCTGTTCAATTTCATCTGCTGTGTCATCTTGCCCTATTCTTCAGGGGCCTAAAGTGCATCATCAAGTTCCTCTTCCCTTTGCAAAACTCTACTTTCTCAAGTAAGAGTCTGAAGATTAAGATTAATTTTAGACTTAATCATTAGTTTTTCTCATAGATGGTTAGAGTCTATGAAATATTTACATATTTCCTGCAATATTGCAAAGAAAACCTTCAGGTCTGGACTGGCCTTAACTTCAGAAGCATGCACCAAAACTAGGTTAACGTTACATGCTGGGCAATGTATATATATGGTGCATAGATTTTGTTTCCCTTGCCTGAAAGATATTTTCTCTTTTTTTTTATTGCAATTCTCCACATGTTCCAGCCAGAACCATAGCCCCATCATATTTATGTCCAGACATGTATTTGGAGTCTTAGCCATACTTGCAGAATGAGTCACACAAGGATGCAGCATCTGCCTCACTTTCTGTCACAAAGCTTACAAAATGCTCTTTTATAGCTACTTTTCTTCTAATGCAATCAGTATTAACAAAGTGAAGCAAAATGGCCATTTGATCAACACGGCTAATATCTGAGGTTGCATCTGCTGCAATGCCAATGAAAAACTTAGCTTCTTTGCAGGTATTAACTATGTGCCTCCTGGTTTCTGATGCCAAAAGACTTATATAAGTTCACCAATAATTTTCTTGTACAAATATTTGATTATCTTGCTGTGATTGATATGTTAGGCAAAAGTTGTATTATGCCTGGCAAGTAGCTTACTGATGCTCTAGTAAATACCACAATTGATGCTCTTAAGCATTTTATGATGGCTGGGGATAGCTCAATGGTTTGAGCATTGGTCTGCTTAACCCAGGGTTTGTGAGGTCAATCCTTGAGGGGTCACTTAGGAATCTGGAGCAAAAATCTGTGTTGGGATTGGTCCTGCTTTGAGCAGGGGGCTGGACTAGATGAGGTCCTGTCCAACCCTGTTATTCTATGATTGTAATAATAATAAATGAAAACCCATCAGGATGCCTAGCCATGACTCTCAGGGGAGGGATAGCTCAGTGTTTTGAGCATTGGCCTGCTAAACCCAGAGTTGTGAGTTCAAGCTTTGAGGGGACCACCTAGGAATCTAGCACAAAATCAGTACTTGGTCCTGCTAGTGAAGGCAGGGGGCTGGACTCAATGACCTTTCAGGGTCCCTTCCAGCTCTATGAGATAGGTATGTCTCCATATATTTAATTTATTTAAAACTAGCCAAAGTTCAGACTGTGTCAAGCAATATTTTTAGTACTTTTTACCATATCCTAATATTTTCAGGTGCTTGTTTATCAAAACATGATCCTTTGCAAACTGTAGAGCTTCCACATGAGGCTGCATGTTATTTTCTCCTCCCAGGTACAGACATTGACTTTGCCATCCTTCCAATCACTGTTTACCATGTTGATTTTCAAGTTTCTGTTCCCTGAACAGCCAACAAATGGGACAGTATGCAAAATCTGAAAGATACAAGTCTGCTAAGCGACTTGACGTGCAAATCTTCATATGGAGCATTTTTCATTCTGTAAAATGTTTATAATGGAAAAAAAAATTAAAATGTCGATTTGGCCTATTATTTTCAGTGGGCTGGCAAGGACCAATCTGCATACACAATTGCTCAAGTGATAAAGCTGACTCTTGAAGATGACTTTAATCAGATGGGAACATCAAACTTTATTTCAGCAGGAAGACTGCTTTGACTTGCTTCATTTTTCACCTGCTCTTCTATAGGGTCTTTGGCTTTGCTCCTTTTGTCTTCACCTACAGGGTCTTTGGGTTGTTTGGTTTTAAGATCATCTATGGGATCTCCGACTTCGTTGATTTGTAGCTCATTTTACAGGGTCTTCAGATGTGCTGGTTTCAAGCAAAATTTCTCTGGAAATATCTTATACTACAGGTGCAACTTCAATAGTACTACACAATTTTTTTTTCCAAACTTAAACCTTGACACAATAACAGGTTCATGCTTGCTGACTCGAGGGGCATTTCTTGACTTCCTGCTTCAGATGGCAGGAGTTGATGAGAAAGTTTACAAAATGATATAGGGAAGGGTAGGAGAGATGTCCTGGAAGCCAAATTTAGGCTGCTATGGAAGAGACTGAAATCCAGGACCTCTATGGTGGCATTTTCAGAAATGCTCCCAGTTCCACGCGCAGGGCCAGGTAGGCAGGCAGAGCTTCAGAGTCTCAATGCGTGGATGAGACGATGGTGTAGAGAGGAGGGGTTCACGTTCATTAGGAACTGGGGAAACTTCTGGGATGGGAGGAGCCTATACAGGAGAGATGGGCTCCACCTAAACCAAAGTGGAACCAGACTGCTGGCGCTAAACATTAAAAAGGTTGTAGAGCAGTTTTTAAACTAGGTGATGGGGGAAAGCCGACTGCTGCAGAGAAGCGTGTGGATCGGACACAGACTTCTCTTAGGGGAGAGTCTGATGATAGAGAATCTCCAGGTTATAGTCAGGAGCAGAGGAATGAGAAATATAATGTAAGGGCCGGATCAGATGATGAACAGTCACATAAAAAAGAATCTGGCACATCAGAAAAAGGCAGGCTAATAAACAGGGACAAGTTTTTAAAGTGCTTGTACACAAATGCCAGAAGTCTAAATAATAAGATGGGTGAACTAGAGTGCCTTGTGATAAAGGAGGATATTGATATAATAGGCATCACAGAAACCTGGTGGACTGAGAGCAATCAATGGGACACAATCATTCCGGGGTACAAAATATATCGGAAGGACAGAACAGGCCGTGCAGGGGGAGGAGTGGCACTATATGTTAAAGAAAGTGTAGATTCAAATGAAGTAAAAATCTTAAGCGAATCCACAGGTTCCATAGAGTCTCTATGGATAGAAATTTCATGCTCTAGTAAAAATATAACATTAGGGATCTATTATCGACCACCTGACCAGGACAGTAATAGTGATGATGAAATGCTAAGGGAAATTAGAGAGGCTATCAAAATTAAGAACCCAATAATAGTGGGGGATTTCAATTATCCCCATATTGACTGGGAACACTTCACTTCAGGACGAAATGCAGAGATAAAATTTCTCGATACTTTAAATGACTGCTTCATGGAGCAGCTGGTACGGGAACCCACAAGGGGCGAGGCGACTCTAGATTTAATCCTGAGTGGAGCGGAGGAGCTGGTCCAAGAGGTAACTATAGCAGGACCGCTTGGAAATAGTGACCATAATACAATAGCATTCAAAATCCCTGTGGTGGGAAGAACATCCCAACTGCCCACCACTGTGGCCTTTAATTTCAAAAGGGGAACTATACAAAAATGAGGGGTTAGTTAGACAAAAGTTAAAAGGTACATTGACTAAAGTGAAATCCCTGCAAGTTGCGTGGGCCCTTTTTAAAGACACCATAATAGAGGCCCAACTTCAATGTATACCCCAAATTAAGAAAAACTGTAAAAGAACTAAAAAAGAGCCACCGTGGCTTAACCACCATGTAAAAGAAGCAGTGAAAGATAAAAAGACTTCCTTTAAAAAGTGGAAGTCAAATCCTAGTGAGGCAAATAGAAAGGAGCACAAACGCTGCCAACTTAAGTGCAAGAGTGTAATAAGAAAAGCCAAAGAGGAGTTTGAAGAACGGCTAGCCAAAAACTCCAAAGGTAATAACAAAATGTTTTTTAAGTACATCAGAAGCAGGAAGCCTGCTAAACAACCAGTGGGGCCCCTTGACGATGAAAATACAAAAGGAGCACTTAAAGATGATAAAGTCATTGCGGAGAAACTAAATGGATTCTTTGCCTCAGTCTTCACGGCTGAGGATGTTAGGAGATTCCCAAACCTGAGCTGGCTTTTGTAGGTGACAAATCTGAGGAACTGTCACAGATAGAAGTATCAGTAGAGGAGGTTTTGGAATTAATTGATAAACTCAACATTAACAAGTCACCGGGACCAGATGGCATTCACCCAAGAGTTCTGAAAGAACTCAAATGTGAAGTTGCGGAACTATTAACTAAGGTTTGTAACCTGTCCTTTAAATCGGCTTCGGTACCCAATGACTGGAAGTTAGCTAATGTAACGCCAATATTTAAAAAGGGCTCTAGGGGTGATCCGGCAATTACAGACCGGTAAGTCTAACGTCGGTACCGGGCAAATTAGTTGAAACAATAGTAAAGAATAAAATTGTCAGACACATAGAAAAACATAAACTCTTGAGCAATAGTCAACATGGTTTCTGTAAAGGGAAATCGTGTCTTACTAATCTATTAGAGTTCTTTGAAGGGTCAACAAACATGTGGACAAGGGGATCCGGTGGACATAGTGTACTTAGATTTCCAGAAAGCCTTTGACAAGGTCCTCACCAAAGGCTCTTACGTAAATTAAGCTGTCATGGGATAAAAGGAAAGGTCCTTTCATGGATTGAGAACTGGTTAAAGGACAGGGAACAAAGGGTAGGAATTAATGGTAAATTTTCAGAATGGAGAGGGGTAACTAGTGGTGTTCCCCAAGGGTCAGTCCTAGGACCAATCCTATTCAATTTATTCATAAATGATCTGGAGAAAGGGTAAACAGTGAGGTGGCAAAGTTTGCAGATGATACTAAACTACTCAAGATAGTTAAGACTAAAGCAGATTGTGAAGAACTTCAAAAAGATCTCACAAAACTAAGTGATTGGGCAACAAAATGGCAAATGAAATTTAATGTGGATAAATGTAAAGTAATGCACATTGGAAAAAATAACCCCAACTATACATACAACATGATGGGGGCTAATTTAGCTACAACGAGTCAGGAAAAGATCTTGGAGTTATCGTGGATAGTTCTCTGAAGATGTCAGCGCAGTGTGCAGAGGCGGTCAAAAAAGCAAACAGGATGTTAGGAATCATTAAAAAGGGGATAGAGAATAAGACTGAGAATATATTATTGCCCTTATATAAATCCATGGTACGCCCACATCTCGAATACTGTGTACAGATGTGGTCTCCTCACCTCAAAAAAGATATTCTAGCACTAGAAAAGGTTCAGAAAAGAGCAACTAAAATGATTAGGGGTTTAGAGAAGGTCCCATATGAGGAAAGATTAAAGAGGCTAGGACTCTTCAGTTTGGAAAAGAGAAGACTAAGGGGGGACATGATAGAGGTATATAAAATCATGAGTGATGTTGAGAAAGTGGATAAGGAAAAGTTGTTTACTTATTCCCATAATACAAGAACTAGGGGTCACCAAATGAAATTAATAGGCAGCAGGTTTAAAACAAATAAAAGGAAGTTCTTCTTCACGCAGCGCACAGTCAACTTGTGGAACTCCTTACCTGAGGAGGTTGTGAAGGCTAGGACTATAACAATGTTTAAAAGGGGACTGGATAAATTCATGGTGGCTAAGTCCATAAATGGCTATTAGCCAGGATGGGTAAGAATGGTGTCCCTAGCCTCTGTTCGTCAGAGGATGGAGATGGATGGCAGGAGAGAGATCATTTGATCATTGCCTGTTAGGTTCACTCCCTCAGGGGCACCTGGCATTGGCCACTGTCGGTAGACAGATACTGGGCTAGATGGACCTTTGGTCTGACCCGGTACGGCCTTTCTTATGTTCTTATGTTCTTATGTTCTTATGATAGTTTCTGCCATTTAGGGTCTTTGGAGGAAGTTTGTTATAACAAAATCTCTTTTTCTTTTTGTTGTCAAAAACCAGATTGTTTTTGTATTTTTAGTTTTCATTTTCAGATATCTTCCAGCATGACAAAGCCCTGGCTGGGATGATTTAGTTGGGGTTGGTCCTGCTTTGAGCAGAGGTTGGACTAGATGACCTCCTGAGGTCTCGTCCAACTCTAATATTCTATGTTTATATGATGAGAATAACTAAGTTAGAAGTATACACCTAAATAAAGTGTACTTTTGTGCTGCTTCATTTATCCTTCAGTTGGAGGGGTAATTTAAAAAAAATGTTGATTTTTTTTGATGTCGACTCTAGCAGAGATTGCAGAACTAGAGTGGGGCTGGTTGGGGAGAGTGATGTGGGGCTAAGAAGATGCTGGAGCAAGCAGAGACATATCTCTGTGTCCCACAGCAAGAGAAAGATATGGAAACTATGGAAACAAGTTGCATTTCCCAATAGTAGCCCATTCAGCACTGGAGCATGCCCAGTGGCGGTGACTCCTGCAGGATGGGATAGAAAACTTCTGCTAATACCAGCCATGGCTGGGCATGCTCAAATGCTGTGGGATTTTGAAAAGACATTACAAGATAAGTGAGCGTGGCTGCCCTGGGACTCCTATAAAAATGGGGGCTGAGGTCCAGGCACAGTGTTAGATGCAGGGAACCCATGCAATTGTATCACCCCTGAGGCAGCACAGGGGCCCCTTGCCATAGTGACTGACTCAGTTACTTGTGAGGGTGGGGCCCCAAAATAGGTGGCGGCACATAGCATTGGCAGAGGTATAGTTGGTGCAGCTGCTCAGGGGCCCATGTGCTTGGAGGGCCCCTTCAGGCTCAGGGCTGCTCAGCTATACAACGTATGCCCTGCTCAGGCTGCTGCCATTGTCTGCAGCATGTGGGAACATTTAGAAAGAGCAATATGCTGGACCACACTGTCCACTTTTGAATTTGCCATGGGAGGGTGCCTCCACATGGTGGCTCTGCCATGAATACTGATTAGTAGGACTGTCAATGGCAGACCCTCCATTTTGGTCTCAGGACCCTCCTCCCCTCCCATTTTCCAGGAAAATTCAAATGGGGCAGCAGGAACCAGCACCCTGCTCTACCTAGTGACTCCAACTCTAGCTCTGGTGGCAGCAGATGTGGTGATTCAGAGCTCTGGCTCATGCAACAGCAGTTCTGGCTTTGGCAGGGGATGTACTGATGGCTTTAGCAGCAGCAGTACTACTGCAAGGCACAGGCCAGAGGGAGCAGACACCATGACATGGAGCTGGGCAGGGGTGTAGAAGCAGGGGTGAGTGTGGGGGAAGTGAGGGAAATGAGAGTTTATCTGAATGTCAGAGGGGATGACATGTAATAACTGGCAGGTGAGAGAAGGAGATGGTGGGGTCTGGTCAGCATTTGCTGACCTTGGTGACTGTTAAATCTGTCTCTACATATGCTATCATCCTTTCTCAGCCAGAAGCACACAACTAACTTTATCTGCATTCCTTTTCACCATAGGTCATAGGCAATCACTTTGCACCAGTTCTACAAAAAAATTAATCATGTGCTTTATGCACTAGTCCGTAAGTAGTCCCACTGACTAAGCACGTGTGCAAGTTTTTCAGGATTTAAACCTTAGAATTGGCCAGATGTTGAGAACCTCCTGTGGAGTAGTACCTTACTCCATTGAAAACTCCCACTGCAATCAATTGCACTTCTTGAGGAGTAAGTACTCTGTTTGCCAGAAGCTGGGAATGGGTGACAGGGGATGGATCACTTGATGACTACTGTTCTGTTCATTTCCTCTGGGGCACCTGGCATTGCCCACTGTTGGAAGCCATGATACTGGGCTACATGGACGTTTGGTCTGACCCAGTATGGCCGTTTTTATGTATGTTCTTGTGTATTAATGTTCTACTCATTGTGAGTAAAACTGTTAGATTTTTGCTAATAGAGATAACTGGCTTTGTGGATATGGGGAAAGCAGTGGACGAGATATATCTTGACTTTAGCAAAGCTTTTGATACGGTCTCCCACAGTATCCTTGCCAGCAAGTTAAAAAAGTATGGATTGGATGAATAGACTATAAGGTGGATAGAAAGCTGGCTAGATTGTCAGGCTCAACGGGTAGTGATCAATGGCTCAATGTCTAGTTGGCAGCCAGTATCAAGCGGAGTGCCCTGGGGTCGGTCCTGGGGCCAGTTTTGTTCAACATCTTTATTAATGATCTGGACGATGGGATAGATAACACCCTCAGGAAGTTCGCAGATGACACTAAGCTGGGAGGAGTGGTAGATACGCTGGAGGCTAGGGATAGCATACAGAGGGACCTAGACAAATTAGAAGATTCGGCCAAAAGAAATCTGATGAAGTTCAACAAGGACAAGTGAAGAGTCCTGCACTTTGGATGGAAGAATCTCATGTACTGCTACAGACTATGGACTAAGTGGCTAGGCAGCAGTTCTGCAGAAAAGAACCTGAGTATTACAGTGTACGAGAAGCTGGATATGATAGATATTTAGCAGTTTCATCGTATTCCATTACTATAGCATCATCATCTTTTCAATTATTTCAAGTGCTACTTGTAAACCCAAATGCTCTATCAACTCACCATCAGAGAAAGAATTCAACTGTCTGGTGAGGAGCTCCCTAATTTCACAGTGATAACTCAGATGTGCATTTTCAGAGCCTGGTATTGCCAATCAGAGGCACAACTGTCAGTGCTTTCAATGGAAATTGCAATGTGCACTAGTCAAAATCACACAATACAGTTCATAGGCTGGACTATGATTTTTTTTTTCAAAATGTCTTGGGCACATTATGGATTTAATTCTCACCTGGGTATAATTACACTTATTTTCATCTAAAATAACAAAACGTGCAATCAGCAAGACATGTTCTGTAGAGAGGAGCAACATTTTATTGTGGAAAGATAAATTTTATTCTGCGAGTAACTCTGATGTCCACATAGCAGCTGCGATAAATACAGAATCAGGGATTAACCTGGAAATTCTGGGTGTGAATGCATCATTCTACCAATAATGCAATACATGCTGAGAAAATTCATATTGCCAAGTATTGAGGCAAAAAAAAAACCCAGAAAGCACTCCAAATTTTATACACATAATTTTATACATAATTTTATACACTTAAATAAAGTAAAAATAAAAAAAACCAGCTACCAATATTCACAGATGGTAAACCTAAATGGGCAAATAATCATTTATTTTAACATTGTGCTCCCTTCAACCCACCCTTGATCTGTAATTACTTGCCATGTTGTGTTTACATTTAGGGTTCTATGCTGTAAGGTCTGTGTCTCCTGAAAGCTACTGAGTACCCCCAACTCTCCCTGGCAGCAGTGAGAATTGAGGGCACTCAGCATATGGTAGGATCAAGCCTTTGGACTGTACACTTTTCAAAGAATGATTGTCTCTTGTTTGCTCTATAAAGGGCCAGGTATACTTATGATACTGTACTGTCTAAATAACAATCAATAATATGAAATAAAAAATATTCCAAATTTACCAACCAAACTCCTTATATTTTGAAATGAGTAATGTGTGCCTTTGAGAAGGCTTGTGATGCAATTTATTTGTTTTGGTGAGTCATTTCATATTGAGTTAGGAATAGCTTAATACCTAGAGGCAGCGACAGCTTATTGGTTTGAGCATTGGCCTATTAAACCCAGGGTTGTGAATTTAATCCTTGAGGGGGCCAGTTGGGGATTGGTCCTGCTTTGAGCATGGGGGTGGACTAGATGACCTCCTGAGGTGTCTTCCAACCCTGATATTCTATGATGCATTTCAATTATTTTTACATATAATGTTTTTATATATTTGTATGAACCACTCAATATTTAAAGCTCTACTCCCCTAAATTCTCACCTGGCTTGCAATGTATTGTAGTGGTAGATTAACATTGGCAATACAGTAACATATAATGTTTTCTAGCTGTGTTGTCTGTGGTTTTGATGGCGCAGTCATGTTGCTGATCAAACATTGCCTTCTAGGCCCCTGTGCAAATCTCTATGATTGGTTCAATGAGCCTCCCAATAAAATAGGACATGGTATTAACCACAGAAACACAATATATTTACAGACATGCAGCAGAGTTGGACAGTGATAAAGCTTATAATTTTCAAGTTACCATTTCTTAACTGTCATGGATACCTATTGCAGACAGTGAGGTGTGCGTCATAAGGAGCATAAGGGATTATAGTTTCTTCCAAAGGGTGAAATTCACCCTGTGCAGGGGCTCAGAACAAGATCCTATGCACCTCTCAAATTCCACCAAACCCTTATTTTGAGAATTTATATGGAACTTATATGGCATTTATGCCACATGCTGGCCCTCTGCATACGGTACAAGGGTACAATTCAGTTATAAAATTTTATCATGAAATCCTGGCTCCATAAATCCCCATTGATTTCAGTGGGGCCAGGAATTCATCCCTAGTATGATTTCCTAAAGATTCTTGTCTACTTAAGCATAGGATAAAGTTTTGTCACAAAATTTTCATTGAATTTTCATAGTAGGGATCCAATAGTTGGAGCCTTTGTGGATAGCAGATGCTATTATAGATGAGGAGGGCTGGAGTTTGTCTAGTCTTTCAATTCTTTATCACTTTACAAAAACTCCAAAAGAGGGGTAGGCTAGCCACTGACAAATCTGCTGTTCTACTAGCTGAAACTGCTGATCCTATCAATAAACGGTGGCATCTGGTATATCATATACAGGAATATCACTTTCTTGATTTGGGGTTCAGGCTGAACTTTCATTTTAATTCTGTGATGACATTTTCAATTTCTACGGGTCTCCTTCCTTCTTCAAAAAATGGGATTAGTGATTCTAAAGACATATAACCAGGCAAGGCAAACCAACTGAAGTGGAGCATGAAATTACATTTTTCAAATATCATTAGGAATGGATTAATTTTGTACCACTGGCCATTCTTCCATTCTTGATACAACTTCAGTCACGGGAATGGATTCATTTGTCCTGCTTCCTGGTCATCAGGTTAAATTTGATCATGATGGCTTTAATCATCACCTTACTTAACTGTGAAAGATGGCTGTTAGTCAAATGTGGCAGCGGCATCAGGAATAAATACCTTATTTTCAATCTGTGTAAGATGTAAGATGCTGTGGTCTCTTCTTTCTTTTTCCACAGTAAATAAAGTTTCATTTTAAACAATTATGCCCTCATTGGCCGCTTAATGTGACAACGATTGTCCTTTCTGTCTCCTGCTTGGCCTCCCTTTCCCACTCCTGTCTACTTGACTTCCTCTTTCTCTGCCTCTTGCCCTTTCTTTCCCACAAGCTACGCCTCTTTCTCTTACTCACTTTCTTAGTTATTAATTATGAACATCATAGATATACACAGCACTCTATAAACAAATGAGAATATAGATCCTCGCCATGAGGAGCCGAAATCATTGTCTCTTTCTAATGTTATTCCCTTCCTCTGTGCCCTTAAAAAATAAAACAGAACACTGAGTGCCTTTTGTCTACTTTCCAAATTCTCCCTTAAAGGCCTCCTTGCATTTCCCTCAGAACCCTCCAACTCTTTAGCCAGACCCCAAATACTGAGTTCTTCCTAAAACAGTTTCTTCTGTTTGCTGAGCAGAGTACCATATTTTTTATTATTATTTTCTGTATGTAGTTCCAGTGAAAGGACAGCTAGCTTTTAACATTATACATTAACCTTGACCATCTTACCAAATATACTCTGATCCATATCACATTGCACATCTTACAAAGAGTAAACTATATTTTGTCCTCAGTTCTATTCATGCAGCTCCACTGAAACAAATAGGTTTGCATACATATCATTTCTTTAATGGAAACAAAGGAACGGTTCATGGTAATGAGCCTAAATTAGAAAATATAGGCAATTGATAAAGAAAGCTAAAGATATTAACAAAATACATATGTCCAATAGGGTTATGAACAATAAGAAGAATATTTTAAATGCAACAGGAACAAAAGGAATCCTAACTTTGTACAGGTCCATTACTAACAGGAGCCAGAAAAAAAAATTAAACTGGAAATAAGGAGAATTTTTTTAAATTACTAACCATTGGAACAGTTTACGAAGAGATGTTCTAGTATCTCAGTTGTTTGAATTTTTTGATCAGCATCAGATGTCTTACTGAAAGATATGCTCTAGTTCAATCACAATCCTGGACTAGATGCAGTAATTACTGGGTGGTTCTATGGGATGAGTAATGCAGGATGTCAGACAGATGATCATCATGGTCCTCTGTGTCCTTAAAATGTATGAAAATGGTCATAATTTGTCCCAGTATTCTCATTCTCTAGAGTTAGTCAAAACCTTTCTGACTGAACACTCTTCAGTCAGAAAATGGTGATTCAACAAAATCAAAGCTTTTCACAGAAACATACCTTGAAATTTTCAACTAGAAATGATCAAACCACTTATTTCGATAAAGTCAAAATGCTTTGTTCTAACAATCATTTTGACTTTTAACTTTACAATATATATTATATAATATATATATTAAAACATGTTGACTTTATATTACAATATAATATAAATATTTGAAATGATAAAGTCAAAATGAAATATTTTTACTTTATCAAAATTAACCATTTTATAGTAATTTTAATGTTTCCAAACATAATATTTCCAGATTTTCATTTTTTAATCACTTTTGAAATTTGACTTTCTTTTTGATTTGGAATAAAAACAAATTTTGAAACAGAATGTCCCTCAGAATGGAAATCCCAAATTTTTATCAGCTCTAGCATTTTCTAGAACGAAGGGCATACACTGTTGAGCTTTCTTTGGTAAATGTGTGTCTGCAATTGACAGTTCAGGGTATATAATGGAGATAACTAGCTGATATATGCCCATGCTATAGCACATTTTCAATTGATCCCCTTGTCCACAGGATGTGAGGATGTATCTGTTTGTATAAAAGTATCCATTTGTATATACCTCTACGGTTTTCAGAAATTTACTTGCACAATCTATGCCTGAAAGTGTTGTGATATTTTTTATTGATTCTCATGAGATCAAATTTTCCTGTTAATTTGTGGGCTGAAAGTATTCCCTGTTTACAGATTAAAGTCAGTTATTTTGGTGTAGATGACAAGGGATTTATAATGAATAGATGGATATCATTGTACCAAGAACGAGATTCAGCAAAATTCTTAAACACATGGTAGTAATTCCATCCCTTATAAGCAAAGCTCTTAAGGATGGTTGTAGCTTTATATCCTATGGAAGTCAATGAAACTTAAATGTGCACTTAAATGCTTTGCTGAGTCAGGGGTGAAATCCAGAGGACCTTACTTAGGTTCTGTGCTTGGATTATCTTTGATCTGAAGATCATTGCTAATGAACATAACAGGTAGTTCTAAGAAGAGAGAAAAGGAAGATATAAGAAGTGATAAATTACCTCATTTTCCATTTAAACTTAAAGAAGATGAAATAAACTTATTTGTGCACATGGAGCAAAGAAGATTACAACCCATTGGACAAAACTGGGTTCAACCACCAGTATTTTTAAGGACAGAACACACGTATCTTCACTCAACACTATCAAAAACATTTTCAGCATCCAGCATGAGAGCTATCAAAAGTGGATCTCACAGCTGTCCATGGTGCATAAGATGGATCATCTTTCTAGTGTCGTCTGCAGCCATTCATCTCTTAATTTCCTACCTTTTAAATGTTGCTAAATGATGCTGGTTAGATCTAAAAGCCAAAATATTGCAATTAACATTTTTCTAATATATATATATATATATATATATATATATATATATATATATATAAGGACCAACACTTTTCTTTCTTTCTTTCTTTCTTTCTTTCTTTCTTTCTTTCTTTCTTTCTTTCTTTCTTTCTTTCAATATATACAATAAAAGCTGCTGGTAAGTGACACATGTTGGTTAAATAAGGGGGAGGGAGTTTGGGTGTGGGAGAGGGCACAGGGCTGGGGGTTGGAGCAGGAGAGGGAGTGCAGGGTGCCAGATGTGGGGGCCACTCACCTCGGGTGTTTCCCCGCAATCGGGGACCTGTCCCAGCTGCTCCTAGGTGGAGGTGTGGCAGACAGCTGTGCACGCTGCCCCTGCCATGCCCTTAGTGCTGGCTTTGCAGCTCCCATTGTCTGGGAACCATGGCCAATTGGAGCTGCAGGGCAGCACCTGCAGGGGGAGGCAATGCACAGAGCCACCTGCCGCACCTCTGCCTAAGAGCAGCTGGGACAGGTCGTCACTTGCAGGGAGCTGCCCGAGGTGAGTGGCCCTGGATTCAGAACCCCTCAACCACTCCCACACCCCAAGCCTCGTCTTGCACCCAAACTCCCTCCCAGAGCCCATGCTCCACACCCCCTCTAGCACCCCAATCCCCTGCCAGCCCTGCACCAACTGGACTATAAACCAGCATTTCAATGAAAATCAGAAATGTTGGTTTATAGAGCTTTCTGGTTGGTGACATGCTGGACAAAACAACTTTTACTATACTCTCTTCTAAAATTAAGTTCTGTGATCTGTGTTATATATGATGTCAGACTAGAAAATCAAAGGATTCCTTTCCGCCATAAAGTTTATGAATCTGCAAGTATCAAGGAGAATGAGCATTAATCATAAAAAGCTGGAAAAATAGCAAATAGAATCTCAACTCACCTGGTAGAATACTTATATTTTTTAGAATAAAACAGCATTTTTGATTGCTGAATGGTGAAGAGTAGATCTGGTCAGAAAATATGAAGTAGTTTTCAAAGGAAGATTTAAAAAATGTTTGTTTTTGTCAGAATTGCCAATGAAAAATTTTCAGTTTTTTTTAAACTAAAGTTTTTAAACTAATTTCCAAAATTTTTGAAACTCTTTTTGGTAAAAAAAAAAAACCCAAGACAAAACAAAACTTTTTTTTAACCAAAAATGATTTGGGGGCAGGGGGGAAAATGGTTTTAATGTTCAATTATTATGAAAACAAACAAAGGAAAATGTAGTTGAAAATTAGTTTATTCCATGAAAATGTATTAAAATTGATTAAAATCATTTTGTAATAATTACTTTTTTGATTTATTTTTACCTGATCTAGGATGATATATGCTGTTTTTTACCAGATACAAATTAATATGTACTTTTAGACTCCAGACCTATTGCAATTGGGAACTGTTCAGTGGCAAATGCAAACTTGCAGTAATATATTTCTTTTACCTTGTGATAATACATGTTATTTAAACTATATATGCATGAATCAGTTCAGAAAACATAAGAACCAACCCAAAATGTTTTCAAGATTTCACAAACTTTGGTAAATGTTTTCAGGTGTCTCTGCTCTTCCTGACTTTTCCTGGTACTAGAGACAGAAGTACCAAAATACTATGAAAATACATGATTTCACATTGTATCTATCCCTACTGAACTAAGGAAGCACTAAAAATCTCACAAGGAAGGCTGAGCATATGAGATTTTCAACCCATTATTTTCTCAGTTTTCAAATGTAAGGAGCTGTGTGAAAGGATAAGTTCTTTTCTAGATATATATGTGTTTTATATGTTTAAATATAGGAATCTGGATTTTATTACTTTGTAATGCACTGAAACATTTGTTTCTGTCATATTTTAGGTCAATTTTTTTTTTTTAGGGATTCCCACTTGTAAACTAAAAAGAAGATCTATTGCTTGAATAAGATGATTGCAAGCAATTTCAGTAATTGAGTCCCTGGATATGTGTCTTTATGCTGGGAGGTTTCACTTAAATTTTAATGGATTTTTAATGCCAAAACAGTTTTATTTAAAACTATTGCCATAAAATGCTAGAATTTTCTATTTTTATTTTAGGTGTTTTTTTCAAAACTGTAAAAGGTTTAAAAAAAGGTCCTTCAGCAGTAAGAGAGGCTGTAAACTACATTCTGGGTTTAATTGAATACCCATCAACAGTGAGAGAACTCTTAAGATCTCTTTATCTATTGCAGAGTAGTCTCACTAGTTCTGAGCTCCCTATGTTAAAATAATACTAATAATGACTGAAATGTGTTCTCAACAGGTAGAAGTCCCCAGTAAACCCAAAAGCCTATCTAAAATTAAAATTAAGAAAATAAGTAGTCTCACAGCTCAGTCTCAGAAGAGAGGACAGCCAGGGTAACTATTGATCTCAGTTCCCCATCCACAACATGAGGATGATAATACTCTTTTCTTCTACCTTTTGTCTAGTCTTTTTATTATACATTCTTTGAAACAAGCTCCACATACTCCCCACCATTCCCCATCCCTAAACACCCATATGGTGAGCAGTAGTGTGGGCATAGTGCCCCTCCTACTCTTATGCAAGTAGCCCCTATGTTCAGGTAGTCTGTGCAGGGATTAAGGCAGGGGTTTTTACTTTCTTTCATGGCCCTGTGTGGGAGCATAGTCCAAGGGCCAATCGAGCCCAGTAAGACTGGACTAAACGTAAGTAAAGGTGGTAGAATCTGGCACTTAGAGAACTGTGAATAGCTTTTAATACCACTTGAGTCAGAGCCTAGCAGAGAACATACAAGCATCTGAGTTCCTGTCTTTCAGTGGAACACAACAGCAGTAGTAGACATGACTCTGCAGATAAGGGACGGTGTTCCTTATAGATTCACAAAGAAATTTACTTTTAGGTACCTAAAAAATCATATGGATTCACAAAGCCTGAGTTAAACACTTCAGCTCCCCATACAATGAATGGGAAGGGATAGGTGCCTCAGAATGGGATCAACAAAAGCCAGCCCACTAGGGGGCTCCTTGCCTAAAATAGCCAATGGGAGATGCCAAGCTGAGGAATGTATGCTAAGCCTTCCCTCTCTTTTACAGACAGGCACCTAAATCCAGGCTACAAGAGGTGCCTCTCTCTGCTTGGGATTCTCAGATGAAAACCCTCTCTTGGTTTTAGGCACTTATGCCATTTTAGCAAGGAGTGGGTAGGGGAGGAGGACCTCTCTCATAACTTTTAACCCACAGGTCAGGGTATCACCTGAGAGGCGGCAGATCCCAGTTCAAACCCCTTCTCTCCCTCAGGTGGAGGGGGAACCCAGAGTCTTCTGCATTGCAGGGTATTAACCATAGACACATAGGGAACTTTTACTGCAAACATTTAGGCACTGGGTGATGTTAGGCTCCTACAGGGTTCAGGGGCTGCTAAGCAGGGGTTTTGTGACTCTCTGTGGGGCCTGATTCTGGGATTTAGACACCTAGAATGGAAATTAGGTGCCTAAATCATTTTGTGAATCTAGCCCAGCAGGTATGAAAATAATTTTTTGTCAATATGAATTTAGTTGGTTGAAAAAGCATACACTCATTTTTATTTGATCATGTTATTGTGACACTCTGTACATCGGGGGAACACCCTGCACCCCATGTTCATCCTTATAATATGATTGTGTGGTATCAGGGCTGGCTCTAGGTTTTTTGCCACCCCAAGCAAAATAAAATTTGGCTGCCCCCACCCCAGCCCTGGGCTCCCCCCCCCACATCCCCCTGCTGCCACAGCCCTGGGCTCTCCCCTCCCCCACCTGCACCCCCTGCTGCCCCAGCTCTGGGCCTCCCCTTCCTGCACCCCTGCCGCCCCAGCCCTAGGGTCTCCCCCCTCACTCACACCCCCTGGCACCCCAGGCCTGGGCTCACACACACCCCGTGCTGCACCAGCTCTGCGCAACCCCCAGTGGCCTTCCACCCCCTGGCACCCCAGCCCTGGGCTCTGCCCCCACCACCCGCACCCCCTGCTGCCCCAGCCCTGGGCTCTTCGCCCCCTCCCCCACCTGCACCCAAGCCCTGGGTCACTGGTGACTTGCTCCCAGGGTGGGTCATTCAGTATGAATTTTGGATGTGCACAGAACACAGGCAGGATTGGTTCCCATATGGTTACAGAACTGCAGTAAAGTGCAACAATTTTCAGCTTGTGTGATTGGAGGATATCTGGATGCATATTATAAGACTGTCCTACATAAATGAGGAAAAGTCAAGGTGCCTTTATTATTCTTTTGTTCCACTCTGTTTCTATGGGGAATTTGCCAATGCAATATCACTGTCTTCCTTTTAAACAACTAAAAAAAAATGGGAGAAATGAAGTAACAGCTGCCCAAATTGAGCTTAAGCACTCCTGAATTTTGAAGTGTTCAAATCTGGAAGGCAGGTGCTAGATTCCCTTTCTGAATATTAGCTACATCTGGAAAGGAAAAGTCAATTTCTGCTTCCAGGGCTCAGGAGTGGAAATCCTCCTATGTGCCTGGTACTGTATCTAAAACTGCCCAGGTCCAGTAGAGCCTCTCCTCCCTTACTTTTCATTTTAAATTCTAGTGGGATCCACATACCTCCCTTGCTAGGCTTCAGATAGAGAGGGGCACTGTCCATTTAGTCCACGCAATTCCTTCTTTGGGGGCTGAAAGGTGAGGTCACACCAGTATCCCTAATCCAGTCTGGAGATATCTTCTGAGGAGGATATCTGGGCCAAAGTCTTCTACTCCTTGGGCACACTTGTTCCCCATTCACAATGCCACCCCGCTCTAGCAGTGAGCTCAAGCTGCAGCATGAGGTTTCAGCTACCATACTTCCTCCCCCCCTTTCCTGTTGGTAGTGGCCAAGGGAATGCTGGGAAATGTAGTTCTTTCCCTGCTCCAGGGCTGGTTCTATAGGCAGGGAGCTAACTGAGGAACTACAGCTCCCAGGGTCTCCTGTTGGTTCTCAGCTCCCAGGCTCAATCCCTGCTAGCTGCTGCCCCTGCAAATGGGCTGCCCCAAGCAGCTGCTTGCTTTGCTGGTGCCTAGAGCCGCCCCTGTGTGGTATCCAATGCAAAGTTTATCATGTCAGATGTCTTTGGAAGGCTGACGATGCACTGAGCATTGTTGTTATAGTAATGTTATAGGTTGTAATTTTATGTATATAGTTATGAGGCTGAAAATGTGTCCTCATGGCTTAAAACAAGCCCAGGCAAAACTCTCCAGGAGCAGAGGAGCAGTTCACACCTCATCAGGGCATGTATGGGACAAACCCAGCCCAGACTCACTGGAACAAAAGACACTGGCCTAGGCAGCAAAAAAGGATCTGTTGGACTCTTGAGTGAGTCACCTCGCTTCCCTTGGTCAGTTTGGGACTACAATGAGGATATGCTCACCTGACTCTGAAGAGGCTGGGGGGGGGGGAGAAGCCAAGAGGGAAGAAAGAACATGATAAAAGGGAGTGAGGTTTGCCATGCTCTCTCTCTTTCACCTCCATTTACAGACACCACCACCATGCGACTGAAGCCCTGATCAAAGGGGAGAGCCTGGCTGAAGGGTAACCTGCCAGCCTGAGATGAGAAGCAGCTAAGTTTATAAGGGCACTGAAAGTGTTAAGATCAGCTTAGAATGCATTTTACTTTTATTTCATTTGACCAAATCTGACGTGTTGTGCTTTTACTTATAATCACTTAAAATCTATCTTTTGTAGTTCATAAATTTGTTTGTTTATTCTACCTGAAGCAGTGCGTTTGGTTTGAAGCATGTCAGAGACTCCTCTTGGGATAACAAGCCTGGTAAACATCAATTTCTTTGTTAAATTGACAAACTCATATAAGCTTGCAGCATCCAGCAGACATAACTGGACACTGCAAGATGGAGGTTCCTAGGGTTGTGTTGGCTAGTGTCATTTGGTTGCACAATCCAAGCAGCGGCTGGCCAAAAGTGCTCACTCAAATAGGTGGGAACAACGTATGTGCTAGAGACTGTGAGTGGGGGTTCTCACATTGGAACAGGGTAAGACTAGCTCCCAGAGTCGAGGACTGGAGTGACCTAGAAGATCACTGGTCCAGATAACACCAGGGGAATGTCACAGCTATTATACTCAATTTTTCCAGGATATTGTGCTCATTGGTTCTAGAAGTATATCGAATGACTAATTGGTTGGTCAAATGTCACAACGTTTAGCTTCTGCTTCAGTTTCCTTCTGTACATAGGTTTAGCCACTGAAGGCAACATATTGATTTAAGTTTCACATTTACTCTCCTTCCCATATGTCTCAAAATTACATAGGAAAGTAGTGGATCAGACCAATGCTCCATCAAGTGAACAATTCTTCACAGAAAGGCAAAAAGCCCTCATAATCCACCTAACCAACTGTATAATTGTACATATAGGGTTAGGAATTTCTTTTCTGACCCCTAAATTATCAAATTATGCTGTGAATCATATGGTTTGTTTCCCCTATTTTAGCATGCCAAACTCTAAATGTTTTTATTCACCATAAAATCATCCAGCTCCATTGCAGACCCAGCCACACTATCTGATTCTATAACCTTCTGCAGCAGTGAATTTCACTACCCAGTAGATGTTCCAAATTTACTTAATTTCTTCATAAAGGGGCCCTTTGTTTTATGGGAGAGTGTAAAAAGCAGGGTACTCATCCATTTTCATATATCTTTCATAATGTTAAATATCTCAGACAAGCCCCCTTTAACCTTTTTCCTTTCCATGCTAATACTCCTAGTGGCTAATAACCATATTTCTTGCTGTCTCTGAACATTTTTTAACCCAGCTACATCTACTTTAAAACAAAATGACAAAAGTTTGACAAAGTACTCCAAGTACAACTGTGGCGTTATTCAATATAAAGCAATTATATGCTTTATTTTTTTCTGCTCATTTTTATAGTATACCTCTACCTCGATATAACACTGTCCTTGGGAGCCAAAAAATCTTACCGCGTTATAGGTGAAACTGTGTTATATTGAACTTGCTTTGATCCACCGGAGTGCACAGCCCCGCCCTCCCGGAGCACTGCTTTACAGCCAAATTCGTGTTATATCAAGTGGCATTGTATCAAGGTAGCAGTGTATATCCTATATTCTTTTTAAACTGCTACTGGATATTAGGCGGACATTTCGAATGCACTATCTGCATTTGTTCCTTTGACTAGTTCCTCAGAGATTCCTGAATGTTAAAAGCACATCTATTAACAATGAGGTATGTGAACTATTTTGCTATTGTGCATTATCTTACATTTATTCAAGTTGAACTTCATCTGGCATTGTGCTGCTGAATCCCCCAGTGCTTGTAACTCCATCTGGAGTTTCTCACAATCCTCTACAGTTTCCACTGGGTCTTCTCTACAACTATCCTCACATGCTATAATGTACACCATTTCCCTAAAGTTCTGTTTTGGTTTATTTTTATAATGCAGTGGTAACCCTGTTTTGGCAGACTATAATCTGCCAGTTCACACAGTAATGGAGTTGCCACTTCAGTTCCCTTCAGTTCCCACTGACTTTTACAATTTGTTATGAATTCCTGAACACCATAGCAAACATGATAAAGAAATTAAAGCGGTCGATTTATGGAAATAAAATGGCTGCACTGACAACAGCTGGGGTTAACAGGTGTATGAGACACTCATAGCCATATTGTCTTAACAGTGGCAGTCTCTTTCTTATATCCTACATGGCAATGGGTGGGGGTGGAGGGGAACCCAGGAGGAGGAAACTGATTGGACATGGTGCCTTCTAGTGGTGGAGAAGGCTGACTTTGTGTGACATATACTTCTGCACCGAGTGAAAAAAACAGTTGTTCTTAGAATTACAACTTATTGCCCCTGATTCTCATTCACACTGAAGCCCTTCACACAGCCCTAGCAACACACGGAGACCTCAAAGTGCACTTAAATGACATTTAAATTCACTATGAGACCTCTTTACACTTCTAGAGTAGTGTAAAGGGGCTTTAATGTAAATAAGAATCAGACCCATTATGGCTAGGACAGAGTAACACACATGGACACAGTTGATTTTGACAGCAGTGTATTGGATGCAGCACGCAAGCAAACAGCATTGATTTGACTGGAAGGCAAAGCTGTGTTTTGCATGAAGCCCTGAAGTATGATTATATATATTTAAGCTTTGCCACTGTTTATGTTGTTCATCTATTATCAATGTCATAAATTAAACTAAGAATATATAATACATAAAATAGATCTGTGACCACTTATTTATGTCCAACTGAGAAATAAAACCATTCCTGAAGTTCAAACAGTTCTCAAATGCTTGGAGGCCAGTAAAGTACATTCCAGTTCTAGTTCAGTGCATCAACTGTCAATTTTAAGGTACTATAGTGGCTCCATAGGAAATCTTTAAATTTAATCTGATAGTGGATTGTTTATGTCTAGATAAGTTCTGTTTAAATGTACTTTCCCCCTCCTTGCATTGTAGTTCTGTATAATTTTTCAGTGGTGGTCTTATTGAACATACAGAGAGAGAGAGAGTGTTTTATTTGTATTAATATTTTATTTTTTTTTGAAATATTAAAAAGACAGTATTGTTTAAAAAATGTGGAAAATGTGGAAAATAGTTCATAACTATTATCATACAGTTAAAGATTGTAACATAATGCTTATGCACAAAAGGGCCAAATTAAGGTTGCACGGACAGCTTTCAGGCTGGCATTTTCTATTGTTGAATACCTGACCTTGCAATCTTAACATTCTTTTAATGCAGCGTTTTTCATGTAATTTACTAATTGTTAAAAATCAAACTGTTAGGGTCATCTCCAGGATCTGGACCTTTAATTCCACAGCACAGACCTCTACAACTTGAGCTAGCAGAGTAATGAGTGCTAGCAGAAGGCCGTTATCCTGTAGGACCAGTCACGAGAGGAAGATGACACATACACTTTGCCAGTAGTTTTCACAACTATTTACTGATAGCAGAGGCCTGCAGTGACTAAGAACTCCTGAATTCAGTTCTAAGTTTTTGAGGAGAGTTCACTCCAGTATTATTATATAGTATATTATATAGTATTATATTCTTCTCTTGAGTGTGCCCCAGCGCCTCGCAGGAGCGGCGGGGGGGGCCTGCACACACCCGAGTCAACTAAGCCCCAGCAGGACGCCCCATCACCCTTCACCGCAGAACATTTTTTCCCCAAGTCCGTCCGGCCGCGTGACCCAACACCAACCTGCCCCCATAAATCCCTCCAGGGCACTCATCCCCTCCTGAAGTGCTCCTACCTGACCGCACCAGAGTCCCGGTCCGCCTCTCTCGCAGGGGTTGGGCGGGGCTGCTGCCTGGGCTTACTGGCGCTCCCGGCGCGGGTCTTGGGGCGGTGTCGCTGCACCATTCCTTCCCCCGCGGGCAGGGCTTAGGAACTGCCTAGGCTACCATACCATCTCGCCGCAACGCCCCATCCCCTTCCGGGCTCCCCCCACCCCACAGAGGTCCCGGGTTCGGCTGGGCCGCCACCCGGCCCCTGGCCCCTGGCGTGTATCGTTCCTGGTGGCGCGCTGGCGGTAGGTCTCTCGGCTGGCCGCCCGCACAAGATGGCACCCGGCTGCGCCCCGGTCCAGGCTCCTGGCTCCTCCCCGCAGGAGCTGACGGACGGTCGCCCTTTCCTTGGCCCTGGTGGTCAGCTGAGAGAGACTCAGCCTTTTGCCTTACACTGCCAGTTTGAGCATGCCCAGCAGAACTTCCTGGGCGTGGCTTCTTCCTCTGCAAGGCAGGTTAGGTTAACCCCAGCTTGCGCTGTAGTCCCTAGACTGTAGATCCCCCTCCGCTCCTATCTGCCCCATCCTCAGCACAGGTCCTCTGCCCTCTTCCCTTCCTCTGCTTCTAACCACCTCAACTCAGATCCCATCCCCTCACTCTCTGCTTCTGCCCTCCCTCCTCTGCTCCTGACTTCTTTCTGCCTCTGCTCTTCCTCATCCTCTAGCTCCTGAACACCCCCCATCTTCCCTCCATTTCTCACCACTTAGTATTTCAGCCACCTCCTTGCTGCCTGAGACCCAGAGGATGATGCTTTGACAGCACAGAAGAGATGGTATCCTGCCTTCAATTTCTGCACTCAGTGTCACAACAGCCCTGGCTGCTGGAAGGAGCAATGGCCTTGAAGTCCTAAGCCCCTGCAGCCCTGTGCTGAAGCATGGTCAGCCACTCTGTGGGGATGTTGTATGCACAGTCTGGTCAGCATGTAAGAGCTGCTAGGGGATGGCACATGCTCAGTACAGGAAGAACCTTTGGAGAATGTAGCAGCCATATGTTAACATGTCTATACTGACTACAGTAAAACCTCAGAGTTATGGACACCTCAGGAATGGAGGTTGTCCATAACTCTGAAATGTCCATTAACTGTAAACAAAGCACAGTTCAGGCTCCAGATCCAGCAGCTGAGATTCCAGGCCACACTTCAGCAGCAGCTCAGCTGCTCCCTACTCTGCCCAGCATGCAGGGGCGGCTCCAGGCACCAGCACGCCAAGCGTGTGCCTGGGGCGGCAAGCTGCGGGAGGCACTCTGCTGGTTGCCGTGAGGGCAGCAGGCAGGTTGCCTTCGGCGGCATGCTGGTCCTGCAGCTTCAGTGGACCTCCCGCAGGCGTGCCGCCAAATCCGCGGGACCAGGGACCTCCCGCAGGCAAGCCACAGAGGGCAGCCTGCCTGCAGTGCTTGTGGTGGCAAAATACCTAGAGCTGCCCCTGCCAGCATGAGTTTGCAAGCTTGTCCCTCTCCCAGCGTGTGTATGTGTGTGTGTGTGTGTGTGTGTGAGAGAGAGAGAAAACCTCATGTTCCCCTCCCGGCCGGGGCAAGGGGTTTAGAAACAGCATGTCCCCGTCCCGGAAGGGGTGGAGGGGTGAAAGCAGGTCAGACCCCAGCTCTGCTCCTGCTCTGCTGGCTGGCTCTGATTGCCTTGGGCTGCTAGCCCCAGTGTCTTGCTGTAATTGACAGCCCTGCACATGGGTTGGGATAGGTACAGGCAGCCCAGATGTGCCTTTAAGAGTTAGATGTAAAGTATTTGCTTTTTTTTTTACTATTTTTTGGGGGGGGTCTGTGCTGCTGCCTGATAGGTTACTTCTGGTTTCACTTGTTGTCCGGTTCACTAGTCAGCCTGTAACTTTGCTTTCAGAGTAGCAGCCTGTAACTTTGGGGTTTGTATCTTTGACATTCTACTGTACTTGTAAACTGAAATTTTACAGAGATTTATAACTTGATCAAATTTGTGTGATTTTTCATTGGGATGATATCAAAGCAACACCATCAGAAAATTTCAAATTTGTCCTCCAAAGCATGGAGCTGCTAGAATGTCTCCATAAAACAGCTGTATGGATTTTTTTAGCATGGGCAAAGTAATATATTTCCCCCAATACCGTTTTCTGAAATGACAACCGTTTTAGCTGGAATTTTCCAAAACAGTTCAGCCTGAGGCAGACTCCCTGCATTGAAAATATTAGTCCAAATGGTTGGCAAAGTTATAAGCAACTAAAAAAAGTGTCAAGCAACCTTTACTTAGACAGCGCTACCAGCTACAATATAGCTACTATGGCCAGACACAAATAGGCACTTCAATTAAGTTACATGATTTCTAGAATTGCAAGATGCTGGACACTTTTGAAAATCTGTCCATCTATCCTTAGCTAATAACATGTAAAATTGATTTAGAAGCCTAACCTAAGGTACCCATATTTGGGAATTTGACCCCAGCAAAATCAGTGGGATTACTTCCAGAGTGAAGTACAACTAAACATGAATAAAAATGCCAGAACCTGGCCCCTAGTGAGTTTGTTTTCTATGCTACTGGAAATAAAATGTGTCTGATCTGTGAAGACTTGGAGACCAGGAATAAAAGATCAGAAATCTTCTTTTAGCTAAAGTCATTTCAGTACAAGCAACGTACATACGGTATTTTACTATACCGTATACCCTCAATTCCATCTTTGACGAAAGCAAATAATTTGGACATAACTTTTCTATCCATCTCTCCCTCCTCCTCCCCCCCAGGGATATGGTTGAATATTTATCATCTTGTGCTGTTTGTTTAGGAGAGTTATAAACAAATATAATATGTAAGATGAAAGGAGAATCAACTTTTATTTAACTGAAACAATTTATACTTAGAGTTAAGCTGGCTGAAAATCTCCTTGTACTTTAACCTGGTCTTTTAAAATGTAGAATATTTGTAGTATTTTTGTTGGAATCGAAAGTGATATAATATATTTGCTTTTCTTTTCATTCAAAAGATAGACTGATAGATAAACATTCACAAAGACTTTCTGAAATGTTGGAGAATAGAGTGTAATGTGCTTTCTCTGATAAGGGACTTCAGTGAATAAAGTCGAACACCAAAGTAAAACCCTAAGGCTAGTAGGAAAACTGGCATAAACACATTTTGTTTTCACTTGCTTAAGCTTCAGGGAATTTGTTTTGGAGATGGTATCTTTAGTATCTCACAATTCTTACTGTGCACTCACACTTTCTTTCTCTCACACTCATATTCAATGACAACAGTAACTGAATGAGAAAACGGTATGACCTTATCTAACTTTATGCCCCTCCCATCCCTCCAAAAAGAAAAAAGTCCCACTAGTTGGCAGCTGTTATCAAGTGGAGTACCCCAGGGGTTGGTCCTGGGGCTGGTTTTGTTCAACATCTTTACTTATGATCTGGATGATGGGATGAGGGATTGCACCCTCCACAAGTTCTCAGATGACACTAAGCTGGGGGAAGAGGTAGATATGCTGGAGGGTAGGGATAGGGTCCAGGGTGACTTAGACAAATTGGAGGATTGGGCCAAAAGAAATCTGATGAGTTTCAACAAGGACAAGTGAAGAGTCCTGCACTTAGGTCAGAATAATCCCATGCACCGCTACAGGCTGGGAACTGACTGGCTAAGCAGCAGTTCTGCAGAACTGTTGGGCTAGAGTGTACACATTCCCTGGCCTTTGTGAAAATTCTCATCTCAGTATTAAAATAAGCACTGGGTGAAATTCACATTTATTTCAAGTGAAGTACTCTACTGGGATTAGAGCTGTGAGAATAATGAATCTTTTGGTTTGCTGGCAATTCAAAAATATCAAAACATACTGTTTTGGATTGAACAAAATGTTTCTTTTTGACAAAATTGTTATGTTCTGATAATTTTTAAATAGCTTTGATTTTTAAAAAAAATAAAGTTAAAGAAAATTTTGAAATGAATAGTAATTTCAAACTGAAAATCATTTTTTTTCAAAATTGTTGAAATGAGACATTTTGATTTTGTTGGGGGGTGGCGTAGGGATTCCCCCACCCAAAACAATTTGACAAAACCAATATGAATTCTTGAAATGTTTGCTGAAAAAAAAATGTTGGCCAAAAAATTTCACCCAGTTCTGACTGGGGTATTTTCTGATTCTTGACTTGTGATGCTCTGAACTGACAGGAAGGGGTGTTGGATAATCAAACAGAATGAATTTTAAAATATAGCCTTAATTTTGTTAGCACTGATTTTCCATGAAGCGTATGGCACAAACCAGCCTCCCTGTCTGTTTCCCTATGTATTAAAAGGGGATAACAATTCTCCTCACAGCAGTGTTGTAGGGATGAGTTAGATAATGGGTCTGATCCAGCAAGTTCTTCAATCTGGAGCTTCCTTTATAATCAGAAGGACTTCAATATCTGAAGGGATTGCAAGGCTGAGCCCACTGTTTGTCAAGGGCTTTGGAGATGAAAGTGCTAACTACTAGTCTTTATAGATCCATTATTCAGAACTCAAATATGGAAACCCTGCTATTATGTAAAGAAAACATTTATTTTTCCCTTGAAAGAATAGTGTGTTGTTTAAACATTTCTGAGGGTAGGTTTAGCAACATAGCTGTTATTATGCACAGCATGTGGGTTTTAAGTATTGATGTAAAAGTCAACTAGAAATAATACATTTCACATATAGCCAGAATATCAATGCAATTCAAGGAAGCTGACTACTTCTGAAGAGCACAATGTATATATTTAGCTTCATGTATTGAAGAACCACCATCTGCCACAACCCCCTCACTTAAGGACAATGGAACTCCCAAAGCTCCCCTAACCTAGTAACATTCTCCCTTGGAAACTGTATTCTCCTCCCGCATCAGAGGTCCCTTTACAGCTCATTTTTTCTTCAAAGGCAGTTTTGCTTCCTGCTAATTTTATGTGGAGGGATTCTTGTCTTTCTCCTGGGAACTTCAGTGGTGGGTTAACTGGTAAAACCTTCTCCCAGGGGTTCCCAAGGCTACCAGCAGATGGCTGCCTTCCTCAGTCACTCCCAAACTGACATTCTTTTCCCATTGCTGACCTTAGTTGTAGTGTCCCATGGATTGTAGAATATACTACAGTGTTGAGGCATAGGGAATCCTGACAGGCAGAAAGCTCAACAGCAGCCAACTTGCACATTATTTGACTGGTTAACATTACTCCAGTTTCAGTATTATCAGTGACCTCAGAGGAAGAAAACAATAAAAACTTAGTCTTCATATGATGGTTTTCAGCCTATAATTGTCCAGGACCATTCTTCAGTATGAAGCAACATGGGTTGTTCATCATTATAGCCATTCACTAGCAACATAAGTAGTCTGGAATCAAATTTTGCTCCTCCATATTTGTCACTATATGTTAATGTTATAATTTGAGCTAACAATCCAGTGTTGCTTTGAATGAGAAACAGTTGAAAAATGATGATATAGTACATCCATTGTTTTCTCTGCTATTATGTTGCTGCTACTTAGGTTTTTAAAAAAGGACTGATAGTATTAACTGCATAAAGTCCTGCCTATTATTAGAGTAATAGTTACATGATCTCTCCTTTTATGGTCAAAACAGAGTGTTTCGCTGTGTTCCAGAATTTGATAATCATGCTTAATAATTTGCCTTTAGGCTTCACTCACCTGCCACTATTCATTCAAACTTCATTTCAATTTATTTTGAATGAAGCAACTCGATTCATACATAAAATATTCATGGCATAATCTCTGCAAAAGTAATTGGGTCCTTCAAGTTCAGACACCCCCTGCAGATTGTGCTGGTTTAGATTTTTGCTCAAGTGTGGCACATACCATCTTTGGGTGTCATTTGTAGATCAAACGGAGACTTGAATACCAACTGCTAATTAGATTTCTAAACACTCTCTCTATGTGCCATATCAGTCTATCTTAGCAATATAAATTATTTGAAAAGCTGGTCCATCTAATCTTATTTTATAAAAGGGTATTTTTATTAATGGAGCAACGGAAAACTTACATATCTAGAAAAGCTTTCTTGTAAGGTCTCAGATAATGTTCTTTGAGGAACTGCTGTACTGCTTTATTCTTGTTGCTAACATTGCTCCTTTCAGATCCAGTACCTTCACTGTACAGTTGAACATAAAATGTGCATAGTACCTTGTACCTCAGGAGTGGTCAGGTAGGACCCTGTCCAATGCCCTTTGAATTCAATGGAAAGGCTTCTGGTGCCTTCAGTGGGTTTTTGATCAGGTCCCTACCACTACCTGATCCCATCAGAAGTACAGAGTGGGCCATAATGTACGTGGATTGGGGGTGTTGAGGAAGGTGCAAGGAGCCTATCTTTCCCTCCATGTTCTGTGCATGTTCAGGAAGCACAAGGACTGCATGAGCCTAACAGAGTTGGGGTGGGACAGCAGGTGGGGTGAGTATAGTACAGGGCCACAGCTACTTAGGCCTGGTCTACACTACGCGTTTAAACCGAATTTAGCAGCGTTAAACCGAATTAACCCTGCACCCGTCCACACAACTAAGCCCTTTATATCGATATAAAGGGCTCTTAAAACCTATTTCTGTACTCCTCCCCGATGAGGGGAGTAGCGCTGAAATCAGTATTGCCATGTCAGATTAGGGGTACTGTGGCCGCAATTCGACGGTATTGGCCTCCGGGCGGTATCCCACAGTGCACCATTGTGACCGCTCTGGAAAGCCATCTGAACTCAGATGCACTGGCCAGGTTGACAGGAAAAGTCCCGCGAACTTTTGAATTTCATTTCCTGTTTGCCCAGCGTGGAGCTCTGATCAGTACGGGTGGCGATGCAGTCCCAAATCCAAAATGAGCTCCAGCATGGACAGTACGGGAGATACTGGATCTGATCACTGTATGGGGAGACAAATCTGTTCTATCAGAGCTCCGTTACAGAAGACAAAATGACAAAGCATTTGAAAAAATCTCCAGGCTATGATAGACAGAGGCCACAGCAGGCACTCAGCACAGTGCTGCGTGACAAGCATAATGGAAAGCCAAAGAATCAAATGGATGCTCATGGAGGGAGGGAGGGGGGACTGAGGACTCGAGCTATCCCACAGTCTCTGCAGTCTCCAAAAAGCATTTGCATTCTTGGCTGAGCTCCCAATGCCTGAAGGGTCAAAAACATTGTCCGTGGTGGTTCAGGGTATATCGTGTCAATTTGCCCTCCCCCTCCCCTCCTGTGAAAGAAAAGGGAAAAAAATAGTTTCTCGCCTTTTTTCAATGTCACTGTATGTCTACTGCATGCTGCTGGTAGATGCGGTGCTGCAGCGCTGAACAGCAGCATCCCCTCCCCTTCCTTTCCTGATGGCAGACGGTACAAAATGGTGGAAAACCGTCCTCATCATCCCGTGAGTGCTCCTGGCTGGCCTTGGTGAGGTTGGCCGGGGGTGCCTGGGTAAAAATGGGAATGACTTCTGGTCATTCCCAGCAGATGGTACAAAAGGCTTGGTAACCGTCCTCATCATAGCAGCTGGAAGCTGAGCTCCATCAGCCTCCCCCCTCTTTCATGTCTAAAGAAAAGATTCTGTACTCCCTGGACTATCATAGCAGCAGGAGGCGGGGCTCCTCTCCCCTCCACCCTTTAATGTCCTGCTTGGACTATCATAGCAGCTGGAGGCTGCCTCCCCCTCATTTTATCTCGCTAAAAAGTCAGTGTTTCTTATTCCTTCATTCCTTATTACTTCATCACACAAATGGGGGGGACACTGCCACGGTAGCCCAGGAGGGTTGGGGGAGGAGGGAAGCAACAGGTGGGGTTGTTGCAGGGGCACCCCCTAGAATGGCATGCAGCTCATCATTTCTACAGGATCTCTGGGGCTCTGACACGGAGTGGCTGTGCTCTATGGTTCTCTAGTACACTTGCCCCATATTCTAGGCAGGACTGACTCTATTTTTAGACAAAACATAAAGAACGGAATGACCCAGGGAGTCATTCCCATTTTTGTCCATGCGCCCCCGGCCAACCTCAGCCAGGCCAGCCAGGAGAACCCATAACAGCAGCAGACGGTACAAAAGGATTGATAACCATCATCGCCAATTTCCAAATGCAAATGGTGCAAAATGACTGATAACCATAATTTCATCGCCAATTTACAATGGCAGACAGTGCAATAGGGATGGTAACCATCTCTGCTACCTTGCAAAGGCAAATGAATGCTGCTGTGTAGCACTGCAGTACCGCCTCTGTCAGCAGCATCCAGTACACATACGGTGACAGTGGCAAAAGGCAAAACAGGCTCCATGGTTGCCATGCTATGGCATCTGCCAGGGCAATCCAGGGGAAAAAGGGCGCGAAATGATTGTCTGCCGTTGCTTTCACGGAGGAAGGATTGAGTGACGACATTTACCCAGAATCACCCGCAACACTATTTTTGCACCATCATGCACTGGGATCTCAACCCAGAATTCCAATGGGCGGGGGAGACTGCGGGAACTATGGGATAGCTACAGAATAACTACTCACAGTGTAATGCTCCGGAAATCGACGCTAGCCTTGGTACATGGACGCACACCGCCGAATTAATGTGCTTAGTGTGTCCGCGTGCACTCGGCTTTATACAATCTGTTTTACAAAACCGGTTTCTGTAAAATCGGAATAATCCCATAGTGTAGACATACCCTTATATAGACCATCAAGGGATAGCACATGCTGTGCCCTATGAAACAATGTCTTTGTAGTTGGCTGAGGGAGTGGTGTTACAAGGAGGGCTTTGGGATGTATGGGCACTGGGAGGCTTTTGGGGACAGACAACTGTTCTCAAGGGATGGGCTCCACCTAAGTAGGGAAGGAAGTAGACTTCTAGGAGGGAGGCTGGCTCATCTGATTAAAAGAGCTTTAAACTAGACACTGGGGGGAGACGGTCGGGAGAGGGCCTAGTGCTCTCCACGCCAAATTTTCACATTGGGAGTGAGGACAACAAGATAACAACAGATATAGCCAGAGGGGGGCGGTTACATGTAAGGAAGAGGGGGGGGACAGATTCTAGGTCTACAAGTCATACTGGAAGTACTGTGTCCCTACCGAGTTGGGTGAAAAGAGTGAGAGGAGCCCAACAGGAAAAATTAGGATGTTTGTTCACCAATGCGAGAAGCTTAGGTAACAAAATGGAGGAACTGGAGCTCCTGGTCCGGGAATTGAAACCGGATATCGTAGGAATAACAGAAACATGGTGGAACGGTAGCCATGACTGGAGTACAGGTATGGAAGGGTATGTGCTGTTTAGGAAAGACCGATGCAAAGGTAAAGGTGGGGGAGTAGCACTGTATATCAATAATGAGGTAAAATGTAATGAGATAACTAGCACTGCAATGGACAATACAGAGTCTGTTTGGGCAATGGTCACATTGGGGAAGAAAACTACCAGAGCCTCACCCGGGATAGTGATTGGGGTGTGCTATAGACCGCCAGGATCTAGCTTAGAGATGGATAGAGAGCTCTTTAATGTTTTTAAGGAGGTAAACACTAATAGGAACTGCTTGATCATGGGGGACTTTAACTTCCTGGATATAGATTGGGAAACAAATGCCAGTAATAATAATAGGGCTCAGCTTTTCCTAGACGTGATAGCTAATGAATTCCTTCATCAAGTGGTTGCTGAACCGACGAGGGGGGATGCCATTTTAGATTTGATTTTGGTGAGTAACGAGGACCTTGTTGAGGACATTGTTGTAGGGGACAACCTTGGCTCGAGTGATCATGAGCTAATTCGTTTCCAAATAAATGGGAGGATAATCAATAGTGCATCTGAGACTAGGGTGTATGATTTCAAAAGGGCTAATTTTACTAAATTAAGGCGACTAGTTAGGAAGTGGACTGGGCTAACATATTTAGGGATCTAAGGGCAGATGACGCCTGGGGTTACTTCAGGTTGAAGTTGCAGGAGTTGTCAGAGGCATGTATCCCGAGAAGGGGGAAACGGCTCATAGGTAGCAGTTTTAGACCAAGCTGGATGAGCAAGCGTCTTAGAGGGGTCATTAAGAAAAAACAGAAAGCGTACCAGGAGTGGAAAATGGGAGGGATCAGCAAGGAAACCTACCTTATTGAGGTCAGAGGGTGCAGGGAAGCTGTGAGAAAGGCAAAGCGACGAGTGGAGATGGACCTAGCGAAGGGGATTAAAACCAATAGCAAATGGTTTTTTAGCCATATAAATAGGAAGAAAACCAAGAAAGAAGAAGTGGGACCGCTTAAAACTTTAAACGGAGTGGAGATTAGGGATAATCTTGGAATGGCACAATATCTGAACGAATACTTTGCCTCGGTCTTTAATGAGGCTAATGAAGGGCTAAGGAATAGTGATAGAGGGACCGATGGGAATGAAGATATGGGGGTAGACATTACAGTATCTGAGGTAGAAGCCAAACTTGAACAGCTTAATGGAAGTAAATCGGGGGGCCCGGATAATCTTCATCCTAGAATATTAAGGGAATTGGCGAGGGATATTGCTAGCCCGTTAGCGATAATCTTTAATAAATCCCTAAATTCGGGGATTGTACCGACTGACTGGAGATTAGCTAATGTAGTTCCTATATTCAAGAAGGGGAAAAAAAGTGACCCGGGAAATTATAGGCCTGTTAGTCTAACATCTGTAGTATGCAAAGTCATGGAAAAAATCTTAAAAGAGAGAGTGGTTCCGGAGCATGAGGCCGATGGCAACTGGGATAGATTACAGCATGGATTTACGAAAGGTAGATCGTGCCAAACCAACTTGATCTCCTTCTTTGAGAGAGTAACAGATTTTTTAGACAAGGGAAATGCGGTGGATCTAATATATCTGGATTTCAGTAAGGCGTTTGATACGGTACCGCATGAAGAATTACTGGTTAAATTGGAAAAGATGGGGATCGAAATGAAAATCCAGAGGTGGATAAGGAGCTGGTTAAAGGGGAGACTGCAGAGGGTAGTATTGAAGGGGGAAGTGTCCAGTTGGAGGGGGGTTACGAGTGGAGTTCCTCAAGGCTCGGTTTTGGGTCCGATTTTATTCAATCTATTTATTGCTGACCTGGGAACCAAGAGTAGGAGTGGGCTGATAAAGTTTGCGGATGACACCAAGTTGGGGGGTATTGTCAATTCGGAAGAGGATCGGGATATTCTCCAGGGAGATTTAGATGACCTTGTAAACTGGAGTATTAGTAACAGGATGAGATTCAATAGTGAGAAGTGTAAGGTTATGCATTTAGGGATGTCTAACAAGAACTTTAGTTATAAGCTGGGGACGCACCAGTTGGAAGTAACGGAGGAGGAGAAGGACCTCGGAGTCCTGGTTGATCGCAGGATGACTATGAGTAGGCAATGTGATGTGGCCGTTAAAAAAGCTAATGCGGTCTTGGGTTGCATTAGGCGAGGTATTTCTAGTAGGGATAAGGAGGTGCTAGTCCCGTTATATAAGGCGTTGGTGAGACCTCATTTGGAGTATTGTGTGCAGTTTTGGTCTCCCATGTTTAAGAAGGATGAATTCAAACTAGAACAGGTACAAAGAAGGGCCACTAGAATGATCCGAGGAATGGAAGGCCTTTCGTATGAAAGGAGACTTGAGGAGCTCGGTTTGTTTTCCTTAACCAAAAGAAGGATAAGAGGAGATATGATTACACTCTTTAAATATATCAGAGGATAAATACCAGGAAGGAGAAGAATTATTTCAGCTCAGTGCTAATGTGGACACGAGGACGAACGGATATAAACTGTCAGTCAGGAAATTCAGGCTTGAAATTAGACGAAGGTTTCTAACCATCAGGGGAGTGCAATACTGGAACAGCCTACCGAGGGAAACAGTGGGGGCGAAGGACCTCCATGACTTTAAGATTAAGCTAGATAAGTTTATGGAGGGGATGGTATGATAGGAAAACGGGCTTAGTCAATAGGTCAATTAAGTGCCACACTGGTAAATAGTACAATGGGTCAATGGTATGATATAACCTTTTCCAGAGGGTTTGGCTGGAGAGTCTTGCCCGCATGCTCGGGGTTCAGCTGACCGCCATATTTGGGGTCGGGAAGGAATTTTCTTCCAGGGAAGATTGGCAATGGCCCTGGAGGTTTTTCGCCTTCCTCCGAAGCATGGGGCAGGGGTCGCTTGCTAAGGAGTGGGTGGATCGGCTTATGTGGCCTGCATCTTGCAGGAGGTCAGACTAGATGATCATAATGGTCCCTTCTGATCTTGAATTCTATGATTCTATGATTCTATGATTCTTCTAACCATGATGCAATATTGCCAAAAACTGCCTTTCTTGCTGCTGCCGTGTGCTTTCCAGAAATGTAAATGTTGGGTCTATTAATATAACTAGGTCATCTCCTCTACTGAATTAATTAATTCAGGGCCATTAAAACTGTACTTACCTTGGCCATTATTTCTACTACAGTGCATCACTTGGTTCACAGCTTGTTCAGGTAAGCCCCTGGCAGGCTGCAAGATGCTTTGTTTACCGGAATGTCTGCAGGTATGGCCGCTCGCAGCTCCCAGTGGCTGCGGTTCATCATTCCCAGCCAATGGGAGCTGCGGGAAGTGGTGGCCCAGCCCGCGCCGCTTCCAGCAGCACCCATTGTCAGGGAACAGCGAACCACAGCCATTGAGAGCTGCGAATGGCCGTATCTGCGGATGTTTAGGTAAACAAAGTGTCTCGCGGCCCACCAGAGGCTTACCCTGAACAAGTCGCGAACCAAGTTTCAGAACCCCTGACCTAATGGTTCAGATTAGTTTGTGAGGCCTGATTCAACACTCCAAAGAACTTTAGATCAGGCCTCCAAAAGCTGCAGCCCTCTGAATCTTAATGATACTCCTCTTTGGTATCATTTGCAATGACTGTGCATCTTATAGCTTCATCTAAAGCATTGAAACAAATATTAACAAGTAATGATACAAACAGAGCCCTGTGGGGTTCTCTCTTTACCAACTCCCCTGAATAACAGGTAACTTTAATTAATTTCTCTTTAATTCCTAAGCAATTCTTTATCCATCTTAATAATGTGTTACCCCACCCATATTTAGAGAGCTCATACAATAATGCATCACAAGAAACGTTGTCAAAAGCTTTCTGGAAAACCAGATATATTAAAGCTATTAATTTAATTTAACAGCTGCTCCACATCTTAACAGCAACCACTTCCTTCCTCTATAATGGTGAGAAAAATAACATTTCAAATCATTATGTTAGCCTCGCTCTGCTTGCATTATGTGATGTGACTGCTTCAAAGAATATTTTTAACAAAAGCTGTCAATTTGCACTAGTGGAATAATCATCACTTTGCAGGCTGGTCTCTTACTCCTACTATCCACATTCCTATTGAAGCCAAAAGACTATCACCTTCTAGAGCTCTGAAACATAAAGGAGAAATAATGCTAACAATAAGAGGGGGAAATTGCCCCCCTCCTCACACATATGGAGGAGATTAGGATTTAGGAAGCCCATGTTGTTGGCTTGCCTCCCCTGGGCTGCATGAAGCACAGCTCCCTGGAAGTCTCCTGAACTCCAGTGTAGAGTGGAGGAAATTGAGAAAGGAGGCAGCCCATGAGGAACAAGATTGGGCTGGCGAATCCTCAGCTATGTGGATCCTTTGTCCACTTCCCTAGAGAGGGGCACAGCTGGACTACAGGCTACTGAAGATATGAAGCTGAAAGAGCATCTTTCCTGCCATTGTACGGTCCTGGAGGTAATTTTTCTCTTTCTTCATCCCCAGTACCCAAGGAACTCTTCAGCTAATCAAGTTAATCCCTAAATTGTGATATTGCCAACTCACAAGTCTGACAATATATAGTGTTTTTCTTTAAAGACTGAGCTGTTAGCCTATGGTTATGTTCAAATCTTAGATTTTCTTTAAAAAAGAACTTTCTAGCCTCAGGGTTGCAGAGAAAAGCTTGAAAATATCAATCATGAAAGTTTAGAACTCAGAAAGCAAAAAAAAAGAACTCAAAATGTATTATGTTTTTAAGACAATTTCATTATTTTTGGTGGGGGGGGAAGGGACTCATGATATTTAATTTTAATATGTCCCCTTAGCAGGAAATGGCACTCAGCCATAAACCAACTCTTGTAACATTGCTATTGTGCTCCCAATTAAAAAAGGACAGCTGGAAGCTTCTAAGCACACAGCACCATTTTGAATAGCTGAATACTTAATTGGTACTGATTCAAAGGTTTGTTCTTTGCATCCATGGAAAAAATGTCCATGATTTTCTGAGACTGTGCATGCATATCGTACGTATTTGTAGTATTAAGAAAGTTTGATATAAGTCATATAATATATTTTGAAAAATATCTTTTTAGTCTTGCTTTATGTTTCAAGTAGCAGGGCTCAAGGAAAGGATAATGACTCTTTGATCTTGAAAGGCTTGGAACACATTTGTCACAAAACATTTGAACAGCCGATTGCTGGTAATATAGATTTTAAATGAGAATCTCTGGCTTGAAGAAGTTTGTAGAGCAATTTAAAAAGATCAGAACAAACACTGGTATCTTCTATGGCTAACTTTGCAGAAAATGTCAAATGGGGTCAATCTAATTTTTGATAAATGCATAACTATAAATGACTTAAGTAAATCCTAGAAATTGATGTCTATTGTTAACATCCTGGATGAGGTCACATATATTCTTGATCACTTATCAACCTTGAAGAGCTTTTGTCAGTTGGTTTTGATCTTTAATGTGGAGGATGGTATTGTTCCTACTAGCTAATCACTGGCTTTTTGCTGCATTTCTCCATAAATTCATGGAATCAGACTAATCTACAGAAAATTAGCAATGGGCCAAATGCCTCACTGGTGTGACTCCACCTGAGGTCAATGGAGTTACAATTTAACTATGCTAAATATGGATAATGACTCAAAGTTATCCCAAAGTCACTCTATTTACTTCAGGTGCAATTACATTAAGGATGAATTTGGCCCATATCTGCCTGAGGCTCCTAAGAAGTCTGACAAATGATTGCACAGTCAATTTTGTTACATATTTATAAATAAAAGTTTTGTTGTAGTAATGTGGAGGGTCATGGGAAAAAGACCTCCTCTCCCTTTAAAGGTAGGGGAAAAAATTAAAAGTTCAGCTTTACCACTAAATCTATGCCTTGTTTTCTGCTCCTTCCTCCCGCCAGTGGATTGAGCACTGAGATGGAAGTCAGGAGCAGGGTAAAATAATACATCAATATTTAGTTTACAAAGTCTTTGGGGATCCAGTGATGAAAAGTGTTTTATAAGTACTCAGAAGCAGTTCTGGGGGTTTATCCAAATCTCATGTGAACAGGCTTTCTCTTGAGTTTGTGCTGCTTTGGCTTGAGTTCAGATTGGAACCAAGATATGCATATGCATACAAAATTTAACAGCATAATGTTTTAAAGCAGGAGTAGGGCTGATCTTGTGGTTAAGGTAGTGGACTCGGACTCAGCATATCCAGGTTCAATTCTTAGTTCTCTCCATGGATTGCTTGTGTGACCTAAGGCGAGTCAATTAACCCCTCTGGGTCTCAGTTCTCTGTCTATAAAAGACCAGAGTATTTCCTTTCTTCTACTTTTTGTCTGTAATACAATTATAGAAATATAGAGCTGGAAGGGACCTCAAACAATCTTCAAGTCCAGTCCTCTGTGATGAAGCTGGATCAAGTAAACCTGGACAGGTGTCTATCCAACCTGTTCTTAAAAACCTCCAGTGGTGGGGATTCCATAACCTCCCTTGGAATCCTATTCCAGAGCTTAACTACCCTTATGGTTAGAAAGATTTTGCTACTAACTAACCACAATCTCCTTTGCTGCAGATTAAGCCCATTATTCTTTGACAGACCTTCAGTGGACATAGAAAACAATTGATCACCATCCTCCTTATAACAGCCTTTAGCATATTTGACAACTGTTTTCAGATCCACCCTCAGTCTTTTTTTCCTCAAGACTAAACGTGTTCAGTTTTTTAAATCTTTCCTCACAGGTCAGGTTTTCTAAACCTCCTGTCATGTTTGTTTCTCTCCTCTGGATTCTCTCCAATTTGTTCACACATTTCCTGTATTGCTTCTTTAGATTGCAAGATCTTTGGGGCAGGGAAAGTAGGGGTCTTGATCTTTGTTGGAGCCTCCACATGCTATTGGACTACAAATAATAAATGGTAATAAAAATAACATATTTATAATATTTCACAAATGGTCAGTTCAAGTTTTGGGCAAAGACTTGGGGTTATTTCTTTTATCTGAATTACTTTGCTCATTTTTGACCACTATCATGCACACAAAGTATGTAGTATTATCAGCTTTAACATTGATTACGCTGGTCAATCTAACAGCATTAGTATGGTCATCAGATTATGGCAAGGGATCTCAAACTTCATCACACCATGACCCCATCTGACAACAAAAATTACTACATAATCCCAGGAAGGGAGATCGAAGCCTGAGCCTGCCCGAACCCCACCACGCCAGGAGGACCCAAAGCCAAAGCCCAAGGGCTTCAGCCCCAGGCAGGGGCCGTGTAACTTGAGCCTCATCCCCCAGGGATGAAGCCCAACCCTGAGCCCCACCATCCAGGGATGAAGCTTCCATACCAGATTTATGTTTACATACCAGAATTCAAAGGGAATTGATTTTTTCTCTAGAAATTCCTATATATTTTTACTCATTCTTCCACCATAAATTCAATATGTGCAGTGTCTTGCATATTATGGACCAGCCCCCCCAAATCACATACTGTACATGCCACATAAGTGACAGATAAATTAGGTCTTTACACCTTAATCTTTTTTTACTTCACTTTCATTGCTACTTTAATACCAACTGGAAAAGAAAGATAACAGGTCAATAATTCATCTGTAAATATATATGGATGAATTCTAGACTGAGTGGTGATAGCCCAGGTTAGGTATATGGGAAGGAGATTCTTCCTTTTGTGTGTGTGTCTCATTTTGATTTCTAATCACTTGAAAGAACAACATACATGCCCACTCCATGGAGATCTTGAAATGCACCTTTCATGCTGTTCAATTCAAGCCAAAATTGCTTCTTTGTGTCTTAACCATGACACAAATACAACTGAGTCTTACTGTAAGAACAAGTGATTGTGACTAAGGTTAAAGTTATATGGAGCTCAGAATCAGCGCCTTCAGTCAGGATGGTCTAATTAGAAAATAAACTGGTGTTGTCCTTTTGGGGATTCTGTGCCCAGACAACAAGTACACTGTCCCACCCTGTACTTTTATACTTCAGTGCATCTTAGACACTGCGTAACTGCTGTGTACTTAGGTTACTAAGACTCAGAAATCAGTTTTGAGAGGAAATAAGACCTAAGACTAAGGATGGGCCTGAGGCACAAAATTGTTTTCCAGATATAGATGCCCTGAGTTTGAGAATTTGGATGTAAAGTTCTGGTTTGATCCACTATACAGCTAGGAGTCTACTGTGGAATGAGGAAATTTGGATAAAGGATTTTTCCTTGAGTCCTGTTCTAAATCAAACCCAACTTTTTTGAAGTCCAAAATGTTTGGCTATGTTTTAAATTATTATTTAGGATTAAAGGACATGCCATACCAAGTCAGATAAGTGGTTCATCTAGTCCACTATCCTTGTCTTTGACAGTGGTCAGTACCAGATGCTTCAGAGGAAAGTGCAGAAAACCCTTCTAATTAAATAACCTATTCATAAGTAAAAAAATCTTCTTAATGTCTTAAATTGGCTTATGGTCTGACACATAAAGATTAACAGCCTTTAGAAATTGTTTATCTTGTCTTTTTCTTTATTTTAGTGTGACTCTGTATGACAATCCAGACCAGTGAGGGCTTGTGTGACCCCTGCCCTGCAAACTTGCTTTACCATTGCAACTCCCACTAGGGCCACTCATAAAGAGCCTTTCAGAATATAAAACACACCCTGAGTGTATGTGTAACTGCACCCTGTTAGCCACACATCACACTCTGGCCTCTACCAGATTTCCTAGTCCCAGATTTCCCCCCAAAATGTGTGTTCTGCACTGTCCAATCCTCTCCTGGACAGTCCAGATATATTAGGTCTGTTGTCCATATAAGGGGAACAACATACAACTGTTTGCTACTATAAATGGAGTTATCCAAACAGTTCAGTTTAAAGACAACATTGGATTAAAGAATAAAACAAGTTCATTTAACTACAAGGAGATGGGTTTTAAGTGAGTACAAGTGTAAGTCATTAATATCAGAAATGGTTACAATAAAAATAAAAATAAAAACTTTCTACTACTAAAACTTAACAAATTAGACTTTGTTCAAGATGAAGTCCCTGACCAAGTGTTTCCATTAACTTTGCTGCTAAAATTCTCAGACCACGATCTGCTCCCAAAGTCCAACAGCTGTTCCTTTTGTCTTCTTAGGTGAAAAGGAGAGAGATAAATAGGGAGCGATAATTTGGGGTGTTTTTGCCTCTCATTTTTATAATTCAGTCACACTTTAAAATGCATTTTCTGGGGGTTACCCCAGATAAAGTTCATTCCTGCTGTGGGGAGGGAGACAAGGAGTGTGGTGGTGGAAAAGGTTCCATGCTGTTGTGTAAGCAGGGTCTGAATAAACTCTCCTCTGACAGCTAGCTGGGAGGGGGAGAGACTTCAGTAGCAAACTGTATTTACATGAACATACCCCTCTGCTTAGATATCCAGCAGATAGGGCAGTGTTGCGCAAAGTGATCTACTTTGGCTGATGTTGGGTTACAAATTAATTTAGTACTGAATGCAGGGGTAGTGAAAGAGCAGAACTGTGCTTAACCTGTATTGAATGAGGTGGTCATCCTTAGCTGAAAGGACCTTGTTAAACCAAGGGCTTGAATGCTAGACCCCGGTGAAAGTAAGATGGGTGGGGACAGGTGTCCCAGCCAGGAGGTGTGAACTCTCCCTAAGGATCCTCATTCTGGTTTAACCTGTTCTCCCCACTGTTCAAAGACAGAGCTAAATAGGCATCATTAAGAGCCTTTTGCTATGTTAAGTACTCACTAAGGCCTTGGCTACACTTGCAAATTTGCAGCGCTGCAGCAGGGTGTGAAAACACACCCCCTCCAGCGCTGCAAATTGCTGCGCTGCAAAGCGCCAGTGTGGTCAAAGCCCCAGCGCTGTACGCTATTCCCCACAGTGAGGTGGAGTACAGACAGCGCTGGGAGAGCTCTCTCCCAGCGCTGGCGCTTTGACTACACTTAGCGCTTCAAAGTGCTGCCGCGGCAGCGCTGCCGCGGCAGCGCTTTGAAGTGCAAGTGTAGCCATAGCCTGAGAGCTGAAATCACTTGTGGTGGGGCTGTGTTTCTGCTCAGCCTGCTGAGAGTTAAAAATCGCTGAGACTGACTTACAGAAGTCACTGCAGAGAGCCAAGTGGCAGCAAGAAGTGACTGACAGGCGACCATGGGGAGCAAATGGCAGAAGTGGCAAGCAGTTGGCTGGCAGGAGGTAGCGAGAAGCAGCGGCTAGCAGGGAAGCAAGGAGAAGCGGCTGGCAGGGTGGCCAGGTGGCAAGGAGCAGTGGCTGGCAGGGCGGCCAGCCAGAGTAAGTGCTCAGATGGTGGAGCAACCCATTTGTCTTCTTCCCCGGGTGAGAGGTGAACACAAACAGATGCACTTCTGAAACCTGGGTCCTCACTGACAAGGACAACCGCTGTGAGTGGGGTATGATGAGGGAGCAGAGGAGGGCACAGTAAAGGAACTTTTGGTTGTAGAACTCAAGAACATGAGGCAGAAGACTCTGCCCCACGCACTTACAGGTGGGTGTCCTGCTCACAGTTTAAGATTTATGAATCCTGCTTGCGGCATTTTCCCTAATTAATGTTTGTTGACTTCTCTCCTTTCATTAAAAGTTTCTTTTCTACATGCAGACTCTGCTTGAATGTGGGAAAGTATTGCCTCTAAGAGGCACCCATGAGTAGTGTGTAATTTCCCCAGGTTACTGGATGCGGGCTCAAACTGGTTCTGTGTTGTATTGTTGAAAAGGAACTCCTAGATATTTAACCCCGGTTGCTGCCGACTCCACCTGGCAGAAGGGTTACAAGTGATTGCTAAGATGCAGATCTGTTTGTGCCTCCCCCCACCTCCCGTTCCTTGCCAAAGAATGGCTACTTGATAGGCCCATCAGCTTTGATGACACTGGCTAAATGCATCAGCTTGTCCTTTGTCTTTTTGAGAAACATGTTTACCCACCCCGCAGACTTCTCTGGTAAACACACTTCCGTCATAATTTCAGCTTATGTTCATAACTTTACATATAATATTGCTGCATACATTGTATCATGATATTCTTGACCAGCAAGTTATTTGTTTTCAAATGATACAGAAGAAGGAATATTTTGTACATAGATTATGATGATAGTATGTAGGGTGTGAATACAAGGGTGCATGCAGCCATACATTGAACTTCCTGGTTTCAGCTGGAATTGGAATTGGTGGAATCAACAAAATAGCATGAGAGGCTGTTTCTCACCTGGCTGAAATGCAGGAAGTTCAAAATTAAGCAAAGAGTATTCTCTTTAGATTTCCAGACTAATATACTGACAGAAAATCTTTGAATAAGCACAAACTATTTTTGGTTACACCAAAACCAGAAGATAGTAATGATAAGAGCACTATGATCTCCCCTGCCCCAAACTGCACTACCAGTTTTCATGTTATAGTATGAGCAAGCAGCATGGCTGAATTTGTACACTCTTTACGTTTGTGGCAATGAAAGCCAAGTCTTTTATAATATATTTCCAAAGTTACATTTTGTAGTAGACGCTAGCTCCTTTTAGATCAATTCTTTTGGGAGTGCTTCAGAGACACTGTCTTAGTAACAATTATTGTACTACATGTCAGAAATATACACACCGCAGCTGTAGCAGCAGGAGGAGGATATCTCTTGTCTGATAGTGCAGGCTGAGGATTGTTTTGACAGAACAAGTTGAGAAGTTAGGGCAACACAGTAGTAGCTTTTGTGTTAAGGAACTATGGGGGCTTTTATGTTTATCGTGTTAAGTCACATCCTTTTATCCCCTGATATCTGAAAATAAGATACATTTCACAGTGAAGGAAAAATATTAATTTTATCAGCGTGGACTTTAAGATGTTTCAGTGATCGCTCCCACTGCTTGGTGAATAAGGATTTTGAATATTTGCTTATGATTTAATTGAATGAACAGAGCTTTATTATAATTATTCAAATGCAGAAAACCTCACAATCACTTCCTCTCAGCAACTACGTAATATCATCTCCTTTAAACAAAGAATAGGCTTTGGACAGGGGGAAAAAAAAGTCCCACAAAACTGCCCATTAGAATTTGGCTTCAAACCAAAACTCTCCCCTCCACTACCTGCCATTTCCTCCTGTGAAGAAGTGAGTGTCTCTAATCCATGCTTCATTGTTATAACCCCCCTCATCACTGTACCACTCTCGCTCTCACTGTACCCGCTCTCTCCAAGTATTGCACTAGGTTATAAGAGAAGCTACTTCATGCCCTGCAGACATATCTCTATGGCTCATTGTGTAAGCTGCATCCCCACGTTGCTACCCACTCATCTCAATGGATAGGAGACTTGACTAGACCACAGTAAAATAGACAACCCCAGAAGGAGAGGGAGGAACCTGCTGGGGAACTCAGGGATGACCCCCTCCCCCTCCATGGGCTCTTCACCTCCCATTGGCCAGCCAGAGGGTGAAGGGAGCTGACTGGCCCTCAGTCCCCTTCTTGTTAATGTAAACCTTGCCTGGTGCTTTTGAAGCTTCCTGCTCCGTTTAAGTGATCTGCACCTCCCTCCCTGTAGCTCTAGTATTGGAGCTGAGTATTAGGATGATGTGGGTCTAACCAATTGCCAGTTTTGGGGGTCAAGAAGGAATTTTTCCCACTGGAGCCAGAGTGGCAGAGGCTTGATGGGTTTCTTTTGCCTTCGTTGTAGAATCACGGAGGCATTGTTAGGTTAAGTAGGAGTAGGACTTAGAAATTAATGTTACTATTTTGTTGGAACATTTATTTCATCACAGCTTATGACTGGTATCCAAGAGGCCAGCTCCCAGAAGTAAAGGAGACCATGGGATCATGCTGGTGGGCCTGTTGGCAAAGAGGAGACCAGAAGTATTTGTAACTGAGGTCCTCTTTTCTGGTATCTCTGTCCCCATTGTGTGTGGTAAGGAGGAAGTGAGAGGATTCAAAGGAGTGAGCTGAATCCTATGGGTAGGCTGAGGAGAACCTACCCTAAGCTGGGAGTGATATAGTGGGAGCACTGCAACCCCCACACTGGACCTCATTAAATTGATGCCTGGTACGCAAGAGTCAGGGATGATGGGGAGGATATTGTCCCTCTCCAGGAATAAGTTAATAAAGCCTCCGCCCGCTGCTTAAATTTATCCTTGTGTCTGTCTTCATTCACCAGCGTGTCCTGATCAATACCACAGAGAACTCCTGCTGCAATAAAGTTGCAATAAATAAATAAAAACACCACATGGAAAACCTCAAACTAAATCACCACTAGTCACAACTAGTGAAAGCTAACAGCATGCATCCTTCTAATTGGTCACATCCAACATACTCAGGGGAAGGTGAAATAAATCCAGCTGCAGTGTGAATTTGTGGAAAAGGGAAAAGTCACTTCCCAATTCCAAGTGGTGCTCATATGTAGCTCATGAAACAAGGATGTATCTAACTGCCTGGCACCTCTTTCACAGCCAAGAATTTTTGGTAATTATTAACCTGATCCATAGCTGGGACAGTGGATTGCTGGCACAAGGGAGAGCAATTTCCTGCATGAGCATAGCAGCAATTTATTCCTTCTGTCAAAGGTTTGTGGAGTGCAGGAAGTAATCAGCTGAGCAGGGCATACACCCTCCCACAAGGGAAGGGAGTCCTTTCCCTCTCCTCTCAGCCAATCAGTGACTTGGCATTTTGCTCTTCCCTTTTCCTACTGCATTCTTTGGAGAACAATTTGTGAAGAATTTCAGGCCAATCAAAACTAAAACATGGTATTTAGGAATAGTACTATATGTCCTTTCATTGCAGAACATGTATTCTGCTAAAACAGACTCAGAAGTTCAATTGTCATGCTACCAAGAGTATGGGCTTGGCTACACTTACAAGTTGCAGCGCTGGTGGAGGCTTTCCAGCGCTGCAACAACACCCCGTCCACACTTGCAGGGCACAACCAGCGCTGCAACTCCCTGGTTGCAGCGCTGGCTGAAAACCCATCCCGGCAGGGGTATAAGGAGTGCAGCGCTGGTGATCCAGCGCTGCTCAGCAGGTGTGGACACTCACCAGCGCTTTAATTGTCCTCCAGGGAATAAGGAGTTATCCCAGAATTCCTGTTCAGCCACTCTGCACATCAGTTTGCACTCTACTGCTCTTGCCTCAGGTGACCCGCCCTTTAAATGCCCCGGGAAATTTAAAAATCTCCTTCCTGTTTGCTGCAGCCAGGTGTGGAGTGCAATCAGTTAATCAGTTACAGGTGACCATGCCTCCACGCGGCAAACGAGCCCCAGCATGGAGCACTGGTGAATTGCAGGACCTCATCAGTGTTTGGGGTGAGGAATCAGTTCAGGCACAGCTGCGCTCCGGCCGTAGGAATTACGATATCTTTGAGCAGATATCAAGGGCCATGCTGGATAGGGGCCATGATCGGGACGCACTACAATGCAGGGTGAAAGTTAAAGAGATGCGGAGTGCCTATTACAAAGCCCGTGAGGGCAATCACCGATCCGGATCCGCCCCCACGACCTGCCATTTTTACAGGGAGATGGACGAGATACTTGGGGGTGACCCCACTGCCAATACCAGGATAACGATGGACACTTCTGAGCAGGCTGGGGGACAGGAGGAGGAGGCGGAGGAGGCGGCGGGGGGGGGAAAGGAAACCGCGAGTGAAGCTCCTGGGATGGGGGAAGACACCGCAGATTCCCTGGAGGCATGCAGCCAGGAGCTCTTCTCAAGCCAGGAGGAAAGTACCCAATCGCAGCAGCCAGCAGTTGCAGAAGGACAAGCAGAGGAGCGGGTTACCGGTAAGCGGCTTTTATTTTCTGGGTGGAAATGTTTCTGGAGAGGAAGGGGGGTTATGGCTGCATGCATGCCAGCCTCTAGATGTGGAATAGCCCGTTGATGTGGTCTATCACGTCGCGGTAATCTGCTTCAGTTATCTCAGCAAAAGTTTCATCCAGAGCGTGGGCAATATGCCTGCGCAGGTTTATAGGCAGAGCCACTGTGTCCCTTGTCCCAGTGACGGTGACGCGTCCGCGCCACTCTGCTGCCAGTGGTGGGGGGACCATTTCTGAACACAGGCACGCCGCATAGGGTCCCGGGCGGAATCCACATTGCTCTAAAAGAGCCTCCCGCTGTTCCCTAGTGACTCGCAGTAGGGAAACATCTTCCAGGATTAAGTCCTGTGAAAAATGTTGGGAGACTCTTTAGTGAAGAGATAGGGAGATAAGATCACCCCTGCATCTGCATCTTCACTCAACCCCTCTAGCACTCCAGATTACCCGAAGCAACCAGCTCCCCTCTATCACTCAAGCCCCACTTATCCCTATATAAGTAAGCACCCCTCACTCACCATTTCGTGGCTTCTGTTGTGTTATGCGTGTGGGGAAAAGAATGCTAAAGTGAGAACTCCCTCAGTGTAACAATTCATGTCTGGAGATAGTGGATACAATGCTGCCCGTGTTAAATGTCGTCATTTCTGTGTTTCTACAGTGACCTTGACTACTGGATTGCCCAGATGTTCAACATCACAGAGGCTTCAAAATTTGAGAAAAAATCCCCGAAAGAGCAAAGAGGACATGCTGAAAACTGTTCTTCATCACTCTGCTACAGAGAGAAAAGAATTGAAAGAATGGAGAGAGAAGGAAAGCATGATCCGCCAGAGACATTGGCGTAGAAACGCTGTGGCAAAGAGGAAAAGCACAAACCAGCTGCTAGAGATCCTGTCGCGCCAAGCGGACTCTCTCCAGGCTATCGTAGCCATGCAGGCAGAGCAGTCCCGTGCTGCCCCACAGCCCCCCCCCCGTCCCAAAGCTTTTTGCCTTGTGCCCCAATGTCAGCTCAAACCGCCTTTCCCCAGCATCCAGGTTCTTACCACCACCAGCTGCCTCCAACACCTGTACGTTCACCAACCAGCCCTGATACCTACCACCCTTACCCTCTGCATTCAACCCCCATCACCATGCAGTATATGCACCCTGAAGTGCAGGATTCATTAAACAGCAATCCAGACAGGACATATGCAAACTTGTGACTGTACAGTTCACCAACCCACACCCCTGCCCTCTTGTGTTCATGAAATGTTGTGTGTCTGTCTGTCTGTCAAGGAAGTTTTTTTCTTTTCAATAAAACAATTCTTGGCTTTGAAAACAGTCTTTATTATAGCAGATAGTGAAAGATACCTTAGCCCAGTAAAGAAAGAGGCACTGCAAATCATATTATTATTATGGATAATAGAATAACAGTGTAAGCAGTGCAATTCACTCCCATGCAAGGCAGCAAACATTACTGTTGGCTTTCAGCCTCAAATTCTTCCCTCAAGGCATCCCTAATCCTTGTAGCCCTGTGCTGGGCCTCTCTATTAGCCCTGCTCTCTGGCTGTGCATATTCAGCCTCCAGGACTTGAACCTCGGTGGTCCATGCCTCACTGAATGTTTCACCCTTCCCTTCACAAATATTATGGAGGGTACAGCAAGCGCATATAACCGCGGGTATGCTGCTTTCCCCCAAGTCTAGCTTCCCATACAGACATCTCCAGCGGGCTTTTAAACGCCCAAAAGCACACTCCACAGTCATTCTGCACCGGCTCAGCCTGTAGTTCATAGAATCATAGAATCATAGAATTCAAGATCAGAAGGGACCATTATGATCATCTAGTCTGACCTCCTGCTAGATGCAGGCCACATAAGCCGATCCACCCACTCTTTCTCAGGTGTCTGGCTGCTCAGAGTTCAATTGATTGCCATATTTAAATCATGATTTGAGGATTTCAGTAACTCTGCCAGAGGTTATGGGTCTATTACAAGAGTGACTGGGTGAGGTTCTGTGGCCTGCAATGTGCAGGAGGTCAGACTAGATAATCATGAGAGTCCCTTTTGGCCTTAAAGTCTATGAGGAAACCCCTCAGTGTGGTGGGCATCTGAAGAGAGAACAAATACATTTATTGTTAACCAGGGCCAGACAGTTTGAATTTTGCAGTGTGAAGTGAAGATTAACTTTCACTCTTCAGTAAGTCAACAGTGAGTATGAAAACACAGGCATGAGTGAGTAGCAGCGCAACCAACTTCACTAGGAAGTTTGTATTGCTGTGGAGTACATTTCCAGGAGAGGAATAGGGCTTCTACCAGGCAAACCATGACTTTCTCTGCACTGACTTACATGCCAGACATTTACCATTGACTTAATTGAGATACTGCAAGAAAGGGTCTTCTCAGTGTCAGCCCCTGCTCAGGGGACATTTATTATTTGTATTATAGTAGTGACTCGAGGCCACAAGTGTGACTGTGGCCTCAATGTTCTAAGTGCTGTACATACGATAAGACAGAGTGTCTGTTCAAAACTACAGAGAAAAGAGTGGGCAGAAACAGAGATGAAGTGTTTTACCCAAGGTTATACAACAGGTCAGTGATAGAGCTGATAAGAGCACCTAGTTGTCACAGTCCAGTGCCCTATCTACTGGATCACAGTGGCTTCAGTACATTTTTCCTGAGTAAGGAACAAGTAAGGATTTCAGGAAGAGATCCTTTGTTTCCAACCAGACTACTGGATTGGAGGCATCAGAAAGTCTGGTCATCCAGAACTACCAGACAAACATTTCAGACCAAGAAATTATCACAGAACAGATAAGCATCTGAAATTTGAGTACTTCTTTGAGCCAGACCTTCAAAAATTATTAGAAGTACATAAGTTGCTGTGTGAAGATGTCAACAAAGCTTCAGGAGTCCTGATCTCTTATTAAATAACTTAATGGAAGAGTTTTCGGTTTGGCCAAATTCCTCTCTTATGTCAATGTTCACCTATTGTCATTCCCCCTATCCAAAGTTCTCATCTGGGAAGGGCTTTTTCATCATACACCTGGTTTGCAGCTGTTCCAAAGAAACCATGACAAACTTTTATGAAATTCAAACACAGCTTCTATGTGTGTATATAATGAAATAAACTGGTGTTGCACTTCCATTTCAGTACACCAGCAGGTTTATTCACTGTACCAATGATGGCAGCAAAGTCAACCAGTTCTGTAAGTTGTCATTAATACCACTCACTATTGGGAAGCAGTTACAAGTAATGAGAACTTCCATGTGTGGAATGATCTGAATCCCAAGATATTAAATCTCAAGTCTCCTTTTAAAAAAAAAGATGCCCTTTTATAGTGCCAATCTCGTGTTCATTAACAACTTAAATGCAGAATAGAGGGGTGTTCATGTGAACTGACCAATGAATTGGTTGGTCAAAGTACTACTGCATGATTCACTCCTATGTGGGAATAAGTTACCCATGCAGATTCAATTATATATGTCATGGTTATTGAACAGCTACCTAGTTTGTATGTTCAAATGTGTGGTTCTAGAACACAATCCTCCATCATCTCTTTTTCGTGACCTTCAGCAGTACTTGACTATTACTGAAACTTAACATTACTATGGAAGATATTTGCAATGGCAATTTCAAGCTAAAATATGAATCATCCAAGCAATGAGAAACTAATTATTGATGTCATATATCCAAGACTAATTTTGAAAAATTCAAAATTATTCCTTGCTATAACAAAAAAGGACATTAAATTCTATTGAATATTTTTAAAGTTTAAAGGCAAAGCTTCTGAATTAACATAAGACTTGCCCTTGACATTGGAGTTTTAGAAAATTGAGTTCAAGAAAATATACACCTTTAATGACTATCTCACTGCAAAAAAAAAAAATTTTTTTGCAGGGAAGACTGACCCTAAGAAGTTCTCCATCAAATGCAAATGCAAAATCTCATTGATTAGGAAGAATCAGAGTGATGAATACCTTTGAGATAACCAAGGATCTAACAGGATAGATAGCAGAATGTTGACTATGCCAGCCAAACTGTTACAGTTACTCAGCTGATGTAAACAGATATAGCTCCATTGACTTTAACAGACATATAATGAACCAGCTGAGGTTCTGGTCTAAGAGTTCTAATTTTGCATAAGGTTCATCCATCATACAAACATCCTCTGAATAAGTTTTATCGAGCGAGTGTGCCATAGACTGTGCGATTTGAGAATAAAAACACTAGATCTGGTCATCTTTTTTTCAAGGCTTTCATCCATGATATGGACTTGACACTTCTTAGTGTGTTAGGTGAAGAGACTGCCTACAAGTCCAGATATGCTTCTCAGCCCCTAGAGTATGTAGTCAGTTGGCTTTCCTCCCCCAATCTCCACCTACAAGTGCATGGAAGCAGGGATTGATAACACACACTCTTCTGTGTAATACCAGATGAAAGGAGGGTTGCTGAGTGTACTGTCCCTAAGCCATCTTGAGCTATTCTCCCTGTACACTCAGGCCTTGATTCGGGAAAGCACTTAGGCATGTGCTCACTCTAAAAATATGCTTATGTGCTTTCCTGAATTGAGACTTCAATCTCTTTTCAGTGGCTACTGCCCTTACATGAGAAGAGACAGAATATAGCCCTTTACCTACAGATAGGAATCACTTAATCCTTCACACTAGTGTGGAATGCAGCAGCAGTTTTACTATGCCCAGCAATGCAATGCAGCAGTTTAGGATAGGAAATGAAGAATTTCATATGCACTTGAAACTGCGGTAGCAATTTAGGCACAGCGATACTAGAGCTAACAGTCATGTTCTTGGAGAATGCCCATGGGATAGTTCCTAAATGTTCAGCACCTCTTATATAGGTCATACAAAAGATGGACAGCTAATAATAAAGCAGTCTAAAGCTTTAAGTTCCCCCCCCCCCACAGTTACAAAGGAGACAAAATAATTCAGCAGCTTTGTAGGTCAGTACAGCAAGTTTACAGAGCTGCATTTTTAATATGGGAATACCTGAATCCCACAGCTAACTGTAAAGTGAATTTATTGAAAAAACGGAGGCTATTTTATAAAATAAATACATATAGTTATGAATAGATGGGGTTACTTTACATTTAACTTTTGACTATACGTATGCATATCAGTCACCCTATAGCAAGTGCTAACAAATAAATTACTTTGATAATTAAAAAGATAATGTAATAATTAGAAAATAGAATGGCACTGTACAGGGTTTTTTGTTATAATTTATATAATTAATACAATAGATTGTAAACAATTATATATAAATATTTATATAGTTATTGTAATTAAAATTTAAATTACTGAGGTTTTGATGACTCCGCATCCATTCAGCCATTTCCATGATTTTTCATGCACTATGGAATAAAACCAATCCAACCAAAGAAAAAATAAGCTAACTTTTGGACCAAACTTTTTTTTTTTAAATGACAATGAAACTGTTTGTTGGAAAGAGTCATTTTTGCCAAATTTCCCAACTAGAAAAAATGTTTTTAAAGAAGTTTTGCAGTTCTTAATATATCCTGTTTCAATATGTCTAAATGAAAAGATTTGCTTCTTAAGTTCAGAATGACTGTTTGTTTTGAAATGTAACTTAATTTATAATAAAAATGGTTACAGTAAAAAGGTTGAAATCAATGTGAAACATTTCACTTGACCTAAACCAAAAATATTTTCAATTGTCTGGTCACTCAAATTTTTGATATTTTGACTTTTCATCTTGATTCAGTACAGAAATCCTTTTTCAAATATCAATTTTTCTGTTCCATGAGAATTTTTATTTCATGTCCAAACCTAATCAGTTTACAATTATTGTCCTACCAGTGTTGAATACTTAAGGAGGAGATAGTAAATTCACTTTTCCTCATTTATATCAGATTAATGTTTCCAATGGATTAAAAAAAAGTTATGAAAGCAGATCAACTGATCAGAAGTTTTGCAAAAGCTTATTTTCATAAAATCTACATTTCTGGTCAAATGTGACTAAAGCTTTCTCTGTTAGTGGGAGGGAGGGAAGAGTGCTCCATCCTGGATCCTGCTTGGCTAGATTTGTAGATGAGGGTTTTTCCAACCAGGAGAACGTTGAATAGAATCCAGGAATTTATATGAGTTCAAGATATAGAAAACTGTTTAATGTGTGCAGGAAGCACTGATAGCAGATGGGATTTACTATAATTTTATCCTCAGTGGACAGAAACCTGGAAAGATGTTATAGGACATCCCACTAGACCTATGAATGGGGGAAAACTTCAATTAGCTGAGTTACTGAGTGATGCAAGGAGGAGTTTTTGTTTGTTTTGTTTTTATTGTTATCAGAATTAAGGTTCATATAGTTTGTTCTGCACAGTGCTGAATGGGAAGTATGGGGTATACTTTGCAATCACATTGATTTCATAGAATTAAATTCTGCCTCTCACAGTCATGTAAATCTGGAGAAAGCCTAAAACCATTCATCAACTAGCTCCAAATTCACACCAATATAACTTAGCAGAATTTGTCTCTCTCCATGTACATATACTTTATGACTGTATGACTGGAGAAGGGGTTTAAGTGAAGATAATAAATAAATCTAATTGAAATTGTGTCTTGGCTTTTCATGGTTAATGAATTCAGCTACAGAATTCAGATAGTGGAATTTTCTGGGGCAGAATTGTAACTGTGTCATCATTGCTGTAGCTTTCCCTCAGAATTCAATAAAAAGCTCTTGTCTTTAGTTCACAAATTACTCCCGCTATGCTGCAGCATGGCATGACCTCCAGCTACTATGATAACATGGGTGATGTGCACCTCATCATTTTAGTTTATCTCCATTGCAGAGAAAATTAATTATTTTACCAATGTGCCAAAGGTAAGAAATCTGAGTTGCTACTAATATGTAAAATAATAAGGCTAAGATGTGAAATAGATCAGGGATATAATAATTTCAGCTATTTGACACTATCAGTATACAATCAATGCCAAATATTAATCTAACTTTTGAGATTGGATCCAGGCATGGGGAGCTACCATGCCAGCAGGCTGTGGAAGGAAGTGGACTTGGTTACTTAAGACATGGAAAAGAGCGGAAAATGGGCAGTGGGAAGAAGCGGGGGTGGGAGGGAATATGCCACAGGGATAAAATGGAGGAACAAAGCCTGAGTAATAGGTGGGAAAGGGAGTTGAGCTGTTTTTATGAATATAAATCCAGCAAAATGGCTGGATACAAATACTAATCCATTCTGATCTGGGTATTTGTCACATGACTGGTTGAACCAAAACACAGACATATTTAAAAAAAATTCCTGTTCATTCACTTTTCCACAAACTATGTCCCATGAATGTGCTAAAAATCAAAATGGATTAAGGCTAGAGTGTGACTTGCATTATGCACCTGTGGGAGGGAATAAGATTGACTTGTATACTACAGCATGACCTTGTGTCCAGGAACACACAGTAAGTGAGCTATTTGTCAATTTACTCTCTTCCCAGAAGCAGGGAGAACAAGCAGGGATGGGGGAGACGAGGGCCGGTAGGATCAGCACCTTGGACCTCCCCACTCCCACCCCTCCACTTGCTGGAGTAGCAGAGCCAGCACAGGGAAGCAGGAAATACCAATCTGCTCATACAGACAGTGCTTCCTGGGAGAGAGGAAGATGTGGGGAGGAAATGTGACTCAGAGGTATATCTCTCAGACACAGCACCTCCCTGAATTCCTTCTGGGTTGGAACATGTTACACAGCATCTTACTCAAGGCTGGGTCCAAAGCCAGAATCTAGGACTTAGTCATATGATTCTTGTAAAAATGTGGGCTTTTTCCCAGCTTCATTTGAAACCAGAAATTGTAAAGACCTAGTGTCTGTCTTTGGTACTCATAATCAAATGTTTTAACAAAGCAGTATAATAAATAATGCAGCTGGTGTGCAGGTATATCAGAGACTTCTTACTTCCTTTGTAGTTCATCAGTAAGTGGAGCATTATTTTAAAGTGTTGCTATAACTGATCTATATTGTAAGCCCTCGGCCTTTCTGTGCCAGCCATCAGGAGAGTATGACAAGATGGGGAAGCATGTTTGTAGGCACATTCTTTCTTCTAAATATTACACTAGATTGTAAATAGGGATATGCTCACATAATTTGCTTAGTTGGCAAAGTGTAGATACCAGATGTACCTCAGGGATCTGGCTGCTCTTGTCTGCTGCAATATATTAAGAAATGACACTTTGTGCTCCCAGTACATGAACCACTAAAAGTTGCATTAGGAGAGGTGAAATTTCTAAGAGCTTTCAAGTGGTTTTGGCTGCTAGGGAAACCATTCCCTTGGCATATAAAGTGTTAGCACATCTGTCTACTATATGTGTGACTCTCAGACAGAAAACAATAAAAACAGAGTAGAAACTCATCAAAATCTACAGATAATAGAGAAACTGGCTGAAGCTGTTTCAAAAAATTCTGGTACCTGTGAATATACTGGCACCTACTAAGCAATAGGTAAATATTATCCAAGAAATCTTACAGTACCCTAATTATACAGGAATGATAACTTGGACAAGACCTGTGTAGGCCAATTTATCTAAAATTCTACAAAAATTGGCCTCTCATGTCAACTGTGTAACTGTCCTGCTCCCTCTCTCTGATTTCCCATTCATCTGTGCATCATACTGCAACCTTATTTCCATCACACAGCCCCTGTCCTCATCTTGGCCCTCATTTCCTTTTGCATTTCCACTAGACCCCTTCTCTCTGGCAATGGTGCCTGTGTAGAGCAGTGGAAGAATGTTCTCTATTGGTGTTTGTTCATGCCCACTGTAGTAATATTCTTCTCTGAGAAGGAAGTGTGAAACAAAACCACACTGAGTGTTTTGTGCCAAGAGAAGTTAAGATGTGGGATAGAGTTTAATACTGGATCTTTGAGAAAGAGCTGTTCATTGTAGCTTCCTCCTGGCAGACTATCAGCAGCACTGTGGGAAGTACATGAGTGGACTGGGGAAGAAAAAGGTCACCCAGATGAAAAAAAGTGAATAAGGACAGGTCTACACTAAAAGGTTGACCCATCTACATTGCTCAGGGGCACTGTGACTGGGCACACTTATCCTGTACTGGTACTGCGAGGGTTAACTCTACTCTCTGGACCAAGAAGGCCATGCCCCCATGGCCCTGCTGGTTATGCTCCGGCTGAAGATTAGCTATAAAAGGGAACAACTTGATTCATTCAGGACTGACCGCCAAAGAGGGAGGATGCATGCTATGAGCTCCCGCCTGAGAACCACATAAGCTCCAGACGGCAGAAGTCAGGGACACAGAAACTCTGGAGGACTCCCAAGGGGTGGCAGAGCTCCTGGAAACCACACTGACTGAGGATCCCAGAGACTCCAGGGACACTGGAGACACTGCATCAGGAATAGGGTAGGAAGTAGCTCAGAGGGACTAATTATTGTGTCACATGGGGTCAGTATGTTTCAGGCAGATTCCCCGCTGACCCAGTGGCAGGCATACTTGCAAGTTACAGGGCCCTGAGCTGGGACCTGTTGGAGCAGGGAGGGTGTGGGTTCCCCTACACAGCCACCACCCCACTCCACCGACTGGCCATCAGGCCAAACAGCCTTTCTGAAGAGGGCCATTATACTGACTCTGGCCTTTGGGCCACGCAGCCCTGAGAGAGGGAAGTTAGACTCTGGCCACAGAGCCCTCCTGAACAGGGCATCCCTATTGGCTCTGGTGAACAGGGCAGCTCTATTGGCTCGAGCACTAGGCCACACAGACCTGAAAGAGGGTAGACATATTCACATTTACCCCTAGTCCAAGCTATCCCAAGACAAGGTGTGATTGTATAGACTCAACAACGGGGCCATCATTACCTACACCCTATTGCACTTGCCCCATGACAGACACGAAAAATTCACACCCCTAAGTGATGTAAAAGGCTAATGCAATCCTAGGATGCATCAGGTGAGGTATTTCCAGTCTTATAGAAAACACTGTTGAGACCTCATCTGGAATACTGTGTGCATTTCTGGTCTTCCAAGTTTAAGAAAGACGAATTCAGACTGGAACAGGTGCAGAGAAGGACTACTAGGATGATCAGAGGAATGGAAAACTTACCTTACGACACAAGTGCTGACACAAGAACAAACAGATATAAACTGACCATCAACAAGTTTAGGCTCGAAATTCGATGCGGGTTTCTAACCATCAGAGGAGTGAAGTTGTGGAATGGCCTTCCAAGGGGAAAAGTGGGAGCAAAAAATACTAAGTGATTTCAAAACTGATAATTTTATGGAGGGGATGGTATGATGGGACTGCCTACAATGGCATGTGGCCCATCTGCAACTGCCAGTAGCAAATATCCCCCAACTGCTGGTCTTGGGACACTAGATGTGGGAGGGCTCTGAGTTACTAAAGAGAATTTTTTCCCAGATGTCTGGCTTCTGCATCTTGTCGATGTGCTCAGGGTCCAACTGATGGCTGTATTTGGGTTCAGAAAGGAATTTTCTCCTGGACCAGATTGGCAGAGAGATTTTTTGTTTTGCCTTCTTCTGTAGCATGGGGCACAGGGGTCAATTGCAGGGTTAAACTAGAGTAAATAGTGCATTCTCAAGGAACTTGAAGTCTGCAAATCATGATATGAGGACTTCTGTAAATCAACCAGAGGTTAGGGGTCTACTACAGGAGTGGGTGAATGAGGTTCTGTGGCCTGCAACGTGTAGGAGGTTAGACTAGATGAACATGAAGGTCCCTCCTAGCCTTAAAAGCTCTAGGTAAGCTGACCTAACACCTTTTGTAGACAGCACTTCCAACAATCTAGCTACGGCCTTTCAGGACAACCCTTCCTGTTGCTGAAGTGAGTGACTACAACGAGCACTAAAATGCTGTAGCGGTTTAAATGTATACTTATCCCAAGTGAGATGCTAGAGCTAGTGTGGAGAAATCACTGAGGCCTTCTACATGACTAGAGGGCCTTTTCTACAGTATAGGGTAAACTCTTGGATAGTCAGAGCAAGCCATAAACAAAATGAAAGCTGGAAAAAGCTTTGTACAGAAAGCAGAACCCTGCCCGGAGAAGCTGACGTGTACTAAAGTTTTTGTCGGCTTTGTGAGTTTGAATATTCCTCCCAACTCCTCCAGCCTCTTTCTTTCAGAGTGCAACCTTGGCCTTGCTAACTCCCTTTCTCTCCTTTTCTGTACCTTCTTTCAGGGTGCCTGTTCAAACCTTTCTTCTAGAATAAATACAATTTTTATCTCCCCCCCTCCCATGATTTTGTAAGCAGGTGTATGGTAGTTAATCTTAGTAATTTACTTGCATTACTTAGGTTTAGCAATAAATACATCTTGAAATGGATTTCATGAGCTATAATGCATATTTGCTAATGATTCCATTCATTAATTTAAGCATAATTGATACTAAAAGCAAGTGTAATTGCAGTTTCAGTGCATTGTCTGAGAGAGAACTGTTGTTTAATGGGAAACATGTATTTGGATTCCCAGGTGGTCTCATTTAAAGATCTCATGGTAACTGAGGGTGAAATAATCTAGTCTGGTCTGGTCTGTAGCAGTTGTGAAGACTCAAAGAGGGGAGGACGAAGCTAGTTAGTATCAAGATGACACTGGGTGGATCAGGGTGGGGAGGTAGATGGATGACACCACGTTATCAATTGCCATGTATTTCTATGATGCTATAAACAAATTTTATGTTAATTTTCCAGAAATCCTTGGAGAACAAAGGAGCTCCTTCCTCAAAGGAGTCTGCAGTGGGAGGGAGGAAGAGGAAACTAGAATCAGGCCCACTACTCTTATCATAGGCAACATAGACTGCAAGGATATCCACATGTTTTGATGGGGCCCAGCTATTTTTAACAGAGCTCAGATATAATATGTTTTCATAGAATCATAGAACCATGAGGTTAGAAGGGACCATAAGGGTCATCTATTCTAACTCCCTGCTAAGATGCAGGATTTGTTGGAAGCATAGACTGATATGTTAAGTAACTGACCAGTGCAGGAACTGAGAGTGGACATAACTGGTTTAAATTGGTTTCTCTATGGATGCAAGTTCTTCATGGCATGGACTTTCTTTTATTTAACAGTGCTTATTATAATGGGGTTCTGATCTCATTGGGATCCCTCAGCACAACTCTAAAATAAATAATAATGGGATTATTTAAATTGATTATTTGCTCTCAGACCATTATCACAGCTTGTTCTGTTATGGCTTTTGTGCTTGTTGGAGATGAGCATCATAAGCACCTGCACTGATGAAGTAACACTGCATGAGTAGACCACGGTTTGCCATCTGGCTTCATCTTATATGCACACTGGTTTAAGAGTGCCAGAGTTTCCTTTGATTAGGCTCAGTTTAGCTTGGGTGGGATTGCACATGTCTGCTTTTGATACCTTTACTCTATGGATTTTAGGAGATGGTAGGATGAGTTCTTTTTGTATTTTTAAAATCCTTTCTGAAGCTTTCATTTGTATCCTCTGTAGTCTCATATGGTTTAGATCAGGGGTCGGCAACCTTTCAGAAGTGTTGTGTCGAGTCTTCATTTATACACTCTAATTTAAGCCAGTAATACATTTTAACATTTTTAGAAGGGTTCTTTCTATAAGTCTATAATATATAACTAAACTTTTTTGTATGTAAAGTAAATAAGGTTTTTAAAATGTTTAAAAAGCTTCATTTAAAATTAAATTAAAATGCAGAGCCCCCCGGACCGGTGGCCAGGACCTGGGCAGTGTGACTGTCTCTGAAAATCAGCTCGCGTGCCGCCTTCGGCATGCATGCGATAGGTTGCCTACCCCTGGTTTAGATCATTGAGAATGCAGCTAAGACAGCAGAGGATGATAGGCTATTTCAATTATTGTTTCCTCAGAAATATGTAGTTCCAAATATGGGACTAGCTACCGATTCAGTAATGACCATGTTCAGAGTGTGGATTTCAAAACACCTCATATGTAACATCCAGAAGCAAAAGGCAGGCAAAAGCAGATTTGAAATGAGATCCATTGTGCTCCTGGGACCTGGACTAGCAAAAAAAAAAACATTCAAGGAAGTACTTAAATTTGTATGGATGAAATTCTGTGGGCTTGTGTTACAGACAAGGTCAGACTAGGTGATCAGAATGATCCCTTTGGGCCTTAAAATCTATAAGATTTTTTAGATTCTCACATGCTTTAAGTTAAGTGTGTACTTACATGCCCTGTTTAGCCACTGACTTGAGGTTTGCTCCTGCTTCCATTGAAATCATTGGGAATTTCTCCATTGACTCCAATGAGCACAGGAGCAGGCTCTTGGTGAGTTGATATCCTTAGCCACATGGTGGACCTTACTGAGAGGAAACTATCCACAAGGAAAAATTGCCAGATTTTAACAGATCCTTTCCCTATCTTTTATTGTTGCTGTTTGATCCAAATTCCCACCCACTGTAGCAGCAGAAACACCAAGGACAAAATCATGAGTTCTGTAAAACAATGGTTCTGTAAAATGATGCTGAGTAGGGAAAGAAGATGCATTGTCAGAGCCACAATGCATAGGAACATTGTTCCTGTCTAAGGTATAATGCTTCCAGGGACTTAAAGGGAAGCATTCTGAAAAAGAGTGTTGGGGGGGCTCTACACTTTGAAAAATTCATATCTAGCATCCCCATGCCCACGTCACCCTAATGCACAGGTCTGTACCCTCACACCAAGATGCTCCCTCTTGGGTTGCTGGCAACCAGTCCTCCCTTCTCTGGTCCTTGTAGTATACTCATCCCCTGTCCAAATATACCAAGACAAAGGCTCTTTGTGCCTACTATAGTGCGCCTGCACAGGGCCCAGTGGTAATTTGGCAGAGATGATTACATGAAAAAAGTAAAGAAAAATGTTCATTATGTGGGAAAGCTTTCATTAAATTTCCCCCAAAACTGAAAAAATATAAAGTATGCTGTACTGCTTCAAAGTCTATTAAAAAGTAGCAGAGTGATGTATAGTTCACCCTAGCACCTTTCACAGTGACTAATATGCAGCTTTCCTGGTGTTCACTAGGTTGACTGGTGATAATGATAATGATGAATATCCATGCAAAATATCTTAGGTATTAGGAAAAAGGTTCCCTTTGACTCATTAAATACAGAGGCTTCACCAACAACTTAATGTGTCAAAAGTTATTTCTGAAGAACACAACCTATTACTTCATTTAAACAGACCTGGATAATTTACAAATGACTGAACGTGTCTGGAGATTGCAAATATAAAGATTGCAAATTTTGCTCTTTTAAGGCCTGTCTTAGCCATGAAAACATTAAAATTACTTTAGACATAGTCATCTCACAATTTTATACTCATAGAATTTTGTGAAGGTAATAAATTCTTTGAAAAATTAGTATCCTTTCTACAAACAACTGCAGTCAATGCACAAGCATCTCATGGCAGTTTCTTTATAACATTTAACCTGAGATGTGATGACTACAGATAACTCACTTACTGTATAATCCTGACATAAAACAAAGCAGACATAAAATAATACACAATCAAATTCAGTACATGGCTACATGAAAGAACAAGAAGAACTGACTGGCTCTAAACTGAGTTAATGTGTAGGTTCATAGAATCAGGGTTGGAAGGGACCTCAGGAGGTCATCTAGTCCAACCCCCTGCTCAAAGCAGGACCAATCTCCAACTAAATCATCCCAGACAGGGCTTTGTCAAGCCTGACCTTAAAAACCTCTAAGGAAGGAGATTCCACCACCTCCCTAGGTAATCCATTCCAGTGCTTCACAACCCTCCTAGTGAAAAAGTTTTTCCTAATATCCAACCTAAATCTCCCCCACTGCAACTTGAGACCATTACTCCTTGTTCTGTCATCTACCACTGAGAACAGTCTAGATCCATCCTCTTTAGAACCCCCTTTCAGGTAGTTGAAAGCAGCTATCAAATCCCGCCTCATTCTTCTCTTCTGCAGACTAAACAATCCCAGTTCCCTCAGCCTCTCCTCATAAGTCATGTGTTCCAGCCTCCTAATCATTTTTGTTGCCCTCCGCTGGACTCTTTCCAATTTTTCCACATCCTTCTTGTAGCGTGGGGCCCAAAACTGAACACAGTACTCCAAATGAGGCCTCACTAATGTCGATTAGAGGGGAATGATCATGTCCCTCGATCTGCTGGCAAAGCCCCTACTTATACAGCCCAAAATGCCATTAGCCTTCTTGGCAACAAGGGCACACTATTGATTCAGATCCAGCTTCTTGTCCACTGTAACCCCTAGGTCCTTTTTTGCAGAACTGCTGCCTAACCATTCTGTCCCTAGTCTGTAGCAATCCATGGGATTCTTCCATTCTAAGTGCAGGACTCTGCACTTGTCCTTGTTGAACCTCATCAGGTTTCTTTTGGCCCAATCCTCTAATTTGTCTAGGTCCCTCTGTATCCTAGCCCTACCCTTCAGCATATCTACCATTCCTCCCAGTTTAGTGTCATCCACAAACTTGCTGCGAGTGCAGTCCATGCCATCCTCCAGATCATTAATGAAGATATTGAACAAAACCAGCCCCAGGACCAACCTTTGAGGCACTCTGCTTGATACCGGCTGCCAACTAGACATGGAGCCATTGATCACTACCTGTTGAGCCTGACGATCTAGCCAGCTTTCTATCCACCTTATAGTCCATTCATCCAGCCCATACTTCTTTAACTTGCCAGCAAGAATACTGTGGGAGACCATATCAAAAACTTTGCTAAAGTCAAAGAATAACATGTTCACTGCTTTCCTCTCATCCACAGAGCCAGTTTTCTCATCATAGAAGGCAATTAGGTTAGTCAGGCATGACTTGCCCTAGGTGAATCCATGCTGACTGTTCCTGATCACTTTCCACTCCTTCAAGTGCTTCAGCACTGATTCCTTGAGGACCTGCTCCATGATTTTTCCAGGGACTGAGGTGAGGCTGACTGGCCTGTACTTCCCCAGATGGTCTTTCTTCCCTTTTTTAAAGATCGGCACTACATTAGCCTTTTTCCAGTCATCTGAGACCTCCCCCGATTGCGATGAGTCTTCAAAGTTAATGGCCAATGGCTCTGCAATCACATCCACCAGCTGCTTAGCACCCTCGGTGCAGCGCATCCACCCCCATGGACTTTGTGCAGCTTTTCTAAAGAGTCCTGAACCATTTTTTTCTCCACAGAGGGCTGGTCACCTCCTCCCCATGGTGTGCTGCCCAATGTAGTAGTCTGGGAGCTGACCTTGTTCGTGAAGACGGAGGCAAAAAAAGCACTGAGTACATTAGCTTCTTCCACTTCCTCTGTCACTAAGTTGCCTCCCTCATTCAGTAAGGGGCCAACACTTTCCTTGACCTTCTTGTTGCTAACATACCTGAAGGAACCCTTCCTGTTACCAGGACCGGCTCTATTTTTTTTGCCGCTCCAAGCAAAAAAAATTTTGGCTGCCCCTCACCCCAGCCCTGGGCCCTCCCCCACCCACACCCTCTGCCACCACCCAGGGCTCCTGCCTCCAGGATCAGCCAGGACCTGGGAGGGCAGAGCCGGGGCAGGGTAGCCACAGAGGGAGCGGAGCTCCGGAAAGTGGGACGCAGGCCCCACACGGCAGTGTCCCGCCCTCTATGGCCCCACTGCTGTTGCTGCTTCTGGTTGCCCTGCCACAGTCCGTGGGCAGCTCGGGCCACTTCACTCAGCCCCAGCTGCAGTGCTTGGAGGTAGCCACCCTGCGGCACCTGCAGGCGGCTCTGTGTGCCCCGCAGGGCGGCCCCCAGCACAAGTGTCCCCCGCTTGGAGCCTGCCCAGCCCAGCCACAAGGTGCGGGCGCTGCTCCCCCATGGGGTGAACCGCAGCAGCCCCAGGATGCCCCCCGCGCACAACCGCTGCTGCTGCCAGGGCCAGCTCTAGGGTTTTGCCACCCAAAGCAAAAAAAAGAAAAAAAAAATGGCCAGAATGCCGCCCTGAAAATGTGCCACCCCAAGCACGTACTCGGTTTGCTGGTGCCTAGAGCCGGCCCTGCTTGTGACTCTTAACATCTCTTGCTAGCTGAAACTCCAAGTGTGATTTGGCCTTCCTGATTTCACTCCTGCATGCCTGAGCAATATTTTTATACTCCTCCCTGGTCATTTGTCCAAGCTTCCACTTATTGTAAGCTTCTTTTTTGTTTTTAAGATCAGCAAGGATTTCACTGTTAAGCCAAGCTGTACACCTGCCATATTTACTATTATTTCTAAACATAGAGATGATTTGTTCCTGAAACCTCAATAAGGGTTCTTTAAAATACAGCCAGCTGTCCTGGACTCCTTTCCCCCTCATGTTATTCTCCCAGGGGATCCTGCCCATCAGTTCCCTGAGGGAGACAAAGTCTGTTTTTCTGAATTCCAGGGTCCATATTCTGCTGCTCTCCAATCTTCCTTGTGTCAGGATCCTGAACTCAACCATCTCATGGTCACTGCATCCCAGGTTCCCAATGATTTTTGCTTCCCCTATTAATTCTTCCCTGTTTGTGAGCAGCAGGTCAAGAAGAGCTCTGCCTCTAGTTGGTTTCTCCAGCACTTGCACCAGGAAATTGTCCCCTACATTTTCCAAAAACTTTCTGAATTGTCTGTGCACCACTGTATTGCTCTCCCAGCAGATATTGGGGTGATTGAAGTCTCTCATGAGAACGAGGGCCTGTGATCTAGTAACTTCTGTTAGTTGCCGGAAGAAAGCTTCATCCACCTCATCCCCCTGGTCTGGTGGTCTATAGCAGACTCCCACCACAACATCACCCTTGTTGCTCACACTTCTAAACTTAATCCAGAGACTTTCAGGTTTTTCTGCAATTTCATACCGGAGTTCTGAGCAGTCATACTGTTCTCTTACATACAATGCAACTCCTCCACCTTTTCTGTCCTGCCTGTCCTTCCTGAACAGTTTATAGCCATCCATGACAGTACTCCAGTCATGTGAGTTATCCCACCAAGTCTCTGTTATTCCAATCACATCATAATTCCTTGACTGTGCCAGGACTTCCAGTTCCCCCTGCTTGTTTCCCAGGCTTCTTGCATTTGTGTATAGGCATCTAAGATAACTTGCTGATTGTCCTGCTTTCTCAGTATGAGGCAGGAGTCCTCCCCTCTTGCACTCTCCTGCTCGTAATTCCTCCCGGTAGCCCACTTCCCGACTTACCTGCTTGCAGAGATGCTCTTCCCTCTCTTCATTAGGTGGAGCCAGTCTCTGCCTAGCACTCCTCCTTCTTGGAACACCATCCCATAGTCAGAGAATCCAAAGCCTTCTCTCTGACACCACCTCCGTAGCCATTAGTTGACTTCCACGATTTGATGGTCTCTACCCGGGCCTTTTCCTTCCACAGGGAGGATGGACGAGAACACCACTTGCGTCTCAAACTCCTTTATCCTTCTTCCCAGAGCCATGTAGTCTGAAGTGATCCGCTCAAGGTCATTCTTGGCAGTATCATTGGTGCCCAAGTGGAAAAGCAGGAAGTGGTAGCAATCCGAGGGCTTGATGAGTCTCAGCAGTCTCTCCATAACATCGTGATCCTAGCTCCTGGCAAGCAGCACGCTTCTCGGTTTTCCCAGTCAGAATGGCAGATAGATGACTCAGTCCCCCTGAGGAGGGAGTCCATGACCACCACCACCCGCCTCCTTCTCTTGGGAGTAGTGGTCGTGGAACCCCCATCACTAAGACAGTGCATCTCATGCCTTCCAATCGGTGGAGTCTCCTTCTGCTCCCTTCCCTCAGATGTATCATCTAGTCCACTCTCCACATTAGTACCTGTGGCGAGAGAACATGAAAACGGTTGCTCACTTGTATCTGCATTGCTGGTACATGGATGCTCCTATTTCTTCTTCTGGAGGTCACATGCTGCCAATTTTCTTCACCGTCCTGTCCCCACTGCACAGCCTGCTCTGATTCTTCAGAATGTTGTGCCCGTAGAAGCATATCCTGATGTCTGTCCAGGAAATCTTCATTTTCTCATATGCAACACAGGGTCTATACTTGTTTCTCCAGACCTTGAACCTTCTCTTCCAATATGGAGACCAGCTTGCACTTTGTACAGACAAAGTCGCTTCTGTCCTGTGGAAGAAAGACAAACATGGCACATCCTGTGCAGGTCACAAGAGCCAATCACTTACCATCCATATTACCTTTCTTCTAAGAGCTTCCTCAGCTGTTGCAGCAACTACTCAGAGGAGCCTGCAAGTTGAACACCTCAGTTGGCTCTTCCCAGGCGAGCTCCCAGTCAAACTCCCTCTGTTAGCCTCTCCGCTGTTTACCGCTCAGCTGGTTTGCAGCTGACTGTCTTTTTATAACAGCCAGGCCCGCCTACAACAAAGCACTCCCAATTCACTCTTTTCAAACAATCAAACAATCAAGTACACAGTCACACTAACAAACTGTCAAACTAACCCCGCAAGAGACACACAGATACTCACTAACACAGCGCCCCTAATGCAGCACTTAGCGTACCTCGTCTCAGACAGATCCCAGGCAAACTCCCTCTGTTAGCCTCCACTGTTCGCTACCGGTTGTTTCCTTTATTGAGTGGAATCAGATGGCAGATAGTTAACTTCAGGCATGATGTGTCTCAAATCTTTGAGCCTGAAATATAATGAAACAAGTAATTGTCATTTACCTAAGGAGTGCCTGAATTAAATGGGAACACAAAAGGAAGCAACTGGAGTAGAGCAAGCATAAAGCATAATTGCCTGGATGAGGATCTTTTTTTGCTAAGGAACAGTGAAAGCTTTGAAAAAAAATGGAGTAGCATGATTGTGCTTATGCAATGTGTTTCAGAAAAAAATAGCAAGAATATGGTAGAAATGTTAAAGGTATTTTCATAAATCCAGTTTCTAAAATTCAAGAGTCATATGCAGTTTTGGTGTTTAGAAAACTCTACAGTGGGTTTTACCCCTTCTCTTTTTTACCGTATCTGTATCGTTGGCTGCTTGTGATTAATGTTAACTTCTTCTGGGGCAGATAACCCATCTTTCCCTCAATCCTACTTTGAGGTTGATGAGTGTAAAGAGAGCTGACAGTTTAAGAGTTTTCACAGCATGGAAACATGTCCTGTAAGTTGCAATAAGAAGTATTGCTCTTTGCTTCAGTTCTTAGACCTTAAATCTGCCTTTCTGTCAGCTCATTAGAAATGCCTTGATAGGCCCCTTTTCATAAATGATAAAATAAACATTTATCAAAGCCTGTTTTAGTGGCTCAAAAATAGAACAAGAATATAAACGCTGAGATTCTTGTGATGCAAAATGTTATATTTATTATATATTTTGATTTGTACTACTCTGCAACAAAACAATGCCCAGTTGCCTGTCAAGCAACACAGAAACAACATAGAACAAAATGGAATGTATTCCCTTCCCTAGAGCCCTACAGATAGGTCTCCCAACCCCTACTTATCACCCATCTCCTTGCAAGGAAGAGAAGATGGATCTGGTATACACCCTGAAGGTTACCAAACTACAGAAATCTCAAGCATTTAAATAATAAGAAATATTTCCTCTAAATAACCCAATGCCAAGTGGAAGAGCTCTAGCTTCTGCACATGATATGGCAGTATCCTTAACTGACATCCTACATGCGAAGAATGCTAAAACATGTTAAATAGGTAACCAACATGAGCATTCCTTCTTACCGGAAGCTCTGCTTGCTCCCCATGGCTGATATTCTTATCCTTTTTCCGTTTGGGGTTAGCTTAAAGACCTGAACCATACAAGCCAGCATTTTCAAACTTAAATGCCTAATGTAAGACTGGCAGAATTGGGCCCTTAGTAGATAACTGGCTCAGGCTCAAACTGATATGTTATGTCAACGTTAGAAACTCATTCTATTTCTAAAGTGAAAAGGAGACGTGATTGAAATTACCTGAGCTGGAGTCCTATAATCAGTCATCCAAAATAAATTGTATTATTTAAGACTTATTTGAAGGGAGACACCCTGAAAACCTATTTTTACACAATAAAATTTTCATAGTATCTCAAACATTTAAATTATTTTTATATATATGTTCTGTGCACAGATTTTTGTTTCATGTTTAAGGTTATTTGTTGAGCTGTGCAACACTTAGAGGTTTCCGTTCATAGGCACTCATGCTGACATTCCCTTCTGTTTCAAATGCATGGATCTGAACCCAGTCTCCACATACACCCTTCACCAAATTTTACTTGGTATTACAGGTTTGCATTAACCCAGACTCTCACAGTGAAACTGCCAATTTGCAGCTAAGTTTGTAGCAAAACCTCAACAAAGCCACAAATGTTACCTAAATCTAAAACCATATGAGTACATTAGGTCCTAGTGTTAGTTCTGGCCAATACATACATACGGACACAAAGGTGCCCTTTGTGTGTCCCAATTTCTGAAGCTATGTTGCACCAGTCCAGTTCCATACACTAACTGTCATCAGTCCCAATAGGCTATTGTGGACTCATCGGGTCACAGGGACTACAGGTCCAAATGTATAAAAGACTATTTGGATGTTTATTTGCCCCCTTGGTAATCTGGTAATTACTGAGAAGTATGAGCGAATTGTTGATGCCAGGTGTTTCTGAATTAAAAATTCCTTTCCCATTCTTTTTTATGGATTACAGGACTAGGCAAGTAACTGCTTTTTCCTGATGCCTTTTCTAAACCAAACAAAGAAGTTAGAAAGGAGAGACTCTCTCCTTCTAGGTCATCAATTAACCGCACCTTGTGATATTGATCTTCTTCTAGAGTCTCAATAGTCTGATCTTGTTCTTCTGTCTCCATCAAAAATGTGAAGAGCCTGACCCTGACCCAGTTCCCACTGCTATATCTGGTATCAGGAGCAGAGCCTAAAAATCCTTCCTTAGTCTCCCTGATGCTATCTGTTCCTCCCCCTACAACTCCTTGATTTGTTCTAGGCCTTTCCTATGGGCCTAATCCAAAGCCCACTGAAGTCAAGAGGAGTTCTTCCACTGTGTTCATTATGATTAGAATCATGCCCTCTAAACCTTTCAGGTCACTCTTCTTCCTCCTAGTATTTACCTGTCTTTTATTCTTCCTCAAGTTGTCTTGCCTCTGGTGATTGCTCACACGATATGGTTATATCAATGCTAGTCATTGGGAGATGAAAAGGAGAGAACTTTTTCTCCACTCTGATTTCCTGCAACTATGGAGCCCCTCATGACAGGTGTTGTTATGAGAGAACTGGACTAGACATAACCTGCAGCCATCCTGTGCACTTAGCTACCATAAGCTGGAAGCAAGGGCATCACATAGCGAGAAAGAATTTGGCCTTGCTTAGGGAGACAAAAACAACTGCACACTTGCAGTGTTACAGAATCATGAGAATGAAAAAGGAGGATAGATAGCTGACCTTGGTCTGGGTGCCTGTGTCTATAAATTTCTTGCTGGAGTTGCTTTACTGATAAGTAGAAATTGATTTCTTTGCTGTTGCTAGGGAAATGGTCAGCCCATTAGGAGTTACTTTGAGGTATGCTTTGTTTGGAGAAACCTGTATAGAGTTTAGTGAGAAGCCTGGGAGAAGTTCTTTTGAGAGGATTTCTGCGAGCTTGGAGTCTGACAGCTACCTCCTCAGCAGCTAGGAGGAAGGCTGGCCACCAGAACCCTGCCACTGTCATTCAACTCCACTTCAGACTTTGGTTAACTACTTTCTGGGGCGTTCTAGACTATTGCTATATTTTTATATGTTCATTGTACTCAATAAAAACAAGGATTTTTGAGTGGAAGCACTCTTGTGTTTACCCAATCATTTATCAGATGGAGGTCCTGTGTTCCCCTCTGATTCATTTCCTGACACCGCCTGGAAAACGGAGATTAGTTGCCATCACTTTGGGTTCAGATAACCCCGGGTAATAGGCTGGAAAATAAATAACTATTACATTTGCAAAAGACTTGGTTCCAGGAGTAAATATGGGACCCACAGCATCAAAGTGAATTCCAGACCCACTCAGACATAGTCCAAAATCTTTATTAAATACTCATGCTGGACAAGAATTATCACTGCTCTGTGGTTTTACAAAATAGTTGTCCTTAGACTGTGCCTTGAGTTGTTTTTTTGTTTTTATAAATGATTGACTTAAAATTATTACATCAGCATTAAGCTTTCCATAGGAACAGAAAAGTGCACGTCAGGAGTGTGTCAAAATGAGACTTAAATGTCATCCCAGCACTTACTTTATTGAGATATAAAATAATGTCTGCCTGTTCCCTGAAAAATTATTTAAGTCTGATTCAAGAGATCACAGGCAGTTCTCCAGTATTGATGCTTTGAGTAGCTCCAGGATGAGATGGAACAGAAGCTTGAGATACATTTGATGAAGAGAGAAACAGTGAGGAATACAATTAGGAATTCTCTACTGGTCTCACACAGAGTCACTATGAGCAGATTACATCTGTGCTTCCTTACAGCAAGAATTAAAAGTAAGTATTTTAAACCAATGGAGAAAATGCAAACCTATTACTTCTATTGGGAGTGAAGCTTCACCCACAAACTTCAGATCCAGCTGCTGAATGTCACAAAGTTTGTGGATAATCACATTTATTTAAGATTATTCGTCCAATATGGGGTCTCCCTTGTGCAAGGCATCATAAAAATAAGCAAGTGATAGTCCCTGGTCTGAAGAGCTGGAATCTAAACAGATAAAGGGGGGGTGGGGGGAAGAATCTTCTGCATTTTAAAGGTAGAGATTAATTAATTTGCCATAGATCACATAGTAAGTCTGTGGTAGAACCAGAAATTGCACTCAGATCACCTGAATCCAAGGCCAGTGCCTTAACCACAAACCCACACTCCCCTTGAGAGAACTGATTTGACATTTTGAGTTTCTCTTTTAGTCTTTTTGGCAAATTTAATGCTCATGAAGAGTTTAAGGCCCAAATTTTGCTATGAATAAAACAGAGGCAAATTTTCTTGCACTCTCCTGTTATTGTATCTCACCCCTAACTTGCCTGCATCTTGGGATAAGGGCAGTTCAGTCCTCAGGCCCATTAAGTCATCAGTCTGTGCTGAGATCACTAATAAGGATGCTGGACGATGGTGATTTGGAGTGCACTCACCAGCTAATTTCACCTATCATAGGTCACAGAACAGCTGTCAGATAGTAATTACCTTCAGGGCCTACTGGCCTAAATTGAATTTGAACTGGAGACCTGGAGGTAAAAAGCTTTATAATGTATTCCAAAATTCCAATCCTTTTTTCTTGTGTCTGGTTTAATAAAGGATTTTTCCATTTCTTCCTTCCTGCCTTCTCATAATGTACAGTATTAGTAAGCCTTGACTTAGAAATTCAATATTTAAAGGAATTGATTCCTTTATGGACAGCTATCACTGTATCTGCTATGGTGAAATCTGAGTTCAGAAACTGTAAACTTGCTAGACTGTATAGTATTTTAAATTATAGGGCAATTTGCACTCAGGATGTGTTAGTAGTTGGTAATAAACATATATGTTAACTGACAGGAGAACCCTGTCCTTGTATTATAGAGCACTTATTTTATGCTGGCTCTAGCAAATATAGAAAGTTGAATTAAATGCAGTAGACATCCAAAATACTCAAAGTGCATTTTTCTTCCAATATTATTTTTCACAAATATGCTTAGCTGACAGCTTGTTTAATACACACTGAATAATATGGGTCATGACATTTGCCAGCACATGAAAGAACTGTACCAGTTAACATTTTATTACATGCATTTCTGCTTAGCATTCACACTATGACAATATTTACATTTCCTTTCATTTTGGTAAATCACTAGGGGCCAGACTCTGGCATTTAGCTCAGCCCTGCATTGGGGGAGATGTGGAAAAAGGTGAACTGGGAAGTGGAATGGCTCCTGGAATGTACCAGTGTGCTAGGGGAGAGCACAAACTGCTACAACCCTTTAAGGGATTCAGGGTGCACTACACTTCCTCTTATCTCCCTGTGGCTGACCAGCTCCCCTGGCTGGCACTTGGACGGAGTGGATCTACTCCTACTACTTACTCTAGCTGTTCCTAATCTGGGAGAATCTCACTATCTCCTCCCCTTCACTCCCTTAGTTCAGGGGCTGCCATTATTAAACTCTGAGATTTAGAGGCTCTTCTGCAAATTTAACTTCAGTTCATGCATCTTATATTTTTATCAGTGTAGGGCTAGATCAGGCAGCCTCCTGTGGGCCATGCAAGACAGAGAAGCTCTTTACTTCTTCTTCCCTCCTGCTGAGTAGCATGAGCCATGACCTAGACCTATATTTTATTAAAATTTAAGATATGTTCTAATATGAAACTCACAGACATGTCTCTAAAGATCAGGGGTTTGGAACCCAATTAGATCTCATTTACACATGACTACTGGCAACAGAACACTAAAACCATTCCAACAAATTCACCATGTGCACGCATTATGCAAGTAATTTAGGTAGTCTTTTCTTTTCTACAACATCTTCCCTTTCTACCTTCTCTCATGCACTTTATAATCTCCCTTCATTTCTTATTACTCCTCTCATGTGTACACTCTCCCATCACTGGTCTGGGGATCTCCAGTACAAAATATGCCTTTGAAAAGGCACTGATTACTGCAGGATGCTTACGTTTAGGATAAACATTTTGGCATATAGAAGGTGCTTCTAGACTCAAGAACCATTGGATTAAATTTAGGGTGATTTCATCAAAGAAAATGTGCACATTTAACCTGCAGGTACTTGTCAAGTGGTAATGTGACAATGTAAAAGCAGCAAAGAGTCCTGTGGCACCTTATAGACTAACAGCTATGCATGCATCCGACGAAGTGGGTATTCACCCACAAAAGCTCATGCTCCAAAACGTCTGTTAGTCTATAAGGTGCCACGGGACTCTTTGCTGCTTTTACAGATCCAGACTAACACGGCTACCTCTCTGATATGTGACAATGTAGTGGAAATAACAGCAGAAAACTCAGTTCTTCTTCTAGTAGTGTTCCTATGGGTGCTCCTCAGTAGGTGTATCTGGGCCCCTGCACTTCTAATCAGAGATTTTAGGTAGCAGTGTCCATTCAGCCTGCGGATGAGTTCTCCTTCCCTCGTGGTGTGCCTTGAGGCTATCTAGCTCTGTACAGGCAAACCCACCTCAGTTCCTTCTCAACGCCTTTGGCCTCAAATGGAGTAAGTAGTTGAAAAATTGGTTGAGGGCCTGAACAACTATGCTTTGCCACATCAGCTGCTATCTACATGCCTGCTGTGCCTTTTCAGAAGTTGCCAGGCCCACTTTCACAGCCGATAGCAGAATATCACCTCTGAAAGATAGCTCTTGGAGATTATTTCAAAGAGTTACACCATTCAATTCACATTCCTCCCCCATTCCCACCCTCCTTCCCCATCCCTCTTCAGGGACCCTTCCAACAAGAACCTGGCAGGAAATAGATCATCTGTTATGCCTAGAAGCCATAGAACTAGTCCTGGCACATCTCAGGTGAAGGGAGGTTAGAGGCTTATTCTAGATCTAAAGGCATTAAACAAATATGTGAAGGCACAGAAGTTCAAGATGGTCATGCTAGCAGCCATTATTCCAGCGCTAGAGGAAGGAGATTGGTTTTTGGCTCTCAACCTGCAAGATGCCTACTTCCACATCTCAATATGACTGTCACACAGGAAATTCCTGTGTTTTACCTTTGGGCAGGACCACTATCAGTAGAGGTTGCTCCCATTCGACCTCTCATTATGGGAATTATGACCTATGCGTAAATACATGACTGCCTCCTCAGGGGTCCTTCATTTCAAGGATGCTGTACAAGCCACCCAGATGACCATGCACACATTTGTGCATCTGAGTCTATAGCTCAACTTACAGAAATCAACACTGACCCCATACAGCAACTGGAGTTTGTTGGTGCCAACCTGTCTATTCCTCAAACAGGGAAAGACTAACCAAATTGCTATTACTGCCCTCTGCAGTAAAGCATTTGGTGGACTACTGGAAAGAGCGAGCCAATGTCCAAGCATTCATGCAACTGCCACCGACACTGAATCTAATGATGGATGCCTCCCTAATAGTCTGGGGAGCTCAAAACCACAAGATTCAAGGCAAGTGGCCTTCCATAACATATCAGTCGTTTGGCGCTAAGGGCCATCAGGAATGCCTATGCACACTTTCTGCCTTTCATCAAGAACACCCATACAAAGGTCATGACAGCAATATGACTTATATGTTTTACATAAAACGCTGGGGGGAGGGGGTGTCAGATCTCCCTCCCTCTGCACAGAGGCAATCAAACTTTGGAACTGGTGCATCCATCACAATATTCTCATCTCAGTTGTCTATTTACCAGGCAGGGGCGGCTCTACCTGTTTGGCCGCCCCAAGCAGTCATGCGTGGGAGGCGCCCCGGAGCCGCGGGAGCAGCGGACCTCCCGCGGGCATGACTGCAGAGGGACCGCTGGTCCCGCGTGGCTCGGCTGGACCTCCCGTGGCTGCGGACGGTTCGCGGGTCCGGTGGCTCCGCTTGAGCTGCCGCAGTCATGCCTGCGGCAGGTCCAGTCGTCCCGGGGCTCCGGTGGACCTCCCGCAGGCATGACTGCGGCAGGTCCGCCGGCCCAGCCTGCCGCCCCCCCCCCCGGCAGCAGGGGACGGGCTGCTCCTCGGCTCGCAGTGGCAGGAGTTGGGACCCCAGCCTTTTGCCGCCCCCTAGACTTTGCCGCCCTAGGCACCAGCTTGTTTTGCTGGTGCCTAGAGCCGCCCCTGTTACCAGGGATACAGAACATGGTGGCTAACAGTCTCAGTCTGAACTCTTCTCATGACCACAAATGGAAACTGAACTCAGAGGTGCTTCACAACATATTCAGCCTTTAGGAAACCATGAACAGGGCCGGCTCCAGACCCCAGCGTGCCAAGCGCGCACTTGGGGAGGCGTCCCGCGGGAAGGCGGCAGGCATGCCTGTAGGAGGTACACCGGAGCTGTGGGACCAGTGGACCCTCTGCAGGCACGTCTGCAAGAGGTCCACCGGTGCCACGGGACCGGCGACAGGCAGAGCGTCCCCCGCGGCGTGCCGCCCTGCTTGGGGCGGTGGAAATCCTAGAGCCACCCCTGACCATGAATACAGATCTCTTCACTAGTTACTGTAATAAGAAATGTCCTTACTGCTCCAGGGCCACTGGGAGACACCTTCATCCTCAAATGGGACAGGGACCTCTTGTATACCTTTCCCCCATTTCCTCTTCTATCCAAGGTGCTGTTGAAAATTCAATGAGATAACGCCAGAGAGAGTCTGATTTCCCCTCCTTGCCAAGACAAATCTGGTTCCCTTACCTGACACAGATGGCAATATATGTTCTCTGGTTCCTGTTTGGTCCATTCCCCACCTGCTGTCTTAAAGTGATGGGCTGATCCTTCACCCCAACCTGCAAGTTCTCTGCCTCTATGCTTGGCTCCTTCATAGTTCCAAGACTTAGAGATAGAATGCTCTGACGAGGTGAAAGATGTGTTGTTACACAGCCGAAAGTCAACCACTGAACATACTTATGTACAAAAATTCTAAGCACACACCCAGCCTTGTTTTCCCTATCTCTGGTTTTACACTACATTCTAGACCTCAAGAGGTCAAAACTGAACAGGAAAAACAGTGATGTTGCACTGCAGATTAAAATATCTTATTGCATTTGGTGGGCCCAGTTTGTGCTTAGGGAGACTAAAACTGCTTGAACATTTCCCTTCTATCTGACATGCTGCTTTGACAGAAATTGACTTTAGGCAATTATGATGTGTGGCTTAGCTTTTCTTTTTAATCTCATCGTTTCTATGCACACACATGCACACCCTGTGGCCTGTACACAGATTCTTCCAAACCTTCAAATCCAATCTCCTTTACCCTCTCCACACACACACTTCCAATCCAGACTCCAGGAATCCTTCTTCCTAAATTTAATTGTGGCTAAACTCTGAATGTTGCTTCTCCACTCAGGTCAAATATCTGATCCTCTACCTCAGTCCATATCTGTGTGTGAAATTATATTGTAGCTTTTATAATAGCTGCAGAGATGCTGTAAGATTCACTGTCTGTGAATACTTCCCTTCATTTTTTATATAAAGACATAGATTTAAAGTAGATCTCAGCTTTCCTGTAGCTTTTTTTTTTTAAGTGAACAGTAAAAGAATGGGGATTTCTGTTTTTTTTTTTGTTCTGGGATTGATTTCCTTACAACACTAAATTGCATGAGTCTTTTTCTCTTTTCCAGGAAATTGTGGATTGAACAATATCATTTGGAGTCACTGAAAAAATCAATATTATTAATTAGAATTATTATAGTAGCACTGAGAGGTCTCAATCAATATTGAGATCTCATCATTCTAGGTATTGTACTTCTAATAATTATTACTATTTAAAGATGCTGAGCATCTAGTTAGTGTAGGAGATTTTGAGATACAAGGAATTGGAGAAAAGAACAAGAACCAATGGATAGAAGTTAAACCAGACACATTCAGTTTAGAAATAGGGCACACATTGTTAACAGTGAATGTGATTAACCATTGGAATAAACTACCAAGGGAAGCGATGGATTCACCATCTCTTGATATGTTAACAGATCAAGGCTGGATGCCTTTCTGGAAGATACGCTTTAGACAAACACAAGTTGTTAGGCTGAATATAGGGATAACTGGATGAAATTCTATGACCTGTGTTATGTGGGAGGTCAGTCTAGATGATGTGATGGTCCCTTCTGGCCTTAAAGTCTATAATCTATGACCCCTCGTTTCTATTCCTAGCAGTTTCAAGTGACAATTAAGAGTCACAGAATAACTGCCTCTAACTACTCAGAGAATTTAATTAGAAAAAAGAAAACTGGCATCCCTAGAACTGTTTGGTGCCCCAGTTTGTTTCATTGTAGAACAGTTTTTCTCAACATCTTAAAAGCTAAGGCCTCTCTTTCAGTAAAATAAAACCCATCTCCCACTACAGCCCCTCCTTGAGTGCGTTATAATCATCTAATTTTGCATATCACAGCCCATAGAATTTCACAAAGTAATTCCTTCATTAAACCTATAATATTTGGTTGAGCCACAGCATACCTTTTAGGAAGACATCCAATCTTGATGTAAAGACTTCAGATGAAGGAGAGTTCTCCACATCCCTAAGTAAGTTGTTCCAATGGTTAGTTACACACAAACATGGACATTTGTGCCTTATTTCCAGTCTGAGTCTATCTTTTTTCAGCTACCAGCCATTAAATCATATTGTGCCTTTGTCTTCTAAATTAAAGAGCCTTCTACCGTCAGAAATTTTCTCCAAAGCATTCGTGTGTCTTCTGTGAATCGTCTCCAATTTTTCCAACATCATTCTTGAACTGTAGCATTAGAGCTGGACAGTGTTTCTGTACTGGTCTCTGGCAAATACAATGGTAATATATAATATAGTACCTCCATTCCTACTTGATACTCCCATTTATACATCCAAGGGTCACATTAGCCTTTTTGACCAAAAGCATGCTGGGAGCTCAGGTTCAGCTAAGTATCCACAATGACTCTCAAATCCTTATAAGCGTCCCTGCTTCCCAGGATAGAGTCCCCCATTCTGTAAATATGACCTATAGTCTTTGTTCCTGGATGCATGACCATGGCCATATTGAACTTCATATTGTTTGCTTTTACCCAGTTTACCAAGCAATCCAAATTGCTCTGACCCGTTATTATTTACCACTTCTCCAATCTTTGTGTCATCTACAAACTTTATAGGTAACAATTTTATGTTTTCGTCTGTCACTGATAAAAATATTAAATAATGATGGACCAAGAACTGATTCCTACAGTACCCTGTTAGAAACACGTGCTTAATGATTCCACATTGACAATTACATTTTGAGACTCATCAATTAGCCAGTTTTTAATCAATTTAATACATGCTATTTGAATTTTGCATTGGTTTAGGTTCTTAATCAAAATGTTGTATGGCACCAAATCATCTTTTATAGAAATCTAAATATATTACCTAGATATTAACTTATCTAAGTATAGCAGTATTACCTTTATCAACCAAACTTGTAGTCTTATAGAAAATTATATCCTTATGTTGATGAGATCTATTTTTCCTAATCCCTTGTTGTTTGACATTAATATTACCCTCCTCTAATTCTTTATTAAGTCCCATGTCAGTTATTCCACTATTTTGCCCAAATCTAGCATCAGGCTGACCATATCTTGAATAATTATGAGTATATTGTTTTTGTGAAGTTTAATTTATGCATAGAGCCTGATACTGCAAGACCCATGGGTGCAAAACTCCCATTGACTTCAGTGAGAGTTTTGCACATGGAGGGACTGCAGGATCAGACATAGGTCTCACCGTTAGTGGTGGGGCAGAACCAGGACAAGCTCCAAGGACACAATGGATCTCAGTGCCCCATTCCTCCTCCAATGGCCCTATTAATTGGCAGAGCTACCCTGGAGGGACCCAAAGATAATAAGCTGTCCATCAGGCGATGTGAGGACTCCCTAATCTCCTTGATTTTTACACCTAAGTCACCAGCCACTCTCTTTAACAACTCCTGATTAACTTTAAAATCATCAGGAGGGGGGTGAAGTTGTCCTGGACAAAATAGCCTCATCATCAAGGATAAAGAGGAAGCCAAGATTGGAGGGGTAGAATGTCTTCTATTGGTTGTTGCTGTGGTTCCAGTACTTCTTATTGATGCTGAGTACCGGTCCCAGTACCAGACTCTGGGGTGGAGTCATTCAGTGTGCAGACTCTGCTCTTCTAGACAAGGGCACTGAGTACACATGGTGTGGTGAAGAACTGCAAGCTGAGGGAAAACCCCGAGGGTTCCAAAATGGCTACTGGTATGAAACATAATCCCATTGTCCTCTTCACATTCCCATGACAGGTCCCATTAAGGGTCACAGTAGTAGGTCACAAGAGGATCTTTGAGGAAACCAGTGGGTCCTGCTTGGGGGTGTGAGATGTAAGATCTCACCTCCAATTCTGACAATGAAGATTCCCCTTTCTCTGACCATGGGTGGAGCAATGCCATCATTGCAGAAGGCTTCCCCTGGGATGGAAGCGAGGGACAACCTGCCCAGGAAGCAGGCACCTGCAATAGGGGGGTTGAATCGCCGGCAGATGGGGCAGCAATGCATGGGATCAGATTCCTGTAAGGAAGGAGACACCAGCACCAAGAGGCAGAGCAGATCTCTTCGCATTGCAAACGTCACCACTGTAGTCAACACTGTGATGGTCTCTTGTTGCAGTGCCGAAGAATTTGATGGTACTGCTCTTTGCACTGGGCTTAATGGTGCTCGTTGCATCACCAGAGCTGACTGAGCCAATGTAAGCACTTATTTGGAGGAGGAGGATTAGGTTTCAGGTGCACTGCACTCAACTCTTTCTTGCCCCTCTTACCAGATTAAGAGTGGCAAGAGCTTCCTCTCTGGAAGTTTTATATTTCTTTTTCGATATGGACAAGGGAGAATGCTGCTGGGATTCTGCTAAAGCTTGAGGTGTGCTTCTCACTGAAGCTGCAGCACTTGACACCAAGTCAAACCAGGATATCGCCAAAGATGGCCTAAGTGCTGTCTCTATCAGCAGGAATTTCAGCCTAACCTCCCTATCCTTCTTCATCCTGTGCTTGAACCCCCTGCAAATCCGACACTGGTCCTTTATGTGTGCTTCCTCCAAGCACTTCAGGCAGCTATTGTGTAGGTCAGTCACTGGCCTCAAGCAAGAGGAGCATGCCTTGAAGCCTGGTGACTGGTGCATACCACTGTACAGTGAATAGAAAAAAAACCTTAAATGCGGAAAACAAGTCCATTTTTTAAAAACACAGCTAAAACTTACTAACTAGAATAACTCTCTATACACACATACTATATTTTAAAAGGCTGAGAGAGAAAACAGCTTTGGTACCGAAGAGAGTTCCAAAGAAGGAACTGAGGGGAATTAGGGTTGGCTCTGCTCTTTATACCATCATGCAGTGGTGTATAGCAGCAGGGGGATCTCGAGCTGCCCAATGGGTACTGCAGAGGAGAAAAAGTACCCGTTGTGCCCACCAACACCAAGAGTGAAATGCCATCACTCAAAGGAGAAAGGAATGCCTTATAACCCATGAAATGGCCAGAAAGGCCTCTCCACCATTTTCCAATTAACCTTTATTTAGCTTCTTGTTCCCTTTTTATATAAATTGCTCAAATTATATTTTATTTTCTTTTAAAACAAAAAGCTTTTACCATTGGTCCCACACATGAAAGTTGGCCTAGTTCTCCCACCCTTACTCACATTGAGTTGTACTTTACTTGCATCTGTAATCCCACTGGCTTGTGAACTATTTGCATAAATAAGGTATTGTGCAATAAGGTCTATTTTGATCTTGTTCCGGTTTGCACGAATATAACTGTATCCTTTTCAGTAATACAGATTTACTTTGGTTTTGTTGAGATCAGAATCAGACACACTGTGAGCAAGGCTGGCACTCAGGCCTAAAGGAAAACACCAAAGAAACAGATACATAGACCAAGAAATGTGACGAAGTAAGAAAAATTACACCAATAATTATTTTATTTCTCACATTGAACATTTTAAAACATATCATTCCCCTTTATCCCCTTTACTTTAAATGGAAACTTTGAAGTTCATTTTCTGGGCATCAGCTTCCAATAGTAGAACTTGTAGGTTACTGGAACAAGATGATTGATATCACTGATCAAAGATGGTAAATACTCTAATTAGACCAAAATCACAAATTAAATGCTACAGCTCTGAGATATTTAACACAATTAACTTTGTTCTTAATTAATTTTCAGTAGGAATGACTGAAATAACTTATAAAATGTTTTAATAAAAAGTAATTTTTCTACTTAGGAAATAAATTGTAAAAATAATTATCTTCCCCAAAATATCATAAATGGGATATATCAGTTAATCACAATCTCTTAATTGCATCAAAGAAATTATAAACAACAATAATAATAAATAAGACATCAGACATAAAAGAAACTTTTTGTTGATTTGTTTCACTAGAATGGAAATGGATGAGAAGCTGCACTATAGAAATTACTCAGAGTTCAACTGGTACATTATTCTGTGGTGTGGTCTAGATATCTAAATACAAGGACCAGGATTGAAGAATACATGTGATCCAATACCAGCTCTCTGCGGATTTGGACAAACGCCTTCCTCAGTTTTCCTCCATGCAAATAACGCTATTTAACTAACTGACATGGGATGTTTATAAAGTGCTTTGCAGATCAAAAAGGCTTATTAAATGGAACAATAAGAGTAATCACTAAATTATTTTTTTTATTTTACCAAGGTCAACACTATGGGTTAGACTGTGGCTAAGATTATACACCCATCTAGGGGTCTAAAATAGAACAACAACTCTCCAATCTGGGCTACCTGGACCTTGGGTAGGAGTAGGTCAGGCTATTCACATGCTTTCTGCATGTTGTAGGGGAGTGGATGGGGAATGGACAGCTGCTTGGCTCCACCCCACCTCTACTCACAGTCTGGAGCCAGAGACAAGCATCCTAATGTGCTGCTGCTATAGGCCAGAAGAAAATTACTCCCCCCACCAGGGATGATGACTCAGAAGGGTGTGTCTGAGTGACAATACCTTCTGGGGTGTATGCCTCACCCTTTCCTCAGGGCTGTGTCTAAAGTCACACTCTAACCCTATAATGGTCTTTTTGTAACATGTATTGTTTTTTACCAGTACATGTGTAAAAACACAAAGAGATCCTGATTGATGAATGCCAGATATGCCACATGACTTTAAAGCAAAATACCAAAGCCCATCAAAATTACAGGTTTCTAATTCCTCATAATTTCGTGAATTTCAGCTGAATTTAGAAGTTTTTTAATCCAGGCAGCAGGCGGTTAATAAGCTGCTTGGACACTATTGTCTATAAAATTGCGCAACAGATCTTCATTTCACATATTTCAACAGCTGTCTTACATGTCTATTTTCAAGGGTGAACACCCCAGGCCTGTCATGCTGCTACTTAAAAATTTTGACATCTGTTATGGTCATTTTTCACAATTAAATGACATGCAACTTCTATGTTTTCCTAATCTACCTACTTTTGAAGCTTTTTTACATTTTACATATGGCATAAACATTTTCATCTCAGGCTCATCAGTGTTTACAGTTTTGACAAGACCTTTCTAAATGATCCATGATGCAGGTCAAAAGCATTTTATGTGACAAAACGTGATGTGGCCCAAACTTGTTCCCATTTAAATTAATCAGAATTTTGCCAGTGGCACAAGACTGTAGATTGATTCATTAGAAACAAATTCTGATCTCTTTTCCCCCATATGCTAAGAACTGAATATTGCTGTAAGAACAGCACAGGCAAATACAATATTTGTAACTGAAAAACTGTATTTATCAAGCTATGCACTCCAGTTCCGGACAAAAATAATCCTTATGGGCCTGATTTGGGCAAAAGTAACTATTCTCTATTCACACACCACTATAAAATCATCAGGGGGTAGCCATCTTAGTCTGAAACTTAGAAATGTAGGACGGAAGAATCCCATGCACTGCTACAGACTAGGGACCGAATGGCTGGACAGCAGTTCTGCAGAAAAGGACCTAGGGGTTACAGTAGACAAGAAGCTGGATCTAAGTCAACAGTGTGCCCTTGTTGCCAAGAAGGCTAACGATATTTTGGGCTGTATAAGTAGGAGCATTGCCAGCAGATTGAGGGATGTGATCATTCCCCTCTATTCGACATTGGTGAGGCCTCATCTGGAGTACTCTGTCCAGTTTTGGGCCCCACACTACAAGAAGGATGTGGAAAAATTGGAAAGAGTCTAGTGGAGGGCAACAAAAATGATTAGGGGGCTGGAACACATAACTTATGAGGCAAGGCTGAGGGAACTGGGATTGTTTAGTCTCCAGAAGAGAAGAATGAGGTGGGATTTGATAGCTGCTTTCAACTACCTGAAAGGGGGTTCCAAAGAGGATGGACCTAGACTGTTTTCAGTGGTAGCAGATGATAGAACAAGGAGTAATGGTCTCAAGTTTCAGTGGGGAAGATTTAGGTTGGATATTAGGGGAAACTTTTTCACTAGGAGGGTGGTGAAGCACTGGAATGCGTTAACTAGGTTGGTAGTGGAATCTCCTTCCTTAGAAGTTTTTAAGGTCAGGCTTGACAAAGCCCTGGCTGGGATGATTTAGTTGGGAATTTGTCCTGCTTTAAGCAGAGGGTTGGACCTCCTGAGGTTCCTTCCAACCCTGATATTCTATGATTCTATGATTCTGTATCCACAAAAACAATGAGGAGTCTCGTGGTACCTTAAAGACTAACAGATTTATTTGGGCAAAAGCTTTCGTGGGTAAAACAACAACAACATTTCTTCAAAAAGCTTATGCCCAAGTAAATCTGTTAGTCTTTAAGGTGCCACCAGACTCCTTGTTGTTTTTGTAAAATCATCCTGACTCATAAATAGTACCATGCTGGTTCCATGAACAGCACCAACATATTTGTTGATTTATGTAAATTTGTAAAAACACTAATAGATGCCCATTCTGGGAATCTGAGCACTTTCATATAATGTATTTCACAATATGACAAAAATCATATAATGGACTGCTCTTCCTACTAAGATCACTGTTAGGATATTCCCACCAATTGAAATGGGGGCCTATCTCTGCTCGCCCTTTTAGGTACATAAATCAGGACTAATTCATCTGAAGTCCATGGAGTTACAGAGGTGTAAACCTGGTGCAAGTCAGAGCAGAATTCAGGCCTGCTGATTATAAAAAAGCCCTTTAATCAAAGGTATCTCAAACCCACCCAGCACTCCCCAAATGCCCAAGAGAAAAGACGGGCTTTGCAACATGTCTAGAAGGTTAACAAATCAGGCTCTAGCAAGGGAAGAAGGGACACTCAGGGAGGAGGGGTGCTGTTTATTCTTGGGGGTAAAGGAAGAACATGAAGTGGAGCTCCCTCAGTGGTAGAGTTATGAGGTCTCTCAAATAACCTGGCTCCAAACTATCTAGGACTATAAAGGCTACATCAACATTTTAATTTTTGCTCAGAAACTCCCAGGCAGTCATTACAGGTCAGAGCACCAGGTTTATGTGAATGCACTCAAAATTGTGCCTCCATTCATGGGAGATGAGTTGTAGATATAAGGTTATCCACTATATAGCATTCGTCTCAAAGTCTTGTTCTAAGAGTCTTGTCACTTGACAGTAGGTCATGGTCATGTTCCCTTGTGCACAGCAATGGTAGTGAAACAGCTACCAGGCTAGCCATCTTCAAAATACAATGTAGGGGTTGATGAGCACTAGCTAACTTTGGCATACTCCCAACATTTTTACTAGGTAAGTGTTAACATTTGATTTATTTAGTGGAGGTCGACCCTTGGGGAGGAAGCTAATGTGGTCACTCCTCTTGAAAATTTTCCTAATCTAGACAAACCCATAGAAGAAAAAACAGCTTTAAAATGTTGCTTTCCATTTCCATTTTTAGATTCCTAGAATATAAGAACAACTTCATAGAATCATAGGACTGGAAGGGACCTCAAGAGGTCATCTAGTCCAGTCCCCTGCACGCAAGGCAAGACTAAGAATTATCTAGACCATCTCTGACAGGTGTTTGCCTAACCTGCTTTTAAAAATCTCCAATGATCAAGATTCCACAACCTCCGTAGGCAATTTATTCTAGTGCTTAACCACCCTGACAGTTAGGAAGTTTTTTCCTAATGCCCAGCTAAACCTCCCTGGCTGCAGTTTAAGCCCATTGCTTTTTGTCCTATCCTCAGAGGATAAGGAGAACAATTTTTCACCCTCCTCCTTGTAACAACCTTTAATGTACTTGAAAACTGTTATCATGTCCCCTCTCAGTCTTCTCTTTTCCAGACTAAACAAACCCAATTTTTTTTCAAACTTCCCCCGTAGGTCATGTTTTCTCGACCTTTAATCATTTTTGTTGCTCCTCTCTGGAATTTCTCCAATTTCCTGAAATGTGGCACCCAGAACTAGACACAATACTCTAGTTGAGGCCTAATCAGCAAAGAGTAGAGTGGAAGAATTACTCCTTCTGTCTTGCTTACAACTCTCCTGCTAATACATCCCAGAACGATGTTTGCTTTTTTTGCAACAGAGTTACATTGTTGACTCATATTTAGCTTGTGGTCCGCTATGACCCCCCCCCCAGATCCCTTTATGCAGTACTCCATCCTAGGCTGTCATTTCCAATTTTGTATGTGTGCAACTCACTGTTCCTTCCTAAGTGGAATACTTTGCACTTGTCCTTATTGAATTTCATTCTAGTTACTTCAAACCATTTCTCCAGTTTGTCCAGATCATTTTGAATTTTGATCCTATCCTCCAAAGCACATGCAACCTCTCCCAGCTTGGTATCATCCAGAAATGTTATAATTTTACTCTCTATGCCATTATCTAAATCGTTGATGAAGATATTGAACAGAACTGGAAACATAATTGATCCCTGTGGGACCCCACTCGTTATGACCTTCCAGCATAACTGTGAACCACCGATAACTACTCTCTGGAAATGGTTTTCTGACCATTTATTCACACACCTTATAGTTGTACCATCTAGGTTGTATTTTCCTACTTTGTTTATGAGACAGTCATGTGAGACAGTATCAAAAGCTTTACTAAAGTCAAGATATACCATGTCTACCGCTTCTCCCCAGCCACAAGGCTTGTAGCCCTGTCAAAGAAATTTGACACAATTTGTTCTTGACAAATCCATGTTGACTGTCACTTGTCACCTTATTATCTTCTAGATGTTTGCAAATTGATTGCTTAAGTATTTGCTCCATTATCTTTCCAGGTACAGAAGTTAAGCTGACTGGTCTGTAATTCCCCGGGTTGTCCTTATTTCCCTTTTTATAGATTGGCACTATATTTGCCCTTTTCCAGTCTTCTGGAATCTCTCCCGTCTTCTATGACTTTTCAGTGATAATCGCTGATGTCTCAGATATCTCCTCAGTCAGCTCCTTGAGTATTCTAGGATAACTTTCATTAGGGTCTGGTGACTTGAAGACATCTAACCTGTCTAAGTAATTTTTAACATGTTCTTTCACTATTTTAGCCTTTGATCCTACCTCATTTTCACTGGCATTCACTATGTTAGACGTCCAATCATGACTAACCTTCTTGGTGAAAACTGAAACAAATAAGTCATTAAGCACTTCTGCCATTTCCACATTTTCTGTTATTGTTTTCCCCCCGTCATTGAGTAACAGACCTACCCTGTTCTTAGTCTTCCTCTTGCTTCTAACGTATTTGTAGAATGTTTTCTTGTTACCCTTTATGTCTCTAGCTAGTTTGATCTTGTTTTGTGCCTTGGTCTTTCTAATTTTGTACCTACATACTTGTGTTATTTGTTTATATTCATTTTTTGTAATTTGACTTAGTTTCCTCATTTTGTAGCACCTTTTTTTTTATTTTTAGACCATTGAAGATCTTCTGGTTAAGCCAGAGTGGTTTCTTTCCATGTTTCCTATCTTTCCTACACAGTGGGATAGTTTGCTCTTGTGCCCTTAATAATGTCTCTTTGAAAAATTCCCAACTTTCTTCAATTGTTTTTCCCCTTAGACATGCTTCCCATGGGATCTTACCTACCAATTCCCTGAATTTGCTAAAGTCTGCTTAATGGAAATCCATTTTCTTTATTTTGCTGTTCTCCCTCCTACCACTCCTTAGAATCATGAATTCTACCATTTCATGATCACGTTCATCCAAGCTGCCTTTCACTTTCAAAATCTCAACCTGTTCCTCCCTATTTGTCAAGATCAAATTTAGAACAACCTCTCCCCTAGCAGCTTTCTCCACTTTCTGAAATAAAAAATCGTCTCCAATACATTCCAAGACCTTGTTGGATAATCAGTGCCCTGCTGTGTTATTTTCCCAACAGATGTCTGAGTAGATGAAGTTCCCCATCATCACCAAGTCCTGTGCTTTGAATGATTTTGCCCTTCTCCCTTTGACTGATGATTTGTATCATTAGTAGTTGTGAATGGAAGCAGCCAAACAGCATGGACAAAAGCATGCTATTTTAATCCAGTGACCATGACTTTATTATGATTTAAAACAACAAGATAAAGGCTGCCAACCCTCAAAGTGATATCTGGGAATTCTTAAGTAATCAAATAACCTGAAATGTGAACCATCATCTTCCTCAACACCATCACCCTCCCCGTCATCAGCAGTGGCCATCATTCTGGCACCTCCCAAGGGCTATATCTCTTTCGCCTCCTGCCCCTAGGCTGGGGTGCAACTTTTATAGTATGATATTTGACACCATTATTTTTTATGCATATTCAGTATGTGTTTTCCCCTTTTTCCTTAATCATATTTCTTTACCTTACTAATATTGGAGTGTCCTTCTGTAGGTTAGTATATCAATGATCTCAGCTTATTATCATATACATCAATTTGTTGACATGGCATTCTTGTGGTTAGGTATCTGTGGATGTAACTCATGCACCTGTTATGTACATCAATTTGTTGCCATGACACTTTTGTGGTTGGGTCATGTTCCTGTGGTCAGAAATTCCCTTTAAAAACTCTATTTTAGGCTCCCCAATATTTTGGGTTTTCTGTTGGACTGTTTATCTGTTCAAAGCTTATTTGTTCAAAATTCATAGGTCTCAAGTCATAGGCTAACTTGCTGAAGCTAATGTCTTACAGGATACAGGCCTGTAGATTCCTGGCATTACTGCTGAATATAATAAAGGTAGAATATAATGCAAAACAGTGAATATAATAAAGGCAAGCTAACCCTATGGGCTCCAGGGCCACCTGTCCTGGCAGCATGGAAAAGGAGGCATACTACAGATACCACATGCTTCCTTGACCAATCTGACTGTCCAAGACCTAACCAGTCTTATTAAACCCAACACTCTGCTGGACCTAAGAAGTTCCAAGTCATTCAATGGCTTCTAATCCCATGCAGGCTACTATCACTGTATTTAGCGGAACACAGGACTGGAAGGGACCTCCTGGGTCATTGAGTCCAGTACCTTGCTATTACACATCAAACACTATTTTAAGTCTAATTAGGTTGTTTGCCCCACTAATCCTACTGGGAGGTTGTTCCAGACTATAACTCCTCTAATGGTTAGAAACCTTCTTCTAATTTCCAGCCTAAATTTGTTCATGGACAGTTTATATGCATTCGTTCTTGTGCTAACATTGCCATTTAACTTAAATAGCTCTTATCCCTCCCTGGTGTGTACCTACATGATTTATTTATAAAGAGCACTCATATCCCTCATAAACTAGACTCCTCTCATAAAATAGGTCTTCCATTCCTCTGATCATCCTATTAGTTCTTCTCTGCACCTCTTCTGCTGCCATGGACCTTCCATATGTTACATGACTCACAAATGCATGACTAATCACACAACTTTACTGAATAGCTCTGAAGCATCTTATGCCATTTCCGAAGATCTTTTCATAAGATACAAAAGGATGTTTGGATGTCATAACAATGCAAACTACAATGGTGTTAAATATATAAAAAAAGGTTTGTAATGTATAAGGGGGGTCACACTCAGAGGCGTCCTATGTGAAAGGGGTCACCAGTACAAAAGTTTGAGAATCACTGGCATAGACAATCACTACAGCTATGGAAGGGGTTCCACCATCACTGTAGTTAATCCATCACCCCAAGAAGCAATAGCTAGGTCGACAAAAGAATGCTTCCATCAACCTAGCACTGTCTACTCTGGGGGTTAGATTGGCTTAACTATGTCACTTAGGGGTGTGGATTTTTCACACTCCTGCGTGATGTAGCTGGGTCAACTTAACTTTTCAGTGTAGGCCAGCCTCAGGGCTCTTAGAATATCTTCAGCCATAATAATTATTCTAGGCAAAATATTGTTCTCCATTATTACTAGGTCCTGAATCTGATTGATTCCAAAGTTATGCAAGTCTTTCTCTTATATAGGTCAAGGATGTAATCACACATTTCACCAAAGGCAAATAAACAAGCAGCGAGGTAGTTGCCTGACTTCCACCATAGCACATAGCAGGCTAGCTTTGAGAGGTTTCCTTACTTGTTTCTATCATATTCACTATCACATGGTCAGGAAGTGTAAGCACACTCTGTAAACAATGTGTCAGCTTCTGGCCAAGTATTGTGCACATGTGGCTGCTAAGAGAACCCCTGTCCAGTGGGTAAAACAAGGGGTGAAGGGTTCCAGGTCCCAATCCTAACTGCTCCCCAGCCTATGCTCATAGAAAGTGACTATACAGGTCTTATCTGATCAGACCCATCTTTAGAGTTAGGGTAATGGTCTGCACATTTAGTTACATTCATCTACAGACCCAGCGATGACATAATATGGTAATCATAATCCTAGTGAGAATAACCTGTGTATTGGGCTGTGCATGAGGCTGCTATGGACCAGAATTCAGGCATGAATTAGCGTTCCTTTTGCAACATAGGTGAACATACACTGGAGGGTGATTTGACTCATTTCTGTATCAAGGCAGAGTTTGTCCCAGTGATTGCACTCTCCGTAACACATTTCTTGCACACTTACACAGATGAGAATGTTTAAAAAGTGTTGGAAGACCTTCTTAATGCTTCGATCATTTCACAAAATCTGACACATGAGCTCCTTATTGCCAACTGTGATGGAAATTGACACAAGCACTCAGGGATTATTTTTTTTGTATTTTACAAAAGACTGAAATTATTCCTCAGGTCCCAATGAAAATGAGTTTGGTGGCTTCATCCTGACAGGGGCTAACAAACCATACTGTTTGGTATTGATTTACCTTAATATATGCACTTTGGGTCTGATTTTCAGAAGCGTTGAGCTCCTGCAGCTCCCATTGGAGGCAATGGGAGTTGGGGGTGATGAGCACCTCTGGAACTCAAGCCAATTCTTTTTCAGAGTTTGCAGTTACAAAAAAATGAACTGATTTATAGAATACTTAAAAATAGCTAATGTGAATTTCCAGGCATTCTTTATATATTCAGGATATGCACAAAGCCTTTCTATTATATATAAACAAAATTATCAGCAAAAACTAATATACAGAGATAAGATTATCAGACTAAATATCCCTCCAGATCCCAGATTATGTATTCTGATAAATGTTCAGAAGCATTAAGAGGGATCTACATATGAACCGATTTGTGAATACATCTTCAAGGGCCTCAGGACTTGAGCTTGCTTCCCCCTCAGCTCCAACTTGATGATCTTCTGGGCACGCTGCCAAATCAGTTTATCAGATAGCCTTGATCTTTCCCCCCAAGCCCTGTGTTTTCTGTGGTGGTTAAAGGGTCTGTTTTGCTGCTTTGATTTATTGGCGCTATCAGTTCATTCTTTTTTTTTTTTCTTTTTGCTGCTAGGTGGTCAACATTTGTGATTGTAAGGCTAATTAATTGTCACGACTCCTAAAGCTTTTTGTATGGGCTTTTTATTATTTAAATCTAAATAAATAAATAAATAAAATAAATCAATCAGCTTATGTTAGTGGAAAGAGCAGAATGGCTCTCCCAGGACAGGTGGAAAATATGCCAGGAGAAAAGGACTGGATCACTGACTTAGAACAAAAAAAAATAGAACAATAGAAAAAAAGCCTGCTACCAATGATAAGGGCAGCTTATGGACTTCAGCCTCACTTTTGGACCTAGGACTAGATCCACAAAGGGACTTAGGTGTCTAACTGCCACTTTAGAGACCTATCCTCAACATTAAATCACCACTGAGATCCTCAAAACCCCCTTTCAGCTGCCACCTAGAGGTGCCTAAAATGTTTACACTGAAGTCCCAAATGCACCCAAGTTTCCACCAGTGAACATGTACAAAGCTACCTAAGTCTTGATGCCACCAAGCTTTTTGGCACTAGCTCATGCCTGAGCCCTAGCAGGATTCTCAGACTAGACATTCCCTCTCCCTCCCCTCCTGCAGTGCCTGCTCCAGTGAGCACCTATAAAAAGGACAGCCAGCAGCAACAAGGACCTGGAATGTTTGGGCATTTCTGCATCCCCCAAGAGCCCTGTGGTTATGGCACTCACTAAGGCTGTGGAAGACTTGTTTTCAGATCCCCACTCTGCCTGATTTGGATTAGGGACATGAGCCTGGGTCTCTCACAGCCTTAGTGAGTGCCCAACCACCATACTATCAGGTATTCTGAAACAGGAACTTTCCTGTTGGGTCAGAATGATAACGAGTCTATAGCCTGTTGGGTAGGGCACTCACCAAGTTCATGTCCCTGCTCAAATAAATAATTAATTGTTCGTTCAGAATAGAATAGCTTCAACAGGAGAGTTTGTGACGTCCCCACCGTAGCATATCCTATAGGCTGGCAGTCAGGGCACTTATTTCTGAGATAGAAGACCCACATTCAAGCTTCTGCTCCACATCTAGTCTGGCTCTTAACTACTACTCAGGCATGGCTAAGACATCTTCTTCACAGTGCACATGTGGCTAGCTCAAATGCTTCTGACTAGCTCCCATGAATCTCTTGTCTTACACACACAACTCTCCCCAGATATTATATAGGGAGCCTAGATTCTTGATTTCACTGAGCAACAGGATTGCAACACCTAAGTCCCTATGTGGATCTAGCCTCTAGTGTCTCCATATTGGTGTCTGTGATTCCAGAGAAAGTAACCCACCAAACCCTGCAAGTTCCTTGAGAACATTAATTAATTCTCCTTTACATGCAGACATTGGGCTTATCAACACGGTGCAACACTACACACTATGGGGGTGTGATTTCTAAAGCCACTAAAGTGTCATGCATTAATTGGTCCATGTAAACGATGCTGGAGTGCATTAAAGGTACTCCAGTACACTTTAACATGGTCCAGAGAGCATTAAAGAACTGTTACTGTGCACCACCAGGGTCTGAACAGATCAATTAATGCACAACACATTGGTGCATTTAAGAAATCACACCACAGTGGAGCACATTGCCCTTCTGTGTGGCCAAGCCCATTTTTGCACTAACTCAACCCTTTCAAGAAACAATGAGTAATGCAGGTTATAAAAGTTTTAAAGTGAGAGACACAGAAAGACCTATTTTAACATGATGCTCATAGTGCTTTTATCCATGGGTCTAGCTCAACTCATAGCATGGGTAGCAGGGACTCAGGGATCCAGGCACCAGCGCAGCAAGCACATACCTGGGGCGGCAAGCCGCGGGGGGCGGCGTGCCGGTCGGTGTGTGGGTGGCAGTCAGGCAGCGTTTGGCGGCGTTTCTGCGGGAGGTCCGCCGGTCTTGTGGCTTCGGCGGCACTTTGGCAGTGGGTACCTCGAAGGCGCGGGAACGGCAGATCACCCACAGAAATGCCGCCGAATCTGCCGTGCTTGGGGCAGCAAAAAACATAGAGCCGCCCTGATGGATAGTACCATTAAAGGCTGTGGGAGTTCTTGCACTGTGAACCACTACTCAGTGTGAGTAAGGGTATGACAATCTGATCCCATATTATTTGTATCTAGAAAATTCTGCAGGTCATATTCAGACCCTGATCATTCCTTCCCTGGCCCACTCCCATCTCACTTCCTCCCCAAACACAGGGCCTTTCTTGGAGTTCAGGAAGGGGGCTAGTGGTAATGCAGGGGAAGTAACTGCCCTTCCTTATAGGGAATGGGTGGTTCAGAGGCCATGAACTGGCCCTGACCGTGTAACACAGGGCCGGACTGTGGTATGACTATCAAAGAAATTCACAAAAATTGTTCATCTGGAACATGAGTTTGTGAATCAGCCAATTTGTTCCAGGTTTTAAAAATGCTTTTCTGCCTGAAGGAAAGACTTGAACCTTTCTGCATCTCAGCCTTGGTCTATTCCTAATAGGGAAACTCATCCTATTAGAATAATATGTGAGTCCCAGTTTTTCATTTTATAAATGGTAATTACTGTTGATTAAACTCATACAATTTATTTGAATTATTTGCTATAATATTAGGTTCTTTTTCAGTTGATTTATTGTTTCTACTGATTTCTGGTGTCCTAAGGATACTTTTGGAAATGATGTTTAGGGCTATATTAAAATATTTTAATGAATAAAGAACCTGAAGTACTTGATGATGACCACCAGCAATTTTTAGAGGATAAAGTTGTTTTGGGTTTGGTTTTTTTTTTAAGAAAGGTAGAGCAAGCATTGCAATTATTTCTGTAAGAGCTTAGAACAAAGCTATTGGTGAGCAAGCTTTGTTCTCTGTTTGGTTTTCAAACTCTCCAATCTTGTGAGACAAAGAAAATTTTAAATTAAATGCAGTGGCTTCTGTTTAATTGCTACATTGAATCAGGGAAGATGGATTAACAGTCATTCAATAAAGGGCTATGACCATGCTCCTGTCAGTGCAGTGTATTTTCTGATTCCTTATCAGATGGCACTCCCAGTGCTTCTGTTGCAAACTATCAAAGTTAGAAAAGGTATATTTTAAATGGACAGTCTTAAAACATACTGCTGTCCCTTGGCCCTTCTCTTGCCAGTGTAGTGAATCCCATTCTTAAACTTCCTTTGGAGAAGAAGTACATGCTTTTTTTCCATATAAATCAAAAGAGTTAAAGTCCAGATACTGCCTGGTGCTTTTCAAAAGGTCCCCCTCCAGCACTGTTCTGCTGTTGCTGAAATCCATCATTCATCGTCCATTCTGAACGGTGGAGTAAATCAGGTCACCGAGATAACGATACTCCCAACAGTGGACCACCAGGGTGTGCTTAAAGAAGAGCCAATATATTCCTTCTAGTTTTACATATACTGCATAAATATTTGCCATGGTTCTACCTACCTGCAATGTTATTTGGCACCACTGACTCCAGAAAACCTTGTTTAGGTTATGCCAGTTACATTACGGAGTTTGCATTGGTGGTTAGACTTCAAAGCCACAAAGTTCCAGTGAATGTTTGCTGTTCTCAAATGCTTCATCTTATTGTCTACTAGTATTCCAAGGTGAATACGAACACCTCCACTATGATGGTGCCCAAAGGGATCAAGTAGAAATAAAGAAAGCCACTGTTTCCTTCACCTCAATACAACTTTTACATTGTCTGAAGAAAGACTGATCGTTTTGGTTGTTCTTACTTAGGAGAGCAAGAGATCCAACTAAAAATACAATTTTCTTTAAATAGTTAATGTTATAAAACTTGATAGATTATAAGAGGGGTAGCTGTGTTAGTCTGGAACTCTAAAAAGCAACAAAGAGTCCTGTTGCACCTTATAGACTGACAGACATATTGGAGCATAAGCTTTTGTGGGTGAATACCTACTTCGTCAGACGCATGCGTATTCACCCACAAAAGCTTATGGTCCAATATGTCTGATGGTCTATAAGGTGCCACAGGATTCTTTGTTGCTTTTGATAGATTATGATTTTCACTCACTCAATCCCACCTATTAATGTATTGTTTTCTTAACAGTCATACACATTTGATTCTCTTAAAGCATGGACAACTCAAGCAGCTTAATAGAATGTTTTATTTTTTGTTGCAAAGATATACAGCCCAGAAAGAAACAGACTCATCCGTAAAGGGTCAAATCAATAATACATTTTCTGTACATTTATCAGATTATTACTAAGAACACTAACTTAGTGCACATTATATCTTAATTACTCTTGTCTCTGTCCCTAAAGAGTCCCATTAACATAAGTGAGCTTTAGATGGCCTATTAATACACAGCCTGGCATGGCTTATTGCAATTTGGGTATCTTGCTTGACAAAAATTCCCCTCCTCCTTTCACACAGGTTGCCTCTTTCATCTTTGCTCCTTGTGAACTAACCCCACATCTATTTAACATGTCTGCAATGAGGTTTATACACTTTTACGTTGTATGCATTTAAAAAAAAACACACACTAAATTAAAATAGAGGAATTAAAACAACAAAAATCCCTTCTTTCTTCACCATTTAAGGCCCAGATGATACAAACTGTTCCTGTTTTTCTTGAAATTTCAATAGGGCCTGTGATATTGGGTGCAACTCACCATGCTAGCACCTCCTGCTGGTCCTCTTACAGATCAGCACCACAAGTCAGTATGCAGACTCTGGTGGTGTCCCACCAACCATCACTTCTGCTCCTGGCCCCGTTTCTCCCCACAGCCCCAGCATCTTTTCTGCTCTTATCTCAGGGCCTCAGCATACCAGTCTTAGCAGTCAACTAGGGACTTGCTTTCAGTCCCCTAATCCTGGCCAGCACTTCTCTGTCCAAGGTGCTAGTGTCCTTCCTCCTGTAAGGCAGATAGGTCTCCCTCCTCAAGCTCCAGGGAGCAACTGAAGCTGCTCTGCCCTGTAGTCCTTCTTATATGGGTCTGCCCATCCCTGATTGGCTGCTTATCTCAGCCCTTTCTTGGGCTCTCTAATTGGCTGCCTCCTGCACAGGCTCCCTAGGGCTCTATTAATTCCTTAATGGTCAGTGTGGGGCAGACACCCCATCACAGGACCGCACACAGACACCTCATCCTTCCCTTCTCCTTTATCATTTACGTCTCCTATCCCCTTCCTAAGGTTATCATATTCTCCTGTTCTTTTCATCTCAAAATGAGTTCGGTGAAACAAGTCATGTAATGTTACCTCTGCGCATATATTTTTGCAGGATGTTATCCCTATGACTTACAAATGCTTCATATAATGTGCCCTACACAGAAATAGCTCTATAGGCATGACAGACAATACATTAGAATAATGATACTATTATTAATAATGGGAACAGGGGTGTTTTTGATTTTTGGGGTTGTTCTCTCAGAGATAAACTCCCAGCTGTGAACACTATGAACTGACACACAGCTGTGACACTTGACTTTTAACATTGATCGTCTCCATCTGTACTCTCATGAAAGACAGGTGTTCTCTCTGAGGAGCTGTGGGCAGTTGGCTGTGGTTTCACATAATTCTGAATTATCACTGTTAAAATTAAACAGTTAACACATAGCACAAACTACCTGCAGCTCCATTAAAATAAGAAGGAAGCATCCCTTCTGGACAACATCTATATTGCAAGTGTTTTCTGTAGCAGAGCTTCCAAGCTGAAATGCATATAGCTGAAAAGTCAGGGGTGAGGGAACAAAACAAAAAACTAATCATATCTGACAATGTTTTCTGTATTGAAAAGGATATGCTTAATAGAAAGCCGAGAAGCATAAGATATAATCCATTTCTGGTGTGTAGTATCACCTAATATTTTAATATGTGAACTTGCTTTCATTTGAATAGATTTCCAGATTCTCTGGAAGCTAACCATCGGGCCTATTTACTGAATGGTAGTAAAATATATGAAATTCATATTTATAATGAGAACCAACTTCTGAATTTTCCAGTTGTGAATGGAAGCAGTATAATTGACAGGAGCAAATTAAAAAGCAAATGTAGCATTGAATGAATTTGATATCTTGGCTCTGCTATATGATGATATCTCTGCTACTTTTGCACAATTATTCTCCACTGACTAAAGAGTCAATAAAATACTCTTTGAAAATATTCTGTATGGGGGAGTTAACTGCATCTCCTCCAGTTCAGAAAGGCACACTAGCCACTAATAATAGTACATATCAATGTACCCATATGAATGTGTGGGGATCTAGCAGATCTTGGCCAGATCCCTTTTACTCCATTATAAATAGCCATTATTCTGTCTTAATATTGTTATTACCAAAGCACTTATATCAGCGATGCATGGTGTGTACACAGTGTAAGGTATAATACCTGCTCCAAAGACTGTAAATAAATAAGAAAGACAAAGAGTGGGAGAAAGGAAGGAATATTGTCATGGGTGGTGGGTGTCATAGGCTGGGGAAGGCTGTGCCTTCCCAAATAGTCAGAATAGGCCCGCCCACATTCTGCCCCCAAACTCCCTTCTGCTTCCTGCTCTGGCCCAGTCTTCCCAGTTCCCCTATGCAGTGTCCCCAGCTCAAGCTGGGGCTAGCACTGGGGACTGTGTGCTGCCCACCCACCTGGTTCTCCGGGGCTGGGGAGGCTGAGGCCATGCCACCTGCCCACCCAGGACTCTGGGGCTGGATGGGGCTGGGGCCACTCGGGGATTGGGGACACTAGCCTGGGGTGGGGGACAGTGGCCGCGGTGGGGGGCTCCCCCAGCTGGCGATCCACATGCCATCCATGAATATCATTCTCATTTTTCAGATGAAGAACAGCGCAAGGTCACACAACCGTCTGTGACTCAGCCAGTAATTAAACCTAGCTTTCCCAAGTCCTACTCCAACCACAAGATCTTTCTTCACTTATAGCTGGAATATTTTATGCTCAAAATGTTATTCCAAGATCTACCTTTTGTAATGATAGCATGTTAGCATAAATTTGTTGGTTTGAGCATATAATACCCCCATGTCCAGCCACATCTCTTTTTGAGTTCTAACATTTCAAGTGTGGAGGCCAAGTAGATGTGAGAACATGCACAATGAAGTTCATCCGGCATAAAACTGGAGTAACAGTGCAGAATCAGGCCCTTAATCTAAATAATCAACCTAGAAGAACATAAAATATGTAGCCCAGCTGTTTTTACTTTCTAATCAGGGGTTCTGTTATAATGAAAGCTCATCCAAAATTACACTTCTTCATTCATGTGATACTTCTGGCTAGAAAAGGAAAAAAGCAAATAATGGAAAAAGAAGATCAACTTAATCCATTTCAGCTTAACTCCTCAGGAGCTATGATGAACTCTGGAGTAAGTGATACTAAGCTGAAATCCATGAAATTTTTGTCTCCCTGAAAAACCTCTTCTTAATAGCAAGTATTTGTTGAAGCTTGCACTGTCCTATCAAAGCTGGTGATTAGCTAATTAAATACATTCCTAGTGCCAGCTGAGTCTGGCATCTGTTTCTATATTTTTGTAGGATCAATAATACTAATAATTAATCACCTTTCATCTGAAACATCACAATGTGTCTATTGGCCATCCTGATGTGAATGGGTTTGCATGGGGTTCAGAATTTAGCAATGTCTGTATATAAGAATCACCTCAAGGGTAAAATCCAGGGGTACAAACACACAACAAATTACACTGTTGGTATTAATGGTTATCAAGCAGATGCTAGTCTGGGTTATACACTGGAAAGGGAGGCTCATTTACCTGTGCTGCATTCACAATTTTGGTTTTCATTAAAATGAGGAGTGACAGTTATTGGGGCTGCTCATTTTGGGGGCTCAGGAAGGAGGAGGCCTTTATGAAGTTGTGGTCCCCATGAATTATACACCTAAGGTCAGAAATGGGACATTTTTTCTCTTCACGTTACCAAAATAATGATGCATTGTATCACCCAGGATGCTCGGGGAGTGAGGAGCAGAAAGGGAGACAGAGAGAGGCAATTATTGGTCTGTTATCAGCATGTAGTTAGTTTTTGTCCTTACACTCCCTTCTAAAATTCCAGATTGTTTATTACCTTGAAAAATAAAAATCACTTTCTAAAAAAATTGGGTGTGTTTTCAATTGGGAAGCAAAATGATTTTGTAGCTAATGCCCTAAAAATAACCAGACTGGTATTCAGGTGGTACCAAGCAATGTGCCAGCCTATCAATTTCCTTACAAAGCCCATCATTTTTTTAAAATGTCTTGTCAGTTAAAAGAAGATTATTTAAATCAGTTTATCTATTTTTGTCTTCAAATCTAGCAAAAACAAAGCAAAAGGTTATTGAGGTTAATGTCAAGCAAGATATATTTAATTTTCAAGAACAAAGTATAATGAAGCCACCACTAAAGATCATTCTTTCTTAATGCCAGCTCTGCTAATCAGTCTATATTTGTTGGTCTCTTGGGTGGCTGATTAAAATGGGTTCACTTTAAGAGTTTGGCAGGCTAGTCTCCCCTCAATGCCTATCCCAGCAGCGCCTCTCCCCACCCCATGCAGAATGTTTCATTGCGAAGCACAGCTTTTGCTTGGCCCATTCCCTAGCCCTCTTCACCCACCAGCTCCCAAAGTGCCAGTAAGTGAACACTCAGTTCCTGCTTACTTCTGCACACCAAGGCCCAAGGTAAACTACCAAGAGAGGTAACTCCCCCTCATTCCACTGCATGGGCATATAATCCAAGTCACAATCTAACTCATAGTTATTACCATAAATGACTAAGGACCAGATTCTGATACCATTACTCACACTGCAAAGCACCTCACTGCATGAGTAGTCCCATTGAAGTCAGCAAGACTGTCCATGGAGGAAGATGCTACTCAGCATGAACATGGGTATCAGAATATTGTGTACACACACATACACACAAATAAGGGGTCTGTTTCTGATTTTTCTGATACCAGTGAACAGGAACAACTCTGTTGAAGTCCATGGAATTATGCCAGTGTAAGTAAAAGCAGAATGAGACCCAAGGGGTTATAAATAATCTAAAATGAGCTCTAAGGCTAAATGAACAGAATACTGCATAAAAGACCTTGGGAAAATATTTTTTAGACGCTTGCAGATCTGCCTATCAAGTGGCTTCCTCCGTAGAGGCACCAGTTGAGCTGTCTGTTTTACAGTAGGTCAAATCTGTCTCTAAAGGCCAGTTCTGACAGGCTGGCTGCTAATGCCAAGCCAAGAAATGGAAATCTGCAGGGCTTTCTCTTGCAGACTGATGACCTTTCTGAAACCTAATACAAAATTGGTGGGGGTGTTTGGGGATCACCCAAACTAACAAATGTGCAGCTTACCATTTGCTTTGTACAGTAACTGTATATTGTTTGCAAAGAATTGTTTCTGCTGATAGGGAGCATGAAGAATGCGGTGAAAAAAATAAACAGAAAAATAAGTTAACCTGGCACCCATAAAAAATAAAAACAGTTAGTGAAGCTGTTACTAAATCATCTACCATGAACAAAAGGAACAGAAAGGAAAAAAAAACTGAAATGCATTTGAATTTTATCACAGCCTTCAAATGAAATGTTAGATGAGGTGAAGGGCTCATCTTTTTCTCAAGTTGTTAATGTGCTGTTATATTCACCACTACATCTCTCCTTGTTGAGTTCAGGGGAAAAAGAGAAGCAAACTTAGGGCATGTCTACTCCTGCGGAGTTACAGCACCGGGAGTTACAGCACTGCTCAGAGAGCATTGAAGGGAAACTGCTGCTGTGTGTTCACACTGCCAGCTGCCTGCGCAAGAGCATATTCACACTTGCGGCACTTGCAGCGGTATTCGGAGTGGTGCACTATAGGCAGCTATCCCACAGAGCACCTCTTCTGCCGCTAAGAGTTATGGGAAGGTGGAAGGGGTCACGGGACATCCTGAGTCCTGTCCCAACCCAGCAATCTCTGTGCTTCCCTCTGCATTTGGCCCCATCTTTCAATAGTTTGTGTACTGCGTGCCCTGCCTCTTCGGGCTGCAGGAATGGATCCTGAACTGTTGACCAGTATGCCGCTCGCTCTGATCAACACATCACAAGTGGCAGTGGAGTTATTCCTTAAACTACAAAGGTAAGAGGAGTGTGACATTGATCTCACCACACATAGTAGCTATGATACGAGATTGCTTGTGGCATTCATGGAGGTGCTGATGACAGTGGAACACCACTGAGTGGTGGGATCACATCGTGATGCACGTCTGGGATGATGAGCAGTGGCTGCAGAACTTCCAAATGAGGAATGCCACATTAATGTTACTGTGTAATGATCTTGCCTCAGCCCTGCGGTGCAAGAACACAAGAATGAGAGCTGCCCTGCTAATGGAGAAGTGCATGGTGATTGCACTGTGGAAACTGGCTACTCCAGATTGCTACTGATCGGTCACTAACCAGTTCGGGGTGGGAAAGGCAACCATTGGACTTGTAAAAGCAGCAAAGAGTCCTGTGGCATCTTATAGACTAACAGACGTATTGGAGCAAGAGCTTTCATGGGTGAATACCCCTTGATGGAAGTCTGCAGGGCCATTACTCACATCCTGTGACTCTGGACAATGTGTGGCATTGTAGATGGCTTTACACAAATGGGCTTCCCTATCTTGGGGGAAGGGAGAGGAGGTGCACTAGATAGGGGGAGGGTTAGCTCAGTGGTTTTGGCATTGACCTGCTAAACCCAGAATTGTGAGTTCAAGCCTTGAGGGGGCCATTTAGAGATGTGGGGCAAAAGTCTGTCTGGGGATTGGGCCTGCTTTGAGCAGAGGGGTTGGACTAGATGACCTTCTGAGGTTGCTTCTAACCCTGATATTGTATTCTATGGCACAAATATTCCAATTCTGGCACCAGACCACCTAGCCACCAAATACATTAATCACAAATGGTATTTCTCAGCAGTTCTCTAGGTGCTTGTGGATCACTGTGGGTGTTTCACACACATTAACGCAGGCTGGTCCAGAAAGGTGCATGAGGCACACATCTTTCAGACCACTGGCCAGTTCAGGAAGCTACAATCATGGACTTTCTTCCCAAACCAGAAGATTACTGTAGGGGAAGTCGAAATGCCTATTGTGATCTAGGGAGACCCCACCTACCCCTTAATACTGGGGCTTATAAAGCCATACACATGGCAACTTGGCAGCAGGAAGTAGCGGTTCAACAACAGGCTGAGCAAGTGCAGAATGACTGTTGAGTGTGTATTTGGCCATTTAAGAGCCCTCTGGCACTGCCTCTGTGGGAAGCTGGACCTGGCCAATGACAATATTCCTATGCTTATAGCCACATGAAGTACGCTCCATAATATTTGTGAAGGGAAGGGTGAAAGCTTCACTCAGGGCTGGACCGCAGAGGCTAAGCACCTGGAGGCTGAGTTTGAACAGCCAGAGACCAGGGCTATTAGAGGGGCACAGCGCAGGGCCATAAGGATCAGGGATGCCTCGAGGCAGCAATTTGAAGTGGAAAGCCACTAGTATTTGTTGCTATGCTCAGAATGCAGTGCTTGTAATGCTAGGAGGTGATTGGTGCAGAAAATGCAATATAGGGGTTTAACATAATTGTAAGTTGCTTTGCAGGGCTCTTTTTGCTTTCAATTAATAGAATAAAGATTGCTTTCAAACCAACACAATTCTTTTATTAAAAAAAAACTGGAGGAGAGAGTCAAACAAACAAACAAACAAACAAACCATCAGCAGTGAGGGGGATGGGGGAAGGGAAGGTCCCAGGAAGAGGGGGGTCCTGGGACAGCTATAGATTTGTGTATGTCCAGGGATCATATCCAACCTTCTCCTTTAGAGCACAATGCACCCAGTGCTGTACTTCAGCAGGGCCAAACTGCAGGTGGATGGGTGTTGAGTGCAGTGAGTAGTGGGAGTCTGCACTGCTGGACTGTGATGGGGGAGGAGTGGAATGCCATGGGTATAGACTGGAGCAAGGAGGTTGATAACAGTGTGTTGGCAGTGTGTGGGGGGTGCATGGGAAAGAGTTTTGCGACAGCGGCTGCAGGGGAGGGTGATCGCAGAGCTGCTCAGTTTGCAGAGCTAGTATCTCCTGGAACATGTCCCCTTGGTGCTCCATAACCTTTAAGAGCTGCTCCGTGGCTTCATTCTGTTGTGCCGCATTCTCCTTTCGGTCCCTCTTCTTGCTATCCCGCCACTCCTTCAATTCCTGTTTCTTGGCAGCGGAGTGCATCATAACCTCACGGAGAAAGTCCTCCTTAGTTCTTCTTGGCCTCTTTCGAATTCTGCGCAGCCATTCAGCCACCAATAACAAAGAGGGAGTCTGGGCTCCCAAGATCATCTCTATGAAGTTTAAACACAACAATTTACAGAAGCAGTGTTGTTTGCAACACAGAGAACACTGATTCAGTGATTTAAAACACAGCCAGTACTCACACACCTGTCACTAACTGGCTGACCCCAGGCAAAAACACATGAGCCACAAGACCCCCAAAATGATGAGTAGCTACAGGGGCAGGGTAAATCACTCTTCCTGGACCCTGCTGTACACTGGGCACATGGCTCTTGGGGAAAGCCAGCACTGCACAGGGCCTTTGGTGGGGCGGTGCCCCACCCCCTGAGGAAAAGGGCTGAACCAGGCCCAAGAGGCTGCGTAGACCAGCAGCCAATCAGCCAAGGCCTGGGGAGAGCCAATCAGGACAGGGAAAGAGGCAGCCAATCAGGGACAGGCTAGGTCCCATATAAAGGCTGCCTAGCAGAGATGAAGTCAGTCACTCCCTGACTAGCGAGGGAGAAGGACTGGCTCCTGAGCTAGGGAGCAGCACTTTGGACAGAGCAGTGCTGGGCAGGCTTTGGGGAACCGAGCGGCATTCTGGCCCAGATACATGCCAGGCTGTGGCCCTTGCTAGAAAGGGTCGAGAAGATTCATAGGGCCAAAGCGGAAGTGGCCAGGGAAACTAGGCAGATGAGAGGGGAGAGAAGGAAGACAGAGAGATGCTGCCGCCTGCCGCCCTCCCGGCGACCATCAGAGCGTCCCCCATGGCATGCTGCCCCAAGCACGCGCTTGGCGTGCTGGGGTCTGGAGCCGCCCCTGAATAGGACAAGAAACAAAGCAGCTCTACCGAAGAACCTGCAGCAGTGGATTGCCGAGTATCTCCATGAGAGTTTCCTGGAGATCTCTGAGGGAGATTTCTGTGAAGTGAGGGAGTCAATCTACAGCCTGTTCTGCCTCTCAGGCTAGGCATGCAATGGGAGACAAGCCTGATTTCTTTAATTCTTCTGCCCCCAAAAATTCTTTGGCAATTTCAAAAATCTAATCCACTTACCTGAGGCCTCCTCTCCTGTTTGCCCTTCTCCAACATCCGATAGCTGTGACTGGCTAGCCTCCTAGCCAGAAAAGAGCTCCTGACTGCATGCAACTCTGACCTCCGAGTCATCCTCTGCTTCTGAGTCCCCCTCTCCCTCCACATCCTCTGCCAAGATTTCCTCCTCCTGGCTTGGTCCACTCTCTACTGGCATGCAAGCCACTGAAGTATCCACAGTGTCTGTATAGAGCAGAGCTGCCAATCTTGCTCTGTACCTTTTGTGATTCCCTATTCCCATCTCCTCCGTGGCCTCGGGTGGTCCCAGAGAAACCAGGATCTCGCCCTCCTTCCATTCCTGTCTATGACCAGGGCAGGGGGACTAGACCCTCTCCTCATTGCACCCCTAGCCTGGACCCCAAAACAGGGAAAAAGAGAGGATCAGCCTTAGGAAAGCTGCCTTCCTATGATGCCTATGGCCCTTAATTACTTTGGCCAGTCTTGGGCCTGGAATTCCTTCCTGGGGTGATCCTCCTCCTCCACCACCACCTCCTTCTGCCCCTTTGGCTGCTTTCCCCCCCCCCACACACACACACACCGCACAGTGAGGGTTGACAGGAGGCAAGCCGCTGCGATCGTCATTGGGACTTGGGGCACTGGATTCCCAGCCCAAGCCCAGGCTGCACGCTGCACACTGCACTCTAACTGGCCTATGTGGGCCTGCTGGCATACTTTAGGAACCTACAGCAAGTTAATGTAGCCCATCTGGGTCCACATGGGGTAGTTAGAGCACAACATGCAGCCTGTAGCTTGTCCAGTGAATCCAGCAGCCCCCAACCATTCAAAACCACTAGGGCTTGCTTTCTATCAGACCCTTTCCGTGCATGTGACACAGGGCAGTGAAGAAGAATGCCCCCTGCAGCTTGTCAGACCTGAGCAATAATGGATCAGTCACTCTCTCTCTCTCTCACACACAGACATACACACACACACACTTTATATATCGACATGTATACAGATGGGGGGTGCACGTGCAAAATTAGATTTAATAATTTAGTAATTTCATAATTACATATAAAAAGCAGGAGATTATGGAAAATCAGAGAAGAAATTCATCTCTGGTAGAAGTGAATTTCACTTTTTGTGCTTATATCCAAATGCTATTGTATAAGAAAGCAAATAAACCTGGAGAATGTGAGCAATTTATTTAAAAGTATGAATGTAAAAACACAAATAATCCATTACAAACAAAAGACTCTAAACTGATAGTTAAAGATGAAGGAAACCTGAAAACTTTCTCCAAGAGTTATAAAAGTCTTGTTGTTAAGAAATACTGCAGATAAAATTTAAATGAACTAAATATTACAGTCTGATAATCACTTGTAACCTGTGTTGAGCAAGTATTTGAAATTTTCAGTTTCGGGTCTGAATATATCAAACATTTGAGACTATTGATAACATAAGAAAAACCTTAGTCAGGAATGGGCAAAAAAAATGTTCTGATAATTCCCAGTCATTTACAACCTTTTTGCTTCTGTTCATGTAAGATCCTTTTATGTGGCAAAAGTATTTGTCAATTCACTATGTTTTTTTTAAACTGTCCTTTGCACTCTATGCAGCATAATAAAACAGCTAAGAAGTTTCCTAGGAAACTAGCACCAGTCCTACTACATAAATCATCAAATTGGGCAAGTCCTATCTTCTATGTCTTGGCTTTCTAGTTATAGAGATGTGGATAAAATATTCACCTTCTCTTTAAGTATGATGAGCAATATCCCTGATCCCTAGATTGCTCAGCTCAGTTACTATTTTTGATTGAACAATGCTGGTGTCACGATGGTGAGCAGAGGGACATTGGAGAATGTACACTGTTTTTGTTCGGGCTGGGCAAAAAGCAAGAAATGTTTTCTTATTAGAAAATGGAGTACTACATAAATTTTCTGCAGGGAAAAGACTGATTCTGGTGTAATTTTATTTTAGGGAAATCTAAACAAAACATTTCATTTCAGGTCAGTTCTAATCTTTGTGTCTGAGTCACCATGGTGTCTTATGGGAGTTGTAGTTCTGGGTCTCTCATTTTCCCTCATGGGCACTGCTCCTCAGCTGGACTACATCTCCCATAAGTCACCACAGCAGATCAGCCACAAAGACAGACTGATGCATTATGGGAGATGTCCTACAACTGAGGAGTTCAGGGTGTCACCAAACTCTTGCCCTGAAGTCAACCATGAGGATAAGCTTGTCTTCCTTGGCAGTGGCAGTCAGAATTCCATCAAGAGCACAGTAAAACTGCTCCTTGTTGTCTTCATTGTCATCAAATGTAAGAGTGCATGCACATCAGTATGTGATGGCACATGCTATCAGACTGTGGCATACTGGTTGTTACTAAGCTTAAAATGAAGAGTTGTAAGACATTCATTAATACCCATAGGGAGTTCAAAAACTTGGCTAGCAATCTTGTTCTTGATGGCAAAACCAACCATATGAATATACCTCTCTTCAGGCGACAACCTGAACTCTGGAGAGGCACCACTGGGAAAGAAGGGGTGGGGAAAGTAAACTCTAAAGGCATTCTTCTCCTCAGCAAATGTGTGAGGCATGATTTGCTTATCACAAATACCTTCTTTATACAGAGGAACAAGTATAAGACTACTTGGAGACATTTACGTTCTGACCACTGGCATCTTCTTGATTATGTCTTCATCAGAGCCCATGATCATACTGATGTCCTTATTACATGAGCCATGAGAGGTACGGATGACTGCTGGACAGACCATTGTTTAGTCAGATCAATCATGAACATGAGGCTTGCTCCACAACACTGTAAACTGAAAGGAATGTGGAAGAAATTTAACATCAACATGCTTCAAAATCATGCTAGTAGTCAGACTCTTCAGCAACGCCTCCTTGAGATGCTCTCTGATCTACCTGACAACATCAGTGACATCCAAACACATTGGAAGGAGCTCAAAACCATTATTGACAAAGTGTGTACTGAATTGATGGATATTCCACTCACCACCATCGGGACTTGTTTGATGAGAATGAGGAAATCCTAGCACTTATTTATCAGAAGAGAAGTGTATTTTGCACCTGGCAAAATGAATCCTCTAACAAGCAAAACAAGACACTGGAGATACACAGCTGGAGATACAGAGCTTTGCTGATCAACATGACATGAGAAACTTTTTCAAGCAACTAAAGACATCTATGGACCAAGTTCAAGCAACATAACTCCTCTACGATCTCAGGAGAGCTCAACTCTTAAGGACAAGGTAGCCGTCAAGCAACATTGGAAGGAGCACTTTGAGACCCTATTGAACCGTGAATCTGAAGTCTCAGCTGCCTCCATTGAGTCCTTCCCTCAGCATCCAGTAATAGAATCTCTTGCTGACTCCCCATCTTCTGAGGAAGTTTGATGTGCCACCACTCAGACTAGAAACACCAAGGCACCAGGTCCAGCTGCCATCTCCATGGAGCTCTTCAAAGCTGGTGGAATAGCACTCATGCAAAAACTTCAACTTTTTGTTAGAATTTAGGTTAATGAGGGAATTCCACCTGACCTAAAGAATGCCAATATTGTAACCATTTTTCCAAAAGGGGAAGCGTCTATGTGTGGGAATTACTAAGGCATTGCCCTCCTCTCTGTTGCCAGGAAGATCCTAGCTCATATCCTTGTGAACTGTCTCTGCCCTCTTGATGAAGACATCCTTCTGGAATTCCAGTGTGGTTTCAGACCATCTTGGGGCACCGCCAACATGATTTTTGTCATGCGAAAGATCCAAGAGAAGTGCAGAGAACAATATCAGCCATTGTTTATGGCATTTATTGACCTAAGACATTTGATTACATCAATGTGAAGCGTTATTGAAGGTACTGTCTAGGTTCAGTTGTTAATTGAAATACATTGGTGTTCTCAGGTTACTTCATGATGGGATGACCGCCACTGTCCTCTGTAATGGGTTGGAGATGGACCCATTCCCAATCTGTACTGGTGTCAAGCAGGGCTGTGTTATTGCCCCAACACTATCTTGCATGATCTTGATTTTTATTTGTAACTGCCTTTCTTCTGGGATTGGCTATCTCATGAACGGCCAACTCGTCAATCTACAGAGTCTTCATTCTAAAACTAATGTCACCAGGAATGTTATTACCGACCTTCAGTATGCTGATGACTATTACCCTTGCATACACAGTGGCTGACTTGCAATCCACTCCAGATCTTTTCTCAAGCTACTATCATAGCCTGGGACTTTCCCTCAACATTGAGAAGACTAAGGTGCTCCACCAGCCTGCCTAAGCACATGTTGCTCCCCTTGTCAGACAAATTGTCATCAGTGGTGAACCTTGGAAAATGTTGAGCATTACCCTTATGTTGGTATCCACTTCTCCCAACCAATCTTGATCTTGAGGTCATACATGAGATCCTTTGTACCAGAGCATCCTTCAGAAAGTTGTTTCATGGTGTCTTTATTGACAGATCTTCAGATGGAAACTAAGATTCTGGTCTTAAATGCTGGAGTCATCCCCTGTCTTTATGGGTGTGAGACATGGGTAACAGACATGGGTGACATACCGAAGCCATCTTTAAGCATCTGGAGTGAAACCAACAGTGCTGCCTTAGAAGATTCTCCATATTAAATGGGAAAATCTTCACACCAATGCCGGCGCTTTCTCTGCAGCTAACATCACCAGTGTTGAGGCAAAGATTATGAAACATCAACTTTGCTGGGCTGTGCATTGTATGTGGATACTCATCTTCCAAAGCAATTCTTCTTTTCTCAACTTAGTCACGGTAAGAGGATGCATGGAGGACAGAGGAAATAATACAAGGACACCCTGAAAGTATATTTTAAGATGGGAGGCACTGACCCCATGAATTGGGAAGAGCTGGCTGGCAATACACTGCAATGGCATAGTATCATACATCAAAGCTCAGACTATTTTGAAGAGAGTCACCTTGTTCAAGAGGCTGACAAATGGCCAGCAGTTGTTCTCTCTTCATGCAACCACTTGTCACATAGGTGGAAAAACCTGTAGATCATGGATTGGACTCCTCCGCCATCTTAAGTCTCATCAATGATTTTCCCCCGGCAGACATCATCCTCGTATTGAGGGATAGTAGACAATGATGCCAATTGAGAAGCGGGAATCATAAAGGATAATGGAGGCATGAGGAATCTGGTAACTATGACTTTCCTGAAAAAACTTGGCAGCTCAGGCTGATGCAGAGATTAATGTCAACATGACTCAAAAATAAACATTTTGATCTGACAATGTCAAAACAGTTTGTTTTGATCTAAAATATTGAAATTTTTCAGAAATGTTCATTCTGCAAAGAGTTTTGATGTTTTGACTTTTGTCCCATATTGAGACAAAAATCAAAATGTTGAAACAGTGGAATCTCCTCCAGGATGGGAATGTTTTTCTATCAGTACTAGTACTCAGTATATAATTGACAAGAATGAGTCAATGATTTTATTCCCTCTAGAAATAATGTTTACAAATGTGGGTCCCAGCTATTTCCTCCCCCTACCCAAAAAATTGCATCTATGCTGTTTTTTATTCAACTTAGCCCTTAATATTTTAATGTGTTCACAATTCTTGGGGTGAAATTTACAGACCCAGGTTTTTTTAAGAGGCTCTTTAGAAAAAAAAACTGTATAAAACCATTGTGCATAAAAATCCCACATCCCAAATGCAGTCAGAGTTATATGTACATCCATTTTTTGGTGATATCAATTTATGTGTGCAAATGTAACGTGTGTATGCAATAGGTGCATAAGCATTTGTTGCAAATTTTACTTAGGTACAGATTCTTCAAATCTGAAAATTTAGCTTTTGGGGAGAAAATTATTTTTTTTTTGTCCCTAACAGAAAGTGAAGTCCAAGAAATATTAAACTTAAAAATGAGTAAAAATAACCACACAGTAAAAGTTGTGCTCTAATACAATGAAGCAGCCCTTATTTCAACTGACTTGGCAAGAAATGGGTGTAACAGAAGGAACAATTAATTGGACTTTTAACATGCAAAATTATTGAAGAAAGAATTTAAGTACCTAGGTAGGTTTTTAAGAGAATAGCTGGGACTTTATCCTTGTTTTCAGCTTGAGAAAGAAAAAGTTGTTCTCATGCCAGTAGCCAACCTTTTGTGTGGAGATGGTGTGATCTGTATGTGTATATAAATATGAAGAAACAGCTCAGCAAAGACAGTGAGCAAGAGTCCAGTAATGGAAAAAAAATGCTGGCAAAGAGTTGAAATTATAGGGAAAGAATTTCAAAAATGTAGTGGGAAAAGAATAAACAGCATTGTAGTCTTAAATCAAAAAGGCAGTCAACGGTCTGACAAAGCATTAATAGAAACTATCAGTCAGCTAAGAGCCTAATTGCTACCAAGCAAGTGTAAATTATTATTGATGGGTCACAGATTATGAGTTTTTGCTACTCAAAGGTTGTTCTATCACTAAAGCAGGGATATTGTTATTTAGCTTGTATCATTAAAGAGCATTTCTCTCAGAATCAGCAATAGATTGGTTTCCAGAAAATGCAAATCCAAAGAGTCAGAACTAAAGTGGTTTATGGGGTCTTTTCACCTGAGTATGTTTTGTTTCAAGCTTCTTTTTTGGGGGTAGAGAAAATGGTATACAGGGAGAACTGTTTCATTCATACAGTGTTTATATTATATTCACATATAATGTAGCACAGAGGAACCTGAAAATTCTGCACCTTTTCTCTGGTATAGAGTCAAACAACCTACACCCCAACATGACTCCTTTCCCATTCACACTTGTTAAATGACTGTATAGGCATACTGGAAGCCATTTTGGAATATTTTAAGTGATTATCTTGATGTCTTTCCAAATTTTGGAGCCAAATACTTTCCTTCTTGGACCTGACTCTCTCTGGTCTTCACAAGTATGTAGGAGTGGAGCAGAAGGATACAAAGAATCTGCCCCTCTTCTTGTGCACCCCATTTAATGAGAGAATTCCAGTTTCTCTGTACTCTCCGCAAGGGTGCATGGCAGTGGAGTGAAAAGTTAGAGGGCAATATGCTGCATATCCTGGAGTTCTGGAGGTAGTTTCCTTCTCTTGAGGTGGTCCAATTTAACTCCACCCAACACAGAGGTGTAATTGAGCCCTCAGTTATTACTAGAGCAAAAGAAATAATTTTCACCTCTGTCTACAACCAGATCTAACAATTTTTGAGTTAATTCTGTCTTTGACATTATTCACAAGTTTCTTTGATAAATAATTCTTGTTCTGAAGATTGTTTGTAAATTGCAAACTTATCTGAAATTCAGAATTTATGCTGTGTTGGTAAGTTAGCCTCCACAAAGACTAAAGTGGTGCCTTGGTCTTGTGCTAGCTCTCAGCATAGGGATACATTTATGCTTATCGAATTTACATTTCCAGATTTCTTGGACTATTTAATCCTAAAATAGCATTGTAGTTGCATTTTGACACTAGAAATAACATACTGTTAAAATCAAGTATAGAGTTAGTGGAACATGGACTGAATAATGTTACCTTACTGCCTCACTTTACTTGATTTTTAAAATCACTTTTGAACCAAGCTACCCAGAAGCAAACAGCATAAAGGGAGATGAAAGCTACCATCTTTTATGTTGGGATGTATTGTTTGTTATCTGTCTGGATCTTCTGTGAATTGAGTTTCCTCCATAATTCCAAAGTCTGGCTTGATTTTTGGGGGGCGGGGGAGGGCTGGAAAAAGACAATAACTTATCCTTCTAAATGTATTGTATAGTTTTAATGTTTAAGAAGATGACTCTAGTTTTCAAGAGATTCGCTATTATTTAGTGATGTTATTACTTGTACCGTACGGATCCCATGTACAGGCATGACCATGTTAGGTTAAGGTGGAAATGTGAATCTCAAAATATGAGTCTTATAGTATGCATCAGGTAAAAAGTCATCCAACTGCTTGATTTGACTAGTACTCATTGCCTCAAATTAAATATTGTCAGTTTCCCCCAGCAGTGGTTACACACATCCTTTGAAAAGTCTGAATGAATTCTGCCAGTGTATCCATTATCATCCTCATGAATATTTTAGTGACTTGCCTTGCTAATACATCCTACTTTTCCTGGAAACGAAAAAAATATATATAATAATAAGAGGTCTGGGAGAAGTGTCTGTGCTAGAACTTTTTCTGAGAGTCCAATAATCATTTTGGGATTTGGAACCTCTGAGATCTCTGTTCAGTATTTTTGCAAAGACTTAAATATCAGCTCTGATACACTGGTTATGTGGAGGTTTGACTGACAGCTCCAACTCTTCAAATCCTCAATGCAGACAAGGTGACTGCACCGTAGTTCTATAAATTTCAGAATTATACAGAATGAATCTGATGCTCAAAAGTATACATGCTCACTTTCCTGCACAGATATGTGTGGTAATAACCACAACTACTCAAGCAAATCAGACAGTTGTGTAAACAAATGGCCACTTGTTCATTTAACTGGCCAAATGTATGTATAATTAACCTGATATGCTGTCATGGTCACAGAACATTCTGCACAAACTTGGTATGCAGTTATGAGTTTTTGCACGTAACTAATTTTGGAAAGTCAGGTATCAATATATTAAAACTACTGAAATGTAGATCTAGTGGCATAACTGGCATATTATAGAGTGCTTAATTTTATACTGTAAATAAATCACTGCTCAGATCATATATACTTCCTATTAAAGCATTTAACTATTACATCTGAATTCCACCTCCTGGAGTAAAGATTTAGAAAGATACAGGTATTACTGAACTCAGACAACTTTTGGCAATGTAAAGTACAAGACTGTCTGTGAAAACATGGCATTTCAAGACAGAAATGCCAACTGCTTTAGACTGTTTACTCATTCCCAGAATTAAATACTCCCTTTTAAAGGTAGTACTTACAGGATTGAGTCACGGTGAGGCAGCTTGAAACACCTGAACATTGTAATTATTGGGGAGAGGGGCATGTCATGTAGTAAGTATCTTGACTCTGCCTCATTTTACTACTGGATCTGATGAATGTTGTAATTTGTTATTTAGTCAAATTTAACAGATTCATCACCCATCAAATCAGGAACTAAAAACACTACCTCAAAGTCACACCTTTTAGATGAAATCCATGTCTTAGTGTGACAGAATACACCCCTGTATTCATACCCTCTATTCATACATTACTGTAATATATTTTGTACAAAGTATGCCTTGTAAGGTATCATTTGAAAACTCAAAATTTGCTGGTCATTATTGTCCTGGTAAAAATGCATGTGGTAAGATTGTGTGTGAAGTTATAAGATTCCACTCTATGATATTAACAAATGTTAAACTCCAAACAGGTTTGTGCTAAGCAAGGGAATGTGTGCTCTGATTAATTTGAATTTAAGCAGTGAACAGAGTCAACTAGCAGGAAGCAAAGAGAAAGGAAGTTCAAATAGGTGGGGGAAAAAAAACCCAGCAGGGAATATACTTCCAAATTGTCTCCTGCTTCTCAGCTGAAACTGTTTTTCACGAGGGGCCTGAAACTACAAAAAAGAGGGACAAACACCCCAACGGACCCACCTCTCTCTCTCCCCCCCCCCTCACGTCTATCACATTTACTGTCCCTGAAGAGACAAAGGAAGCAGGTCTTAGACTCTGGGGAAGGGGTCCTGAATTGAGAGTTTTGTCAGTCATCTGCTGCGGTATGTTGTGAGAAACTTTGCTTGACTCTAATATAGTTTGATAAGATCGGCCTTAGTAAATGTATCAGAAGGGTAGCTGTTAGTCTGGATCTGTAAAAAGCAACAAAGAGTCCTGTGGCACCTTATAGACTAACAGAAGTATTGGAGCATAAGCTTTCACCCATGAAAGCTTATGCTCCAATACTTCTGTTAGTCTATAAGGTGCCACAGGACTCTTTGCTATTTAGTAAATGTTTTATCTTTATTTTTCTTGTAACTGTTTCTGACTTTTATGCCTCATTTATTGTTTTATCTAATTCAGTGTGTTTAAATTGAAGTGTCTGAATAACTATTTGAGATAATAAACTGGCATATTATTCTCTTAAAGGAATAATAGACTTAAAATATTTGTACTGTCCAGGAGTGGGCTGGGCTGGGGGAAAAGCTGAGACTGGTTGTATGTTGGGATCATTCTGCAGTATATCCAAGGCTAGTGAGAGCCAGATTATAACCCAAGTGTGGCCGACAGACTGCAGTTACAACCAGACTCTCAGTGTGGCTTGCATCCTGGAAGGCTGTTTGTGAGCAGACCAGGTAGGAGCTACTTCAGCAAGGCACTGTAAGTCACCCAAGGTTGCAGGGCATAGGTGACAGTCCCTCATTGGGCTAGACTGTGCCTTGGCATGTCATGCTTAGTCAAAAAATATCACTACTGAGTGTAACACATTCCCTAATAAACACCCTTAAATCATATGGTTGGCTCAACTGAGACCTTGGTTACATTGGGATGTTTCATATTGATGTATCTGCAAAAGTACAAACCCCTGCTGTGGGTGAGTTGATTTAGTGTAGACATGCTGCAATGGTGTATAACCAGAGCAACCAGTGTGTCGGAGAAAAACTTAGTTCTGACTTTTTGGTTGGGTGCAGCAAAGTCAGATACTTTATTTCTCAAGCAATTGCTTAGAGGGAGAGAGTGCGCTAGGACACAGGGTTTCCCCCTCCTAGGCAGGTCTCTCATCAGGTAAACAATTACAGCAAGCATTTATACTTTTTGTTACATACAATAATAAGCAACAGCTAAATTTTGTTTATACATAGGTCATCTTACTATCTTATTTTTTTCACTTCTATTTAGACGCTAGTCTACATTCCTCATTATCGACACAAGATCACAACAACTTCTCACATAGTTCTTTCCCACTCGCCTCACACAATCCTAGCTTCTACAAATATCGCATTATTAGGGTTACAGCTAGCCTGACTCTTGCTCTACTTCCACAAGTGCAAGCCACTGTTTATACCTTGCAGCGTATCTGCTAGAGGAATTTGCACTGGTGCATCTACATCAATATAATTACAATGGTTCAAAATACCCCACTGAAGACAAACTCTGAGGAAATATCATTAGAGTTTGTCTACATAGCAAGTTATGCACAGAAAGCCAGAGTGTGAATCTATAGTGCACCACTTTGCCGTGCACTAATTTCTTGTGTGAACACAGCTACGGTGCACCAAAAGTCCTGGATTGCCACACTCCAGGATGCTCAGTGCACTGTAGCAGTGTCTACGTAGGATATTAATGCGTTGCAAACTGGTGCACTATAGATTCAGGTTCTGGCTTTCTGCACAGTAACTTGCCATTGTGGAAGCCAATTAATAATTAACAAGGATTTGAAGAGATCTTAATGAATGTTAGTTAGTTAGCATAAGTTAGGCTAGCTGTGACCCTAATGACGTGAGATTTGTAGAAGCAAGATAATGTAAGACAGAGTGAACTGTGTGAAAGTTGTTACAACCTTGCAATATGCAGTCTTGCTTTTTTCTAGTAGTGAGACAAATAAGATAGCAAAGAGGTTTATGTATAAACAAATGCAAATGTTTTTTTTACTGTCTCCATGATTGCTAGAAATTGTCTGTAACAAAAGTATAAAGGCTTGATGTAATTGTTTACCAGTTGAGAGACCTGTCCGGGACTGGGGTGACCCTGTGTCCTATGGCACTCTCTCCCTCCATTGTAATTACTGGAGAAATAATAAAGTATTTGATTTTGCTGCACCCAAACAAAAAGCGAGAACTAAGTTTTTCTCTGACAATTTGGGGGCTCGTCCGGGATGGCAACACCCATGGACCCACAGATGGCTACTACGGATCATTCCCCTTCGAACCCCATGGCGCCACATGAGAGGTATGAGACCTTTTGAAATCTCTATTGGGGTATCGGAGGAGGACTGTCCGTGAGGATGTCTGTCTCTGTTGGGCTCACGCCATCTGAACGTATTGACTGTGCAGCAGGATCAGATGCAAAGTGGTATTGGGGAGAGGCCCCAATAAGGTTAGTTTATAGCAGTACTGGGAACTGCTGAGTTGGCCAAGGTAAATGCATAGGTAAATGCATAAGGTAATGCATAGGTAAATGCATTAGAATGCACTGGTGCTGAGGGGTTTTACCGCCTCAAGAGGGGTTGTCATACCGCCTCATGGTATTGGTCCGGACCAGGTAAAGATGCATCGTGGTTAAAAAAAAAAAAATTAAAAAAGATAAAAAGGTTAAAAAAAGGGTTACAAAAAAAAAGGAAGAAAAGAGGCCTTGGTATGTGTGTGTGTGTACACCAGTGTGAGTGATCATTATCGGAAGATGCACAGAGTGCCCTGTGAAGCGGAAGCTAATGATCAGGACTGCTCTAACGCAAGCCCGGTAACTAGTGGATCTTTAGGAGATCCGACCCACGGTGGGCTGACTCGGCCTGGCATAGTCCGGCGAGGAAGCTGCCTGGGTCTAGGAGTGTGTGAACCCATCTTCCCTCCCCTTTCCCTTCTGTGTGGGCTACTGACAATCTGTTCATCTCACTGGATGCAATTAGAGTAAGCGGCGCTGTCTCCCAGAGACTAGCCGACGCTCTTTGCTGAAGGGAGGTGTAAGAGAGTCGTAGTCTTCCTTGTGAGTCTCTCCTGTGTGAGTACCCTGTAGGGAGAGATCCTTAGATTCTGATCTGCTAGCGCGGACAGGGCACCCCCTCAGTTTGTGTGATTGGAACATGGGGGAGGGACAGTCTAAACTTTCCACCTTACCCCCTAAGGGTACCCCAGCATGTTACATGTACGTACATTATGGTCCTAAAACCTGCAGGTATTTAGAGAATTGGAATCTTCACACGCATGAAAATCCATCTAAATAATGCCCATTAGAAGGTACCTTCAATCTAGATAAGATCATATATCTCAGAGGAGCTTTTAATCACCAAAGAAAAGCCTCTGACACAGTGTGAGCAATTTGTCTAGGAACGGGTTAATTTGAAATTCGGCTTCGCCCAGAGATAAAGGAGAAGTTGTTTTGTGTTCAAGGTCACGAATCAGTGCGGATTATGCTAAGTGCAAAGAAAAACTGCTTTCAGCCCCAGCTGCTTGTGGAAAAATAGAGACACAGGCAAACCAAAGGCAGTATAAGTTACAGAACTGGAATTATATTTGCAAAGCTTAACTTTCCAGTGAGACATGTGTGAGTATTAAAGTGGCTTAAGGCTTGGGGCATTCATATTTTTCCTGTGTGAGGTGGGAGCATTCCCAACACTCTCCATTGTTGTTTTATTATTTTTAATGAAGCTTTAAAATTTGATTATATGCTCTGTCAGTCTGATCACCTGACATGAGGGATAAATTAGTAACAGGAATTTGTCACAGTTTGGTGAGCAATTATGTATGGGGGAGCCCTGCAGAATTTCCACCATCTATCTGTTTTACTCTTGTTATTTTATGTTTGCTTTGTTTGGTATTGTTGGTGTTATATGATAAGGATTGCATGATTATAGGTGAGCCCTAATAGAATAAGGAAACACTATTTAGTTTTGTTCTGTTTTGTTTAACCGGTTACTGTTGTTTTTCTGCTCTGTTCATTTGGGCGTTGGGTGTGTGAGCGGAACTGAACTTCTCGTTCGTAATTCCTCAGAGTGGAAGCCATGTGTGCGATGAAGCTCTGAGGTTGTATTGAGATCTTTCTGTCCCGCCCCCTGTAACGGACAATGTAATAGAAGTAGAAAAATCTGGCTTAGACTGTAATTCTCTCTGCTTTCTGTGTAATTTTCTTTTCTGTTTAAGTGTCAGCATACAAATGGGTGGGTCTCTGGGTAGACCCCCTAAAGTGGTTTGGATTATGTGTTAAGTAAATGGCCTTTACCCAATGGCCATGTATTTTTGCCCAGGTAGCAACCCTTACTAGGGAGGACTCGGGTAGTCTTGTGAGTAGAAATGTTTTGGGGTATAGACCAGAAGGGTGGGGGCTAGTTGAGAAGCTCACCATCCTAGCTAAACTGGTAGAGGAGCAAATTGGTGCCAATGGAAGGGACAGCTCAGCGAGAAAAACAGGATCGGGCCCAGGTGGGCAGGCAACAGACAAAGAGATTGGAAAACGGGTTGGAAACTTTTGAGGGTGTAGTGGAAGGAAGGTGTAAGTGAATATAAGCATGAGGATTTCAAATACTCAGGAGGATATTTGGAATGGTGATTTGAGTTGATAAAAGTGACTGTTGGGAGACAAGCAAGTGATTTTTAAGGAAAGTGAAAAGTTGACTCTGTAGTTGCTGGAGGGAACAGCAGTTGAGCTTTGTAAAGATGCTAAAGAAAAGTTTTTGGTGTCTTTGAAATGTTTGTGGATAAATTCAGGCAAAGAAATTATTAGATTGCAATCGTTTGGCTATGAACAATTTTGTTAAATCAGTTGAAGAATGTACACAGTGTTATGTAATGACAATTTTATTAGGCTCTAAAGGCACTATAAGTGGTGATGTTTTCTTTCAGTGTTTAAAAGCAGGAGTTAAAAGAAAAAAAAGCAAGCCAGAAAGCATCTGTGTTAATGCAAATTAACTAACTGATAAGGTAGAGGCCGCTGAACCAGGGCTGTCTAAGAAACACATACGAGAAAATATGGGGTAATTCCTCTGTTTTGCCTAGAATCAACAAGAGTATTTGTATATTTTAAGTATTTAACTGCCCAGAAGGGGTGGACCTCTGTTTTTGTCTTTCAGATAATCAAAGAAAACTAATGCCAGCTGCACAGCATTCAACGTACCATGATTTACTGGCACAGTCACAAAATTATGTTGTGTGTTCTATGTTCTGTCTTGTGGTGTTTGTCTCGTGGCCAGAATTGATGTGTTTAATATTTTCATGAGATGGTCTGATTTGAACTCAAGCGGAAGTGTTGGATTGAAATGCAGATACTTGTTTTGTTCAACTTAGAATACAAAGTGTTTGGTTACATCAGACAAATGTGATATACTAAAGTCTAATACATTCTCTTAAGTACGAGAAGGAAACTACATTGGCCGAATCTTTTAATTGAGAATTGTTGTTAAAATTTGCATACTGACAGTCTTTGGAAGCAAGGACATGAAAAGTTAACCCACTCCCCATATTGTACAAGGGATCCTTCTGGCTACCTCAGACTTTTAGCCAGAGGGCTGGGGATGGTGGAACGCTATTGGACTAGAGGTTATATTAAGTGAACTTCTCAAAGTGGGTGTGCTTGTCCTGGCTTGTTGTTCCAAAGTTCTGTAATAAGGTTATTTTAGTGAAAGGGTATATGTGGCATACATTGAATAATAAGACTAATGTACTGTATAACAGTAATGTTTATGTGTTCATGGTATAAAAGAAGGTGTATAATTAAAGAGTACAGGTTTCCTTTGTATGTTAAAAGAAAAAAAAAGCCAAGAAGGGAGAAAAAGAGAATAGCTGGCCCCAGTCAAGGACACCGCTCACGGCTAAGACTTGGCTGACTACCAAGGAAAGGGGGGGATGGTTGCTGCAGTTAAACGAGATTGGTGTGCAGCGGGCAGCCCACCCTCCTCCTTGGGGACCTTTTGTACATATTCAGATTGATTTTATTTCAATGTCTAAATGTTGTGGTTATGAATATGTATTAGTTTTAGTTGATGTATTTACCAATTGGGTTGAAGCTTTTCCCTGCAGGAAAGCAGATGCCAGGACTGTTGTGAAACTTCTGCTTAAGGATTTTGTACCACGTTTTGGCATCCCTGTGAGTATCAACAGTGATCGTGGAATTCACTTTACTGGACAGATTGTAAAGGAGTTATGTGCAGCTTTGCAGATCCAATGAAACCTTCACTGCCCTCATCACCCACAATCTGCTGGGACAGTGGAACGCCAGAACGGGATTTTAAAAAATAAACTGGCCAAGATTTGTGCTGAAACACACTTAAAGTGGCCGGATGCCCTTCCTTTGGCACTGATGAGTATGAGAGCCATTCCCAATCGAACGACTGGACTCAGCCCTCATGAAATTTTGACAGGACACCCAATGCTGACTACCAACTGCACCCCCACTAACCCCAGCTCAGATGGACATTCATTTGATGGATAACATAACGCTTAAGTATTGTCAGGCACTAATGAAATGTGTTAAGTCTTTTTTATACACAGGTGATGGAAGCACTACCGAAGGATCTTGTGCAACCTTGCCACTCGTTGGAACCAGGAGCCTGGGTCTACATAAAGATCCATCAACGAAAGACTGCCTTGGCTCCACGCTGGAAAGGCCCTTTCCAAGTCCTGCTGACTACCGACACCGCTGTGAAGTGCCACAGACTGACTGCTTGGACCCAGGATTCTCACTGCACAAAGACCCCTCCACATCAGAAGAATTTCCTACTGATAATTCGCCTATTCTTTCTTCTAGTTCTACTGTGCTTCTGGACAGCAGGGAAAAAGGACAAGGTGACGTGCTGGCAACCTCTCCCTTGTCCACTGACAAACTACTGTGCCTTTGAACTTTTGTAGAAAAAGCAAATCATTACAGGATGATGTCCTGGTACTCTCCCCTGTAGGATGCTGAACCACAACTGCTTCAGGAAAGAAGAAGAAACACTCACTCCACTGACACTGCCAAAGTCCAGGAATTCCTGACTAAAAAGGACATTGAGAACTGACCCTGGTGAAGAAACAAAGAATTACATACTGGCAGGAAGAAATTTGTGGGACCCATGCTTGGGAATGTGGTATTAATTGGATTTTGGGGTTTATTCTACAGGCTGCGCCCTGTGTTCTGGATAAATCCTTCAGTATGTATTGCCCTCCCTAATTGGATTTTAAATGACATTGCCCTTAGCCAGTTTTCAAATCACTTCTACATACCCAGATTGCTCACAAGGGGCTGCCATTGGATTAGCACAACAAAAAGGCCTGGGTTATTTCCTCTGGACAAAAAGGGAATTGACCAGATCCCTGTGGTCTGGGGCCAATAGTGTAGTAGCCATTTGGACTATTCTTAAAGGCCAAGAACATGATAAGAAATTGGGCCAACTAGAAAAGGCCACTAGCCTTATTTTTGAAGCTCAGCTATCTTAAGTACACGCTGGAGTTGGTGAGTTACATGTCATTTCCACCCTTAGTTCTATGACCCAGAAGTTACTGACAGCGATGGTATTAAATATCACCGAGGCTGGGAAGGCATTGCAGTGGGATCTAGACCAGACTTGGCCCACTGCCCTTACAGATGCATCAGGAGTACCATCTGATCTGTGGTCATGCAGACATACTTGGACACTTTCTGGATGGAAGTGTGGACATTCACAGTGCTCCTTCCAAGCATATGGACCGGTTAGGGTGGGTGTGGGCTCCCACATACTGAATCCTACCGGGTCCATGGGGAGGATGCATGTGGGATTGGGTGATTCACCGAGATATCTGGGAAGTGAGACCGCCTGATTCTCCTAATCGATTTTTAGTTAGTGCTCCTGGGATTACAGCTGATATTTGGATGGGGTTAGGAAATCTATGGACATTTTGGCCGTTAGAACCACCACAGCTTCAGTGTGTACAGAAACTGAAGCCAGGGGAAGTTGTCACTGTTTATGACAATATTTGCTGGGAGGGTAGAGGTCAAGGAACTACCCTGACAGGACACCCACTTTTTCAAGCTAATGATAGCTGTGTATACGTTAATGCCACCACTTTACAAGATATACATATTAATCTTACCACTGCTGCAGGCAATCATATCATTTCCTGGCCTGCAGATAGAATGTTGCAAGTAGCTCTTAGATTTCAGGTATATTTTAATTGGACTAGAGTAGTGCCTGATCGGTTTCAAAATTTGCTTTCATTGTTACCAGAGGTTCAAAGAATCTCTGAATTGCAAGGGCAAATTCATATGCTTTAGAATATATATATCATGCTGAACAGAATGCCTTTCATACAGCTTATAGAGTGTCTACTTTATGTACTAAGTATGATGTATTGTGCTTTGTGACCAAAACTGTACAACAACCCCATTATTTTATTCCTATGAGAATGTTATTGTTTGTAGTGTTGTTAGTTAGTTTAGGATTATGTTATTGTTGTTGTTGTAAAAGACATAATGATAGTAATAATACCTTTCATGTTCATGCTAATCATGCATTGTCATTACATCCCATGAAAACCCCTAAGGTTGACATATCTGCTGTAGAATCTGAAATCCATGGTTTAATGCAAATTGAGATTTGAAATATTTGTTGTACTAGAAGTACAAAAGGGGGGAGTGTGGAAGCCAATTAATAATTAACAAGGATTTGAAGAGATCTTAATGAATGTTAGTTAGTTAGCATGAGTTAGGCTAGCTGTGACCCTAATGACGTGAGATTTGTAGAAGCAAGATAATGTAAGACAGAGTGAACTGTGTGAAAGTTGTTACGACCTTGCAATATGCAGTCTTGCTTTTTTCTAGTAGTGAGACAAATAAGATAGCAAATGCAAATGTTTTTTTTTACTGTCTCCATGATTGCTAGAAATTGTCTGTAACAAAAGTATAAAGGCTTGATGTAATTGTTTACCAGTTGAGAGACCTGTCCGGGACTGGGGTGACCCTGTGTCCTATGGCACTCTCTCCCTCCATTGTAATTACTGGAGAAATAATAAAGTATTTGATTTTGCTGCACCCAAACAAAAAGCGAGAACTAAGTTTTTCTCCGACACCATGTAGACAAGTCCCTACTCTTAAAGAAACTAGGGAAAGGTCTAAAAGTCATAGCCTGGGCCTATCCAATACATTACACACTGATTACAAACCCCTCACTGATTTGGGGACAATTGGTTTCTGGACCCAGATTTTAGGATTTATTAGAATATAATGCATTAAAGTCTTAACATGAGCTCCTATTTGTATCATAGATGCATGCAATTTTTCATTGCTGATTCAGCTATTCTGAGTCATTTACACTCTAGCCTCCCAAGACAAACTGCCATGTTTTATATAGTTCCACATAGTATATTACTCACCCAGGGGAGCAAGTCATTGATTTTCTCCACAGGGTCCACTAAGCAGTGGGAGCAGGAACTTTATCATCTATCTTAGGTACTTCTATGGCCCCCATTATGATAGTGTCTGAGTACCTCACAATCTGTAATGCACATAGTCTCATAATAATCCTGAGAGGCAGGGAAGTATTATTATCTCATTTTTACAGCAGGGAAGCTGAGGCACAGAAAGGCTATGCCCAAGGTCACACAGAAAGTCTGTGGTGGAGCAAGGAATTGAACCCACATCTGCTGAGTTCCAGGCCCACAGCCTCACCTCGGAATATCCCCATACAGCCATTTAAAGCAGGTGGGGGTCTTGGACGAAAGTGATGGGAACCAGGGTGACAGGGAGGAGCTGCTAAATTGCAGTAAGATAAAATGCATTACATTCTTATCCAATATCATTTTCCATGTATACAGTTGCTGAACTGCCACAGCAGTGTTATTCGTTCACTATTGGGTGGGAAGCTGACACGTGTAATCACAAGTGAAAGGGGAGCCTGACCATAATACAAATTCTCCATTAAGATGTGATCCGCCCTATGTAAAAGTCCAAAAACCCCAATGTCAGACTGTCTTGTGGCATGTGTAATTACTATTTTTTTAGCAGACATTGCACCTCTAATGTAAGTGCATGCAGAGAATAGTGAGTGGAGGTGAGGCAGAGACAAGGCTGAAAATTCTCCCTTAAGATAAAGTTCTTGAAAATAATTTTTGGTCTGAGGAACAAGGACTGTGCACCCAGCTATACACACATGGAGCTTAGTAACGTAACTCTTAACCCAGACCCATAACTAATATGCTTCTGTTATGTAGACACTATTTCAGGATTGAAGCAGGGTAGCAGTGTGGGCCACTGTATTCCAAGAGCCTCACGTGTTTTTGTGGGTCAGTAGCTCTATATAGTTTTCAGAACAACTGACCAGGCCTGAGCCCCCATCCCACTCCTCTTCTGCTTCTCCATGTTCCAGTGTCAAGAATCGAGGGTAGCCATGTTAGTCTGTATCTACAAAAACAACAAGGAGTCTGGTGGCACCTTAAAGACTTCAGATGCATGAAGTGAAAATTACAGATACTGGCATAAATATACTGACACGTGAAGAGAACGGAGTTACCTTACAAGTGGAGAACCAGTGTTGATCCTGATCGAATTGGCCCTGTCAACACTGGTTCTCCACTTGTGAGGTAACTCCCTTCTCTTCATGTGTCAGTATATTTATGCCGGTATATGTAATTTTCACTCCATGCATCTGAAGTGGGGTTTTTACCCACGAAAGCTTATGCCCAAATAAATCTGTTAGTCTTTAAGGCTTGTTGTTTTCATGTTCCAGTGGAACAGGCCACTATGAAACTCAGCTCTGCTGTATACCATAGGTGCCAGTTTCCTCATTTCCCCAGGGGTGCTCAGCCCCAAACCCTGCCCCCACTCCATCCCTTTCCCGCAAGCTCCTACCCTTGCCCCACCTCTTCTTGCCCCTGCTCTGCCCCCTGCCCCTCCTCTTCTCACCCCCGCTCCACACCCTCCCTGCCTCTTCCCACCCCATTCCATCCCCTCTCCCAAGCATGCCCCACCCTCACTCTGCCACCTCTGACCCAGTGCCTCCTGCACACCACTGAATAGCTGATCACGGCAGGTGGGAGGTGCTGGGGGAGGAGGAGGACCTGATCCATGGGGCTAGGGCACCCTCGGAGTGAGGGCCTATGCTGTGCACAGGGTCATTGTACATGGCCCCCCTACATGCCAGCATTTGGTGCAGTCAAACTGCAATGGAGCGGAGTATGCACTGCACTATGGGCTGTCCTTGACTCTTTCCCCCACCCCCTAGACTTCACTTAAATAGCAGGACCTCCAAGGTATTTGAGAGAGACAGTAAGAGAGAGAGGGAAAGAACAATACTACATCATCTCAGACAAAAGGTTGACAGCATGGGTGGCAGGTGAACCACAGGCTTGGGGAGGCTAGCCTGCCCCTTCTCCCTGGGCCCAGGCCCCTCCAACCCCCTTCCCTGGCCAGAGCCCCCTTCTCCAGCCCCTCCAACCAGCCCCAGGCTGCCTGAGTGCCTCCAGCCCCAAAACTCTGGGTGGTGCAGCCCCCCTCTCCAGCCCTGACCCCAGCCCTGGAGTGCCCACAGCCCTATCCCCGTCGTGCTGGGGGGGGGGGTGGAAGTGCAGCTCAAGCATTGGCTCCAGCCGCCCAGAGTCCCTGGGTGCAGGCCAGCCCCCACTAGTCCCAGCCCCAGCCCCAGCCCGGGCCCTGGGGGAAGAGCTGCTGCAGAGTGTGGAGGGAAGCAGGAAGGGGTCTGGGGGTGGAGCGTGTGTAAGGCCATGCAGGGCTGTTTGAGGAGGCTCAGTCTTCCCTGGCCTTTGATACATGTTGCCCATGATTGACAATGCTGAGATCAAAAATATTTGAGAAAAAGTAGGGCCCTATTGTGAGAGAAAGTTATTGGGTGTGGGGAGAGATTGTGGGAGGGAAGGCTGCCGCTATAATTCACTCTTTGAGTAAAGGAAGATAAAGTAGAGTTAAGGCAAATGTTTTCCTTCTATGAAAATGCAATCCACATTGGACCTGATGACACTTGCCGTAGCAGCTGTAGTTCTGAAAGAACAATTTCCAGAGTTAAACATTGTTAGGTACCATACTAATGCATCTGTAGGTTTAGTCTGACTCTATTTCCTGATTTGGACATACAGACAGGCAATTAATTTAAATTAGGCTATATGAGGAGGGATGTTATTGTGATAGATTTTCTCGTTGGTTAATTTAGAGCTAGCAGCAATGACATCCAGTCTAATTTATTTTAATTTATGGGCATATTCAATCTTAAATTCAACAGCAAGAAAAAAACACATGAAATTGATCATATTTTTTTCTGTATTTCTATCCCATAAACATGGTGAAAACCGAGTAGATGAGGAGAAAGGACAAGTTGCCAAATTGTTTATATCAGTTGAAATCAGAATGTGAGACCCATGTGGAAAATCATTCTCTTGCTTTGAATGAATTCTGCAACCTATAGTTAAATGTCTGATTACCTTGAGTTTTACTCAGAATAAATGCTTTATTCACCTGAATATAAAAATGTTTTCCATTTGTTTGAAATGTGCTTGTATTTCTTTGAAACCAAAATGCCATTTCATCAAAAATGTAACATGCTGTATGTGGAAAAAGGAAAGAGCATTCACATTCAGTTTGTGGCAAGCTGGTATACTGAAAAAAACTATTTCCAGGGACAACTTTTTAAATACCCATTAATTTGGGGCTTATTAATGCATGAGGTCAGGGCCCTCTAGAGGATTCAGGGGGCCTGAGGAAAGCAATTTCAGGGGCCCCTTCTATAAAAAAAGTTGCAATACTATAGAATACTGTATTCTCGTGGGGGCCCCTGCGGGGCCCGGGGCAAATTGCCCCACTTGCCCCCTTCACCCCCACCCGCACGCGGCCCTGGGAAAAATAAACATTTGAAAACCTTCCGCTTCTCGGCACAAACCCAGTCTTGAGAAAACTTCTTTTCAAGTCACCTTTACAAGGTATCACTGGTTCTCAGCATCAGCCAGTGCTAAAAGGCACTAAAGCTCATTAAAGGGGTTGGACAAATATTTTCAGTCAAAACTTTTTTTGGATCAAAAACGAGGGGTTTTTAAAAAGCAGAAAAAAATCATGGACAATGTCTGCTTTCCTTCAAAATTTGTTATGTTTTTTTTAATTGAAAAGCTGAAATTAGTCTGCCAAAACCTGAACATGGTTTGGGGTTTCAGAAGTGTGTGGCCAAATATTTGCTGCTTGCTGTGTTTGATTGTTTAAAGAAACAATAAAAAAATTCTGCTTAAAAAAATCCAAAACTTTTGAACCACCTCAGCTTGTGATCAAACGCCTGAGTCAGAGATTTTTCCAGGTTTCTGATACTCTGCTGGCTCCCTTGACTCATATCTGTCTCCATAACTCTGGGTTCATTTAGGTTAGAACATGAGGTTTGCTATGTGAAAGGGATCACCGGTACAAAAGTTTGAGAACCACTGAATTAACCCCTCTGGAGCCTCAGGGAATGCAGGGAGGGGGATCTTGCTTGGTAGGGTTGGGAAGGAGGTAGGTGGTGTAGGATATTGCTCTTCTCATGTGATCCCTCCCCCATGGGTCTCTTGGCTCTATCACTGTTAATCTAAAGTGGCTAATTTTAAATGAAGCTACCCTCCCCTGACATGAATCTCCGTATGGCACTGAAATTAAATGTAGACTATAATTTGGCATTTGAGAAGTGAAAGGGATGGTAGCCCTAAGGGAAAAGATAACAGCTTGGCTTTTTCTGTTAAATAGCTGTCTGCAAGCCTCAAACTGCTGAATGAGATTTAGGGTAGGGAAGGCTGTGCCTCCCCAAACAACCTGGCTCTGTCCCCTCTCCAACCCCCATCCACTTCCTGCCCTCTGACTGCCCCCCTCAGAATCCCCAACCCATCCTGCTCCTTGTCCCCCAACTGCCCCCAGCACCTCCCAACCACCACTCTGGGACCCCTCCCAACCCCCCCCCTGCTTCCTGTCCCCTGACTGCCCAGACCCCTATCCACACACCCTCCGCTGACTCCGGACAGACCCCCGGAACGCCCATGATCCAACCCCCCGGTCCTCATCCCCTGACCACCCCCCAAGAACCTCTGCCCCCTCTCTGTCCCCTGACTGTCCCTGTGACTCCCTGCCCCTTATCCAACCTCCCCAGCCCCCTTACCATGCCGCTTACCCCCACCTCCCCCCTCTCCTGGAGCCTCAGTGCACCGCATCCAGGAGCAGCCCTCGGGCAGCTCAGGGGCAGCTCACAGCCCAACCCCCTTATCACGCGGCTCTGGGTGGGAGGAGCTCAGGCTCCACTAGAACCACTTTGCCTTAGCCCTGTCCAGGGCCGCTCCTGGATGCGGTGCGCTGAGGCACCGGGGGATGGGGGAAGGCAGGGGCAGGGGGGAGCCTCCAACATTCTCGTGGGGGCCTCTGTGGGGCCAGGGGCAAATTGCCCCACTTGCTGCCCCTCCCCAGGCAGCCCTGATGAGGTCCCTTTGTTCCCAAACAAGACAGTAACCTGCTTAATGCCTCATCAAGATCTTCAGAGAATACCACATCTGCTTGCTCACCCTGGAATCTTCCTGTCTTGTGTATCAGTCTGAGAGGAGTTATGAGATTAAGAACTGTTTGTACAGAAGATTTTGATTTTCTATCATTCCTCTGTGTGTTTACCCATCCTCAGTATCTCATGGCTTCTGGGATCTCTTATGTGTCCCCCATGAGCTATCCACAGTACTTATGGGCCGCCAGTAACAAAGCATCTGAGTGCCTCATAATCTTTAACATATTTACCCTCATAAAGTCCCTCTGAGTTAAGGAAGTGATATTATCATGATTATTACCAATTTCACAGATGGAGAACTGAAGCAAAGAGAGACTAGCCCAAGGTCACACCATAAGTATGTGGCAGAGCAGAGCGCTGAACCCAAGTCTTCCAATCCCAGATGAGCACCCTAACCATTGGATCATTTCCACAGCTCTGTGACACATTCCTTATTCCTCAGTTTATCTTCCTTTTTTCCTCCCATATCCCACCATGTATTTATCCCCCATCTCTCTCTCCTTCAATCACTGCAGTGGATTCTGGGAAGTAGAAGAGATAGGCTCCCTTCCCACAGTCACCCACTGCAGAGGTCAAAAAGGAATGCCACTATCACACACAAGTCTAAGCTCCCCATGTAATGCCAGTTGGTATGCTGACTAGAGCTGGGCAGAGAACGGTAATTCCACTTCACAGACAATTCTGATATTGTGAAATTTGGTTTTGGCCAATTAAGAAAGAAATAAAAAAATTCAAAATTCTCCACAAAATTAAATGAAGCTCCATCTCTGGAGTACTCTGCCTGGTGGACTGCCGCAGACACTGGAAGGCCTAGGTCCCTGACCCCAAGTCAGTCTGCCTGGAGTTCAGGCTCCCAGAGTGGGAGGCTCTGGGAGCCGAGGCTATCGAGGAGCTGGAAGCCTGGGCTCCCAACAACTGACCAAATTGGCTGCTAAGGAGACAGTCAGGCAACCTGGCAAGAAACCGGGCAGGTTTTGAAAAATGCCTGGATTCCATCAGAACTTTGTCCAAATTGAACTGTCCCCCTGAATCATCTTGATTTTGAAGAATCAGTTAATCCCAATGAAAAAATGCTTTGTCCTAATTTTTCTGATCAAGCATGCTGTGTTATAGCTGTAGCTATGATTTTGTCAGGGTAAAATTATTCAAAATTCACAGCACATCACAGTAAAAACTAGATAATTTCACATTACAGTCGCGGCAACCTTGTGGACCCTGTTGGTTAGTTTGCTTTCATCTAGAGGTTTTTAAGGTCAGGCTTGAGAAAGCCGTGGCTAGGATGATTTAGTTGGGGATTGGTCCTGCTTTGAGCAGGGGGTTGGAGTAGATGACCTCCTGAGGTCCCTTCCAACCCTGATATTCTATGATTCTATGATTTAGTCCTCTCTGAAATAGGACAATCAAAGCAAACTTATGAACTATTAATATGTAGCAGCTGATCAAAGCAAAGGAACAAACTGTTGGTGTGGACTCTACTGCCACACATTTACAGTGTGTTAGTTTGCTTTCATCTAGTCCCATTTCAAAGCGAACAGCCTATCTTCTTGTAAGGGACATTTGATCTTTTGGCCAATGATGCAGCCATAATCTGTAGCAAATGAGCTTTAATATTAATGAGTGGTGCAGGGTATTTGGTTTTCTCTGCCTCTGAGTGAACTCAAGAAATCCATTTGGAAATGGGAGCCTTCACTGTCTTTTGGCCCTAGGAAAGGGGTTGTTACCCCCAAAATCAGACTCAAGGCACACCCAGAGTGGCCTGCCTATATCAGTAACTCAATACTCAATTTGTCTGTTTTTGCTAGGTGAAATGGGCTGACCCACACTGGAGGAATTGCCAGGGTTTTACCAGGGGTTTCTGTATGAATTTTTTGGGGGAAAAAACAGAACAGACTATGTTCATCTTTGGAAGGCCACAGATACAGCCTTCGGTTTGAAGGATTGTCACTCAAGCAGTAATTGTTCAAAAAACAAAATAATTTTTATTCAGTATACTAATCATAGAATGTCAGGGTTGGATGGGACCTCAGGAGGTCATCTAGTCCATCCCCCTGCTCAAAGCAGAACCAATCCCCATACAGATTTTTGCACCCGATGCCTAAATGGCCCCCTCAGCGATTGAACTCATAACCCTGGGTTTAGCAGGCTCAAACCACTGAACTATCCCTCCCCCTTCCCTGATACAATAAATCTTAAAAGCATATATCAAGAAACAAAACACAAATCCCATTAGCACATGCATGCATGTCACAGGACCCAATATTGCAATACCTTATGTGATAGACTCAGGCCAGTTGGGTACAGCAGAATATCTGAAGGCAGATATACTGGCCACTGGATTAACAGTTTTCTGTTCCCTGACTGACCAGAGCCAGGGGCTGCTCCAGGCTAATGAGAACACATGACTATAATTAACCTGTAAAGAGTCAGGTGAGGCCATTCAGTTAATGTGACCACCTGACTCTAATTAAGGCCCTGCTGTTACTATAAAAAGGGCTCACTCCAGTCAGGCAGAGGAGCCAGGGAGCCAGAGGAGCGGAAGTGCGGCTGAAGGGCTGGTTACTGAAGACACCCTAAAACATCATTAAAGGAGCCCTAAGGTAAGGGTGAAGAAGGGAGAAGCAGGAGAGCTGTGGGGAAGTGGCCCAGGGAAATGTAGCAACTCTGGCAGTGAAAGGTTGGCTGCCAACAACTGCTACCATTAGGGTCCCTGGGCTGGAACCCGGAGTAGAGGGCGGGCCCGGGTTCCCCCCAACCCACCACTACAGGAACAGCTCCTGGAAGGGGAAGTCAGGTCCCTGTCAGGACAGGAGGCTGAACAGAGACTGTGGGAGTTCTCTCACCAACCTCCTTGCAGCCTATGATGAAAAGGGCTCAGTAGACTGTAACCCTGGCCCTAGAGAGAGAAGGGCTACGTGGAGGGTCACAGTGAGCCACTGAGGCTAAGCATAAACTGCCTAGAAGCGCAGGACCCACAGGAGAAGGTCAGAGCTCTGCCACACTTACTATTTGAAATAGCTTTTAAGTGGTTACACTATACATGTAGGGATCAGTCACATGTAAAATGCTGACAGCAAGTTGTTACTTAAACATTAAAACTGTATAGATAGTAACAAACATACATGCACAAACATCCAACTTTATTATCTCAGGCACACATGCTCATTAGTCCTAGTGGTTCCTTATACTATCGTCATCATGCTTACTTCTCCGCATCATTAAGTTTAACCAATCACAGCCACTAACCTCATCCATCAATCAAAGCAGAACGTGATTGAAGACGTGTCATGCTCTACTGACACTTCCCTTCAGGTTTTGGAGTGACCTTTCCTTACCTCAGCCTGTCCATTTGCTATTGGCCAAATTACTCTAGGGGTACGTCCAGACTACCCGCTGTATCGGCGGGTAGCGATCGATTTTTTGGGGATCGATATATCCCTGAACGCGCTCCCATCGACTCCGGAACTCCACCGGAGCGAGCGGCGGTAGCGAAGTCAACACGGGGAGCCGCGTACGTCGATTCTGCGCCATGAGGACCGGAGGTAAATCGATCTAAGATACTTCAATTTCAGCTATGCTATTCACGTAGCTGAAGTTGCGTATCTTAGATCAATACCCCCTCCCCTAGTGTAGACCAGCCCTAGGACCACCATTTTAGTTTCTCTGGCTATGATTGCCTTCAACATCTACCTTGTTATTCCTGGCTGTAGCTGCTCAAAATTGTTTATTATTAAATCATTATAACAATAAAATATTACATATTTATCTGCATTTGAACATTATGATTCACTGTCACCATTCTGTGATGTTTCACTCCATATTCTTTATGAAAATATGCTTCCAATATGATTTGACATAACTGAGATATACATTATGCAAGATGGATCTTGTAAGGTGTCATCGGAAAGTTTATAATTTACTGAATGTGATTATCTAATTTGTATGCCTGTATCATTTCTGTATCTGAAGTTAGGATTATTGACTATGTATCTGTATTTCAACTATGCTACTTTGGGTGATGCCCACTGCTAACACTTCAGGTACAACAATGGAAAAGCCAGACAGGGTGGATGGCCCATCAGTGAGGACAAAGGACTGTGAAAAGGCTTGGCCTTCCTGTGGACCATTGACTCATGGATGCTGTGATACTACATCAGGTGGTCTTGTCACCTGATACTAAACATTACCTGGGACTTCTTGTAACTTTCCACTGAGGATCCTGTGGCACCTTATAGACTAACAGACGTTCTGCAGCATGAGCTTTCGTGGGTGAATACCCACTTCTTCAGATGCAAGTACTTCTTCAGACTTGCATCTGAAGAAGTGGGTATTCACCCACGAAAGCTCATGCTGCAGAACGTCTGTTAGTCTATAAGGTGCCACAGGATTCTTTATTGCTTTTACAGATCCAGACTAACACGGCTACCCCTCTGATACTTTCCACTGAGGGAGAGGGCAAATGTCATAAAACCTTAAAAGGAGCGAGCACCAGAGTGTTGGAGCAAGTCCCTTAAGCTGAGTCTTCCCAGACCTGATCTGCATCTGGGTGTGGCCCTGCCTGTGTCTGTTAGAGGAGGCTTTAATAGCCTGGCTCAGCAAGACAGGTTGGGGGCCCATGCTGGCAGAACAGGTAGACTCAGTGGTATCTCAGGACCTGAGGTGGCCTCCGAAGGGACATAACCCATCACACACTCCACTTTTACTAATTTAAATAAGTTTAATTTCAGACTTTCTCTTTCTTCAGCTAGTGATAGCTGTGCGATATTCTTAATGCTGTTTTTCTGACACAGAATAGAGCAGCTGAAAAATCTCTTGTAGCAGGGTGACCGAGGTACAAACAGTCATTTTAACAGTTTAATATACAATTTTGAGATTCCTTCAGACATCCATAGTTTGCTATCTCCTCTCCTGAGAAAGAGATGCTTTGGAGCAGAAGGGCAACACTACTTCTTCATCCTTATGGAAGACACACAAAAATCTAGATTAAAAAGAACAGTTTTAACATTGCAAAATCAAGAACTCAAATGAGGAAATGCCAGAATTAACATTGCTTGTGCAACCTTAATATGGCTTTCTATAGGCCCCTTGACTCCTTCTATGCACAGGATAGGTGGTGCTTAATTACTCAGCAACTTTTCAACATTTTGTATTCATTTTGTTGTTCAGTGTATGGTCCTAGGCCTTATTTACTGCACAATATTGAAATTCTGCTTTGAAGACAGAATTATTAATTTTCTTCTTAATTTCCTTCAAATTAATTTACAACACATTCTGTTGTTACTGAGTTCTTGTCAGTTTCAGCATTCCAGGGGCTCTGCCTGCTTATGCTAACCCACAAGTTGACCATGAGGTTGCACAATAGTACACACAACAGCATGAAGAGGACAGAATAGTGACATCATGCTTTCAGTCTTGTTGATGTGATGACCCACAAGAAAATCACTTTCATGGCCAAGAAGGACAGAGCATAACATAAGAACAAAAGAACGGCCATACTGGGTCAGACCAAAGTTCCATCTAGCCCAGTATCCTGTCTTCTGACAGTGGCCAATGCCAGCTGCCCCAGAGGGAATGAACAGAATCAGTAATTATCGAGTGATCCATCCCCTGTCTCCCATTCCCAGCTTCTGGCAAACAGAGGCTAGGGACACCATCCCTGTCCATCCTGGCTAATAGTCATTGATGGACCTATTCTGAACTTATCTAGTTCTTTTTTACAGGAATGGTTCTTGGAAAGCATGTCCCATGACAGTGTTCAACATCAGATTTAAATCCCAAACCTGAATTTGAGAATTTTGGATGTGCTGATTAGGGCAGTTGCCTTAAGGAATCTTTGGTGTCTGAGTGCGATGAAATTCTATTCTTGGCTTAAGGATACTAGAAAATTATCCACTACTGCCTGTGCCTTGATTGTAGCTGTTGATAGACACAAGAGAGGTGTCATAATTGAGGCATTCTAGGAGGAGGCTAGTGGTGACCATTGATGGGGAAGTATTTCTCTCTTTAAATAACTGTAACTAGAAATTGGTTAAATTTTAGGCAAAGCATAGGGGGCTATTGCCTCTGTGTTTATTCTCCTGGAGAAAAAACTTGAAGACTTTACTATATTTGGTGGATGTGAATATGTCCTGTGATAGCATCCTCAGGGAATCTGACAATTGATGGAAGACCTTGGGGAAAAGACAACATTTTCCCTTTTTTTAAACCTTAACAAGCCTTCTGTGCTCTTACTTCTCCTTCCCACCACCACCATTCCCCAGACACACACACACACACACACACACACTCTTTCTCTCTCTCTCAGTGGAACCGACACAGTGATGATAAGGTCTTCTCCATTCAGTTTATGAGGAAAATTGCTTCCTTCTCTGGAGAGGCGAACCTTATCCCTTTGCCTACATGCACAAAGACTGAAGAACCATTATCAGGATTCGTTCACATAATTTATTTATTTTTTCATTTTTTGTGAAATCAACAAACAGTTAATTGTGTGAAAGTTTTCAAACTGTTACAATCCTTGGAAATGTTGACCCTCATCTTTGGTCTTCCATGTTCTTTTGGTCTTTTAGTGCTGTTTTCTTGATATGAAATGTATGGTAGAAGTTGTTTTTGAATATGTCACTTAAACTGATCAAGATCCATCAGATTTTGTTAGCATTTAATTTCAGTTTCATAAAGAGCATCATGTGTACAACAGGTGAAAGACAAAAAAACCTGCTGCTATTGTGCAAAATACCATTATACTTCCTGGTGGAAACTCTGAAAGGCTAAGTAGCAGCAACACCATCATCTGCCTTCCATCATGGGTGACACCAGGCCCATAGTCCTCTGTGCTTGCTTGATGTGGTAATGGTTATGATATCACTAGACACGGAAGTATGATCTCAGACAGCAGAACAAACAGCAAAACCAAATGAACTATTGGTATAAAGAAACAAAGATCCTGTGTTCATATAAATATGGGATACAACAAAAGGAAAAGGTCTGACTCAGAGTGCTCAATTTCTTAAAAGACTCATTTTAAAATTAATTTAACAAACTAAGTAAAGGTTTGAAATGTTAATGTTCAGAACATTCATTCTCTAGTCTAACATTATATTGGCCAAGAGACTTAGCCAATTCATCCGTTATACACATGGAAGAAGAAAAAAAGAAACATTATATAGTGTCAGAATGCTTTCTAAATATAATGTTTTTCAAAGTTATCCAAGCTACTATTTAAAGGTTAGGGGAATGACATGACATATTTAAATCATATTTTATTTAAAGAAAGTGCATTGTTGAAAACAGGCCCTATCAATAAGTTATTACACTTACACTCATTTCATGAGGCCTGGTTGATTATATCATAGAATCATAGAATCTCAGGGTTGGAAGGGACCTCAGGAGGTCATCTAGTCCAACCCCCTGCTCAAAGCAGGACCAAACCCAACTAAATCATCCCAGCCAGGGCTTTGTCAAGCCTGACCTTAAAAACCTCTAAGGAAGGAGATTCCACTACCTCCCTAGGTAACCCATTCCAGTTCTTCACCACCCTACTAGTGAAAAAGTTTTTCCTAATATCCAACCTAAACCTCCCCCTCTGCAACTTGAGATCATTACTCCTTGTTCTGTCATCTTCTACCACTGAGAACAGTCTAGATCCATCCTCTTTGGAACCCCCTTTCAGGTAGTTGAAAGCAGCTATCAAATCCCCCCTCATTCTTCTCTTCTGCAGACTAAACAATCCCAGTTCCCTCAGCCTCTCCTCATAAGTCATGTGCTCCAGCCCCCTAATCATTTTTGTTGCCCTCCGCTGGACTCTCTCCAATTTATCCACATCCTTCTTGTAGTGTGGGGCCCAAAACTGGACACAGTACTCCAAATGAGGCCTCACCAGTGCTGAGTAGAGGGGAATGATCACATCCCTTGATCTGCTGGAAATACCCCTACTTATACAACCCAAAATGCCATTAGCCTTCTTGGCAACAAGGGCACACTGTTTACTCATATTCAGCTTTTCGTCCACCGTAACCCCTAGGTCCTTTTCTGCAGAACTGCTGCCCAGCCATTCGGTCCCTAGTCTGTAGCAGTGCATGGGATTCTTCCATCCTAAGTGCAGGACTCTGCACTTGTCCTTGTTGAACCTCATCATATTTCTTTTGGCCCAATCCTCTAATTTGTCTAGGTCCCTCTGTATCCTATCCCTACCCTCCAGCGTATCAACCACTCCTCCCAGTTTAGTGTCATCTGCAAACTTGCTAAGGGTGCAGTCCACACCATCCTCCAGATCGTTAATGAAGATATTGAACAAAACCGGCCCCAGCACCAACCCTTGGGGCACTCCACTTGATACCGGCTGCCAACGAGACATGGAACCATTGATCACTACCCGTTGAGCCCGACCATCTAGCCAGTTTTCTATCCACCTTACCGTCCATTCATCCAGCCCAGACTTCTTTAACTTGCTGGCAAGAATACTGTGGATCAGTAACTAATCAGTTGGAGTGTTTCTTATTGTATGGTAATTCCTATAAAGCCTTTGTGTCAGGTCATGTTTCAGTAAGTTATAATGAAAGGTGTGAAGTGGTAAATAATATGTTTTAAAGAGAAACAAAGCCCTATTTGATCCCATGCTTCCAGGAGATTCCACCACCACTTTACAATTTTATCGTCTAGTAAAAGACTGGGGAAAAAGCAACACAGACATTTTATATGAAAACATCTAAACAGAATAAGACTAAGGAGCCATGGGGTAGCTGCACCACCTCAAGAGGCGCCTGGGTTGAATTACCTAGCTCCCCCTTGTTGAGCTGCTTACTCACCCACATGCATCCAATTTCTCCCCTACTCCCCATCCCCACCTTTTCAGGGTACAGGTTAGCTTCCCCATGCATTTGGATGGTGAGTGAAGGGCAGAGTTAAGGCTCCTCCCACTCCTTGGCTCTCTCTGCCTACTTATGCATGGGTGGAGAAGTATAGAGTGAGCAGCCCCCACTCACTTCACTGTGGCTAGAGTGAAGTGTAGTGGGAGCCTTGGTCCCCTTTGTGGCAGAGTAAAGGCAAGGGACAATCTAGCCCAGAAGACATGTCTTTAAAATACACTGTAATACCACAAAGATTCATGGTGTATTAAATATGTACTGTGAAAAATGTCAAATGATTCCTCTGTGGCATATACTTCCTAGTTTAATAACCTGCATAATACTGGGGAAATTTCAATTTGTCCTTATTAATTAACATAAGCATTGTTCTTCAGAGATACACTTTTTTTTTCTTTTCCCTGGACAACTTTAAGATGAGGACTAATAGCTGAGGAAATTATGCATGTGAATCCACCAAAGGATTTAACAAATAACAGTCTATGTAACTGATGCAAGAGAGTATTATGGACAGATTCTGCCCCTGTTGAACTCCATACATCCCTGAATGAGGCACAGTTGTCAAAAGACTTCGGTACTCTTCTGCTCCTGTTGAAGAAAATGGGAGCTGCTGAGTGATGAACATGTTTTCAAAATCTAGCCTTTTATTTATTTAGGGACTGGGAGCTGAGCTCTTTTAAAATTTCACCCCAAACTTGGCCTTCATATGTAAGTTTTGGAGGTGACAAGAGAGAATGCTTTGTGAATCAGGCCCCTGAATTGTGTTACCTCAGAAACCAAGTTAAAAGTCATAAGAAAATGGTTGAAGATTTGGAGTTTTGTTTCCCTAAATACTCCTTGTCAAGAAATGTTATCCCTCAATTAGAAAACTAATTGTCAGATTCAGTAACTTGTTATTATTTGGTTGTATTGCAGTAGCACCCAGGAGTTCCTGTAATGGACAAAGGAGCTATTTATGCTAGGTGCTGTATGAACAAAAGGACAGTCTTTGTCCCAAAGACCTTACAGTGTAAATAGTGTTGCATATATGATTAAGAGGAGGCTATTAGGTGCTAGATTGATTGGTTGATATCTTAAGCTCAGCAAGCTCAGAACACTGTTTGTTTCACTATTCTGCCTCAAAGTACACTATTATCGTTTTAATTTAATTTGCATGTGTGCGACTGGATACCAATTGTGTTTCTAGAATCTGTTTAAGCTGTTCTAGATTATGTGTAAGAGTAACTGAAAGATAAATGATTGCTAACATTTTAGCAGAAAACAATGAGTCCTTGTGGTACCTTAGAGACTAACAAATTTATTCGGGCATAAGCTTTCGTGGGCTAAAACCAATTTCATCAGATGCATGGAGTGAAAAATACAGTAGGCAGGTATAAATATACAGCACATGAAAAGATGGGAGTTGCCTTACCAAGTGGTGGGGGGGTCAGTGCTAACAAAGCCAATTCAATCAGGGTGGATGTGGCCCATTCCCCACAGTTGACAAGAAAAGGTGAATATTCACTGTGGGTTCTAGCCCACGAAAGCTTATGCCCAAATAAATTTGTTAGTCTCTAAGATACCACAAGGACTCCTCATTGTTTTTATTGATACAGACTAACACGGCTACCCCTTTGAAATATTTTAGCAGGCACCCTTAATTTGATATTCTAAAGGGCTTTTTATTAGAACAAAAGTGGAGTTTGTAAACTGAAAAAAATCACCAGTTCTAAATGTATTTGATTTAATATTGATTTGATTTTCTAGGGAACATACTTGATTCAACAGTTTTTGCATTTGATTTAGCAGATGGTGATTTTTGATTCAGTATATAAAATACACTATTTGGTAAGCAAAATGTCTGAGAAATAGTGGTTTTGATTGAAAAGGAAGTGCATTTCTTTTTTATAGTTGACTTTTCCAGTTCCTTTTATCTTATCTTATTTATTTATTTTTTGTCTCTTGAAACAAGTATTTTTTGAGCATGGCCTGTTGAATTTACCATAGAATGCATTTACCATATTTTCCTTACACTGTAACATTCTATGGGGATTTAAAGGGTAAAGTATTTCATCGGTTATTGTATTCATTTCACAGTATTGTGTAGCTGAAATCATTTTGAATTTCTAAACCAGAGATCATATCCTTCTATGACTTCCAGTCCATCAACATCCCTGACTTCTCCACAATTTGTAATCCTTCTTTGCCTCATTTCCATTACCACTGTTGACTCTGTAGTCCTTCATCTTCACCCTTGATCCATTTGTCCATGTAGTTCCCACTCCAGCACTCACTTCATAGTTGCCTCCTTTGCTCCTTGCCCCCGCTGCACACTTCCCACAAAGTAAATTCACTGTCCCTTCCTTAAAAGACACCATCTTCTTTAATCAACAGTTGTACTTCTCTTCCTTATTGATACTTAACCTACAATCCTCATTGTGACAGATACTGTAGTCCCCTACAAGGGACTACAATATCTTGGGGGACCATAGTATATTAAGTTTATGTGTTACTGTGGGCCAAGGACTGTATGGAGTTACATGGGGAGGGCTACCGCAGCTCCTTCAGGAACCGCAACACCAAGGCATGAGTAAGGTGAATCATTAGGTTGTAAACCCCTCCGGAGAGGTACTACCTGCTGGGGAGGCATGCATATACTGGTTCCAACTGGATTTTCCAGAGACCTACAGATAAAGAAAGGGGTTTTGGTATAAAGAGGCTGGGTTTGAACTTGGCTGTGGGGATGGGAAATCAGCATGCCATCGGACTCTTAATAGGTTAATTGGAAATGTCTCACTACACCCAGCAACAATGCTGACTAAAAAGGTATCTGAATTGTCTGGACTAAAGCATTTACCTTTGTTCAAATAATATGTGCCTTTGTGTTTTCCTGGCCCCTGCCTGTACCACACCACAACATGGTATTAGAAGTGCATGGATCCCATCTTCAGAGAGAGGTGAGAACAAGGGGAAAGAATTCACAGAAGAAAGATCCTTTCCCTTTCTAGATTCCACAACCCTAGGCATAGTAGCAGACACAGAAAAGGTTGCTCTGCCATGACTTCACAGGAAGGAGAGGGATGCTCATGACAGGAAAAGCCCGAGACCTGGGAAAATAAAGAAAAGAAAAGCAAGTTGGAGGAAAATAAAATCTCATTTAAGAGAAGTCTCTGCAGGGAGACTGGGCTGTAGATTAAAAACAAAAACAAAACCAAAAATAACCCTGAAGCTGAAACAAGGAGGCGCAGACAGGGAAGGGCCATTTTCATAAGATCAGGGAAAGGAAAAAAAGTTCCTTTTAGGCCCAGGAGCAGCAAAACCATAAAGTGTTTGGAAGTAAATAAAATCAGTGAAGCATATGTTACTCATAACCCCTCAAAATGCCTCATTGTTGCTGCTGATCAATCAGTGTAGCCAAAACATGCAGGTAATTTTGAGCAGTTTTATGTGGCATTAGGACTTTTTAAATAAGAACAAGGATTTCCACATCAATTTTATAATCTACACCACAGAAGATCAAGCAGTGGATATTCTGGTGATACCTAGCTTAACTCTGAATTGGAAAAATGAGTATGAAACAGTAAAGAAATTTTTTGAGACATATTGTGTGGGAAACCTCAGCTAACCCCAAAAAGAAAAGGAAGAAAGGAAGAGCATGCATTAAAGCTAGTATAGTATGCAGAAACTGTTTTGAGAAGCAAATGGAATAAAAGCAACAGATGAGTTGCATGTAGGTTATGACAGAAGCTTTGACCCAGGAAAATACAGTTTCCATAAAGCTGTCAGGAGAGAAGAGTTCAATGGTAGAGACTAAACACAACCCAAGAAAATAAAAAGAGGAACAGCTCAAAATTAATGGAGATAAGCCTCAGACTGACAATGATTATATGCTGCATCCGGCTTTTAGGATATTGTTTTGTCTTCCCATTTACATTGTCAATTCCATGGTATACAAGAACAAAACATTTAGCTAGGGAGTATGGGAAAAAATGTCAAACTGCCTAAGGGTCAGATTTTCAGAAGTATTTAGGGCCCTAAAGATCCAAATAGATGCTTATTGGGATTTTTTAAAAACACCTAATTACCTAACTCTCATTGATTTCAATAGGAATTAGGAACAATGCTGAAATAATACATCTATGGCATTCTTAATCAAGAGAGAGCTCAGGAAGTCAGAGTTCTGAAATCATGATTGTCCATAAACAATAAAAGAAATGAAGTAAACCAAACTTGTTAGGTTTAATCATTCTTGCAAGAAGTAGTAGCGTATTTTATCTAGTTATGATTTTTTAAATAACATACAATATAATAGTGCTTGTGGAATTACAAAAATATAAATGTGGAGTAATTCTTACATTGATTGCACATGGTGTGTCAAAGATCCATGGATTCTGCTTTGTTAAAGCTGTTTCTGTTTCCATACAACAGAGAGACTAACTTTTGTAACTTCTAAGCATATTTTATCCCTGAACTACATATAAATTATTTGGGTCAATAATAGTTTTCCAGTAGCATGGCTACTGCTTTGTGACTTATTTCCTTAATAATGAATTTGAATGCCATTTGCTGTCAGCTCTGAAGACTAACACTTTAAATAAATCCATAGTCACTGTAAAATGCAGTTATCTAGCTGGTTTGCCACTACACCTTCAAAGACCTGGAAAAGAACACTATCTACTAGGATTAATGGCTAATTTGGCCCTATGATTATTTTGTCTCATGTATTTACCAGGACTATTTACCCTATTTACTATTTACTAGGAAGCTTTAAAAACTTGGATATATGGGGAAATACTTCAAATAACAGACACAGAAATAGAAAATGTAATTTCTGCATATTTATATATACACACACTGCTTTTAAACCATTCAGATCGTAAAAATCTGAGGTACCTATCATCATGGTATCTAAGCAATAATATTAATATTTCCATGGTTAATGTATATAAACTTTCAGGATAGCTACTCGGAATAATTTCTGCAGGCACATTGTCCTTTCAATAAGAGCTTAGCAGCAAGGTCAGCCAGCATGAAGGGATAGCTCAGTGATTTGAGCATTGGCCTGCTAAACCTAGGGTTGTAAATTCAATCTTTGAGGGGGCCATTTAAGGGTCTGGGGCAAAGTTGGTACACTTCTACCTCAATATAGCACTGTCCTTGGGAGCCAAAAAATCTTACTGTGTTATAGGTGAAACCGTGTTATATCAAACTTGCTTTGATCTGCTGGATTGTGCAGCCCTCCCTCCCCGGAGCACTGCTTTACTGTGTTATATCGGGGTAGAGGTGTACTTGGTCCTGCTAGTGAAGGCAGGGGGCTGGACTCAATAACCCTTCTGGGTCCCTTCCAGTTCTATGAGATAGTTATATCTCCTTTTTTTTTAAAGGGGGGGGGCAGTTGACTGGAAGGTCCTGAGCACCTCCAGCTCTGGTCATTATTTTACCTTCTACCAAATTTCATGGTGTCCAGCCAATGCTCATTCCTTATCCCCCAATTCTTTTTTTCCTTCCCCTCTTTCTTTTGTCTCTTTTGTGCTGTCTGTTTACACTGTAAGCACTTTGGGGCAGGAGCTATTCTTTTTATATGTCTGCAAAGCACATTTTTGTACACTATATAATAATGACATATGAAAAAATGATATTAAAAGAATGTCTGTAGGTTGCAAAGTCAAACCTTGAATAAAGCAGGGTTCCTATAGAAAAAATAATATGCAATCATGTAACTAAAGACATTATGATAATGCATATGCATAAGAAGGCTGCAACCATGAGTCTGAAATTTCCTAGCTTTCAAGTGCTTGACTTTACAATCTATTTTTTTTCACTTAGCTAAAGTCACAAAAAGGACTTGGGTTTCATTATAGACCAGGGGTGGGCAAACTTTTTGGCCCAAGGGCCATAGCTGGAAATAGAAATTGTATGGCAGACCATAAATGCTCACAAAACTGGGGTTGGGGTGCAGGCTCTGGGACGGGGCTCAGGATGAGGGGGTTGTGGTGTAGGAGAGTGCTCCAGGCTGGGACCAAGGGGTTTGGAGGGCAGGAGGGGGATCAGGGGGTTGGGGTGCGAGGAGAGACTCAGGGGTGCAGGCTCTGGGCAGCGCTTACCTCAAGTGGCTCCCAGAAGCAGCAGCATAACCCTTCTCTGGCTCCTACGTGGAGGCATGACCAGGTGGCTCTGCATGCTGCCCCATCTGCAGGCAGCACCCCTGCAGCTCTCATTGGCTGCAGTTTCTGGCCAATGTGAGCTGCAGAGGTAGTGCTTGGGGAGGGGGTAGCATGCAGAGTGGAGCCCCCTGCCTGCCCCTACATGTAGGAGCCAGAGGGGGGTCATGCCGTTGCTTCTAGGAGCCACGTGGAGTGGCCCCAGACCCTGTTCCCTGGAGCACCGGAGCGTAGCCATGCCGCTTCTTCTGGGAGCTGCATGGAACGACCCCTGACCCTCCTCCCCGGATGGAGTACTGGAGTGTCAGAGCGGGGTAAGCAGGGCCGCCCAGAGGATTCAGGAGGCTTGGGGCAAAGCAATATTGGGACCTCCTTCCATAGAAAAAGTTGCAATACTATAGAATACTGTATTCTCATGGGGGCCACTGTGGGGCCCTAGGAAAAATAAACATTTAAAAACCTTCCGCATCTCAGCACAAACCCAGTTTTGAGAAAACTTCTTTTCAAGTCACCTTTACAAGTATCACTGGTTCTCAGCATCAGCTAGTGCTAAAAGGCACTAAAGTTCATTAAAAGGGTTGGACAAATATTTTCAGTCAAAACATTTTTTGGATCGAAAACTAAGCATTTTTAAAAAGCAGAAACAAATCACGGATAAAGTCTGCTTTCCTTCAAAATTTGTTGTTTTTTTTTAAATTGAAAAGCTGAAATTAGTCTGCCAAAGCCTGAACATGGTTTGGGGTTTCAGAAGTGTGTGACCAAATATTTGCTGCTTGGTGTGTGTGATTGTTTAAAAAAACAAAAAAAAAATTCTGCTTAAAAAAAATCCAGAACTTTTGAACCACCTCAGCTTGTGACCAAACGCCTGAGCCCATCCAATCAGAGATTTTTCCAGGTTTCTGATACTCTGCTGGCTTTCTTGACTCATATCTGGCTCCATAACTTTGGGTTCATTTAGGTTAGAACATAAGAATGGCCATACTGGGTCGAAAAAAGGTCCATCCAGCCCTGTATCCTGTCTACCAACAGTGGCCAATGCCAAGTGCCCCAGAGGGAGTGAACCTAACAGGTAATGATCAACTGATCTCTCTCCTGCCAGCCATCTCCACCCTCTGACAAACAGAGGCTAGGGACACCATTCCTTACCCATCCTGGCTAATAGCCATTACTGGACTTAACCTCCATGCATTTATCTGTTTCCTAGAGACTGGCTCCCTGGGGTCCCTCATGGACTGGAGACGGTTACTGTGGGTTTCTTTAGTATAGCTTATGTACATACTCCACAAACTGAGCATTTGACTTGTTCCAGAATCTGGGGTGAGCCTATGTTGTGAAAACTGAAATGCTCAAAATAGTACATGCCTGTGAATGGACACATTCACATTAAAATTAAATTAACCCAGGGGTTCTCAAACTGGGGGGTCGGGACCCCTCAGGGAGTCACGAAGTTATTACTGGGGATCACAAGCTGTCAGCCTCCATCTCAACCCTGCTTTGCCTCCAGCATTTATAATGGTGTTAAATATATTAAAAAGTGTTTTTAATTTATAAGGGAGGGGTCGCACTCAGAGGTTTGCTATGTGAAAGGGGTCACCAGTACAAAAGTTTGAGAACCCTCTGGAGAATCGGGGAATACAGGGGATGGGGGGGTCTCCCTTGGTAGGGTTGGGAAGAAGGTAGGTGGTGTAGATATTGCTCTTCTCATGTGATCCCTCCCCCATGGCTCTCTTGGTTCTATCACTGTTAATCTAAAGTGGCTAATTTTAAATGAAGCTACCCTCCCCTGAGATGAATCTCCCTATGGCACTGAAATTAAATGTAAGGAAAAGGGAAAACATAACAGCTTGGCTCTTGGTGTTAGATAGCTGTCTGCAAGCCTCAAATTGCTGAATGAGCTTTAGGGTAGGGAAGGCCGTGACTCCTCAAACAGCCTGGCCCTGCCCCCTATCTGACCTCCATCCACTTCCTGCCCCCCGACTGTCCCCCTCAGAATCCTGACCCATCCTGCACCTTGTCCCCTGACCTCCCCCCTGAGATCCCTCCCATCAACCAGCCCCTGGTCCCTGTCCCCTGACTGCCCCAACTCCTAGCCACCCCCCGCTCAGTCCTGACAGACCCCCAGATGCCCATGATCCAATCTCCCCTTCCCGTCTCCTGACCACCCTCCCCAGAACGTCTGCCCCTTCCCTGTTCCCTGACTGTCCCCGGGACTCCCTGCCCCTTATCCAAACCCCTCCCCCCAGTCCCTTGTTGAGATGTGTGGAGAAGGAAATTCTATTTTGCAGAGGATTTCAAAAGGAATGATGGAGCCCTGGATTTTCAGCCAGTCTGGCAGGTGGGTTGCTAGGAGCCAAGCAGGTGACCTGGCAGAAAACCAGGCAGGTTTAACTGAAACCAAACCAACTCCACAAAACACTTGTATTTCAACAAATGCTAAACTTCAAAGAAACAATTCACTGAAATATTTCTGACCAGCTCTAGGTCCTAGGACTGGGTGGGTTGCTGTGTTTAAACTGCAAATGCTTGGTCCAATCTGTTCCATTCCACAAGCAAAGTATTTGATCTTGAGAAGTATTTTATGAGCCCCAGGGTTGAGTCATCTTTGGCAGCAATGCTTTATCACATGCAGAGAGAGAGTAAATGTCTGCAGTGGCAGGGAAAAGCCCCTCAGCTTCGTTTTAGCTTTGGAATATTAACAGAGAGCCCGCAGAAAGAAAGCATGGTTTTGTGGTTAAGGAGCTGGTTTGGAGTTTGCGTGATGTGTGCTCAATTCCACCTGTCACAGACTTTCTGTCTCACCTGAGGCAAGTCATTTTATAGCCCAGGCCTCAGTTTCCCCATCTCTAAAATGGAAATAAATCTTTCTTTGTTGGTCTTGTCCATTCAGATAAGAAGTGTTGTGGGGCAGGGTGTCTGTACAGTGCCTATCATCATGGGGCCCTGATCTTACCTGAGGTCTCTAGGTTCTGTTGCAACATTAATAATCCCCCAAGAATGCGCTCCTGCACACCAGCTGGTCCTGGATCTCAAGAGATGAAAAGGCAAGTCCAGCAACCTCCATGGCTATCTACTCCCTGTATCTTTTCATATCAAATTTCAAGGCCGAGAAATTCTATTAACACCCTAATTGAAACCTTGATTGTGATGGAAACACTGACTGGGCATTAGCTACATTGGTGCAAACCTCAACAGTGTAACTATAGTACAGCGGTAAAAGGACTGCCCGGGACTCCCTGCCCCTTATCCAACCCCTCCAGCCCTGGCCACTTACCGCCTCTCCCGGAGCCTCAGCGCACACGTCCAGGAGCGACCCTGGACAGCGCTGCAGCCATGTGCCTCCGGCGGGGCCTGAGCTCCTCCCTGCTCAGAGCCGCGAGGTAAGGGGGCGGGGCTGCAAGCTCCAGTGGGACTGGAGCTCCTGCCGCTCAGCCTGGAGCTCGCAGCTTGGCCCCCTTATCACGCGGCTCTGAGCAGGGAGGAGCTCAGGCCCCGCCAGAGGCACGCAGCTGCAGCACTGTCCAGAGATGCTCCTGGACGCGCGCGCTGAGGTGCCGGATGGATGGGGGATGGTGGGGGCGGGGATGAGCCTCAGCCACTCTCGTGGGGGCCCCTGCAGGGCCCGGGGCCTGAGGCAAATTGCCCCACTTGCCCCCACCTCTGGGCAGCCCTGGGGGCAAGCCTCAGACCCTGCTCCCCAGTGGGAGCTCAAGGGCTGGATCAAAATGGCTGGTGGGCTGGATGTGGCCCATGCGCCGTAGTTTTCCCACCTCTGTTATAAACACTACAGCTCAGTGAAGGCCTCTGCTCAAAGTGTAGCTGCAGTAAAAAAAAAAATAAACTAGCTATTAGGAAGCATAATGAATAGGATAGAGAATAATACAAAGACTATCACAATGCCTTCATAGAAATAAATGGTGCGGCCTCATCTGGAATAGCGTGTGCAATACTGGTCACCCCACCTCAAATAGATATTATAGTGGGGTTCAGAGAAGGGTGACAAGAATGATCAAGGGCCTGGAAAAATCTTGCACATGAAGAGAGATTGAAAAGAATAAGATTTCTTACCTTAGAAAAGAGATGAATGAGAGGTTACAGGCTAGAAAGTGTATAAAATAATGAATGACCTAAAGAAGGTAGAGCAGGAGTTTCTGTGGTCATATCACAAAAACAATGGGACATTCAATGAAATGAAAAGGTGGCTAATTAAAAAATGACATAAGGAAATAATTTTTCACACATGTAATTAGATTGTGGAACTCACTGCTGCAGGATGTTGTTGAGGCCAAGAACTTAGCAAAATTCAAAAAGGAATTGGATATTTATATGGAGATAAAGATAACTCAGTTATAACAATAAAAATTGTTGAAGGGATTTTAAACTTCATGCTTCAGGGCTTATGTCCATCTCTAACTATTATAAATCAGGATGTGACCTGATGTACAGTTCAGTAACTCCTCGCTTAACATTGTAGTTATGTTCCTGAAAAATGTTACTTTAAGCAAAACGATATTAAGTGCATGCAATTTCCCCATAAGAATTAATGTAAATGGGGGGGGTAGGTTCCAGGGAGTGTGCTAAGCCCTCTTAAAAGGTGTTGCAGTCAGTGTGCCAGTGTGCAGTGCCCAAGAGCTTCCAGGAGAAATTGCATCTGACACAGCACAAATTCTTCCTGTTGTCTTCAGCTGCTGTGTGGCACCTCAGCACCCACCTCACACTGTGACTTAAACAGAATCTAGCCACAAAATATGAAGATCTGGGCAAGGGTGCTGGAATTAGGGGTTCTGCTGCACCCTGTGACTTGAAGTGGATTCCATTATATCGAGGTGTTACAGTTTGGCTCAATAGTTCTGAGCACCCCCACTATAAAAATTATTCCAGCACCCCTGGATCTGGGGCCACAACCTTAGATAGTGGCCTGGTCTACACTACGCGTTTAAACTGGTTTTAGGAGCATTAAACCGATTTAACGCCACACCCGTCCACACTAAGAGGCCCTTTGTATCGGTATAAAGGGCTCTTTAAACCGGTTTCTGTACACCTCCCTAACGAGAGGAGTAGCGCTAATATCGGTATTACCATATCGGATTAGGGTTAGTGTGGCCGCAGATCGACTGTATTGGCCTCCGGGCGGTATCCCACAGTGCACCACTGATCGCTCTGGACAGCAATCTGAACTCGGATGCAGTGGCCAGGTAGACAGGAAAAGCCCCGTGAACTTTTGAATATTTCCTGTTTGCCCAGCATGGAGCTCCGATCAGCATGTGTGGTGATGCAGTTAAAAATCAAAATAAAGAAAGAGCTCCCGCATGGACCATGCGGACATGATCGCTGTAAGGGCAGGCAAATCTGTTCTATCAGCGCTCCGTTACAGAAGACGAATTAAAAAACATTTTTAAAAAATCTCCAGACAGATGCCATAGCAGGGACTCAGCGCACTGCTGCGTGACAAGCGTAACGGAAAGCCAAGGAATCAAATGGACGCTTATGGACTGGAGGACTCAAGTTATCCCACAGTTCCTGCAGTCTCTCTGAAAAACATTTGCATTCTTGGCTGAGCTCCAAATGCTTCTAGGGTCAAACACAGTGTCCGCGGTGGGTCAGGGCATAGCTCAGCAATTTACGCACCCCCCACCCCACCCCAAGAAGTGAAAGGGAAAACAATCCTCTCTTGACTCTTTTACATGTCACCCTATCTTTACTGAATGCTGCAGATAGACGCGATGCTGCAGCACTCAACACCAACATCCTTGCTCCCCCCTGCCATGGGTGGCTGATGATGCAAAACAACTAGTACCCATCCTCATCATCAGCCTATTGGCACATGGGGCAGTGCAAAAGGGCTGGTAACCATGCTGACTAGCATCCGTCAGGTTGATCAAGGGTGCCTGGCCCTAATTTTTCCTGGTAGATGGTGCAGTATGGCTGATAACCATCGTCATCATAGAAACAGGGGGCTGAGCTCCGTCAGCCCCCACCCTTCATGTGTAAAAAAAAGATTCAATTGCCCCTGGACTAGCAGAGGGATGCTGGGCTCCTCTCCTCCACACTCCTTACTGTCCTGTCTGGACTATCATAGCAGCTGGAGGCTGCCTTCCACTCATTTCTCACTAACAAGTCAGCGTGTCTTATTCCTGCATTCTTTATTACTTCATCACACAAGTGGGGGGACAATGCTACGGTAGCCCAGGAAGGCTGGGGGAAGAACGGAATCAACAGGTGGGGTTGTTGCAGGAGCATCTCCTGTGAAAAGCATACAGCTCATAATTTCTGCAGGATCTGACACAGAGGAGCTGTGCTCTCTGATACAGTGGTTCTCTAGTACACTTGCAGGACTGATTCTATTTTTAGATACCAAAAAGGAGGGATTGACTCAGGGAGTCATTCCCAATTTTGGCTTTTGCGCCCTTGGCTGATCTTAGCCAGGGGCACTTATGACAACAGCAAATGGTGCAAAAGGACTGGTAACCATGATCATCTTATTACCAATTTATGGTATGGTAGATGGTACAGTATGGCTGGTAAATATCTCTGCTGTCATGCAAAAGCAAAAGCATGCTTCTGTGTAGCGCTGCTGAATCGCCTATGTGATAGGCATCTAGTACACATACGGTGACAGTCACAAAAGGCAAAACAGGCTCCATGATATGGCATCTGCCAGGGCAATCCAGGGAAAAAAGGCGCGAAATGCTTGTCTGCCGTTGCTTTCCCAGAGGAAGGAGTGACTGACGACATTTACCCAGAACCACCCGCGACAATGATTTTTGCCCCATCAGGCACTGGGATCTCAACCCAGAAATTCCAAGGGGCGGGGTAGGCTTCGGGAACTATAGGATAGCTACAGAATAGCTACCGACAGTGCAACGCTCCAGAAATCGACGCTAGCCTCGGACCGTGGACGCACACCACCGATTTAATGTGTTTAGTGTGGCCGCGCGCACTCGATTTTATACAATCTGTTTTGCTAAACCGGTTTATGTAAATTCGGAATAATCCCATAGTGTAGACGTACCCAGTGCGAATAGGTATGTTTCTATTGATCTCAGTGGAGTGATACAAATACACATCAGCTGAAGATCTGATCCTATCTCTGTTTGGCCCCAGAGTGTCTTAGTGCTAGTCATTTATCTACTATTTATACTGCTGCTGCACTTAGATCCCAATCAACAACCAGGGCCCCAATTATGCTAGGCACTGTCCAAACAAGTAAAGCAAAGACATTCCCTGCCCCAGACAGCTCAGAATCAGGGATTTTGACAAGAAGTTAAAGGTGGATATCAGTAATGCACGGAGGGACATAGTAACAGTATATATGAGGACAGGTACGTTACATAAATTAGCAGTCACATTATTTGTAGGCATAATTGAAAAGGTGAGTTTTAAGGAAGGATTTAGGTAGGATAGGGGGGTTGCGTTACAATTTTTCATAAGAGAGTTCCTCCAACGCATGAGGTAAAAGGCACAAATATCCTTTCTGGAAAAGCAGACATATAGGCAATCAAAGCTGGTGTCAATCATAGAGCAAACAAGATATTAGATGTATAGGCATTTTGGTGGCTCTCATCACTGTAGTCACTGAACACTTCACAAATATTAATGAATTAGGCCTCGCAGCAGCTCAATAAGGTAGAAAATTAGTCATTTTACAGATGGGGAAACTAAGGTCCAGAGAAGCTAAAGGACAGGTTCCTAAAGTATTGAGGTGCCTAAAGAGGCAGACAGGTACTTAGGGCCAGACTTTCACAGAAAGATGCAGATTAGATGCTTTTGAAAATCTCCCTAAGTGGGGTGCCAAGAACATCCTTCCTCCCACTGATGTTGGTAAGCCAGTTTTCTGATTCTGTGTTGGGCTACTAGTGTAATATTTCCTTTCCTTTCCATTTCTGTCTATGCTCTTAACCCCACACTGTCACCTTGTTATACAAACAAGAAAAGCCTGATACAATGGCCTTACCAACACTTCAGCATTCTAGTACATGAGCTCAGTGCCGAAGGTGTTTCATGGTGTTCTGTAGCTCTATAAAGCTCTTCAGTCATAATTCATGTCATATCCATTATCTGTATTTTTAATGGAATGCTTGTCCATTGTTGAAATCTCTGATTCCGAAGGCCTTACTTTTAGAAAAAGTCTACCAAGTTTTTGTGCTATTTTCCATTGCCATTTGTCATGGCAATCCTATGACCATAATAGAATCCAACTGCAGAAGTTCTTTGAGTTTGATCAGGATCCGCTCTGGATTAAAGAACACATATATAAAGAACACTGGTGTTCATGTGTTAACTGGTGGTAATTTAGGTGGTAGCTGATAATTCTGTCTGGGTTTGTATTCCTCATGAAATAAATGGCCTTATAAGAATTGGTCTGAAAAAAAACATTTGGGTTTCCTTAAATGATCCATTAAGAAAAGGACAGGGAAAATGTTTGTTCCAAACAGAAATGTTGTTAAATTTTACAGCGCATGGATCAAGTGATGCAAAGAAAAATATTTTTTTAAAGATGGGGGTGAGACTAATTAAAAAAAAAACCAACACCTTGTTCCCCCACCCAACTATAGATATTCTGGACCAGATCCATCTATCTGATGGGAAAGGCACAGAAGGGAGAGTTTACCCTGCTCTGTTCAGGACCTGTGGATACGTTGTACTCCAGAGGCCAGTCATGGTTGCCTTATCTCTCTATCTAATGAGCGTCTAGTCAAATTGTTTCATAAATTTACTTCATTCTACTGGCAGATTTGCGCCCTTTGGCTGGTGCTGCCAATGCCCTCCTTTGGGCTTCTCATTTCCTAAAGCAGTGGTTTCAGCAGAATAGGTTGACATTTTTTTTACCTTTTTTAAAAAAAATTAAAAAGTATAAATTTAATCAGTGTTGAGTATATTTTGCTAAATTAATGTGATTGACACATTTTCTAAATTTTGACACACACACACACACACACCCAAAAAAAGAAGGAAAAAAACTTACCAAAAGACTTCATTTCATTTGCATTTTTTTCATTGGAATTTTCCATGAAAGACTGAATGAAATCATTTTTTGTCTCAACAGAAATAAAACTGGATCTTTTGACCAGCTCTAGCATTCTGCACATTGACTCCTAGTCATTTGACACATTCACTTCCTGCCCCCTTGCCATGACCTAGTCCCTCTGTCCCTACACTTAGGGTTTGGTTACACTACAGAGCCTTGGTTGGTATAGTTATGGCAGCAGAACCCCTTAGTGTAGAGACGCTGTGTTAGCTTACAGAAGGAGTTCTTCTGATGGCATAGCCCTGAACAACATTAGCTATGCTGACAAAAGTGCTCTGTAGATCAAGGGTTATTCTGGCATAGCTATGTCAGCTAGAGAGTGTGATTTTCTTCTACACTCCTAGGTGACATAGCTATGACAGCAAAACTTTGTAGAATAGACTAGGCCTTATCTGCTTTTTACAAGATATTGTGTCATGAGCTTACGAGTTCTGAGGGTATCAATGGTAACTTTCCTCTTCCTGTTTCACAGGATCCTCCTGCTTCCTCTACCATAGCACCATCAGGATCAGTTGGCATGTAGTTGCTCTGCTTACTGCTCTGTGTTCTTTCTTCCATGTTTTTCCTCCATGTCTTCCTTCAATTCTCTCCTGCATCGTACATCTGTTTTTCTAGCAGTAAGTGGCCAACCAGTAGCTATTCATTGTTAATTGCCTTACATACTGCTACTCCGGTTCTCTCTATCTATAGTTTATGGGTTGGCATTATGGGCCTAAATTTAAAATATCCACCTTCTATTTTCCTGTTTCTGGCATTTGCGAATCCATTATGCAGTTCATTCTTTGCAATCTAGAAAAGATTATAGCCTTCCACTGCTGCAATATTAAAGTTTAAAAATATCAATATCACCTGCAAACCATCGATACTTCTTTCAACAGATGATGTCTCCATAATGATAGATGGCTCTGCTAGACTTTGAGTAGGATTTTGGCAAAGTAGCACCGTGTGAATATCTTTAGGAGATACACCACACTGATTTTAGCCTAATTTATCACAATTAGCCTGAGCAATTTCAACATTATAATAAGGGCTAAGGCATTGATTGTGGTTGTTTCATTTTTTTAAAAGAAAATATTTTCCATTTGTCATCATTATTTTTTGTTTTGCACTTGACCTTTTAATCAAAGTGCACAGTCATTTGCATCCAATGTTTATTTACTGATTATATTTGCTCATTTTTTAAATTTATTATTCAAGTGCTGAGTAACCACCACCAGCAGGATGACTCATTACTATAGTACACAGCTATTATGCTGCTCAAGGAGATGACTCTTGCTAGAGAAAGATATAGGATTGCCTTTCTTCACTCTAATATACTATGTGGAGGAGAAGCAAAATTAGATCCTGGGAAGCTTCAGTTAAGCTAGAATTCTAGAAACAGGATACGAAAGAGCTTTGTATCAAATCTCTCAGAAAATAGTACACTTAGAAATACATAATTTGACTTCTGACCTATACAGAATATTCCAGTTTACAGCATTAATATTTTAGACACTTTATGAAAGGCAACATGTATGGTAGCAAAGAATTTCACTTGGAGCAATTCCACCACTTTAATGGTCCTAGCAGGCAGAGTAGGGTACCAGACTGGGTGTCTGGAAATGTGTGTTCTATTCCTGGATCTGCCTCCAATTCCCAGTAAGTCAATTACCAGTCTGTACCTGTTTCCCTATTTATGAATGGGATAATGATACTTACCTTCCTTCCTAACATGATGGTGAAAAGCACTGAATAAGAGCTCAGCATTATTATCATTATGTTTCTCTCAGGAGGTATATTAGGCAAATTAGTAAAAAAAAAACATAAAGCATCCTCAATAGTCCATGCAAACAGATAAAATAGGGGTAACACCACTGTTAATTTTGTTTTAAAAAAGAGAATACGATAGAATCAATGGGTTATAGTCTCTGCGAGATGCATATAACTTGCCTTTAGCATTAAATGGACATTCTGTATCCTCACTCAGTAAGATTGGCAGGTAGAAGAGTCTTTGCCAGAGTTTATGCTGACTTCCATTAGGGATCCTCACCATTCCTCTTCTATTTTACTCTTTATCTCTTCACAAAATGTCGTACTCCATTTCCCCCTCACCTCCCCCGCCACCCCAGCCCCAACTAGAATAACAGATTCTAGCAAGGTAAGACAGAAAATGTGCAAACTGTGGTGCCACATTGCTTAATACTGGAAAGGCTGGCTGGAAAGACAAATTTCCTTGTATGAAATTTTTCAGGCTTTGGAATTTGGTTTTGTTCTGCATCAATACAAAACCGAGACTTTTAGGTGCATTCATGAGATACTTACCATAAAACAACCCATAACCTTATGGTTATGACACTTACCTAGCCTAATTTGTAGCAGGGACTTGATCATTGGTCTTCCATATCCCAGGTCCTAACTAGAGCTAGACAAAATATTTTTGATGAATAATAATTTAGCTGAAAAATGCATTTTCCGGGGCTTCAAAAGCATTTGTGAATCTGGGTTGAATTTGACAAATATTTTCAGTCAAAGAAAATAATGACAAAGTCTAAAAATTTAGTTTCACCCATTTAAAAAAAATCTTTTTGACTTTTTCATATTCAAATGTTCTCTTAAGGCCATTTTGAAATTTTGTTTCAACTTTTCATTTTGAAATGATGTTTTTGCAATTTGTCCAGTTAAAAAACAAAAACCATGAACAGCTGAAAAACATCTATAAATGACTGAATTGAAACAAAAATTCAAAACAAATTTTGTTTCTAGTTAACCAAAATTAGATCAATTCAAAGTGAACTTTTGAATTTTTCAATGTAACAAAAGTGTTTGAAAAAAATTGGTTTGGGTGTTTGTTTTTATGTTGGCTTCTGAATTAAAAAAAAATCAGTTATTTGCTCAGCTCTAGTCCTAACCACTGAATTGTTAGCTATTCTGGTCTCTCTCATTTTCTCTCACTTTGATTAGAAATTCCATCCTTGACTTGAAAAACATCCCCACCAGAAGTGTAATCAAAACTGTTCCTGTGACAAGTTTCACTTTTGATTAATCAGATTTTCTGACAAAAAATGTTTTGTTGAAAAATTCCCAAACAGCTATACTTAATACTGCTGTGGACATGATGCACGGGGTATAGATGAATACAGCCTGTTCTGAAGGAGAGAGAATGATCTTTTCTAATCCCTCAGTATCTATTGCCCTACATATGGGTGGAGGGATAGTGAAAGCTAATGTGAATGCTTTCCACCCAGCAAAAGTGAAACACTGCACCTCCAGCCTGGACCTGGGCACTTCACAAAACATAGAACTGGTGGGGGATAATGACATCATACTAAATGGGCTATGCTCCCTGCACCAAATCCATCTGCTGACACCATTGATCTAAGCCTGAGGCTAATCCTTCCCCAAGCCTTGTTTAAAAGGCCTGGTTTCAGATGTGTAAGGATCAGATGGGTAAGGAACTGATAAGACACTTGTAAGAATGATCAATATTGTAGCTATGCTTAAAAAGCTCTTTCCTTATTGTGTTAAATACTGAAAGGAAGCTATAAGAAAAATGTGATCTTTCCTGCACATATTTAAGTACCTTCATAAAACTCACATGGACCTACTCCTCAACCTGTTACTACCATATCTGGAGCAAGTTGTCCACCTGGTATGACCAATCACACAGCACATGTAGCTAACTATGGAATCAGGAAGCAATAGCCATGGCATATCATTTTTGAGAAATCTATGGGCTGAACAAAGTTCACATAAGCCATCCATCAAATACTGCGGTAAATTGATAAAAAGCAAAGTCTGTTCTCAGGTACTTTGTGAACAGAAGAGAGAGCTGAATAGCCCAGAAATTGCATGCACTGCAGTTTGAACTATTGTAGATAGATCATCATTGCAAATTAGACTTTACCTAGTTAAATAA